>NC_137084.1:32861013-33499526 GCF_951640355.1 Cnephaeus nilssonii | reverse complement strand
AAATCAAAATCTACCTGTTTTTCTCAAAGTGGCTAGTTCGTTGTCCCACATCCATTTATCAAAAAGTTTGTTTTTTCCCTGATTATTTGACATGCTACTCTATCTAATATAAATTTTTTATACAGGTCTGTTCTGTTCTGCTGATCTCTTTATCCCTGCATGAAACCCACACCTTTTAGTACCATAATTTTATTTTACGTTTTGATAGCAAGTTATCGCTCATTAATCTGTGGTTCAAAATGTTTGTGACCATTCAAGCAGATTCATAATTCCAGGTAAATCATAGAATAAGCTTGTTGTGTTCAATAAAACTTACAGTATGATTTTTAATGGTGTTTCACTGAATTAATAGTCTAATGTGAGAAAAGTCAGCATCCCTACAATATGTTTTCCAAGTCAGAAACATGAATATCCCCTATTTATTCAGGTGTTTTATGTTCTGCAAAGTAATGTAATTTTTCTTCATTTAGATTGTACATTTTTATGAGGCTTTTCCCCCTCATAGGTGTTTTATGGTTTTGTTGCTTTTTAGAATGGGCTCTTTTTTTCTGTTATATTTTCTAATCTATGATTGCTTGTGTTTAGGAAACCTATTGATTCTTGTACCTTGAATTTGAATCTGGACATTGCCAAACTCTCTTGATAATTCTGGTGACTTGTTCTTTCATTCTTTGGGGGAGATAATGAATAAGTATACCTTTTATTTCTTTTTCATGCATTAGTTTCTTACCTATGACTTCTACTAGAACATTAAATAGTGGTAGTCATGACTATTCCTGATTTTAATGGGAATGCTATTATATTTCACTTTTAACTATAACATGGAGTACACGTTTCAAATTGGGTCTGCAATCAAGATGAGAAAGGCCCTTTAGCTAAGAAAATCTCTATCTTTTTCATGTGGCGGGTGGTTGGGAAACCAACCAAGCAATCAGTATTCCAGGTGCACCTACCATGTGCCCAGGGCACTGATCCTGACTTCCAAGACACTTTTAGTCCAGCTGTGATAAATAAAGATATGTATGCAAAAGTCAGCAAGCCCAATACAGAAGAGGGGAGAAATTAAGCATGGTTAGTCAGAAAGGAGATGAGTGGGGACTGGACCCCTGGGAGCACCAGAGCTTCTTGGAAAGGTTAGTTTATATCTTAAAGGCTGAAGTAGAATTTGGATGAATGGCTAGAAGGGAAGAGGTTATTCCAGGTGAAGGGGGTGGACAGAGTGAAAACTGAAGTGAGAGCTTAGATGTGAGAGGAAAAATGGCAGCCTTGGGAGACACTAGACAGAGTTAGCAAGATTAGTAGGTCTGTGGGGGCCAAAATCCATTGCTCAATCATGGAGGTCCTCCAATGTCAAGATGAAGAGATGGAACTTGACTCAAGAGGACCAAGGGAGCCATCAGTGGTTATTAAACAGTGAACTGACATGCAGGGAGGAAGGCTCGTTAAAAAGTTAGTAAGGACACTGAAATCTGGCAGCAGGGTTCGGGACAGATGAAAAGGGGAGATGCCAGCTTTGCTGCAGAGCCCTCACTTGCAAAAAGGAGCATTTGTGTTGCAGTGTTTGGGTAATGTTCCTGGGAGATGACAGCCTGGTAGACTAAGCTGCAGAGTCTGCTAAATGTCTGTAGACGACAGCTCTGAAGCCTGCTTGGTTGTGTTGCTTTGCCCAGGAGGGCTGCGAAGGGAAGCACAGAGCAATTACGACTTTCCTTTTGGCACAAACCTGACACCATTTCCATTTGGATGCAAAGATTTGAACATTTCTAAATTACAAGCTTTCCAGGCAGCCCTCCTTATAGCCTTCTCCCTCCAAATAAATGATCCAGCACTTCAAGTTTCCCTGGCATGCTGCAATGCTGATGCCGAAAAGCACTATAGCAAAGGCACACCTCATTGAAAGAAAAAGCCCTCTCGAATGGGATAGATCCTGTCCCCTGAAGTGATCCTCTCTTTCCATACACTTATTGCCTTTATTGCATACTCCTATTACTAGATTTCTGACACTCATTTGTCACTTCCCGGGAGGGTCTGAGGTGCCATCCTACTCCTGAAGAGACAGACACTTGGTGAATCATTTGGGGAATTCAACCTTATGAAACAATGTTTGATTACAGGTAATACTAATAACCAAGAGCCAAGTCCTCTTCTAGGTGCATTACAAATACGTATTTAATTTTCATAGTGACCCTAGGAAGTGAATACTAAAGAGGAAACAGAGGCCTGGCCAGTGTTGCTCAGTGGTTGATCATCAACCTATGAATCAAGTGGTCACGGTTCGATTCCGGGTTCGATTCCTGGTCAGGGCACATGCCCAGGTTGTGGGCTGCACAGGAGGCAGCTGATTGATGATTCTCTCTCATTGTTGATGTTTCTGTCTTTCCCTCTCCCTTCCTCTCTGAAACCAATAAAAATATATTTAGGCGGGGGGGGGGGGGGGCGGGGGGAGAAGAGGAAGCAGAGGCACAGAGTGGTTAAGTAACTTGCCCAAGGTCACCGGGTAAGTGACAGAGCTGGGATTTAAACAGAAACATCTGGGCTCCGGAGTCTGTAATCTTAATACTGCACTCTACTATCTCCAACTGGTGCCACTAGGTCAGGTTCAACGCTGACTTCTTCCTCTCCCCCAACATCATTAGTTGCCAGAGCTGTCATTTCTCTCTGTCACTTGCTTTGCATTCACCGTCTTAGTCACAGACACCTCTTGCCTCACTATTGCAAGAACCGCCTAATTGCTTACCCGAGCACCTTCCTCCACTGGCACAAGACTTGCCGCCCTCATATGCAGCTGAGTCACTCCACTTACCTAACAACTTGAGCTAGAGCTTCCATCACCTTCAAGATTAAGTTCAGAATCCTAATCAGAGCATTAAAGTATCCCCAGGGCCTTTACCAGAGCCCCTGATCAGCCTCTTCTTCCCCTGAATCCCTCCTTGAACACTGTTCTCCACCGTTCTTGTTTGCTCATTCTCTTGGGAACGTTTGTTGAGCGCCTTCTCTGTGCGGGTACTGAGGACTCAGAGGCTGTCTTTGAGGACATCACAGCCTAAGGGTGAAACACAACAAAACAAATCAGGTCCACAGTCTGCAATTCTGAAATTCAAAAATCTCTAAAATCCAAAATATTTTTCTTAAGTCACTTAGGGCTCAAACCTGCCCTGAACTGACTTGAAATTATTTATAGTCTTGCCCTGGCCTGGTGGCTCAGTTGGTTAGAGCATCATCCCATACACCAAAAGGTTGTGGGTTCGATTCCCAGTCAGGGCATACACCTAGGTTGCAGGTTTGATCCCTAGTCAGGGTCAGGGCAACCAATTGATGCTTCTCTCTCTCTCTCTCCCCCTCCCTCCCTTCTTCTCTCTCTAAAAATCAATAAACATATTCTTGGGTGAGCATTTTAAAAAGTATTTATAGTCTTTTAGTATAAATATTAATGTGTTTGATGCTGCCCCAGTCCTTAATGGGGATAATACAAAATATATGGAATTTTCACGTTATTATCTTTCTGAAATCCAAAAATATTCTGAATTCTGAAGCACATTTGGTCTCAAGGCTTATTAGATTAGGGACCTCTGCCCTGTGTATACAATGAGGTGGGTGAGGGGAGTTGGGTGTCACTCAGAGTGCTGGAGGAGTGCAGAGGAGGCAGCCCTCTGGCAGGACTGGGTTTCACATAAATGTTAAAAAGAAGCAATTCACTCTTGCCAGTGAAATAACCTATTCCCAGCTGCAGTAGCTATGAGATCTGAGAATTTATTTACGTTCCCCATTGCCAAAGAATAATGTCAGATATCTTAGCATGGAGTCCAAGGTCGTTTATGACTGGTTTGAGCTGCCTTAGAGCCTCATTTCCAGGCGCTTCTCCACCCAACAGGAGACTATGAGCTTTACAGAGAAAGGGATCAATTTTGCTCCTCTTTGTGGCCCTAATGCAGGGCTTGGCAAACCACACCCTATAGGCCAAATCCGGCCCACTGGTTGTTTTTGTAAATAAAGTTTTATTGGAACACAGCCATGTTCCATGTATTGTTTAGGGCTGCTTTACACTAAAGCAGCACAATTGAGAAGTTGCAATAGAGACTTTATGGCCTATAAAGCATAAAATATTTCTTCTCTAGCACTTCATAGAAAAAGCATAGTGACCCCTGCTCTTATGAATCCCCCAGTGCTAGGAACTCAGTAGCTGCTGATTTATGGCCCAGGTTTTCCCAAAAGTCCAGATGAGACAAAGGTTTATATGCAGGTGGTTTATTTGGGAAGTTATCTCAGAAAGCTGGAAGTGAGGGGTGGGAAGGGGAGGTGTGAGGAGTGTGTGAGTGTGATTCAGTCAAGTGTTATTGACTTGGTTGACACTATAGGCAAGTGGTGCTTGATCCTGCTGGGACCTTTTGAAAAGGCTTATGACATGTGTCTAAGAATACTATGTTCAGAGATACAGGAGGGAGCTATTATCCTTTAGCTTCCATCCTCCATTAATCAAGTGGGGGCCCATAAGCATTAACTCCCCTGTGCTTCTGGGTTGCACACATGTGAACACTCCTCAGATGCTGAACTCCTACTACAGTATCGGAGAAGCTCTGGTATAGGAAACAAGAGGTACACCATGCAGGCAAGGTGTGCATCACCCAGTTACAGTGGGGCAGAGCTGGTCACAGCACAACAGTGTTTGGAGTCAGAATTGAATATGAGGATGTGAAGAGGCATAGAGAGGTGCCCAATGCATCGGTTAGTGTGAATAGCAGTGTAGGTAACTTAGATGTATTGCTAAGCACTATACTAGGTGTATTGCATGCTTGATCTCACTTGATCCTCATTAAAGCTTACTTATAGGTCTTCTCTATGTCATTCCCATTTTGTTGATGATAACACTGAGGTTTACAGAGCTTATATTCAGGGTAATAATGCAGTTAAGTGGTAGAAACGAGTCTTAAACCCACTTCTGTCTGACTTCAAAATTCTTGTTGTTAACTAGTCACCACTAAACTACAATGGCTGAGCTTGACCAACCCCCACTCTCACATTCTGCCTCAATTGGCCTGTGAGGGCATAGCCCCCTCCTATAAACCAAGGGGTAGAAGACTGCCTTGTGGGAGGAGATATTGCTCCCCAAGTGAGGAAACTAAATGTCTTTTAAAAAATGGAAAACAAACCAGGGATCTGGCAAGGGAAAGGCTTCTTAGCGGGAAGAGAGGATGAGTCCTGAGGAATTAGCTATCTCATAATACTTTGTAGCTTCATAGAGCTCACCAACTCTTTTTATCTTGGAAGGAAATAACACAGACAACCCACACAAGATGACTGTGTGTGATTTAGAGCACGCTGGCAGGGTGAGCAGGATCTGATGTGGCTGGGGTGCAGCTTACCCCACAATTTTCCTGGCGTTAGGTATTGAGAAGAACCACAGGCTCCTCTGTCATAAGTCAGGGCCACTTTCCCTTGAGGTTGTCTAGAGCCTCAGCAATGCTAAGGGGGAGGATGGGGGAAGAGGGAGCAAGGAGCCTGCAGGAAAGGGGTGAAAAATCCCCAACCAGCTAAAGTAGCTGGTTCTTGGGAGAGCATTGGAAAGACCGAGGTCATGGCTAAAGGGGCAACATGTGCTTGGTTCAGGAAGACTTCGAACCTTAAGACCTACGATCCCAACAGGTGGAATCCAGATGCCAGGGGTTTCTGAAAGGCTGGCGGGGGCACCGGTCCAGGGGAGCTGTCCAATGGCAGCAGAGTTTCTCTCAGCAGCTAGAGTCCCAGGTGCAGGGTGCAGCCCCCAGGGGAGGAAGCCGGCAAGACTTAAACAGGAAGTACAAATTGCAGAGATGCCACAGCAGTAAACTGAAACTCAGGTGGGATCGCTGAAGCCCTGCTCCATGGACAGTGCTAACACTGCAAGGGGTCAGATGCTGACTATAATTTGGTGGGCATGCATGAGTAAGCCCATTGGCTGTAAGCCAGTGCATGCAAGCCCATTGGCTGAAGCCCACTGAAGCCCGCCCCAATTGTGCACCTGAGCCCAGGGCCCTAGCAGTGAGACCAGTCCCAGGCCTCTCCCACTGATGGAACAGCAGTTGCCCATATAGTCCCTGTCCTCGTCACAGTGGGATCAAAACACAATGTGTTGACCCTGTGGACATTTTTTAAAAATTGAGATAAAATTCACCATTTAAAGTACCATATTCATCAATTCAGTAGCGTTTCGTACATTCACAATGTTGTGCCACTACCACCTCTATCTAGTTCCAAAACACTTCCATTGCTTCAACGTAAAACTCTTTTCTCATTAAGCAGTTTCTCCCCATCCTCCTCTCCCCCCAGCCCTTGGCAACCACCAGTCCTCATTCTGTCTCCATGGATTTATCTATTACTGATATTTCATATAAATAGAATCATACAGTATGTGATCGCTTGCATCTGGCTTTTTTCACTTGAGTAATGTCTTAGAGGTTCATCCATGTTGTAGCACGTATGGTACTTCATTCCTTTATAGATCTGAGTAACACTCCAGTACATGTATATACCACCATTTATTTATTCCTGTGAGCATTTTTTACATGGAATGGTCAAAGGATAAAAATGGAAACATTTGGGCAGCAGAGAAAAAGTACCAGGTGGTATCATACCTGCATTAACCTTTCAGTCCATGTATTTTTTTTTTAATCAGGGAATAGATCATACAATAGGCATGTTGTTCCTCTCCCAAGCCTTCTCCCAGCCCCAAAAAGGACGGTGATGACCCTGGGACAAGGGTAGAAAAGGACAAAGAAATGGTTTCACACCTACTCTGTCTTTCAGGGTCATGAAGTATGAAGCAAGTTAGCATATTTTGTCCTGTCACCCAAATGGCTTGATTAAATTGTTTTCACCCAGTATGTGAGCACAGGGTCACAAAAGCATATACCTTCACCTGGAAGAAGCATGGACTGAATGAAGCCCACTGAAGATGCAAACCATGCTGGAGAGATGAGCAGAGGGCCCTCAGTGCTGTAGAAGGGGTTCCTCCACAGATGCTCACGGCTCCATCACCATTCACTTTCAACCAGCAATCAAAGAATTGTCCCTGAAGTATACAACTCCCTGCAGGCCTGCTCAGCACAGAGAACACCCAGCCTAAAGCCAATGAATAAGTGGGATTACTTAAGAAGAATGTCCCCCACGCCTTTCATGATTCATTATTGCAGGTTGATTTCAGCTACATTTTTCCTTGGGCATTTCCCTACGATTTCACATATAATAGCCCCTGGACGCTGGGAAAACAGAGGAGAAAAAGCTCCTTTATATCTTAGTTCTACGCTGTTCATAAATGAAAATCATTGTTAATTTAGAGTTTGACAGCTGTGGCGCATTTGTAAGTTTAGGGCAGCTGTCATCAGCACTCCAGCTTATTTTTCAAACAGATGTTTAATTTGACTTTAGTGCTGTTGCCAATTTTTGAGGCGAATGAGAGGGGGAAGCAGAAACAGAAATAATCATTATATTCATCATTTGATTTCCTTTCAAAACATAAATCGGCATGATTAACGATGACATCAGAATTGCTCTAATTGCAGTTTTGGGTGCAGGACCGGTTAGCTATCATCTCCTTACTTGGTCCAAACTCCTTTTTTTTTTTTTCTAGAGTCAGAGGCTGTTTTGTGATAATTACACCCAGACCCTGAACAACAGTCCCAGCTAACCAGAAAAGCCTTCCAGAGTACAGGAAAAATCCGGGGGTGGTGAATGATGGGTGGCTGGGCCCCAACCCCAGATGAAAGTCCCAGGACCGAGTCTTGTCTTGTGGCCGAGGAATCAGCGCCCAGCCTGGCAGCCAGGGTCACCGCTCCCTCTTACGCATCCGCCATGCTTATGTGGCTTAGGCAGCTGGGTTCGTGCATGCTCACTGTGTGTGAATCCGTCTCCGTGTATAAAATTAAACACATCTGTGGCTCCTCGTAGAAATCCGATGAGTCAGAGTGTACTTGAACAGGCCTTGCTGTTCCAGTCCACGTTGCTTGGAGGGAATCTTCCTTCACACCAGCTGTGTTGCTAGGTAAACCCACTTCCCGGATCTGATTTCTCTACCCTCGCCTTGCTGTGTTTGGCTTTCAGTGGTCGCCCTTGGCTTTTACTTTTTACCATCTATCATGTGTGTGACGGCGGCCTTCAGTACCTCTTTGGCGATGCCTCTGTAGGGGGAACGCAGGAACACACTATTGTGTATCTTTGTACTTGTTTCTTTGTACGTTGAGATGAAAGACTCACCTTGCCTTTTCCCTCAGTCAACAACTGTGATACATGCTGTGCTCAAGAAGAATCCACCCCCATAAAAAATTGGGCAGATAGCGTTGATTCCAGTGTTAAGTCATGATTTGACAGAGGAATAATCCATAGCCCAATCCAACTAGTGCTAGAAATAACAGGGCTCTAAACAGAATCAGAGATGTTAACTCCAAGGACCAAGTCTGAATCCTCAAAGGGTGGCCCCCGAATCTTTTTAAATGGAAAGTATTATTTTCAGATTATTAACCAGAAACTACTTCTTGTTTAATGACAGAAAGACTAGGCTTCTGCCAGGTCGATCACCCACGAATGTGGGGGAATCTTTAGGGAATCCTTGCACATATCAAAAACTCCTGGTTGTTGCTTGCCACCCCGGCCATTACCTGGATCTAGACAATGTGTCTGTCCCTCAGGAAATTGCTCCCCTACCTCTGCTCCATGCTGGGAACCCATCCTTTACTTGACCATCCCACATCCTGGTGAGGGTCAAGCAACGATGGCTAATTAGACGGGAATTTCAGCACAGAGGACGTACATAACTGGCTTATAGGTTTGACTGTTCTCAGAGTCCAGAATCCTAAGCGGTGGGGGTTCCCTCCTCTCACACTTGGTGAGCATCAAGCTCCCCACCAAACCTCAAGAGCCAGTTTACTTCTCCCAAACAGAATGCCCCCGTACAAGTCTCAGTTGCCCCAAATTTGAGACCCAACTCAGCGCTAGACTAGTTTGTTTAGCATTATAGTTATGAAGGTAGATTCAGGGAACCCTCAGATGCTTCCCTGTAAAGTGGGGATTAGTACCTACCGCATGGGGTTGCTGTGAGGATTAAATGAGTTAATATATGTATACAATGTGTTTTAGAACAGTGTCTGACACAGAATAAGCTCTATACAGGCTACTTATTATTTTTGTGTTGTTGTTGTTGTTGCTTTACATTTGCAATAAAATGAAGATCCTCATGTAGATGTTTCCTAAGACAAAAGAAGCGAAGTCCAGTTTCTGGCACTTAGGACAAAAACTGTACTTTATAAAAAAGATATTTTCTTTTATTGATTTTAGAGAGGAAGGGAAAGGGAGAGAGATAGAAACGTCAATGATGAGAGAGAATCATTGATTGGCTGCCTCCTGCATGCCCCCTACTGGGGATTGAGCCTGAAAACCTGGCATGTGCCCTTGATTGAAATCGAACCTAGGACCCTTCAGTCCGCAGGCCAACGCTCTATCCACTGAGCCAAACCGGCTTGGGCCAGGCTGTACAGTTTAAAGGTGGTTTCCTGAGCTTCGGAAACTATTAAATTTCAGCCCTGGCCAGTATGGCTCAGTTGGTTGTGCCCCGTGAACTAAAAGGTCACCGATTTGATTCTGGTCAGGGCACATGCCCAGGTTGCGGGTTCAATCCCTGGTGAGGGTGTTCAAGGGAGGTAACCAATCTATGTTTTTCTCACACATTAATGTTTCTCTCTTCCTCTCACTTTCTCTCTCTCTAAAATCAATAAAAATATATTTTTAAAAGAAACTATTAAATTTAAGTCTCACAGGTCTCATTTCCTTTTGCTTGCTTGCTCCTTGCCAGTTCACATAAGAAAAATATAAAATAAAATAGTCATGTTAAACTTTAAAAAAAAATCAAAACTAGGGAAAATAAAAATTAAAATATAACATGAAGACAAGAGGGAGACCAAGCACAAATGTACGTGGGCTCTAAGTTTCCACAGAGTTGTAAGAGTAACAGATTATGACCCATTAAATAAGATGGAAAGCTAGAGGTCATCTGATATAAATTACATATGCCAATTAAAGGAGTGGATGAATGAATACATGTAGGAAAGTTTGATAGAGAACAGAATGTGTAATCTCAAAATACCTGCACTCAAAATATTTAATAACCACAAAGAAAAAAAACCCAGGAAGTTTAGAATGGAAAAGTCTGGCAGACACCAGTAATGGGACAAATCTAAATTTACATCATGTGCCACCTGATAAGATGCAATGAGAAAAACACAGCATCACTTCTATGATATTCCTACGAAACACACATAACCTGAATCTAATCCTGAGGAACCATCAGATAAGCTGAAATATTTTACAGAGTTGCTGACATGTAATCTTCCAAAGCGTCAAAGTCATAAAAGTCAAGGAAAGACTGAGAAGCTATTTTAGACAGAAGGAGACTAAAGGGGCATAAAATCTAAGAGTAATGCTGCAATTCCAAACTACACGTTTTGGCTAGAAAGGAACAATTGGCAAAATTTCAATAGGGTTTGAGGATTAGATGCATTCATGTTCATTTCCTAAATCTGATGGTCATATTGTGGTTCCTAGGAGAATGTCCTTGTTTGTAGGAAATGCACAATTAAGTACTCAAGGTGATCAGACATCATGTCAACTGCTTGCTCCCAAATGCTTCACAGGGGGAAACTTTGCACTGTTCTAAGTTTTCTTTAAGGTGGAAATGGTTTCAAATTTAAGACTCAGCTCAAAGAGTTGCATTTGCATCTTTCTCTCTTTTCTTCTTTTTCCCATTTCTTCCTGGCTTCTTCCTCTTATCTGCTTGGGCTGAGATGTGGATGAGAAGACATTGGGTTCAATGGAGAAGACAGGCAAAGACTCACCAGGCCCGAGAGGCTGGGCGGAGTTCATTTGTTTTTTGATTCTTTCACCTTGCATCATTGTTCCATACCAGGCACCGTGCTGGAGATTGAGGATGCAGAGCTGAGCAGGGCACAGCCTCCCAGGAACGCACAGAATGGTGGGATACAGACAATGGGCAGCAAGTAGGTGGTGTGAAAGAGGCCACCATGGGAAGAGCACAGGGCTGGGGTGGGCAGGCACCCAACCTAGTCTAGGGTGGTGCAGAAGGGCCACAGAGCACAACTTGTGAGCGGACAAAAGGCAATTAGAGAGAGAAAGCAGAGGAATCAGTGTGCAGGAGTGTCCCTAGCCCAGAGAAAAGGAACTTTTGAGGACCTGCATTTGGATCCTCATGGTGGACCAAGAAAGAGTGTGTTTGGGGCAGAGGTGACTCTCAATAAGAGGTGACTATTATTTTCTTTCCTTCTATTCTTTATATCCTTTCCTTTGCCAAAACATCCCTTCCTTGAGCATTCAGCTGAGTATTGCTCTAAAATTTTAATAACAGTAAAATAACAGCAAAAACAATCTGCCAATAACCCTATAATGAAGATACGATTCTCCCATTTTACAGAGAGGAAATTGAGGCACAGCCTGCCCAACAGCATAAGTAATAGAGCTGGGATTTAAAGCCCAGGCAGACTAACTCCACAGCGCAAGCTTTTGATCTGCCACAGTGCAGATCTTTATCAGAAGTCTTGAGTGGGTTGTCTTTTGGGAGCCTCCATAGTTCTCCAGGGGTGCATGGGGGAGATGCTTATCCACTCAAGGCACCTCTCCTCTCATCCCACTCACTGCCTTCCCATGCCTGCACTGTCAGCAGTCGTGTGCGCCCTGCCATGGGGCCAGGTAAACTTGGAGCCGGAGCTGGCCCGGGTGATGGTTATTCCCTGGGTGGCTGCAGAAGCAGAGCAGCTCATAGTGGAGGAGGGCAACACAGGACCAAGCTAAAGAAGAAAGGCTAAGAATCAGGTCCATAGGGGCCTCCGTGGGGAAGGCCATCACAAGGGAAGAAACGGGGCACAAAGTTGGGTTAAGCTGGGCAGTTTAGGATGGACACTGTGAATAAGGCAAAAGCATATTTGTATGTGGTGCTACAGGTGGCACTTGGCCTCAGTCAGAGGGAACGTCAACTGCCCCACAGGACTCTACTGTTTATTTGACCAACATTTAGTGAGCACCCGCTATGTGCCAGGCTTGTGCTGGGTCTGGGGAGAAGATGAGAGAACAAGGCTGAGGGACTAGCACATGCATATTCATCTGAGAACCTGAAATGCCAAGCTCCCTTTGGAACAAGGGTGCATTTCCATTTTCACTTTAGCCCCTGGAACAAAGCCAGGAAGTGACAGAAGGGGGTGGGAGCGGGAGTGTGGGAGGGAAGGAGAGCACGTCTCCCCCAGCATCAGGACCACCCCTAAAACAGCTCTTTACAGAAAAGCCTAATGATGTCATTATTCCTCACAACAGGAAAAGGCTCCCTTCTACCCCTCTCTGGCCATCACAATAGATTACATGGCTACTCACATTTTTTGAGATGGTTCTTGACTGATTGCAAACCCTGCATTAGACAGTTTGCCCCTTGCAGACAAGCTCCGGTGTCAGACAAGCCAAGGGTGGAGTCCTGGCTTTATCCATGCTGAGCCAGGTATTTTCCCCCTATAAAATGGGGGTGAAGCGCTAAGGCTTGGGAAGCGCCCCCTTTACATTTTTTAAGTCATTTAGGGATTGCAGAGTGCCTTCCCAATCCTCTTGCAAGGTTGACATCATAGTGTTCAGGTGAAATTGAGGCTCAGAGAGATAATGTGATTTGAACTGCATCACAGAGACCATCAGTGTAAAAGTCAAGATAGAAACCTTGTCTCCACTTTTGAAACAGGAAGGATTCGCTGCGCTTTGGCACATTTTTTTTTTTTTTTTAATGATGATCAGAGTCACTGGATAACACTGGGGACAGCTGCATATTCTACTTTTGCCCAGTAGTTTTTAGCTTGGGATTTCCTTGTCACCAAGAGGAAAGTTGGGAGACACAGCTGAGAAAGTGATGGGTTGTGGAGTCAAAGCCATTGGATTCCTAATGCTGACTCCGCCTCCTAAGAGTTATATAAACTTGGGCAAGATGCTTGGTCCCTCTGTGCCTCAGGCTTTTTCATCTGCAAACAGAGATAATAATAGTACCTACCTCATAGGGGGAACTAAACAAAGTAATTTAAGTCAGTGGTTCTTGGCTGCACATTAGAATTACCTGAGCAGCTTTTAAAAGTTACCAATGTCTGGCCCCACCTCCGGAAATTCTGATCTCCTTGGTCTGGGATGGAATTGGGGTGTCAATGCTTTTTAAAAGCTCCCCCAAATAATTCTAATGAGCAGCCAGGGCTAAGAACCCTAGAAGTATGTAAAAAACACTGACCACAGAGTGCCTGGAACATAGTAAGCACCCAGTAGATGTTAACTATTATTGTTGTACCCTTGGATAAAGTAGGGCATGTGGGCTAGCAATGGTGAATTGGTATGAACACCCAATGGGCTTCAGCTGCTGTGCAGTGCACTGTGGGTAGGTACAGAGATGAGCAAGAGAGAGTCTCTACTTCCTAAGACTTTAATTAACTCCCTAGTTGGGTAGAAAAGGCATAAATGGGAAGTTAAATAGCAACACAAGGTTTAAAGTAGAAGGAGGAAAGGATGATAACATATTTTCAGGCACCTCCTTTGTGCTAGGCTCTTTGCAGATCAGCTTAGCTCATTAATGCTCACAAGAGTCTCATAAAGTTGGTATTAACCCCAATTTGTAGGGAAGAAAACTGTAATTCACCTTCTCCACTCTGAAGAGGTAGCTCAAGATCTGCCTGACTGGAGGTCTTTCTATTACACCCTGTCTTTACATGCTGGTTTCCTGGTGATCATAAACAAAAGTAATGAACTAGTTGGCCTTAGAAATTAAGAGGTTTCAATCTCAGTCCTTATTTACACACACATATATATATATATATATATATATATATATATGTATCTGTTATTCTATGTGTCTATCATTCTATTCATTTATTCTTCTTTCCTTCCTTCTGTTCATCCATCCATTTAATTATGTTACCCAAGATGGCTCTAAAATAAGATTTTCAGCTTAATCAAATATTTTGGTTAATAGGCCAATCTGTTGGGTAAATTTTAATTAATTCTTCATTTTCCAGCATGAACTAAAAAAAATTAGCTAAAAAATATATCACTTCCAATAAATCACAGAGGAATAGGAATGCTGAGGTTATGGTTTAAGGTATGCTAATAGTATCGGAGTTCTTAATGCAGATTAACTACCAGTCCTAAACAGTAATAGAAATAGAGGAAAACAAAATTAACGTGATTAAATACGCTCAGAGACTATTTATTCTGTTAATTGTTAAAATTCAGGCAGCAGTCAGATTGCAAAGAGACTTGCAGCTGCAGCTCTGAAAGAGCTGGTCCTCCCTCAGCTGTTGCTAATTAATGTGATTTTCCTAATAACAGTTGTCTGATAGCAGAGAGACAGTAGCAAATCAAAACAACTTCATTTCAATACTTGTGAGCCCTGACAACAAACAACCAGAAGAACCCAGTACGATCCAAATGGAAATGGTGCCAGCTGCAGGCTTGCATGTGGTGTTTCTCACGCACCGCTGACCTTCAGTGCCAGAAGTTTATCGTACAAACACATGGGGTATATGGGATAGTATAGCAGGTGACATCATTACATCAGCCACAGTCCTACTGGGTCACGATGGGATTATGCCAGAGGCTCCAGAGAGGGGCAGAAATGTACTCTGGACAATTGTCCATTGCTCTGGACCTAGGCATGTGTAAGCAACCCACCTTCCCTTAATTTGTCTGACTTTCCCCCCAAAAGGGAGACTTCAAGAAGCCAGTTTGCATCATTTAATATGCATAACCCTACAGGGAAGAGTTTTCAGGAAAGGAATCCAGAAGCAGCCAGTGACTCTCCTATCTAACCCATCTTGTGGTTGCCTTTGGCTCACGTATTGATCCCCAGTCAATCAGTTGCAGCTAATTGGTTTCACCAAAATATGTTGCATAAAGTATAACAATTTATAGGTCAAAGAACAGGTTTGATTTTTCCTAAGGAAGTTAACAGCACATGTGAAGCTAGAATTTATTAGCCTTTTCTACCAACAGTGCAGTATAACAGCATTGCAAACTGGGCCAGTCAGTGACATTAGACCCTCGCCTTGAGGGTCTCCTGGTCATCTCTAGGGCATCTTGAACAGAGAAGAATCCAAGTTAACAGGAAGTTGAATTATTGATTTCCAAGACCAGCTATGTCAACCCAAAGAAACACTAAGCAAAGTGTCATTACCTAAAGATCATTACCAAATATCCTGCTAATATAAGGATTCTGCTAGCTAATTTACTTTGTATCAAAACATCCTTGACATGGAGTCACCCAAAAACTAGGGGAACACACATCCCAATCTGATGACACAAACTCATCCATTTGCAAACACAAAACAAAGCACTACCAGGGCACAAACACTGGAAAATATTTGGTTTTTGAGGACGTCTGTTGTGCTGCCCTCTGGAGGTGGTTACCATCTGCTTTTACTCTTGTTCCCACATAGAGATGAGGCAATTGAAGCCTACCCTCCCCCACCTTTCCTCTCTTCCCTCTCCACCTCAACTTCCATCCCTACTCTGTGACAGCTCTAAGCATTTCTGTGGGGACACATGCACTGCTTCATCTCTCAGAGATGTGTGACATGTTAATGTGATAACTCTGTCACCTTTAGGATAGACACCGTCATTGATTTGTTGGATTTTCATTTATTCCTTTCCTACATGGAAGAAAAAAAAGATTCGCAGTACCTTGTTTAATATGGATAAGGGGCTCCAGATTCATTCCCAAGTCCCCCATCTCAAGCATTAGTGCGATTTTTTTAATTTAGGTATTTAAAAAAAGAATTAGTCACTTGTATTCTACTCTGCATCATAATGAGATTCCTTTAATTTCTCGCCCACATATTTTACTCAGAAAACTAGACCTCTTGACCTTTCTTTCTTTTCCTCCCTGCCTCCTTCTCTCCCCCCCCATCCTTTCCTTTCTTCTTTTTCTAATCTATGAAAGTATTTCCTATGAGAAAGACTAGAAAACAGGGCAAATCATGCCCAGACCTTGTGGCTTACATGTGGCTCATGTCCTTGCTCCAGAACTCTTGGGAGTCACATATGATCATGGCTTACCTCTGATAAGTTTATGTGACATTAGGATGAGGTCAGATGCTATAAGAAGTGTGCAGATGTTGTAAAGAAGGAAAATGGGGCAAATCGGGAGTAAAAAAATGTAGGCCTTTTTTTGTGTTGTTGGGGGTTTTTTTTGTAAGTGTCAACTCAAGAGATAAGCAAAGTGGAATACATTGTGAAACCAGCAACTCCCTTTTCCATAAAGCTCCTTCCTTGGTTTAACCTCTTCCTGGCAGACATATTAACATCCTGCTTATTCCCAACATTGTGAAGGGATTTTGAATTCAGCCTGAATAGTTCCTTTGGAGAATAATGGTTGCCATCAGCCACACAGCCTCGCTTGAACAAGGCAAAGCAGACTTAACTGGCCTTTGTGCAGTAGGAAATGTTGCGTGACTTAGACCAGTCACTGTTTGCTGTTCACCTGCTCTACAGGTGCCACTGCTAATACCGAAGAGCTTGTGCTTCTTGCCGAAGCGAGGGCCTGTGGTAGACACTCAACACTGTGGGTTGAATATAAAAGAGTTGAATGATGAGTAAAGTCAGTGTATGAAAATATATCATATCAGCACACCTTCAATACCCCCTGCATGGTGGACACTGTGCTGAGTGTTAGAGGGGCCACAGGGATGCAAACAAGGCCCCTTCCCTGAAAGAGTTCAGAACTCAGACGGAAGTACACAATGTAAACACATTAAGTGGTAATACAAGATATTCAAGTTCAAGCAAAGATCACAAATAACCAATGCCCAAATGCCAAATGGAAAGTGAAGACCAGCAGTGTTGTAGAAACCCAAAGAGACTGAGGAGACAGTGAGGTGGTGATGGGTAAGTGGGGTGTGATTAGGCACAGAGGAGGCGGAAGTACACTCCTAATTTATTGAGTAGCATCAGCAGAAGCCAGGAGGGACCATGGGACACATGATCTGCACACAGTGATAAGGCAGGACTGTGTTCCGGTATTTGGGAAGATTCAAGGGGTGCCAGTGGGGTGACAGATCTTGAAGGCAGCTTGTATCTGGGTGTTCAGAATTGTGGATGTTTAGACAAGAGTTTGGACTGTAATCGATAAGTGAGAAAGGACCTGCTATGTGCAAGACTCTGTGGTGGAGTGGGCTGGGATGGGGCAGAGGTGGGAGATGGGATAATTAGGACTAGGGTGCCATTGCTGCCTAATAATCTGTGAAATGAAGTGATAATGTGCTTGAGGTGACAATTAATCCCCAGCAGAGTGTAGGTAAATCGGATGGGTTGGCAAGGAGAGGAGACTCCTTGGGAGGTGACTGCAATAATTGTACAGGGAGTCCTTCACTTAATCTCCCATGCATGTCCTTCCTGAGAGTGGGGTGGATAGGACTGGGGCAGATACTAAGAGACATGAAAATCATGGCTCCCAATGTAGGGCACTGGTTCTTGTAGAATCTCTCCTCAAAGCAATGTGCGTGCTTCCCATTTTGAGTACGTTTTCTTCAGGAGTTCAAGAATCCTCAGAAACCCATTCAGGGAGCATGAATCCCTAGCTAAAAACCATAACCACCCTCCCCCGAGTCCCTAACTCTAACTGCCTCTCCCTACACACAGGTCTGCTACTGTCCGAGAAACTCCCATTTCCACTGCAGAATCCCAGGTGTCAGTCAAGGAAGCTCTCTGAGGAATGGAAAAAAGAGCAGGTGGCCTGTGCTTAAGGACATTGCTCTGTCACCTGGACTGTTTCCTGACACCCAAGGGGACAATGTTGCCAACCCTGGCTTAAGGGAACCCACCGACAGGGGATCAGCTGAGGGCACGGTGGAGTGGGACCAACTGCAGGGAGCAATGACTGGAAAGCAGCGGGGAAGGCAGCATTTCCTCTCTAAGGAGGGGGTGGGGTGACTGTTACACCCACACCCTGCGCAGAGCAGCAAGCTCTCAGCAAGGAACACCCGAGAAACCCAGGAGCAATGCTCCGCTTTCTATTTCTTGTTTTCCAGCCCAGACAGGTTCTATTTCTGATCAGAGCACAGTCTGGAGAGAACGCAATTGAAGCCCTGGGTGCTCGGAATAAAAATTTAACCTTCATCTTTAGTAAAGCATAGATCGTAGTTGAAGATTGTATTAAATGGAATGACAGTCATACCATGTCACATACTTCCTGTCATTCATTTCAGACCCAGTAGTGGTTCTTAAGGTCAGGAACCTCTTGGAGAAGCAGACGAAAGCTATGAACTCTTACCCAGAAATATGCACTTGTGCACATCACACAAAATCCCTTCATCCTGAAACCAGCTGCAGACCCCAGAGTATGAACCCCGGGTTCAATAAGCCTTGGCCAGATCCTCTGCTAGCTTCCAGGTGCCCAATGAGGAGTAAGACACAGTCCTGGGGCTCACAGTCTGCCGAGGGTTTATAGGTGTGAAGAAGTTGGAGGAGAAAGCGAGGCAGGGGCTGACCAGCAGCTTAACTATATGAGACATTAGACAGAAGAATCATGGGTTCAACAATATCACAGAAACAGTGAACCTAGCCGACAGCCATCCTTTGATTAGTCATACCCCAGGTACCATTAATCATGTTGCTATATGCTGAATAACATGCTAAGGCTGTGTTTTGTTATTTTAAAGTAATTTTTCAGGGACATAAAACCTTACGTTTTTGTATTCTTAAGGGAGAAAGATATTTTGGCCTAAAGATATATTGTAAGATACTGCCTTCCCTCCAAGTTCATATCTCTTTGCAAGGTTAAGAAATGCCATGGATAATGAAAGCCAGAGAGAAGAACCTGGTAAGGGTGCAAAGATGCTAGGAAAAGCTCGAGTGGTTTAAAACAATTACAGGACATGAGAAATGGCCCTGTTTACTACCCAGAATTGCCTACCTGTCAGGGCTTCCACAACTGGGACTACTTCCTGCAGTCTATTTATTTTGTCCATGTGAGTTTATTTAAGATTTTTTTTCCAACGGATGACAAATTTCCAGCCCGTGATCTTGCAGGTGCCCCTAAGGATTTCCACTGTTTCCTCGGCCACGGTACACGGGCATGTGAAATCCTCCTCCAGAGAAAAAAATATTCCCCTCGCCTGTGTTTTCCTATCAAACTCCCCACCCGCTCCCCTTCCCCCTCAGCCACGTCCCTCTTCACAGTGGAGTGTGCTTACAGGCATGCCTGCTCTCTTCCTAGTCACTGCAAACAGGTGCCTGTCTGCCGCACCTGATGGAAAAGTCCCAGCAAGGGGCAACATGACCTGCTCCCCACCAAATCCAAGCCCTTTGTTAAGGCCTCGTTCATAGTGTCCTACTCCAAGATTCTTCTGACCAAACTGTCCCTGCCCCCACTCCTACGTCCTATAGTGGCTCCCCAGGGCAACCTGTTGGCCTGGTATATAAGGCCAACAACACGTGCTCCACAACTGGGAGTACTTCCTGCCGTCTATTTGAGCTGCCCTCTTCTGTACTCCCACAGGGTTCATATTTCTTCCTATCAGTTAAGCAGTGTTCATTTAAAAACTTGACTAATAGTAATAGCTTCAACACGTAGAGGCTTATTTTTCTTATATAACAAGAAGGCCAGGGGTAGGTGACTGATGCTATTGTTTCAGCACCTAAAAGATGTTAGGGCCAGTGTCTCTGTGATTTTGTGGCCATTTCCTCATGGTCACAAAATAGCTGTCACATTTCACACATTATATCTGTAATCAAGACTGGAAAAAGAAGGACGGCCAGGGTGACTCATCAATTTCTTTTATCTGGAAAGCAAAACTTCCTCAGAAGGCCTCCCCTATATCCTGCAAACCTGTCCTATGTTACTGAGGCCACATGTGGGTCATATACTCCCGTTCCCCAGCTTCAAGGAAGGCTGGGAAAGTGAGAGCAGTATATTGTGATTACCTTGTACCATGCCTCCCAAAATGAGGGTTCTGTAGGCATGGCAAAGGGAAGAAATGGATATTGGGTAGACTCTAGTGCTTGCTATGCACTAGATTACATATTGATTCATCAGATTACATATCTCTCTCTCACATCAAGCTGTCAACTAATTGGTGTCACACCCACTCTTATTCATCTTTGTACTTCTGGTTCCTCACGCAGCTTTGTGGCACCTACTCTGTTCAACAAAAACATGAGTAAATGAATGTCTTCTTGGTTTTAATGCCTCTCACATCTAAATTAGTTCTTTTAAGCCATAATCCAGTTTTACCCTTTTGTTTTTATGTCTCTCTTGTAATATGAAAATCAATGCCTCACTGTTAATTTTCCATTGATTTTGCAGGGGAGGGGGTAAAATTTTAAATTCTAGCATAATAGCATTGACAAGATATATGATAATGATGAGGTCTGAAATTGGACAATACTAAGAGAAAATGGAACCACAATAAACTTGTCATCCTCGGGGTGATTCTAAGAAGAAATACACTGAGCGCTAAAACTAATTTTCTTCTCATTTTTCGTTAAAATTAGAACTGGGGCTTTGTAGATGTAACTTTGTTTGGTGACGTGAATCAGGAGCTCAAGAAATCCAATGACCATACCAGGTTGGGAATGGGCTGTGGTCTTAAGAACCTGCGTGACCTCTTGGCCAGGTTCGGTCACAACCTAAACTGCATGTGTACGTGGAGCACCATGTGAAGCTGATGCTCCGGGTTCAGGCTGAGGTGTCTGCTCAGAGCAGAGGATGTTGAGGCCAAAGCCCAAGGATGGTGTGCCCGTCAAGAGACTCTTTGTTGTGCACCTCTAATGGCTTCAAAGAGCCCGTCCCTGGTTACAGACTCAGTATCTGGGACTCCAGGTCCCCCAGTGCCGTATTATCCTGATTGACCTCCTTCCTGCCAGTAATTCCCCCACTTCACCTCTTCCTCTATCTCATCCCCATCAGGGATGGCCTTCTACCTCTGAGTCCTCAGAGCACTTATGGATGATTCTCCATTGGGGCTCAAACATACACTGTGTGCTCTGAGAGTCATTTGGGAGTGCTCTGTCATAGAGTGCGGCAGCTCACAGGCAAGTTGAATGGCATGATCTGGCCGTCATCTAGCCTATTTATAGCCAGACTCAAGCCTGGGGGATTATACCAATGTCAATATCCTGATTGTAATACAGGGTGTGACAAAAGTAGTTTTACGGTTATAATACAAATACATAAATAATACCATAATTGATAAATAATAATCCAAGAATAAACTCTGTGTTTCCTGCACTCACAATTGAAAACCTACTTTTGCCCTACCCTGTATTATACTGGATTTTGCAAAATGTTACCATTGGGAAAAACTGGGAAAAATGTACAATCTCTCCATAGTATTTCTTATCACTACATGTGAGTCTACAAGTATCTCAATAAAAAGCCCACCCCCCCCCAAAAAAAAATTCTTCCTTGTCCCTTCTGTCTTTTGTTTCATTCACTGGCATCACCATTCTATTCCTCTCTCTAGTCATTGGGGTTTGTATATGGGAAGTCAGTTTACTTACCTCCCACTGTCTCACTTTTCTCATCTGTAAAACAGGGATAATAGCAGGGCCCACTCCATGGCATTGTTGGGAGGATGAAATGAGTTAATATCCATGAAGGACTTAGAAGAGTGCTTAATTGTGTTTTGTTTTGTTTTTAACAGTTGACCACTATCTTTAATGGCTAAATGGATGCTTAATTGTTAAATAAACAAAAAAGAAATAAAATATCTTGTACTCAATCTCCTCCTTCTGCCCCAGATCCAGTAAGTTCCTCAGTCCTTATACACTTTCCTACAACATGCCTTTTGGATTCTCTATTTCCACTGCCCCTCTCCCAGTTCAGACCTTCAGGGCCACCATCGTGCTTCCGCCTGGAGCTTTGCCAAGACGAAGTTAATCTTTGCTCCTCTCCCTCCCTTGGCTCCTCTATTATTGTGCTCAACCTTGAGGTCCTGTTTCATTTTCCTGTTTCTCTCTTTTCCTCACTGGGCTAGCTGCTCCTTACTAGAAGGCAACATCTCCTATTTATCTTTACATTTTCAGCTCCTAACAAAATGTCCATCACAAAAGAAGTGCTAGTAAATGGTTTATGAATGAGTGATAATTAAGCAGGAATAATCTCAAGGCAGCTACTAAAATTGCTTCTTTGCAGTAATGATAGAGGCTATACCAGTCTTTGAATCAATAGTTTTGTAACCTCACGCAAGGACTGTGGCCTTGCTATTGGGCAGACATGGACTTCGTGTGTGTGTGTGTGTGTGTGTGTGTGTGTGTGTGTGTGTGTGTGTGTGTTAGAACCCTGCAGATAAGCTTTCACTTTTTTTCTCCCATGGGCACATTATTATGGGCTACCAGAATGTCTGTTAACTCTTGGACAGAGCTCCCTGTCCTGAGATCCACCTAAAGCCATATAAAAGGTTGGTGTAAGCGTCTATAAGTATTTGTTAATTAACACAAGACCATGGTCAGGGTAGCAGTTGGCATCCTTGTGACATGAAATAAGGCAGATAGCCTCAATTCCTGATGATATTACCATCACTATGACTTTAATATTTTATTCCTGGGTCTTCCCACAGAGTTGTTCTTTTATGGTAGAAGGAAGTAGATGATACCTATTACAAACTGGATCACTTCTATGGAAAACATCCCTGAGATCATAGACAAATTTTGTAATGTATTCCAAGAAATGTTCAGTAATAGGAATTTTACTGGAATTGGGAAGAGGATTGACTAGAATAACCTGGAAACCACAAAGCCGAGCTTCATTTTGGCCATTCATTATCTCCGCCTAGAGCAGATAACCAGGATAGCCCCTCACTCCTCTCTCCACAAGGGAAGGTGACAGACCTGACATCAATCATAACAATAGCTACTATTTATTAAATACTAGAGGCATGGTGCATGAAATTCGTGCACGGGTGTGTGTGTGTCCCTCAGCCTAGCCTGTACCCTCTCCAATCTGGTATCCCTATCACAATCCAGGACTGCTGGCTCCCAACCGCTCGCCTGCCTGCCTGCCTGCCTGATTGCCCCTAACCAATCCCCTGCCAGCCTGATCAATACCTAACTGCTCTCCTGCTGGCCCTATTGCCCCAACTGCCCTCCCCTGCAGGCCTGGTCACCCCCAACTGCCCTCCCCTGCAGGCCTGGGTCCCCCCCAACTGTCCTCCCTTGCAGGCTCGGTTCCCCCCAACTGCCCTCCCCTGAAGGCCTGGGTAACCCCCAACTGTCCTCTCCTGCAGGCCTGGTTGCCCCCAACTGCCCTCCTCTGCAGGCCCGGTCACCCCTAACTGCCCTCCCCTGCAGACCTGGTTGCCCCCAACTGCCCTTCCCTTCACGCCTGGTCCCTCCCAACTGCCCTCCCCTGCTGGCCTGATCACCCACAACTGCCCTCCCCTGCCAGCCATCTTGTGACGGCCAACTTGTGTCCACATGGGGGTGGCCATCTTGTGTGTTGGAGTGACGGTCAATTTGCATTTATTATATAGGATGTTAGTGTGCCAGGTGCTTTGTTAAGGGCTGGTGGTTTAACCATTGCAACAATAATGGCTACCACACACTAAATATTCACAACATGCATGTAGTAAGGACCTTGCATGAATGATCTGTACATGGCAATGACCCAGCCACTGATGACCCATGTGTAGTTTTAAGCCATTTAATGGCCAAGTCCTTTAGTTTATAAGGTCTCCCTATCCCTTTTCAGTGAGAGCAGGGATCCCAGGCCCTTTCAACACTAGACAAATCCACAACTTAGCAAACTCTAACTTCACTCCAACAGGCAAATTCCCTGAGGAAAAAGAACAGCCAATAAATAAACCCTTCAGACAGAAAAGGGCCAAGCATCCAAGAGATTCCCAATGGCATTTCTGGAAATGTTCCACTTTAGGTTTAAAAGAAAACTTTTAAAATGATTAAGTTATTTAGAATCTCAATCTTCCGAAGTTTGAGAAGCTAACACACTGAGAAATTTAATTTAGATTTCCTTAACACACTCTCTCGTGATAAGAGAGCATTCAGTAGATCAGTATAGAAATGCTGTGCAATAGGACGGCCAAATTGCAACACAGAATGGGAGAAATTTGTCATTTTGAAATGCTAAGGGAATTCTTACTAACAGCTTTCTCATCTTGTAAAGCTATTATTTTCCTGAACGATAATATGATTTATAAATCTTAGCTGAGTTTTATACTTTCGATGCGAACAGACTTAAAGTGAAATGCATTTCCTGGGAATATAAAAGAAGCATCTTCTGCAATCAAGTGTATCCTTGGTCTCTGCTGGCATATTGGTAGGTGAGCATTGGTCTTCTTCAAAGTCCTGGGCGTAGCTTGGCTTCTTCCTCTGTACACATTTCCTGGGTAACATCAGCCACTCATGCTTCAACTTTTACTTTTGCCTCAGTAACCTCTATATCCACACTTCCCACCCCTTCATATCTCCCCTGAGTTATAGGTCCCTTTGTCAAACTCCCCACTAGACAGACCACCATCATATCCTACAGACAGCTCAATCTCAAATTCTCTCCTTTTCCCCGATCCCGTTTCTTCTCCCAATACTGCAATGCTCCTGATATCTATAGAAATAAGTAAGATACAGTTCCTGCTCTCAAAAAAATAATAATCTAGCACAGGAGATAGAAAAGTAAACAGGCAATTATAATATAGGTTAATCAGTGCTGTGGTGGGAAAAACCCAAGAGGCTGTGGCTGTGGTTCCCATAGGAAGACCAACCAGTCAAGGAATCAACCTGGGAAGTAATGTAGTTCAGTATGAGGTAGGTAACTGAAGTGTGAGAGTGTGAGAGTGTGAGAGTGTGTGTGTGTGTGTGTGTGTGTGTGTGTGTGTGTGTGTGTGTGTGTGTGTTATGTTGTAGAGTAATGAAGAAGGACAGAAGAAATCCCATGGACAGAGGCCCAGAGGTATAAGACCATGAAGACACATATAGAACATGGCTTGGATAGGATTGGATCAGGATGAGGCCAAATCACCAGGGCCAGATCAGAACCACATGTGATGTATACCACATTTGATCTGCACTGATTTTGAAATCCAAAGGGCATGATACAGAGCGCTGGCCAAGCACAGGCATGGAGATGTATGCTCAGGCTTTTCATGGTGATCACAGCCCAGGCTACAGGCAGGCCCACCAAAATCTCAGTTCTCCACAGTGTGTTCCACAAGATGATCCAAGGGAAATCAACCCAAGGAAAATTAATTGGGGGTTGCACTTTATAATACCTCGCAAGGCAATTGTACTTTTTCTACCTAATCTTTAATCCTTACAACCACTCTGAGCATGAGACCAACTGTGGACTTTGGAGGTAGACAGAAAGAACTTCAAAACCTTAGGCATGTTACTTTAACCTCTGCCATTCCCACCTGGAAGATAAGGGTGAAAATAGCCACAAGCCCTCATTGTAATCACTCTGAAAATGAGCATTTTTATAAGTTTGCCAAACTTGACCTAAAGTGACATGAAGCTCCTTATAGTTTTATTTACCCTCTTAGTATAAATATTCTTACATTTTGCAGCAGCATATTAATGTGTTTGCTTATGGGGATGTTAATGGCATATTGCCATCTTAACTTTCTAATATCTGAAAAATTGAATTCAAAAACACATCTAGCCCAAGGGTTTGGGGTGAGGAATTTGATGACCTGTAATATATGTAAAGCATAATATATATGAGATAAGTACATAAGGGGCCTCCATGGCACGGGGACAAGCAGGCACAGTGCAGGGGCTCAGAAATTACCACTACTGTCAAAAGGAGCGAGTGAGCCGCCTTAGACTTTAGAAAACAAAGGATGAAGGAAACTGAAACCTCTTATAGGGAATAAATATTTCTATCTCTGGACTCCCAAATTTTTGCAATCACATTTTTGGAAAATTTGAGGATGATTTAATTTTTCAAAGTGAGGTCATGCTTTTAAGTCATTGACTTTGCCATTGTTCTCATATTTACAGCAGGAGGAAGAAAATGAAAAATATTTGTTATAGACGCTAGCAAAGGTGGGTTTTGGGAGAGAAAACAGCACAGACAGGGACCTGGTAGAGTGGACAAAGTGTTCAGATAAGTGGCATAAACTTTTCAATGTCTGGAACCCAGGGAGCATGGCACCAAATGGCAATAAATGAAGCCAGAGGGATGTTTGGGAGAAACTTTATGAAAAGCCTTAAATACCATAGTAAGTTTATATTTATCCTGTACATCAGGGGTTTTCAAACTATTTTGACAAGAGAATTTTATTGAGACAAAATTTGATTGGCATGAGAGCTCTGTATACTGCAACCACACATCAACCCATTTTTACTCTCTGACTCAAGAGTTTTTTCAAAAGAGCAAATTTGATCATCTCACTCCATAGGACACACTCTTCAAATATCTCTTCAAGCTTGGAGTAAAACGCCATCTCCTTGCAGGCTCTGGATGATGTGGTTCTGCCCACTCTCCAGCTCATTTCACACCACCTCTCTGGTTTGCCATTTGTAGATTCTCCAATGAGTCCTGACCCTCCCACTTCAAGGATTTTACAAAGGAGGCCTTCTCCCTTGCTTCTCCCTCCCAATTGCCTAGTTAGATTCCTTCTCTTTCAAATCTGTGCTTAGCCATCTTTTCTGGGGAGACCCTTTCCCAGCTTGGTTAGATCCCCTGTGTTATATTCTCCCAAGCCTGTGGACTTCTCCATTCAGCACTTAATCACAGTTGTGTTAAATGATTAGGTAAGGATTTAGTTGTTTGATGCTGCCCCCCACCCCATATACTGTAAACTTTCAGAATGAAAAGTGGCCCCATCTGTCTTGTTCATGACAGTGTCCCTGGCCAGTGTCTGGCCACTAAATGGGCCTCCAACAACTATTTTTTGAAGATATACCAGTATATTCAACAAGAAGGCAGATGGGGGAGGATGCTGCTTTGGTTGAAATGAGCATAGAGCCTTTGGTTGAAGCAAGAATGGGGGCCTGGAATACTTCCCACTAGGCCTTCTCCTTGCCTTCCACATGGGTCCCTGAAGCCCTTCTCGGTGGGAAACACTTTGAAAAGCATTATGGGATATTCGGACTAATAAAAGGCTTTGTTATCTGGCTATGGGGTGAGAGTAAGTGTTCTCAAGAGTGTTCTCTTGGCCTGAGGAAACTTTCTGCTTGATGGTCAACAGAATGGATAAATGATCAAAGTAGCTTTGTGCAGACAGGAAGCATATTTCATTCATTTATTTCAACATCTTGTCTCCCCTGGGTGGGGAAAGACTATAAAAGACATATGTAGACTAGTCTGAATTTTAGCCTTTTATGCAAGACAGGGTGTAGAGTAGACGTTTCTTTGGAAAGTCATCTTGGCCCAGGCCCAGACCAGCAAGAAAACTGCCTCTGTACTCGGCAGATCTGTGCACACTTGGCCCCATTCCTAGGTGTGAGATCATGTGACACAGGGCAAATTGTGTGACTCTATCACTCGTTCAGTGTGGTCAGCTGGGATGGAGTCAAGGGCTCCCTTTACCTGTTTAATAGGGTAAATCAAAGTAAAAATTACCTTTTGATTGAGTAGCACTGCTAAAGAAAATCAATAGAAATGGCTGGAGATCCACTGGCACTGTCTCAGCGTTAAGCATAGTAGAGTTTCAAATTACTGGAACACAGGGTTTGGAGATTCAACTTATGTGAAGCTAGCTCAAAATAAGTAGTCCGGTGGGTTAAAGGAGAAGTAGCATGTCTAATTAAAGAGAAAATATGTGCTGGCCAACAGTAAGTCATTTTTCAACCTCAAAATATTCTTTCCAGATTCTACGAGTCTGTGTTTGACATGTTTAAGAGAGAGATATAACAGCTGAAGTTGTCTTTGTTCAGAATGTAGGAGACGGTTTTGTCTAGACTTTCAGGAAAGATATAGAATGACATTTTCAGAACAAATCAAAATATATTTTTAAATTCCTTTTTTCCCCTTCAGGAAGAGGATTTGAAATGCTTATCTGATTTGAATTTGGTTGATCTACAATGGCCTCAATAGTTTGATATAGAGTAAAATGAACCATTGAGAAAAGTTATTGAAAATGCTGTTAGTTCACTTTCTTCCTTTAATATTAGCAGCAGCACCAGCAATACAATTACTAATATTTATTGAGTGGTTTCTAGGTTATGTGCTAAGCTCTTAGCATATAGTTTCTTATTTAGTTCTCATAGAAATCCCATGAGATAGGTATTATTATTGTCAATTTTCCAATGGAGATACTGAGGTACAGAGAATTGAGGTGATTCACCCAAAGCCTCACAGCTACCAGTGGCCAGGCAAGGACCTGACATCCTCATCACTGCACTGTGTCTTCTTTCCTTACAGGGCCAGCATCGTACAGAAACGCATCATTTATTTTCAAGATGAGGGCTCTCTGACCAAGAAACTTTGTGAACAAGGTAAGAACATGCAGTGGGAGAGAGCCAAATAAATGGAAGGTGGCTTATTCAGTCCAAACACCTGGCCTCAGGAATTAACATGATGTGCTTTCTGAGTTCCTCCGGGTCCTGCTTCCTCACGTAGCTCCAATTTTTAATCTGGCTGTGTGCTGTGGATAATTGGATCCGCCTTAAGCTCTAATTACCCAGCTTGGTTCCCTGGGTAGGAGATAATGTACCTTATAGTGGTGTCGTCTTTTTTATTTTTGTGAAACAGTGATTATTCTGAAGAGGTTCTCTGGAATAATTCACAGGACTTAATTAAGGAATGCACAATTGTGTACCTTTAAGAAGTTTTAATGGCTTTCCAGAATAATCACCAACAGAAACTTGGGTAGTACCTGGACAAAATGGAGGAACCTTCTCCAGGGAAGCTCAGAGGGAGATGGGGTTGCCATGGGGGCATAGGCCTTGTGATTTCACCACATTCAAGGATCTGGTCTTTAGATGTGCAAGGTCATCATTGCCCTCTCCATGGGTTGAAGGCATTCTAACAAAGCCCATGCAGACCAAGTAGACAGGGGAGGTCAGGGCAGAGGCCTGGGTTCAGATCTGACCCGGGTTTAAAGCCTGCCTCTGCCCTTCCTAGCCATCTGACTTAATACATGTAAAATCATACCATGCCTCCTTGGCACAGAGTAAATGCTACCTGTACTAGTTATTGTTATCTGTATCTGAAAGCTTGTTTATTAATCTACTGTTAAAAATGAAGATCTTAAACATCTGAATGTATTTAGAAGTCATCAAAGAACTAAATAAAAATAGAAAATGTTCTATAATTATACATCTTTATCTCATTTCTATTCATTTTTGCAGAAGTTTATTTGCATTTCAAGCCATTAGCATTTTGAGAAGAAATAATCCTCTTTAATTCTAGCAAATCATAAACTATTAAGAAAAAGAAAGGTTGATAAAGGTCTTCTGGGAAAATTTTAAGAATAGGTAATTTTTTTGAGTGCTTGCTACATGTCAGGCACTATTCCAAGCACTTCACAGACCTTAAGCAGGTAATCTGCACAACCCTATATGGTAAAAACCATTACATCATCCCCATTTTATAGATGAGAAGCCTGAGGTGGGAAAAATTTAATGGCTTGCTCAGCATCATACAGCTTGCAGTAGAGGGAACATGTCCACTCAGCTTTTCTCCAAACAAGGGAACATTTCAACTATTGAGGCTCTGTTTGAATCTAAGAGCAAGTGCCCTTAACCATTTCCTTTCTGTCAAAGGGACTGCCTCCCAATTCAATAGCGTGAACTGTTGCCTTTGGTAGCTCAAAGCATTCTGAAGCATATGTTTCCCTGCAGATGAGCTAGAACAGAAGTTAGATACTCTATGGGGGGAGTGGTGTTGCATGCTAAGCCTGGAAAGAGCAAACAGGGAGAGGTTAGATACCTGCATTAGGGCCATACCTGCCATTGGATAGGGGCCAGAGAATGGAACCTGTGGGTCAGGACCCTGGTCAGTTTCCAGGTGGGAATCACCATACGTGGCTTTTGGGGCTTTCCTTCCCTGTATTTAATTGTTCACATGTCCATTCAGCTTTTCTCCAAACAAGGGAACATTTCAACTATTGAGGCTCTGGATTTCTAAAGGGCAATCCCGCCCTAACCCGCTTGGCTCAGTGGATAGAGCGTCGGCCTGTGGAGTGAAGGGTCCCAGGTTTGATTCCGGTCAAGGGCATGTACCTTGGTTGTGGGCACATCCCCAGTAGAGAGTGTACAGGAGGCAGCTGATCGATGTTTCTCTCTCGTCGATGTTTCTAACTCTCTATCCCTCTCCCTTCTTCTCTGTAAAAAATCAATAAACTATATTTTTAAGAAATAGATATGTTTTTAAATAAATAAATAAATAAATAAATGGCAATCCCATTCCTACCCGGACTCCATGAGATGCCATTGAAGTCCCGTGGGTTGGAGTTGTGGGTTTTCTGGATCACACATTTGCAGGCCACGTTTTGATTTATACTCACAGATGGCTAATCACAACCACTGGGGGATGGCTTTGTTAGTTTGACTATCAAGGACAACCTTATCTCCCAGATTTGAGGGTTCTCAGGAGGCCCTTGGCTGACACTCACATACTGATAGCAGTCCTTAACTGGGTGCACGTCCCAAAAACTCAATCCTTGTCTAAGCTATGACTATGCTAAAATTCTGCGATATAGTGTCAATAAAGTGGCATTGCAAATCTCTGTTGGTTATCACTTCTGAAGCAGAGATACATGGCATGGATACATGAAACAGGCTGAAAGAGGTCAGAGGGGAGAAGACTGGGGGTGTGGGCGGAGGACTGGATGAGTACTGGATGAAATAAGGTGAAGGGATTAGCCAAAGGACATATATGCATAGCCCACAGGCACAGACAACAGTGTGGTGATGGCCAGAGGGAGGGGGGTGGGGGCTGGGTGGAGGTGGGTAAAGGTGGGGGTGAAATGAGGGACATCTGTAACAGTGTCGACAATACATTTTTAAATATTAATATTGAATGAAAAAATAATGACTAAACACGCACCTGTTTAAAACACCACTTTCTTTGTTAAAAATATATTTTTTATTGATTTTTTACAGAGAGGAAGGGAGAGGGATAGAGAGTTAAAAACATCTATGAGAAAGAAACATCTCCACCTCCTGCACACCCCCTCCTGGGGATGTGCCTGCAACCAAGGTACATGCCCTTGACTGGAATCGAACCTGGGACCCTTCAGTCTGCAGGCTGATGCTCTATCCACTGAGCCAAACCAGTTAGGGCTAAAACACCATTTTCTAATGATAACTTTATAGAGGGGAGGGGAGGCAGGGAGCCCAGCAGGACCTGGGCTATAGGATCTTTTTTTTTTTTAATTCTTTATTGTTCAAAGTATTACACGAGTAGAGCTGTAGAATCTTTAGATACAGTTGTAGATGATCCCCAGAGACAGCAGACCCATGAGGAAATTCATCAGTTAGCAAGCAGATCACGTTAAGAAAGTCTTTAATTCATCAGCATCGAGCAAAGGGATTTCTCTTAAATGTGTATGCCTACTTAATTATCTCTAGCTCTTTCATTAAGGTCTTTACATCCTTTGGTGAGTCCAATCAAATCAGTCAGGGAAGGGGAGAGAGATGCAAGTATCTATTATTTTTTCCCCAGTAGAAGCTGTTAATGCATAGGGGAAAAATTAAGAACTGCGCAGCTAAAAAGCAATGGCAATCGTTATTTTAAGAAAGAAACAGAAAACATTAAGCTACTTACAATTAAGTGAAACACATAAAATATTCAAAAAGGTGACCCGTAATAAGCATATGCATCCACAGGCTCACCTTAAATCCATGTCACAAACAATTAAGGGAGAGGGGAAGGTAAAGGGAAAAGCAGGGAAGAGAGGAGACTGCGGGAGAAAGGGGTAATGAGAAAAGGAAGAGAAAGGCGAGGAATGAAGAGTAAAGGATGAACACTGAAAAAGGAAGCTGGTGGATTGAGAGTAGAAATGGGGAGAGAGGGCAGCTCAGGAGACGCTGCAGGGCCTGAAGTTACCTGTATGTTGCACACCCTGCTGTGGTTAGCAGAGTGGAGGAGGGAAGTTAACACTTGTTATCACTACCCTTTGAAAGACGGGTTCATTTTCAATAGGCTTGTCCTCAGTAGGAAACCATATGTCTGTTTCTAGTTTCAAACTTAGACATTTTCTTTTTAAGTGGAAGCTTATTTTCTGTTGGAAGTTCAAAAGATATATTGTAAAATGTATTCCCTTGAACTCCTGGGTACATGTTAAGTTTACCACCCATAGACCTGAGAGCCCTTTGGATAAGGTAAAGCTCCAAATTTGCCTTATTTTGGTTTCTTGAGAGATTATTGCTGCTGCCTCATTTGACAATGCCTGGTAGTCACCATCGAAACCCCAGCATGTATGTACCTCTTAGCTCTGAATCCCTTTTTCAAAACTAATTTAGTTTTTTCACAACATAGTTGGTCATAATGGAAATGTAAAAAGCAAAAAATATTCAGGAATTATTGATTTATCCTACCTTTCCCGAAATATATTCAACAGAGCGTGTCCCTCCGCTATCAAAGTGGCTCATACAGGAATCAGACGTGGGTTACCTGTGCATGAGGCAGTGGGAGCCTGTTCCTCAGCACAGACAATGCTCTGGTCTCTTCCAAGTGCACAAAGAGTAGCCACAAAGGGATTTCTGTTTTGCGTGGTTTCAGACCTCTTCTTTAGGGCTGTTTAGAAATCCTGGAGCTGTGTAGGGAAATAATTTTTTTAATGTACCATTCTTCATTTGAAAAAGCAAAGAGAGAAACACATGGAAGAATTTTCACTCTCCCTGGCTGGTGTGGCTCAGTTGGTTGGGCGTCATCCGATACACCAGGAGGTTCTCGTTCGATTCCAGTCAAGGGCACATGCCCAGGTTGTGGGCTAGATCACTGGTAGGGGTGTGTAGGAGGCAACCGATGGATGTTTCCCTCTCACATCAATGTTTCGCTCTCTCTCAAAAAAAAAAAAAATCAATAAACTATCCTTTAAAAAAATTTTTTTTTCACTCATTGGTATTTCTGCACATCTATCCAGCCAAAGTTCTTGGCTAGACAGATAGCATGCAGAGATTAAGGGCATGGGCTCCAGCCTGGCAGATGTGGCTCAGAGGTTGAGTGTTGACCGGTGAACCAGGAGATCGTGATTCAATTCCTGGTCGGGGCACATGCAGGAGGAAGCTAATTAATGATTCTCTCTCATCATTGATGTTTCTGTCTTTCTCTCCCTCTCCCTTCCTCTCTAAAATCAATAAAAATAAAAATAAAAATAAAATAAAGAGCATGGGCTCCAGTCTCAAAAAGACCTGAGCTCCAGTTTTGCCTGCACCACTCACAAACCCTGTGACCTTGGGCTGGTTACCTAATATGCCACAGTTTTCTGATCTGTAAAATGAGGTTAATTAAAGTATTTACCTCCTAGGATTGCTAGGACAACTCTAGCTATATATGGAAAAGAATCAGCACATACAAGGACTCTATACAGTGTAGTTATTATTACAATAACCCGTCCTTTTTTCTCCATCCTGGAGCCCAGAATGCACTTCTTCCACCCATCACTGATTTTGCATATTCAAACCAAACGAACCCAGTGAATTCCATATGGAACACTTGTAAAATGCTCTTTCTTACACTCAAAAGATTTTTGTACTCTTTGTCGCTGCTCTTTATATAATATTTAAGAATAAATGTCCAACTTGGAAAAAAGAGAACATTTATGTTAATACCGCTAGAGAAACTGAAGCACTTGAAGCCAGTTGCAGCTGTAGTCATTGTTTTCATCTTGCAGGAATCAGAAGAGACTACGGGCAACAATGCACAGTTAGGGATATGGGCTTGACAATCGGAAATTCTGAATTTATTCATGTAATCTCTCTTTCCCCACTTATCAGCTATTCACAGCTAAAAGTAGGGGCAGAAAGAATCTTCAGTTTTTCCTGTCTGCCACTGTGCTCAGAAGTAAACCTGAACTTAGGAACATATTCCCCACCCACCACCCCTCCTAGTAAAGCCTCTGAAAGCTTGATAAGAAGTGTTGTGATTATATATGCGTATCTTTTTTAAAAAAAATAATTTTCAGCAGTCCTTTATCTCTCTGTCTCCGTCTTTCTGTTCTCACTACTCCTTCAAAGCAACTCCTTCTGGTCCTGCCAATCTGGTCCCAGGAGATATGTCTTAGAGAAAACACACACATGTATATTCTTCTTAAAATTTTGTGGGAATATCGTGTTGGGGGAGGAGTGGGGGAAGAGACTGGGGCCCAGAATGGATAACTTAGTCAGTTTTATCTCTGGTTTCTCAATACAACCTCCATCCCAAATATTCTGCCTTCTTGATCCCACAGGTCTCCTCACTTGATTAAAGCAAAAGTTCTATTTTATTTATTTATTTATTTATTTATTTATTTATTTATTTATTTATTTACTGCAGAATATAGTTGCCATACTGAGAGGTACCTATACAGAATCCTTTATAGCCCAAGTCCTGACCTGGTTCTCTGTGTTATTAATCAATGAAAACTGCACCTCATATGTTTTTCCCCAGGCATTAAGGACAAGATCAAGACCCACATTTGCTTCCTAACTTGGTGCCTTTCCTTCCTGACTGTTTTCAGATTCCATGTTTGACGGGGTGACGGACAAACCAATCCTAGACTGCTGCGCCTGTGGGACTGCCAAGTACAGACTCACCTTTTATGGGAATTGGTCTGAGAAGACGCACCCAAAGGATTATCCTCGTGAGTAGAGCAGCTACTTTACGGGTTGGGAAAAGTGAATCTCAGAGTTCTGTCTGGTTGTGGGATACAGTAGCTGAAGTATGTTAGGTCTGCTCGTTCCTGCCAAATGATTCATGAAATGCACATTCCCCGCAAGTGAATCCATCAAGACAGAGGTCTGCTTCTAGCTTCTTTGCATGGCATTGTTCTAAGTGTTTTCTTATTTGTGATTTAAAAAATATTCCTGAGGTCATGCAGCTTATCTTCAGGTCAGACATGCGGTAACCCTCAGTCCTCCTCAAATGGCTCTATCCACGAACGATACAATAGATGTCTTTGTGCTTGAAAGGGCTGGCAAAGGGGACCCGCTCTTCACTCCACAGACCAAGGTCAACAAATATGCAACATCCTTAACCACAGCTGGCATTGGTAGTCTACAGCACACCCTTTCCTTACTGACTCCAGATACCACCTTAGAATCCTTTGTGACACCTTGCTCCAGGTAGTCAATACCAATCCTTGAGACTTGTCAGGAGACCCCAAACTTGCTATTTTGAAGTAGACCCTTAAGTGGGACTCTGACAACTCACTTTTCTCACACAATTATCTCAACAACTGCCTAGCATGTGCCAGCCACTGTGCAAAACTCTAGAGATGGAATATACAAAAAAAAAAAAAAAAAGACACAGCTCAGGTTCTCATAAAACTCAGAGATTAGTGGGGAGGCAGACACTAATCAAATAATCACACAAAAAGATGTGAAAATTATGACGGTGAAGAGTAGACTTACTGTGTGCCATTTACACATTGTGTCATTTAAGTCTCAAAAATAACCAGCTTTTGTGGATGAACTCACTGGGGATCAGAGAAATATCATGATTTGCCCACAGTCAAATGTAAGTAGTGGATCCAAGATCCCAAAAGGGGTTTTCAGGCCTCTTTCCCTGCCTTTCATTTGGGTTGCCTTTAAGAGCCAGTGTTGCCCATTCTCTCTAACTGTGGGTGGCAGGATGTCCCTGTGTGGCATTGAGCACGCTTTTTCTGTTTATTGTTTGATTCTTGTTCATTTCACTTTGGAGTTGCCACAGCTGGGAAAGAACAGTGGGACTGGGAGAAAGAGATTAAAGGGAGGGATTTGAGTCAGCCCCCAAAGGAAGGGGGAGCAAAGGGTACATGGTTAGAACTTAAGAAGACCCAGTTCAGACTAGAACCTCCGTGGTCCCCCAACAGCCCACCCAGATGGCACTCCAACATTTCTTGGCAGATCAAGAGCCCAATTGTTTAATTTTACCCACATGTAATTAAGGCTTGATTCTTAGGAGCCTCTTACTAGTTCATTTTCTTGACTCTGGTGTTCAGCTTGATCTGCTTCAGCTGGTGTGGGAGACCTGCGAGAACAAACTTGGGCTCTTTGCCTGGGGGTGGAAACCACTTGGAACAAGTATGAAGGAAAAGATTTCCCCCAGTGCCTCCCATCCACCAACCAATAGGCAAAATGTTAGGGGTCCATTACTCATCTTTTGTAATCCTAATGAGCTTCTTGCTCTTTTCTATTCTGACACTGTTATTTCTCAGAATTAAAAAATAAATTTAAAAGGTACAGACCATTGTTTCTGGATCTTTGGGACAAATCAAGGACAAATCTGTACAGAATGTCTGTGGAGTTGTTGGGAGTTTCTTAATAAATATAGCAGACATGTATTCCAGGTCCCTCAGGATGCTTCCATTGACAGATGTCAGAGTGTGTCTTAATTTTTGGTTGGGAAAAATTTGGTCACTATGAACAGAAGAGCATTTATCACATCATACTGTAATTATTCTTCAGGAGTCTTTATTCCCATCAGACAAAGTTCTCCAGGACATGCTCATTTTTTATTCTCAGTGCCTGGAAGTGCCTGGTGCCTTCCCAAGTACCGTGTGCTGATTGCTGAACTCAGAGTGGCATTCGCTATGACCTGGGAGGCAGATTTCTAGTTCACATCTAGTCACCAGGGCCAATACTGAGCAGGGAGTGTGGGCTGGAAGTGTGGGCCGGACCCTCCTTGGAGGAAAAGGACTTGAATACTCAGGAGACAGGAGCTAATTGAAAAGGCACAGAGAAAGTCCAATCAGGGCTTTAAAAATGTGATATTATCAAAAGTGATTTCTACCAATATTCGATCACAGATGACTTTCCTTTTGTGTCTCCAGGGATGATTTTGTCTTGATAACCAATGCTTGCCATTAAGCCCAATAAAGCCATGATGCTGCTTCCCAACAATAGTGCAAACTGATAAATTCGGAGTCCCTCTCTCCTTATTAATTACTCATCAAAAATGCTGCTTTTTCTGCAAGGATCTTGGAGCAGCCGTCCTCAAGTTTTTTAATGGCAAGGTCCCTTTTACATACTTGAAAGCTATTGGGAACTCCCACAGTCTTTTGTTTATGTGGGTTGTGTCTCTCAATAGTTACCATAGGAAAAATTAAAACAGAAATTTAAAAATATTACTTACTTTTTAAAAAGGAACATGCAATGAATTAGCAATAATAAACTTAGTACATGTTACCAAAATTTATGAAAATAACTGTATTGTCCAAAACAAAAGAAATGTAGTGAAAAGAGTATCATTGTTCTACATTTTTGCAAATCTCTTTAACCTCTGATTTAATAGAAGACCCCTGGATTCTCATATTTGCCTCTGTATTCGAACTGTCATGGTTTATATTTTGGATTGTTACATATGAAGAAAATTCTATCTTGCACAGGTATGTAATTGGAAAAGGGAAGAATATTTTAATAACCTTTTCAGATCATTACAGATAATCTTCTTTGATACTACACCAAAACTCTGCAAATGGTACAGTAGTTCCCCCTTATCCAAAGGGGATATGTTCCAGGACCCCCAGTGGATGCTTGAAACCGCAGATTGTACTGAACCTTATATGTACAATTAGAGGCCCGGTGCACGAATTCATGCACCAATGGGGTCCCTCAGCCTGGCCTGTGGGATTGGGCTGAAACTGGCTCTCCGACATCCCCCGATTGTGAGAGGGCACAGGCCAGGCTGAGGGACCCCACCAGTGCACAATTGGGGCTGGGGAGGGATGCGGGAGGTTGACCAGCCAGGGAGGGACTGTGGGAGGGCTCCAGGGCATGTCCAGCCCAGCTCCCTCAGCCCAGATCAGCTGGACTCCAGCAGCAAACTAACCTACCGGTGGGAGCATCTGCCCCCTGGTGATCAGTGCATTCATAGCGAGCAGTTGAGTGACCTTAGCATAGCATTAGCATATTATGCTTTGATTGGTTGAACTGACAACTGAACAACTGGACACTTAACATATTAGGCTTTTATTATATAGGATGTTTCTTCCTCTACATGCATACCTATGGTAAAGTTTAATGCCTTTCCCACCTTTACTAAGCACTCTTCACGCACTGTGGACATTGTTTTTGTAATGTGAGGTGGGACAGCAAAACTAGTGTGAATTTATTTTTCCTTCTGCACAATTTCATTGGTAAAAGATTAGTTCTTAGAGTAGATCTTAGCAACCTCAGCATACGATTGTGATTTTTTCCCCCTTATTAAGTTGAAAACGTTCAATTTTTCACATAAAGGAAGCAATTTATGCCTTCTCTTTGGCATATCTGAATTGCCAGCATTACTATTCTTAATAATTCTTAGCATTATTAAGTAAAATAAGGGTTACCTGAGCAGAAGCACTGTGATACTGCGACAGTCCATCTGATAACTAAGACAGCTACTAAGTGACTAACGGGCAAGTAATGTACACAGTGTGGATACACTGGACAAAGGGATAATTCACTTCCAGGGCAAGACAGTGGGAGATTTCATCACATTGCTCATACTGGTGTGCAATTTAAAAATTATGAATTGCTTATTTCTGGAATTTTTCATTTAATATTTTCCAACCATGATTGAGCTCAGGAACCTGAAACCATGGAAAGCAAAACCTCAGACTGGAGGGAGAGGGGACTACTCTACTTTCTTAAAGCATAATTACAACATAGAATATTAAAGCCATATTAATGAACTCGTATTCTATCGCATTAAAATGCATTGCTTTCCTTTGCACTGTGAGTAGATCTGATACAAATGAATGTTTTCGTAACATCATACATTGGTCATTTGGAAAATATTGGTGTTCTGACTTATGCAGATGATCCAAAAGTGGAGACGTTTCATTATACAGTGTCAAAAATCACATTCATTATACCACTTCCAGTCTCATCAGAAAAGGGTTTAAATATTAGAAAGCTATGAAATTCATAGTGACAGATAAAAGTTTTCTAAAATTCTAAGTTTTGCTTGAAAGCTTGAATTTTATCATTAGCCGCAAATGCTGTCCGGTGTGTTCGTTCCTTGAAGTGACAGGCTCACTTCATTGTTGAGAAAATGTCTGCCAGACTCTCAAGTCTGAATAACCGTCATTTGTCAGTCCAGCTTGCACCTCAAACAATCACACAAGTGCTTTTATGCAAGACAATCATGGTACTTCAGTTTGCAGTTGAAGTGCTTTACGCATATTTCCCAATTAGTCACACAGTACAGTAGGAAGATGTGTACTCAAAGGTACAGAGATTTGATAAAATTAATAATTTATATGGTTTCATCAAGGACATTCTCAGGTGAAACTGACTTCCGTGGTTGTTGTGCGCTGCACGTTTCTGGCAGTGAAGAATACACTCTACGGAAACAGCTCAAGGCCACTGCCTTGATCTGCACTAAGTTCCAATAGTTTTACTCACCTTGTTTTTGCACCATCAGCGGATTTTGGGTTGGTTTCCCCCCCCCCCCCCCCCCAGCAATGTTAATGTCAACACATCGCAAAAGGCTAATCATATCTTAGTACTGTTATAAGAATAGTTTCACCTCACAGTCTCCCTGGAAAGGCCTCAGAGAGGCCAGAGGTCTCTGTGGCACTCCTCAAAGTAAACCACGACTTTGAGAACCTCTGCAGTAATATAAGATAGCAACTTTGGGTGTCTGTCCTTCTGTTCTCTTCGGATAACTTGCCCTTGAGCATTCAGATGGGGGATTGGGCAACACCCTTATGCCTTCAGCCATCTGTTGTGTGGGCCACATCTGCCCGCGGCTCTTCTCAGCCATTACGCAAAATGGTTAGCTCCAAACACTGATGGTTTTGGAGCTCCGTCTCTTGGAGACCAGAGCACTTTCTGCATCCAGTGCGCCCCCTCCTCTTGGAGGGGCCAGGTGTGGGGAGCTAAGGAAGATGGCCGAAATGACTTCTGACATCCCCTCTCTATTGTAGTGCCATAAATCCCTGCTGGCCATCTGGAAACAGTGAAATCCTTTTAAAACACTCCCAATTGAGTACTTTTTTTTAGAAATCCGTTTTAAGGCCGGTTCATGCAAGCTTTACTTCATAGGTGGAAAAATCCTAAAGCACAAAGAAGTTCAGGGCTCAGATCTCACAGCCAGAATGTCAGAACCAAAATCAAAGCTCAGCTCTCCTGATTCGTTTCCGCCTTCCTCTGGGGGATGTTGTGAGGCAGGCTTCTCTCCTCTGCAGTGAAATTGAATGTCTTATACACAAAGCACCTTTTAATAAGGCCCTGCTGTACCACCATGGCCTCAGCAGATACCAAACTCTGAACAGCTTTGCCCCACTGTACAAAGACCTACTCTGCGGAGATCCTTAGAAGTGAGAGAAAGTCTGCATTCTCTGTGCCTGAACAGAGTTCCAGAACCCTGGGGTATTAAAAGTGCAAGTGTGCCCTCCTCCCAACCCCTCTGCATTCCCACCCCACCCCAGTGTCGGTCCTCAGCAGTGTAGTGAGTGTAGTGCCCAGCTGCGGTCCAGGAGCGAGTGTTCTTTACAGAAACCCAGTGACTGGGCAGTGTTACTGCATAGGGGTGTCCCGGCAGTTGGAGACATGCCCAGTCTTTGTCAGGGGACTGGGAGTTGCCTAACACATGCTGAGTCTCTTTACTCTCTTGTTCTGAACACAGCTCCTGGGTTTTTGACAAATGCTTCCACTCCGGAGAGACTCTGTAATCTCCCTTGATAATGTAAAATGCATGACTCCCCCCATTTTTGGATATAGGTTTAACACCGTTTAACAAATAAATATTGACAAAAAGAAAACCTTTTCCAGGAGCCAATTATTTTTTGCATTTGGGAACACTGCCTCAAATATAAACATGGCCACTGGGAAATATACTCTACAGAATCGAAGTTAATTTTACAGTGAAATTCAGCCACTTTTTCCATTGGGTCACTTAATTTGAAAAATCATTCATTATTAAATCCAATCACATGAAAGACCGCCATTCTAACACTTGGCAACGACTTTTATTTCTTTGTATATTCATCTGAATTCAGAGTTTCTGTATCATATTTGAACACTTTTTTGCATTGGATTGTGTTTCCATGGCCACAATTTATTACATCAGCTTGTTCTTACCGCTTACCTAACTGTTCTTTTATTGACCATTTAGGTGATGTCAGGGCCTTTGCAAACACAAAAAGCACTGCAATACCAAAACTTGGTACTTAAAACCTTCCTCTACCCTTTCTACCTCCTTTGAATTATTTCTTTGAAATAATTTTCCAATACTATGACTGCTGGATCAAAGGAGATGGACGTTTGTGGCTCTTGAGATTTTTTTTTGCCACATTCTTCTCCAAAACATTTCTATCAGTTCACCATGTGACCAAGAATGAATAAATGTATCTGTGTCTCCCAGCCTCTTCAGTGTTCAGTGTTTGAGTTTGCCAGGTAATGGTAATAAAAATGAATCTTATGATTTTAAATTGGGATTGGTTCAATTACTAACACACTTGAATCTTTATTTTTTTAATGTTTATTGTCCTTTGCCTTTAAAACCACTAGGGTGTTGGCAGGAATCAGATCTGACTTTGCTCATTATCTCCCCGAGGCCTAGCTCATTGTCTGGCACATTGAAAGCTTCTCAATAAATAGTGTTGAGTGAATGAATGGATGGATAAATAGCAATTACAAAATGAGCAAGGGAGGGAATGAAAGGAGATGAGCAGTGAAAAGCCATGAAGAGGTGAGGGCAGGAGAGAGACAGGATCTTATATGGCTGCGGAATGCAGAACACATTGGATGGAGCTAGTGGTATATGGGAAGATGGGTTAGGAAGATATCACAGTGATGGGGAATACCTCGGACTAAGGCAGTGAACATGGTGATGGAGAGAAGGGATGGATTTGAGATCTTTTAGAGGTAGATTCTGTCATGGATTGGATGTGGAGGAGTGAGAAACATTAAAGCTGAAAAGCCAGGTTTCTGGCTTGGAAGTGAAGGTATGCTTCCTTCTTAAAATATTCCTCAATATTATTGTCTTTCTATTTTTATAAATGATTGTGAAATCATTTTATCAAGTTCTATAAAGGATCCTGTCAGAGTTTTAAGTGAGATTGCACTAAATCCCCAAATTATTTTGGGAAGAATTATTAGCTTTTTAATATTTAGCTTGCTCAGTTTCTTCCCATTCATGAGTAAGACTATTATTTGTGGGTTTCCTTAGGACAGTGGGTTGCCTAGGACAGTGATTTTCTTCATACATGGACCATAGGACTCTTCTCTTGACCTAATTTCAGAAACAAAATTAAACATTCAACAAACAATAATCCCAGTGCTTTCTGCCATCACCGGGAAATTCTTCCCCAGGCTGAGTAATTGTGCCCATCAGAGCCTCCCAGCTGTGCCGCCACCAGTCTGAGTCACAATAGAGCACATCCCCAGGAAATAGAATTTGATACCAAGCACCTGGGTCATGATACACTGGTTCAGTGAAAGAAGGGGTAAAAGAATTAAATAGCTTCTTCCCCTTTTTTCTCCTCCCTTCCCTCCACCTTTCTGGGAAGTCTTATAGCAACAACTGACTATTTATAGAGTAGAAAAGGAAAGTCAGTAATCAGTTTTCCAGTTAAACATAGCAGGTCGAACATACACATTAATCTTTGATTTTCCCTCAGTTCCTATAAAGATAACATTAGATAAATAAAAAGGATATAAACCCACAAAGATAAGAAAAGATGAAAGTAGGCTACAATAACACCAAAATCTGGAGGCTGAAAAATATAGAGAAAAGGTAACTGGCTTAGCAGAGCATGGAAAGATGAATCCTAAAACCTGCAGAGAGGGCAGTGCCTAAGAACCAAGCCAATTCATTGTACGGATGCGGGAATAGCCTCAGGAACTAAAAGAAGGTCAAATGCTCAGCACAATGAATGAAAAAGGCATATTATCTTGGCATCCTATATAATAAAAGGCTAATATGCAAATCAACCACATGGTGGGACTACCTGTCACTATGACGCACACTGACCACAAGAGGGCAGACACTCAATGCAGGAGCTGCCCCCTGGTGGTCAGTGCACTCCCACAGGGGGAGTGCCGCTCAGCTAGAAGCTGGGCTCTCGGCTGGCAAGCGCAGCAGCGGTGGTGGGAGCCTCTCCCACCGCCGCAGCAGTGCTAAGGATGTCCAACTGCTGGCTTAGACCCTTGGGGAGCAGGCCTAAGCAGTCAGTTGGACATCCCCCGAGGGCTCCCAGACTGCAAGAGGGCCCAGGCCAGGCTGAGGGACCCCATATCTCCCTGAGTGTATGAATTTCATGCATCGGGCCTCTAGTTTTAGAATAATGAGCATAGGGACAACCCTACAAGCATCCAGAAAAACTAGTAATAAACAAAAGATCAGGAACCAAGTGGCATCAGACCTCTTTCAAACAACACAAAGCTGCAAGACAATGGAGCAATGTCAAACTCCAAACCCATGGTTATAAATTCTCAAGGGAGACCATTTTTGTTCAGCCCAGAGTCTAGGTGAACACAGAGAACCTTTCTTTCTGGGTCACTTTTTCATTGAAAGTTTTTTCATCGAGGGCCCTAATCTTCCTGCTTCCGTTTAACCTTGACATGTCCTTATAAATTATTCTTTCATTAAACTCTCCTCTCTTGCCTCATTGCTTATGTCATCAATTTCCTGCGGGACCTGACTGTTGTGGCCACACTTTCAGAAATTGATTCTTAGACTCTGTACATGTATTACCTTGGTGCAATAACAAGCAAAATTAACAAATATAGTAAAGTCAGTCATCTTTGAGTTAGAATCCCCCACCTCTCAAATGCTGCTTCCCTCCCATTGTTCATAGGACCTAGAGATATCCAAATGGGACTGTCTTCCCTCTGGGCCTGTGGGTAAACTTGGATGCCAATTCAATTCCTATTCCTTAGGCCAGGGGTCCTCAAACTTTTTAAACAGGGGGCCAGTTCACTGTCCCTCAGACCGTTGGAGGGCTGGACTATAGCTTAAAAAAAACTATGAACAAATTCCTATGCACACTGCACATATCTTATTTTGAAGTAAAAAAACAAAACGGCAAAAACACCCGCATGTGGCCCGTGGGCTGTAGTTTGAGGACGCCTGCCTTAGGCTTCTAATTCCCTTTTCCCTTTCTAAGCACTAGGTTCGCATTCCACCCAAAGCATATTCAAAGTAGCAATGTTATAAGTAGACACTTCAGTGCTTATATGTTAGGTGGTTTCTGGAATTTTAGCTAGGAGAACACCCTTTAATAATGAGGAGTATGTTTTCAAAGCTAATGTTTCCTGGTATAAACATATATGCAATTTCTCTAAACACTGAGACTTGAACAAATTTTAATTTTTCCTAAATGATTTCCTTTCCCTCATGAAAGCTTTGAAGTTTCTTTCTTATATATCCTTTACAATTTTCTAGGATTATTTTATATTTTTGTTATTAGCAATCTGATTTCCAGTTTTCATCATATTTTCTGCCAGGTTATACTTAGTATACTAGAATGCTATTGATCTTTTATTCACTTTTATTGCAACTTTACGCTTTTATTACTAATAGTTTTATCCACAATTTCTTGGATTACATAAGTAATCATTCATCATTTGCCTGCAAAGAGCAACATGTTTTTTTGTGTGTTTTTTTTTTCTCTTCTGATTATTACCCTATGGTTTCTATGGTACTCTTGTTCACTGACAAGAATCACCACTACAATCAAATAATAATGGTAAAAGTGGGTAATTTTGTTTGACTTCTATTTGCACTAAAAGTGCATTTAATATCTCTCTTTTTAAAAATCTTTATTGTTGAAAGTATTACATATGTCCCCTCTTTTTCCCCACTGACACCTTCTAGCCCAACCCCACCCATGCTCATGCCCCCGCCCCTGCCCCAGGCCTTTACCACCTATTGTCTGTGTCTATGGGCTATGCATATATGCATACCAGTTCTTTGGTTTATCTCTTCCCACCCACCTATCCACCCCTACCTTCTCTCTGAGATTGGACAGTCTGTTCCGTGCTTCTTTGTCTCTGGATCTATTTTGTTCATCAGTTTATTTTGTTCATTATATTCTATATATGAGTGAGATCATGTGATACTTGTCTTTCTCTGACTGGCTTATTTCACTTAGCATAATACTCTCCAGGTTCCTCCAGCTGTCTCAAAGAGTAAGAGATCCTTCTTTTTTATTGCTTTAATATCTATTAAGTACAATGTTGACTTTTGACCTTAAATAGATATTTATATAAATGTCTACTTTTAATTTTTACATGGTTATTGGACTTTTATTTTTAGCTCCTATGGACATATAATTGTTATTATTTAATCTCTTTTTGTAGAATGTTATAATTAATAGTTTTTCATTTGCTAGACTACTCTTCCATTCTGTGGTGAACCTAACTTGATGGTATGTTTTTTCCTTCAGTGCACATGCCTACTTATTCTTCTTCCACTACTACATACTATTTGCAAAATGTCATTATTTTTCCACACATTTTCTCAATAACATTTGTCTTAGCCCCATAGAATGAATATGGTGATTCCTATTTAAAGAAGAGGAATTTGAGTCCCAGGAAGGTTAGCAATTAGGTGCAGTTCAAAGAGTCAATGCTGTTACAGTTAGGCTTTGAATGAGGCCCATATGACCCTAAGCCCTTTGGCTATGACTCTCCTTTAAAATACTAATTAATGATCAGTATTGTTTTTAAATTTTTCACAACTAAACTGAGTGGCCAGATTATTATGATCTCTGAACGCATAATAATCTGGCCACTCAGTGTACTTCTCTTGAGTACCTCATTTATTTGATATCAAAGATACTATAAATCTTGCACGTGATCAGTTTTCCCCTTTGCACTGGCTGATAGAAAGCTCAGGGCAAATAGGTGGTTGATCTCCAGCAAAAGTCTAGAATACTTTTGGTACCCATTTGAGATACAAATACACTGAGTGGCCAGATTATTATGCGTTCAGAGATCATCATAATCCGGCCACTCAGTGTATATGCAAGAGTGAAATAGGTCTATAGTTTCTGATTTTTAAATCTGATCTTTTTCTGACTTTAGTCTCAAGGTCATATTAACTTTCAGAAGGAAATTGGATAGTTACTATCTACCCATATCAGTCATTGATACTTTGAAAGAGGTAACCACAAACACTGAGAATTGTTCCTCCATCCTTACCTCCGCTTTCTCTTCCAATTTCTTCATCAGTTATTGCTGTACTTAGGCTCTTCATTTTGTGTTAGTTTTAGAATTTTATTCCTTTCCTTAAAAAATTATCTACTCTACTCAGATTTTCATAGTCCATAGCAAACCACTATAGAGTACAACAAAGATAATTCTCCTTCCTTTCATGACTAAATCTACCTGTGTTGGCTTTATCAAATAAGTTTTGTTTACTTAGTAAATAATGCTATTTTTATCTCTTTTCTAATTTACATATATTTGGTTTACATATACTATTCCCTCATTTCTTTTAGATTGCCCTTTGTTCCTGTGCTAAATTTTTATATTATTTAATTAATATTGCTTACTTAATATGCTGATTTTCCCTTTTTTGGTTTTTTAAAATATTAATAATAAATGCAATTATAGCTGTGACTTATGTTCTTAGTAGAGCTCTGAGCTCCTCCTAGAGATTTTAATATGTAGTTCTCATTTTCATGGTTGTTGTTTTTTTTTTAACAGAGTACTTTTGTACTTGTTCTATTTGACACACTTGTTAATTAGCAGAGTATTTTTAAATTTCCAAATAATCAGGGATTTGGGTTTATATTTGTGTTCCAAATTTTGTTTTGGTAAGAGAGTAGTAAATAACTCTTGATATTTTTTGTTTTAACGGTGTTTTTTTTTTAAAATAATCTTGTATATGTTAACTTTAGAAAGCCCTTTTTTCTTATTCCACTTCAGGTGCTGAGGAGTATGTTACTTATTTCATAACACATTAGCATTATTGGTCCATGCAAGGCCCCTATGGCTTTGTTTGTTTTTTTCTTTCATTTCATTACCCCACATACATTGTGATTACTATATATTATAATTTTTCTGCCATCTTATATTTTCTGATTATAACTTTTTTAAAAAATACTATTTCTTTTCTTTCCGTGTCTAAATTAAGTTTTTTCTACTGGTTTAGAAGTTACTTGGTTCATTTTTGTTGTTGTTATTGGGTTTCTTTCTTCTCTCTCTCGCTCTCTGATATTTTTAATGTTGGTGTTTTTGTTTGTTTGTTTGTTTGTTTGTTTTTGGTTGCCTTTAACTTAAGACACGAGCTTATGTTTATTTATCTCTATTGATTTCATAAACATTATAAGATTTATGTTTTCTTCTAACAAAACATGAATATTAGCATGCCCTCAGATTCCTTTGGTCTCTACCATCACTCTACCCAAATACATACTTTATATTGGTTATTTCCTAGAATTTTATTTCTGGGATGTTATGGATGTTTTCTTTTTCTCTTCTTCAGTCTTTGCTATTTTACACAACCCAACTTTTCTGAACTTCAGAGAATAAGTAGCAAACTTCATGCCTGGTCTTTTACCCTTAAGTACTTCAGTCACGTATTTTCTAAGAACAAGGACATTCTCTTACGAATCACAGTACACATCATTAACACTGATAAAATACTGCTATCTAATCTACATACCTTGTTCAAATGACATTAATTGTACCCCTATAGCAATACTGTATGATATCAGTATTAAGGTAAGACATAAAAATGAGCCACATATGTCATTTTAAATGTTCTAGTAGCCACATTTTTAAAAAGTAAAAAGAAGCAAGGGAAATCACTTTTAATAATTTACTTTATTTAAGCCAATGTATCCAAAATAATATCATTTCCACGTGTAATTAATATGAAAATTTATTATTGAGATATTTTACGCTAAAACTCTGGTTAGATTTTATAATTAAAGCACATCTCTATTCAGACTACCCACATGTCATTTACTCAATAGTCCCATAATCTAGTGGCCACCATATTGCACAGCACAGCTCTGTAGCAAGTTTAAAATAAAAATTTCAGCCCAAGATTCATTCTAGGATCACACACTGCATTTACTTGGCTTATTTATCCTCCTTTAATCTGGAGCAGTTCCTTCGTCTTTCTTTACCTCCGTGACAGTGACATTTTTGAAAAGCAGGAGGCAGTTATTTTGTAGGTTGTCTCAGTTTGGAGATATTGGATGTTTCCTCAGGAATAGATTCTGGTTGTGCATCTTTGGTAGGGATACCACAGCCATTATAAATATTTGTTTAACACCCAGTTCACCCTTGGTTCTTTTTCTTTACTTCCTATTCTTTCTTCATATTACTAATATGTCTTGAAGATATGTATGTGCTTATGTTAAATCTTCAGACCATCTGTTGAAAGACAGCTGCTACATCACTCTATCCACTCCCCCATTTGCTTCCATTCTACTGGTTACCTTCTCCTGTCAGGGATTCATCCCGACACTCTTAGAACAAAGCAGGAGTAGGTTCCAATTCCCAACCCTGTGAGTTTGGAGTAAGAAGGGATGGAGAAGGGTGCCCCCGAAGGTGCCTGGGATCCCTCTATCTCCTCTTCCCTTGAGGAGAGCTTTTTGCTGCCCTGAGATTACTCTGGATAGAGACAGGAATAGGGCTGGCCTGCTGCTGCAGACATCTTGGTTGCACGACAGGCACTGTCTCTCCCTTGGCAATGTAAGAGATGGGAAATAAGAGAACTTCCAAACCCATCCTCCTACCATCAGTCCTCCTCCATCCATCCTCTTATTCCAGGGTCAGGTGCCTTCCACCCCATCCCACACTCAAGACAACCTTTGATCTCCCTTTTATTTTAATGTCTCTGTTAGCTCCATGGGTTTGTGTTTCCCTCTGAAGTTTCCCAACATTAAATTTAGAGTGAGAAGGATGTGCTAATTCAACATCTCATCAGATTCCAACAATAAATTTGTAGGGTTGTTTTTTTTAATTATTTTTGTTCAATCCATTTAATTCTTGGCAATACCCATCCTTACTGCTAGATTATGGTGAGTTTGATTATGTTTTTCAGACTTTTTATTACTTTACTCTTTTCTGCTTGGTTTTTCATATTTTATAATGGGGTATTAACACATGATTTAAAATGGTGTACTTATTTATCATTGATTTCTTTAACAATAATTGCTTTCTATTTATCACGATGTTCTTTGAGCCCTATAGACACAATATTGTTATGCTCTCATTATTAATTCTGACTTTTATCATCACATAATGAACATAATTAAATTCCTTTAATAACATTTGCCTTAAATTCAACCATGTCTGACATTGCACTTGCTTTTCTTTCACTTTAATTAATATATCTTTTTAATGTTTTCTTTACACTTTCTAAGCCTTTTTAAATTTTTTCCCAATAAATTATTGCGTTAATCCAATTGGAAGCTTTTCTTGTTTTCTTTTTCCTTCTTTTGTTTTGCTTCCCACATGATTGTTTAAACTTACATGTATTTTAACCTTAATTCTATCCATTTTATGTCCTGCCATTCTCAATTATTTACCTTTCAATGCTCTGAATAGATTTGTGGCATGATAGAGCAAACAACAAAACAACAACAAAACAATCAAAGATTTTTGATTGCTTGTTTATTAGTTTTCTTTTCTCTAGATTTTCTTTGGTATTATCTAAATAATACAATTTATGTTTTGTTATTTTGCTTAATTTTATTCCCTTTGACAACAATCTTTTTAGTTCAATTTATCAATTTAGGATAAACAACAGAGATATTACTTCTGTTTTATCAATACACTCATACCTTATTTGAATAGTATTTTTTAACTCACTTTTATGGAAACCTTTGCTGTTTTTTTGTTTTTCTCAAATATTTTCTCATTTCCATTCTCAATTGATTTAACTTGCTACCAAATTTATTTAGTTTAATCTACTTTTATTTTAATCATTCTCCTAATCCCAAACTCCCATCACAATTTTCCCTGTTATTGTTCTTATTTACATCTCTTCAATAGATACTGACAAATTCATGATTTCTTACTATTTTTAATAGCATTTTTTCCAGATCTGTCTTTAAAGATCAGATTTCTTTTTAAAGTACTTTTGAAATAATAAAGTTTTCTAGATTATATAAAAAAATAAAAATAAAGTACTTTTGAAGTCCATGCTTTTTTATTAGTGGGTGATTAAGTTTCTTAAGACTGAAAATCTGTGAAAGCCTTTTTATTTTTATAAAAACCTAAATTATACAGCTTTCTACTCTGACTAGGCTTTAGGTGTGGTTTTCTATTGCAATGAAAGAAAACATAGTCCTTATTCACTTATGAATTATATTCCTTTAGATGACATCTGTAACCAAGCTCTTACAGAATGCTTTCTCTCTTGTAGTTAAAATTAAATATTTGATGATGCATGTTGATCTCAGTTATTTTAAATGGAATCTTAAGCAGGACTTTATTTACACTTTCAGCTATTTCATTAGTGGTGACGTTTTTCTTCTAGTACATCTTTTTAAAAAATCTTTGATTGTTTTTGTTGTTGTTTTGTTGTTTGCTCTCTCATGCCACAAATCTATTCACAGCATTGATTGTGTGCAATGTACTCAGTTAATTCCTGTTTATTCCTTCTCTTTCTTTAGGAACTCGTATCTTTCCCAGAGTACTCCATTATCCAGACCCATCTTCTTTTGCATCTTTTCCTCTCTCTTTCCATGCTCTGCATATTTTTCCAATTCATTTTCTTTTTCTGTTTATTTTCTATAACATCCAATTCTACATTTTACCTATATTATTATTGTTTATTCCTTCTCACTCCTCCCTCCCATAACAAGCTCTTCTGAAATAAGTATAATGTCTTTCTCCCACAATTAAAAATAGATTGCAACTATTCTCTAAATTCTGTTTTTATTCTCATTTCATTTAATGGTTTACTCATTCCACACACACCACCGCCACTCCCACCAGGTTTTTAATTCATATTTCTTCTTTCATACAGCCCAGCATTTTTAATAATTCAAAATCACTTTTTTTTTTCTATTTTACTCCTGTTGACATAACTTGCAAACCTGTAGAGAATTTTTATAACAGTTTATTTGAGACAAACTGATAACATATGCCAGGGAGCAAGACATCAAATGCTCCCATAGAATAACAATTTTGTGGCTTCTTTTAAGCATTTGGAATTAAGGAGGGAAGGTAAGGGAGATTACATGGAGGTGGGAGAAAGCAAGGCAAGTATTGGATTACAGGACAAGATTATGTGCTGTCTTAAGGGTCATTAGGGCTTATGTCAAAGGTGTGTTAACCTAAATGCCCTGAAACAATGGACAGGGCTTACTTAAAGATAAACCTTTTGCCAAAACCAGTTTGGCTCAGTGGATAGAGCATCGGCCTGCGGACTAAAAGGTCCCAGGTTCGATTCCGGTCAAGGGCATGTACCTTGGTTGCGGGCACATCTCCAGTAGGGGTTGTGCAAGAGGCAGCTGATCGATGTTTCTCTATCATCGATGTTTCTAACTCTCTATGCCTCTCTCTTCCTCTCTGTAAAAAATCAATAAAATATATTAAAAAAAAAAAAAGATAAACCTTTTACTAACAAAGTAACTACCCACTATGACCTGCCCAGCTAGGAATTTATGATCAGATCATCCCGGGAGGTTCCTTTCCGTAGAACCCCTTTTTTTCATCCACACTCATTTTTCCTGGAGTTTCTTGTAATGGTTATGATGGCTACTTTGAAACCTTTGCTTCAGACTATTTGATTGGCATTTAGATGGGACTTGAAATTGGAAGGTTCACAGCCTCTCACTCTGCCTTCCTCCTGGAAGTCTCCAAACTATATTTCTTGAGCATATCCTTTCTTAAATAAGACATGCCTCTATTAGAGTGACCATTTAGAATTATATAAAGCAATACTTTATATCTTTCAAGGCAAAGTCCCATTACCACTGATTGGCATAAGTTACTTCATTGATAATTTGCCATTTACTCTTGCTAGTTGGCAGTTTAAATAGGACATGGTTTCTGCACTTCATTCACGCAGCTCAAATGTTTGAACTGATTTGTGAAGGGAAAAAGATTGGACTCATTGGCACATCATGGATCAGTTATTATGTAAGTTCTAATGCTATGCTACCAGTTTTCCTGGCAAAATGGATGTGGTTAACATTTAAGTATGAAACCAACCCATGCATTTTTCATTTAATATTTCCATCAAACCTGTTTGCCACTTCTTACGCTGTGATTCCAAGAAATGCATGCTTTGATAACAAAGACTTAATTTTCCCTTTGCATGAAAATATTCTAACCTCCAAAAAGCTTTATGAAATCATAGGGGAGGGAATATACAAAAGCCCATTAAACAACAGCATTATGTGTGGTTACCTAGGAATTTGCACACAAAACTCCGCTGAAGCTAATGGCAGTTATGTCCTTAAGTTTTCCAAACAACAAGTTGAAAAATATACCCTCAAGAATTGTTTCTGCCAAGAGAGGCCAAGTATTTATAATCACAAGTGGAGTTTCTGCAAAGGTCTGTGCCAGGCACTACAGCCCTGGCAAACATCCCTCCCAATTTGCAAGAACTCTACTGTTTTGGGCTGGAAGAGAAGCATGAGTACAAAGAAATACTTTCAGCTTTTTCCTAGCCTCAGTTAAATTCAGAGTGAGAGAACAAGCATATAAAAGGACAAAGGGTATAGAAATCACAGCCCAGGCAGCCCTGCCTTGTGTCTAATAAAAAGGATTAGTGCGGGCGACCCTGCAGCAAATTGCCTCTGATGAGGGAGTAGGTTAGTTGTAATCCCTTTACTCTACCACCGAGTTGATTGATTAAATTGAAAGTTACAAACCAAATGCCCCAGAACACCTTGGAACCTTTCAGAGTCTGTGCATATTCATATGATCCTAATGACCTTCCGTTGGAAGGGAAAGTGTGCACGACCTGCAGGGACCCCAGGACGTAAGGCTTGGGCAGAAACTAACTTTTCCACAACTGCCAGCGAGAGTTTAATTAAACTCTCTCTGACATAAGAAGCTTGGTTCAATTTAAGAGGAAAATGTGCCCTGTTTCCCCCACACATGGAGCTTCACAGGGTCTTGCAGCTCAAGTGGCAAGAGCAATAGAAAGCAGAAGGCTTTCTCTTTACATCTGGCTCCTCGAACTGGCCTAAGAGGCTTTCTGGAGGGTTTGGTGGCTGAGACAGTGTTTACAGATGTGAGTGGCTTTCAGTCATTGAATGCAAATATTCATTGGCTTTGTTGCACACACTCTGGGAAAACCAAGAGGAAGAAGAAGAAGAATGTTCCTTTATCCGCCCTCCCACCCCCCACATTGAGATTCAGGACACAGTCTTTTCAGGTTTATTGGGTCCCTAAGCAACCTTTGAAGAGAGCTGTACATCCGTCTGCTGTCCCTCCTGAGGCAGACATGGATCCATTTGGCTTTGCTTTTCAGCTTTCTGGTTCCATCTTTGGTCCATTGATTAAATTTTTAGGTCAACATTTCTTGCCTGCAGACCTGGGCTAATTCTGCCGCCCTCTTAAACTTTGATCTGTATTCTGAAGGCAAGATCATCAGGAAAAAAAAGAAGAAAAACAAAAGCAGTCTAGCTTTTAGTGAGGAGGCTTAAAGCAGAAAAATAAACTAAAGCAGGAATGTGGGAGAGAGCAGGTTCTCTGCCTAGTGATGAATCTCAACACCAACTATCAGAGCAATGTGGGAGCTGCAAGAGCATTCCTGAGGTGAGAGAAACTAGAATCCAGGTTTCTCTTGTCCCAAGAAAGAGTAGCCAGTGGTCTGCACTCTGCTGAAAGGCAATATGTGCTACAGACAGCCTGAACTATCATGGACTTGGAAATCAGCTCCAACGTGGAGTCTTCTACCTGAGATTTATGGGGCTTTAGGACAATTGCTGCTCCTCTCTATGGCCTCACGTTACTAATTTGTAAAGCAGGGATAATCAAAGCACCTACCTCCTAAAGCTGTTCTGAAGACAGTCTGGGTTCAAAGCCTAGCTCCTCCATTTACTAGCCTGTAGGACCTTGGGGGGTGAGGGTGGGGGAGAAATACCACTGACCTCTCTGAGCTCGGATTTTGCACACAAAAAATACCAAATCTACATTATTGGGTTATTGTAGGGTTAGGTGAGTTAATATTCTTACAGTCCTTAAAGCAGACTTGGCATATAGTGAGAGCTCACAGCATTAGTCATTGTTATTTTAAAATGAAATAATGCATAAATGGTTTGTGAGATCGGTACCAGATCCACAGAAAGTGCTGTGTCAGCTGTGGCTATAATGCACTTATTTCTAGCCTTATCAGTATGTCCCTCCAATTTCTCAGTCTTTAAATAAGGTTTTAGCTCTGATCTCACATTGATCTCATGGACAAATTCTCTCATCTGATTGGCTTCTGTTATCCGGTGAGAATTTGCTGATGTTCCAACCTAGCTCCTGAATTTCCTCCGTATCCCAAATGGAGAGAGGCCGCGTGCCAGGTGTATTTTATCATTCTTAACTCTACAGTACCACTGAGATTGAATGGCCTCAGATTTAAAATGAAAATAAACTTTGCAAAAGGTCTCATACTGCAGAAAGCCTCACCAGCAATGAGGAAATAGTTAGAGCTTGCTTGCATTTGTGACTTTCCCCCGTGTTGGGAAGGAATTTAATAACAAATACAGCATACGTTTCACAATCAGCCAGCCAAACACATGGAGCTAGTCAGCTAATGTTAATTACAAGTTAGTATTTACTGACTTGTATTGTTGTAAATAAGCTAAGGGAAATAAACAGAGGTTGGGACTTATGTGTTCTGCAATGTCTGTTGCCCAAGGTCAGTTTTACTTGGTTTTCCTCCTCTTTTCCCCTTTCCCTCAAAACACACACAAAAGCAATTCTTAGGTGGGATTTGCCTCAAAGTACACCAGGGCCTGAGCAACAACTAACTGGAGAAGATTCAAAGTTAGGGTGAGAAATGGAACTGACCTAAAATATTGATCTTAGTCCTGTGTGCAGCCCCTTTCCCTCTTCACCAAGCCAGGCCTTGCTCAGCCTTCCTAACGCAGCCTAAACTATCAGTTCTTCAAGGGGGTCTTCTCTGACACCCCACCCTGGACTGGGTCCAGTTCTCAAAGCCCCTCAATAACCTATTGTCCCCTTCTGAACCATTTATTATTTACTACGACTGCTACAGGTTTCCCTAGGTCAGTGGTCGGCAAACTCATTAGTCAACAGAGCCAAATATCAACAGTACAACGATTGAAATTTCTTTTGAGAGCCAAATTTTTTAAACTTAAACTTCTTCTAACGCCACTTCTTCAAAATAGACTCACCCAGGCTGTGGTATTTTATGGAAGAGCCACACTCATGGGGCCAAAGAGCCGCATGTGGCTCTCGAGCCGCAGTTTGCCAACCACGGCCCTAGGTTATGCTCCTCAAGGTATCTATCTATAATAATCTATAATAATAAAAGCATAATATGCTAATTAGACCGGACAGCCGAACGACCTTCCGGATGTCCTTCCGGACAACCTTCTGGACAAAGCCAGGGCTGCGAGGGCCAAGGCAAGCCACCGTGGCTTCGAGGGCCGAGCCCCTCACACGAATTTTGTGCATCGGGCCACTAGTATAATATAAAACTCACAGAATTCAAGACTAATCCTGAAAGAGGATTAGGACTGCTTTTTCAAACCAGCTATGAAGTGGTACATCTGTACACCAATAACATAAGTATGGCTTAAAATTCACTCAGTTGCCAGCTTTGAAACTGATTCTTGACAATCCTTTTTAATTTGATGGAGGGATCATCTGCATCGCTTGACATTTTGTGCATAGAGGGACTTGAATATTTTAATATCTCTTTTCACATATCTGTATCAATATCCTTGTATATTTCTATATCCTATGATTCACCTCCACATAAAATGAAGCTACTCTGGCCCAGCCAGTGTGGTTCAGTGGTTGAGTGTTGACCTATGAACCAGGAGGTGATTCCTGGTCAGGACACGGTTGCTGGCTTGATCCCCAGTAGGGGTGTGTAGGAGTCAACCGGTCAAAGATTCTCTCTCATCATTGATGTTTCTATCTTTCTCTCCCTCTCCCTTCCTCTCTGGAATCAATAAAAATATACTTATAAAAAAATGAATTGAGCCCTAGCTGGTTTGGCTCGGTGGATAGAGCATCAACCTGTGGACTGAAAGGTCCAGGTTCGATTCCAGTCAAAGGCACATGCCCAGGTTGCAGGCTCAATCCCCAGTAGGGGGCGTCCAGGAGGCAGCTAATCAATGATTCTCTCTCATCATTGATGTTTCTCTCTCTCCTCTTCCTTCCTCTCTGAAATCAATAAAAATACATTTTAAAAAATGAATTTCAGCAGAGAGCAGGGCCCACCCACAGCAGGGTTACCACTGCCACAGTCACCTCCTATCTCCCCTCCAGGATGTCACTGGTGGGGGAAGGGGGTGCCTAGTGGTGGGAAACTGGACTGGCAAATGTGTTCCAAAGGCAGCCTGAGCCCTGGACAGCCAGGGAAGCCATCCCACATCCACCACATAGGACAAGTGGGAGGGGCAACATAGACCTGAGCTCCCCAGGGGGGCAGATGGCCAGGACAGGTGTGGGCAGGGAGGGCGGGTGAGTCCGAACTCCCTGCTGCACCATAAAGTAGATAGGAGCTCAGCATAACCACTGGACAAAGAACAAGGAGCCAAAACAGGGCTGAGTTATGGGTCAAAAGAGAATGACGATAAAGGGTTAATCCAGCACATGGGCAAAACCCCCCAGTTAGGGGCTTTGCTGCAGTCCTAACCCTCAGGATCTGTGTGTGTGATCTTATTAGGAAATAGGGTCTTTGCAGATGGTCCAGTTAAGATGAGGTTGTTAGGGACGGTCCTTATCCGTACGACTGACATCCTTATGAGAAGAGGAGATTAGGACAGAGGGACGACCATGTGAGGACAGGGAGGAGGAAGCCATCGACAAGCCAAGAGACTCCTGAGGCCACCAGAGCTGGGAGAGGAGCCTGGAACAGGTCTTCCCCCGGAGCCTTCAGAGGGAGCACAGCCCTGCCCACACCGTGATCTCAGACGTCTGGCCCAGAACTGAGAGAGAATAAATTTATTTGTTTAAGCCATCCCGCCATCCCCCCACCCCACACACACACACAGACTAGCTGTCTTCCCTAAAGGGTGACTTCCAGGAACTGTCATGCTAACTGTTGTTCATTGCAGTACAAGAGTGCGCAGCAAGATGCCTGGCACACGGGAGACACTCAAGAAACCTGAGAGGGGCTGAGGAAGGCAGAACCTGACATCTTCTGAGAATCTAAAAAAAGGAACAATGTTCTTTTCTCTGTGGACAAGAAGGGCAGTCATGTCTTTCACCTCAAAGACAGAGAGAAGAGTTATCTATTCCTCCGGACCCCACCAGCATTTGATCCACACCTACATCATGGCACAAATCCTAACGGGCAAAAAAGTATTCATCAATCTATCCCCTACACTAGGCCACAAGTTCCCTGAGGGCAGGGGCCGTGTCTTCTTTATGGCTGTATCACACTCTCGCCACCGAGGCAAGGCAGAGTAGACACTATGAGTATGAGATGGATGAAAGGACAGATGAATAAACTGGGCTCCTGGGTCCACTCCATCCTTTGTAATGATATCACAGAAATGTCATATAGGATAGAATCTAAACCAGCTCTAAAGTCTACCTTAAATATATTCTGCTTTCTTTAATCTATATGATCTGAAAAAATGTCTCATATTACCTTCAACCTTGGGGCATGCAATTATAATTAGCATCTTCAAGGTACTATACATATTAAAAATAATATTGGACAAAATTCCTCATGATCCTTTTTGTCACCTCTAGTCCCTCCCTGTGTCCTCTTTGCTATTTCCCCACCTTCTATAATATTTTTATGGCAGACCCCGGAGGAAGGCATTGGAGTTGGTAGGACCATCACTGTATCCCCAGCTCCATCCAGCACAGTATCCCATATAGAGTTCATGCTCAGTACATGTTATTCAATGGGTTTGCTGAAAAAAAAAGTCTTCTCTATTTTTAAGAAAATATTCTATCTACTTAAAAAAAAATCATAGGAAGGAAGAATGGGTGTGTTCTAAAAATCTTAGTAAAGTTACTCAGAATTGTACACACACAACTCTGCTGAAGCTAACAGCATGTATGTGCTTATGTTTTCCAAACAATGAATTGAAAATATACCCTGAAGAATTGTTTATGCCAAATAAGGCTGACTATTCATGGTCATGACTAGAATTGCTGCCTGTTTTGTGCCAGCCGGTGCATTCCTGCCAAACGTCCTCCCAATTTGCAAGGATTCTTGGGTTTTGCTTTGGAAATAAAGCAGGAAAATGCCTCTTCAACCCAATTTATATGCATCTAATTCTTCATTAGCACTTACTTAGGCTACACTGATTAGAGCAACATCCTAACTCTGTTTTGAAAAGTCCTATTTTGGTTGACAAAGTGGCATGGATTTCCACCAAAGGGCATGGAAACAAGTTAATGGAATTGTGATGCCAGTTGGGGTTCTGAACACACAACACTTGGGAAATGGTTCACACTACTTCCGTGCCAGAGGCACCCACTGAGAGGGTGTCAGTCAGATATTTCTATCAGCCAAAGAGAAACATCAGCTCCCCATCCTGGCGGCTACTGGGCCAAAACTTGCAGATTAAAGGAAAAGGGAAAAGCTGGCAGACCGAGGTGGCTTAGATCTGCTAATCACAGCTACCAGGATGATATGCTTGGAGTATAACAACAAACGGCGCTTCCAGGCAAAGTGCTCCTGAAAAGTGAACGGGATGAGGACCTTGAGCCCCTTCTTCAGACGCAGTCCAGCCCCTGGGGTTGTGGCACCAGTGGTTTTCTTTGTTTGGAAGAATTTTGGCAAGAGCTGAGTAACCCATCATTGTCCCCATTCTAACAAGGCCATCACGTCTAATTGGTTAAGTGTGTGGACTCTGGAGCCAGACTGAATCCTGCCTCTAACATTTACTATCTTTGAGATGATAGGCAAATCACTTAATTACCTTCTCTGTGCCTCTCAGTTTTCTCCTCTATAAAGTGGGAATAAAAACAATACTGGCTTCACAGGACTATTGTGAGGATGAAATGATTTAATATATGTAAAGAGTTTAGAAGAGTGCCTGGCATATAGTGTTATAGAATGATTAGCTATTATTATGCCTCATTTTTTTTGTGATCCAATTATTGCCTTAGACCCAAATTTTCATAATTAGGTCTCAATCTTCAGGCACTTATTGATTCTGTAGGTATCTAGGGACTGCCTACTCTTTGGCTGGGCTTGCCCTTAATATTGCCTTTTAGCTCAGTACCAGATGCATGGAAATTTTAGTGAGACCCATCTAGGGGCCTAGCTTTGCCCCTCCAAGGATGAGGTCTCTCCCTTGCTCCTACCAATTGTTTCAGGCCCTGGAATTCTGCCTCTTAGAGCTGTCAGACCTGCCTGATGCCGGTGTCCCCTAATTCTGGGAGGTCCCTAACCTGCCCAGTCACCTCCACTACCAGTTTCTCTCTCTTATCTCTAAGCCTGGTCTGGTCTTGATTCTGACAGCACCCTTAAAGTTTGTTCAAGCAATGAATAAATTATTCAATCCTTTACTTCCCTCTGAGGAAGAACTAGGAAGGAAGCCGAACCTTATCGCAGGAATTTGTGCTGTCCTTACTATGATCATTTAATCTCTAAGAAGGTTTTTTTTAAAAAAAAAGAAGAAGGAAATATCCCTCTAACCATAAACTATCCCTCCTCATCAAGAGAAAACAGACTTCTGCCTAGAATTGCACAAACAGAACTCCTCCATTTCGCCAGAGCTCCAGGGAATAATAGGCCACCAGCTGCCACCTTGGGCTGCAGGTTTGGAAACTTGAAAGGAATTTTCCACGCTGATTACTGCTTTTGCAGTGTTCTCAGCTGCCAGCATATGGTGGTGGGCGTGGGTCTGAGCCAACTTTTGTGTTTCTAAATAATACGCTGTTCTCCTTTGCCATAGAACTTTGGGCATTCATCAATCAACCACTTTCCTGCATGTACCTACTATGTGCGGGCCTTTAGAAAACAAGTCACCTCTTCATGTATTTTTAAAACGATTGGTGGGAAAGCCGAAGTAAATTGAATACTCAAAGCAAAACTAATACAGTTCTGATACTACCAACGCAGAAGGAACTTGGTCAAGGTCACAGACTCCAGAAGGGATAAATTCAAGATTTAATTGCATCACCCTGGGCTAACATACAAATTCCTCAACTGGGCTAATTCCACCAGGACCTGACAAGTACCAGTCTAATCTCGTGCCCCTCTGCAATTTGTACTCTTGGCTCCATAGCCATCTATGTTCCCTGAGAGCACCCTGCTCGCTGTGATCTCCGGGCCTTTACACATGTCCTGTCATGTGCTTGCAGCACCTGCCCTGCCACACCCACTTCACCTGGCTGATTGCACACCACCTGTTCATTCATAACATAAACCCCACTCTTGGAAAGCCTATTCCCATTCTTCAATCTAGATTAGCAGCCCTCCTCTTTCCTGCTAGAGCCTTGTGGTTTTCTTCTCACAACAATGTCCATGCTGCGTTGTAACTGCCCATTCATGTGTCTGAGCCTCCCTCTTATGCTGACAGGCCCTGGTCTAGTTTGGCTCAGAATCCCCAGGACCTTTCATAGGATGTAGAGTATATATAACATGTGGCCAGTGAGTTACATTAAGATAAACCAAGCTCTTGCTCTACCAGGTTGCCTCCGTGAGAGGTCAAATCTCAGAATAAAGATTCCAGCTTTGCAATTCCCAGCTAATGGCTCCATGCAGGCTGAGCTCCTGGCCCAGAGCACCTGACCTCTGATCTTTAAAATGTGCTAAGGTAACTTTTGCCTCTTACAAGCTCACAGCTTATCTCAGTCACTTTCCCTGTCACATCCCCATTACATGAGGATTAAACTTCGGGTTCCTATGCAATGCTGCTCAAGCCTGGGGTAGTCCAGAGTGAACCTTGAGAGACAAGGAAAGAGAGGTAATGCTGTATTCACTTTCATCTTTTCTTTGTTTAAAGTGAACTTTTAATTGAAACGTAACACACATATAGAAAAGTTGGTAAATTTTAAGTGTACAGCTCACCATTGGCCATTCATTTGAACACATTCATGTTATCAGCACAAAAATCAGAAAATTACTCAGACTCCAGAAAACCTCCTTTTGTCCCCTTCCAGTTTTGCAAAGGGTAGCCGTCTTCTTGAATTCTATTATTGAGTAATTTTACTTGTTTTTAAACATTTTGTAGATGGAATTTTATAGCATGTACTTTTTAGTGTCTGGCTTCTTTTGTTACCTTTATAGTTTGTAAGATTCATCCACATGGTTGCATATAATTTTGGGTTTTTTCCTTTTCGTAGCTGTATAATACTCCACTGTGTGAATGCACCACATTTCATTTATCCATTCTAATATGGATGAACATTTGGGCAGTTTCCATTTTGGTGCTATTATGAATAGTGCTGTGTAAGCAAGCATTCATGTGCATGTCTTCTGGTAAATACTGGTATATGCATGCATTTCTGTTGTTTATATACTAGGAGTGGAATTTCTGGGTCATAACATATGTTTTAGTAGATGCTGTTAAATAATTTTTCACAATAAAATTATTTATATGTAATGATGTAGCATTGTGATTTTAATTTATTTTGATTACTATATTGATATTGGTCATTTGGCTAATCTAAAGTGACTGTTTTTGTCTTTTGATCATTTTTTTCTATTGAGTTATCTACCTTTTTCTTATTGCTCCTTAGGGGTTCTTTATATATTCTAGATGTGAGTCCTTTGTCAAATGTATATATTCCAAATATCTTCTCCCATTCTGTGGCTTGTCTTTTTATTCTCCTAATCTTTGATGAACAAAAGGTTTTAATTTTAATCTATCCCATACAATTTTTTTTCTTTGAAGTTAGCACTTTTTGTGTCTCACTTAAGAAAATCTTTGCCTTCCTCCAAGTCATGAAGGCTTTGCTCCTATAGTCTCTTCTAAAAGCTTCATTGTCTTTACCTTTTGTATCTAGATCTTGAGTTGATCTGTAATTGAATTTTGTATGATTTGAGATAGGGGTCAAAATTCTTTTTCCCCCTAGAATTATTTATTGGAATGCCCATTCTTTCTTTCTGCATTAGAATCACCTTTGTTATATATCTAGTGGCTGATTATATCTGTGGGTCTATTTCTGGACTTTGTGTTCTGTCATTCTGTTTCATTGGTTCAATTTGTCCTTCATACTTGGGAATGTTAGTCCTCCAACTTTGTTCTTCTTCAAGATTATTTTGGCTGTTCTTGGTTCTTTTAATTTCTGCATAAATTTTAGAATCATGATCTCAATTTTTACTTTTTAAAAACCTGCCATTATTTTTATTGGGTGTATGTTGAATTTGTGGGAAAATTAGGTGATATTTGGCAATTTTGGATTATTGACTCTTCTAATCAACATATATGTTATATTGCCCATTTATTTAGATTTACTCTAAGTAAATGTTATAGCTTTTTATGGAGAAGTCTTGTTCATTTTTCACTATACTTATCCTTTAAAATATATATTTTATGCTATTCTAAATAATAGCTTTTTAAAATATTAATTTGATTTATTTGTCACTTGTATTTAGGAATTAAGTTAATTCTTGTATATTGACCTAGTATCCAGAGACCTTGCTATATGCACTTATTAATTCTATTTGCTTATATATAGATTATTTTGGAATTTCTTACAAACACAATTTTATCTTACCACAATTACTTTCCAATCCTTATGCCTTCTATTTCTCTTTCTTGCCTTGTTGCACTGGCTAGAATTTCCAGTATAATGATGATCAGAAGTGGTGATAGTGGGCATTCTTGCCTTGTTCCAATCTTGTGGGAAATGCATTTTATTTTAGCAGTAATTGTAGGGAAAGCTTTTAATATATTATTAAGTATGATTTTTGCTATAGCTTTTTTGGTAGCTATTTATCAGGTAAAGAAAGTTCCCTTCTGTTCTTAGTTTGCTGAGATTTTTAAAATCATGAATAGATATTGAATATAATCAAATGCTTTTTCTGTATCTGTGAAGATATTCCTATAATTTTTCTGTTAATGTGATGAATTATATTGATGGAATGTTGAATGTTAAACCACCATTACATTTCTGGAATAAATACTATATGATTGTGATATGGTATACTTTTTCTAAATAACTGGATATAACGCCAATATTTTGTTTGAGGATTCTGCATCTATGGTCATGAAAGAAATTGGGCTCCTATCTTCACTTTTACCTTCAAATTTGAGGTGGAATTTTTTTTTTTTACCTCAGCTTGACTCCTCTTTCATCCTATATATAGACTTGGTTCAATAGACTTTGCTTCTATTATTAGCTTAACAAACTTTCCCCAGAGCCTCTAGCTTCTCTCTCACTGGCAGAACAAAAAGACAAGGTAATCATGATTTAAATCCTGGTTCAACAACTCACAAGCAATGTGCCCATTGGCATTCTCTTCAAGCTTCTGTTTTCTCACCAATGAAATGGGATTGAAAGTAAGTTAGAGGATACATATGAAGCAGCCAGAACAAGCATGTGCTCAGTAATTACTATTTCTTCTCTCTGCTGCCCAAATACTTTTTAAACACTCAAGAGCAATGGCTTACTATTTACAGAGTATAGCTGACAGTTAAGATGCAAACCTGAAAAATGAACTAATGGGGTTGGGAGAAGTTCTCTCTTTTTTGTTTGTTTGTTATACTCTAAAAAATAAAGTAATTTATTGTTCCTGCTAAGTTTTTAAATACAAGCTCTTAGATTTTTAAAAATAGATAAACATTGCTAGAATTTATCATCCAAAGTGCTACAGTTTCTTCCCTAGGGTTTCAAACTCAGATGTTAATGATGTATTAAACATTTGGAAGGTTTCCAGGAATACAGCCTCTCTCCCATATATAACAATGTTTATGTGGAAAAGTCAGCTTGGAAGGACACTTTTAAATAAAGTTCCCTTTTCCAGAAATATAACCCCTATGCTATTTGTCAGTGCACAATAAACTTTTAACCAGCCTCCACAGTAGCAATGGAGAGTCTGGGGGTGCCCTAAGATTATGTTCTTTGCCTCTAAGATGAGAATCACGTGGTTGACGAGGCTTTAAGAGATGTCTAAATAAATCACAGTCAGAAGTTCAGAAAAATTGGCTCAGAAAGGCTGAGTTTGAAGAAGGCTGAAATTGATGATGTTAAGAGCCAATGCCTACAACGCTGTCAGGGGCTCGACAGGCACAGTTCTATTTAACCCCCTGGTATACCAACCCCAAGAGCTGATTCTGGTGACATCAGAATGGCCTTCTAACTATATCTAGACTTAATTCAAGCTCTGGGTCCCTAGAGGAGTAGAAAGGGTGTGGCCTTGGCAGATCTGATTATAATCTCAGCTCTGCCCCTTACTAGCAACTCAGTATGACCATTGTGAGAACAGCAGGGTGCTAGCTAATACCTGTGAAGTGCATGATGCTAAGAATGCGTTCAATGAATGGTAGTGGTTGTGATGATAATGGTAACAATGACAGCAATGATGAAGACAACGTCCATAGCTTTGGGTAGAGGGGTGCTGAAGGGTCAAACTGCCTCTCGTCTAATCTCCAGACTGTCACTTTATGGGTCTCTGGGCCCAGACACATGATCTTACTTGATTTGAGCCACGTCTCAATTTCCCCAAAAGCAGAGCCTGAGGCAAGGACTTCGGTGCAGACACTTTATGTAGAAGATGATCCAGGAAGCAGGAGAGAAGGCATTGGGGGAGAAGGAAAGGGGAGGAGGAGGAATCAACCTAAGAGTGCATTTTGAAGTCATTGGCACCATTGTATCTCTGAAAAGTGTACAGACGCCTCCAAGAATTATCCACCTCCCAGATTTGTCAGCTAGCACCCGCCCCTCTATGGGTTGAGGATGGTCTTCAGGAGCACTAACATCCTAGCACTTGCTTGTAGGCCAACCAGGCCTCAGAACTTCCGAGAGGCCATGAGGCAGTAAATGAAAAGAAGCACAGTACATCTGAAGTGCACACTGACAGTGCGAGTGTGGCCCACACCTGCCGCCATTGTTGTGGCTTAAGTGAGAGGTAGATGTAGGTGAGTAATACAAAGCACCAAATACAACTGCTGCAGGCCAAATCATAGTTCAAGTGCATTGGCTCTTCCTGCATGCTGTCTACCTTGCCACCTGTGATTCACACTGTGAGAGACCCCAGTCCCCGGTAGGGTTTACCCTCTTCTGCTTCCACTTCCCAGGAGGGGGTTACCTGCACACTTGGTCCTTGAACTTAGCAACAGTCCTCAGATCTTTCCTAGATTCCAAATCTGTGCTGTCCAAATTGATGGCCACTAGACACACATGGCTATTTAAATTTAAACTGGTTAAAATTAAATAAAATTAAAAATTAAAATTCTCAGTCACACTGGCCTTTTGTCACTCTAAGTGCTCAATAGCCACATATGGCAACTGGCAACCATATTGGACAGCGGAATATAGAACACCTCCACCTTCACAGAAAAGCTCATTTAAACAAAACTTCTCTAGAGTGAGCCTGGATGGGTCCAAATCCTGGCTCTGCCACTTACTAGTATGCCGGGAGCTAATTCCAGCATGTTATAAATGCAAGTTTCATCAAAAGGTTGATGGAACTTGGGGACTCAGCAAGGGCTGAATCACATATGTTATTGCCTGTTGGAAATGGCTGAGGGCATTTCCCCAAACCTGAGAAGGATGCATAAATGATTGCTTGCTGCCAGACAGCTGAGGGCATTTCAATCTACATGTTATTGCCTCCTGCTGGCCAAACACCTGAAAAGCCATAGGCAGTTTCCCTAATCTGACAATGGATTCTGTATACTAAACCTTGCCTTTGATGTGTATATCTACCTTGCTTTAGGATAATTTGTGTTAATAAAAAGCAAGGGGTCCAGAGAGACAGAGGACTTGGTTCCTTTAGCCAAGCTCCTCTGGCCTCCCAAAATGCCTCCCAAAATTATGTTTTATCTCTGGACTCTTTATTAATTTACACACAGTGCCTTCTCCAGATTCCTGAATCCCCTTCTAGATGCTGGATTAAGCACACACACCCCACCCCCCCGCATTACTAGTACTAGCTGGATAACTAGGCAAGTCACTTAAACTTTCTGTGCTTTAATTTCCAAATCTGTCAAATGGCCTTGTTCCAAGGATTAAATAAATAACTTTATAAAAAGCACATAGTAAAGTCTCACTAGCTGTTTTAATTATTATTATTTCCCACTTTCTAGGGCAATTCCTATGTGAGACAGACAGCTGTTAAAAGACACTTCAGCCCCAATCCAAGTCCTGGGTCCTGTGGGGTTCATGTCTGGGCTCCTAAACTATCTCCAGGCTCAAGAACAGAGATGCTGCTTTGGCCCCTGCTTCCTTCTAAGCCTCTTTTCAGTCTCCCACCCTGACTCCAGAAGGGAGAATTGGAACCCTCATTGCAAGCTTGTGACAGGGGCTCTCATGGCTGCTTCTGTTCACACACATGACACATTCTGCTGCCATTCCCTCACCCCTTGCTCCACCCACCTGATGGGCTTCTACTATCCCCCTCCCCAGAGCTGACTGCCACCTGAACCACAATTAAGCTGACCACACCACCTGGAAAATTCAGCTATCTTCCAAGATTTTGCTTTATCCTAATGGATAGGTACTGTGCATGCTCCAGTTTGTTCCCAATCCTTACCTTCCTTGGAGAAATGGAATATTAATATTAATATTAAAAGTAACATTTATTAAAAATTTGCTATATAACAGAAACTGTACTGTTTTCATATGGTTTCTTTCTGTAATAGCCATAACAATCCTAAACGGTAGGTACCATTGTTATTTCTTTTTCACAGATAAGAAAACAAAGTCTTAGAAAACGTAGGTAGTTTTTTCAAGGTCACACTGCTAGTAAATGATGCACCACAAATCAGAAAATGTCCAGGACAAATCTAGGGCTCACCTCTTATGTGTCCCTTCTGTCAAGGATCATAGTCCTTTGCTGTCTGTTTTCCAACATCTGAAAACTGGAGTTTCCTATGTTTTGTCCAGTTTTATAATTATGCGCAGAGGCTAGTCTAGTGCCATTTACTACGTAAGAATTAGAAGCAGAAGTTGTGTGAGTATATGTAGATTTTGGAGTTGTCTACAGACAGAACTATCTCTTCTCTGCTCTACCCTGCCTTCAAGATAAAATAAAAACTTACTGTTAAGACATTCGTATCCCTTCATGATATGCCTGGCTGACTGGCTTCATCACTGGATCATCCCTTTCTTACAAACACGCGCGCGCACACACACACACACTACTTGACCTACTTGTGGTTTTCTATGTACCTCTACATTTTATTATGCTCTGCTTTTGTACATACTGGTCCTTCTGCAAAATTATTCTTCTCCCTATCCCATAATTGCCTTGCTAACTCCTACTTATCCTTCAGAATGTAGTTCAACTATCATAACTTCCAGGAAGCCCTTTCTGGTTCAGTCAGTGTTTAATGTTCCCTTATCTGTACTCTTATATCACTCTGTTTTTGCCTTTATCAGAGTTCTATTGCACATAATTGATTGCAATTGCCTATTATAACCTGTCCTTTATGCCCTCCACCCTACCCTGCAGATTGAACATCTCAAGGACAGGGGTCAAGTCTGATTCTTCTCAGGGTCTCCTTGGAGTAGCATAGGTTTTAGCAAACTTTTTCTACACAGGGCCAGATAGTAAATATTTTAGGGGGGTTGCAGCTAGACACTCTCTCTGTTGTAACTACTTGACTCTGCCATTGTAGCATGAAAGCAGCCATAAACGGTAAAAAATAATATGTAAAATAAAACACTTTATTGGAACAAGAACAGGCAGTGGGCTGTAGCTTGCTGATCCCTGAATTAGCACATAGTATATAAGATGTCCCAAAAATGTATACACAGTTTGAATAATTACTAATCCCAATGGGTTAAATCTAAAAAGAAAGAAACATGTATTGAGCTATCAGAAAAAAATTGTGTATACATTTTGGGGGGACACCCTGTATGTCTAGTAAATGTTCATTCAATGAACTAATTTAATAGAATAAAATATTATTGTTGGAGGCCTCAAGGAAATACAAAAGAATATAACCAATTTCATAAGTGCAAGAGTTGGTTCTGGATTGAAAAAGTGACACTTTTCTTGAAACCTTGAGGAAGAAAAAAAGCTAGCTGAGCGCAGAAAGGTGAGGAATTTCTGGCCTAATTGACATATTTCCCCATGCAGAGCTTTTTCCAGGAGGCCATACTGGGATGAGATTCTGAAAACCAGAATGGCTTGGTTAGAACGAATTTTTGAAACTGCCAAGAGCAGGAAGAGCCACAGAACAAGTACACGCTGTGTCTTGGTCAGCACCCAGGGGCAAACCCAGAGGAGCCAAGTTCTGTAGCCAGTTCCAAAGTATCAGAAACCATGCAGATTCTGGAACTGAGCCTAGGATGAGAATAACAAGGGCAAGAGGAAAGTGAGATGCAAGATGACTTTTATGAATAGAGCTGGCAGCTCCACAGCATTTTTCTATTGGTCAGTGGCCACATGGTGCATGGATGAGTCTGTGGGTGGGTTGACCTTGGTCTTCTCAGAAGAGTTAAGTGATAAGGTCATTTACTAAAAGATAAAAGGCAGGAGGAGGCTAAGACTTAGAGACCAGAGGAGTTCTGGTGTTGCTGCTATAGCAAATTACAGGGTTCCCCCCCACCTTAAAAAAAAAAAAAAGATTTGCTGAGGCTGAGGTTGGATAACAGGATGCTGTAGTAAACCAGTCACCAAGTTGTAGAACATTCTCCAATGAAGTGTTATAAATGAATGTCAAGGAAATGAATGGGCGGCTTTGTTCAGGCTTGGGATTGGCAGGGGAATACAGCCACTGTCAAAGCAGGCCAGGAAATCTGAGCTGTCACTGAACACCTGCCGTATGCAGAACATCTCAGGGAATCCATTTACCCTGCAGCGTGCCACCTCCCACACCAGACAAAAAGCCAAAAACCGCTCTTCTTTTATCAGTGATGGCCTTTTAGGCATCATTGTGAACAATGGTAATTTAGCACCAGCAATGATAAGAGAAAAGGTGTCAGAAATAAGGTTACTGCACATATATTCAGGATATATGTCCCTGGAGTGGCATTGTAGACAAATGTACCTGGCTGGCTATCGGTATCTCAAACTCACGTGAATAATCACTTCTTCCTGCCACTTCCCACCTGCCTGTTCCATCTATGCCTCATCCAAGCTATTGGGAGTAAATATCTAGACCCAGATATGTACAGGCCAATTGGAAACTGCCAGAATCAGAATGAGGCATGCTAAACCAAATAGCTGTGGCCATACCTGAGAGCAAAAGGGGTTGGTGATGGTCTTGGTGTCTCTGCCACTGCACCCAAGACTGAAGCCTCAGTGTTTCACCAAGGACCCCAGCGGGACTATTCCTTTAAGAAGGCCACAAGCATTTACTTAGCCCCCTATCCCCAGACCTTCTAATAATGGGGCTTCTCTCTCTCCTCTCTTATTTCCTGGAGGATGGTGGGGCCCAAGTCTAAACTTCTCTGTGTCTCAGTTTACTGGATTCTGCTTAACCACCTTATTCTGCAGGCCCCAGACCACTGTATCACATTTAGACAACTCTCTACCATTTTTTCATATTTGGGTTCTTACATCTGACCTTTCTATCTCTACTCACCAGTCCTAAGTCAAACTGCTGCCCAATCACCCAATCAGATTCTCTTTGGTTCCCATGCCTTTCGGAAACTTGTCTGGGTTTGCCCTGCCTTGTTCCAATTTAATTTTACTGATTAACATTTATTAGCATCAAGCCTATTTTATGTGCTAGCCACTAGTCATTACTTCAGCCTCAAAACAACACTAGCAGGTTGGTCACATCAATATTCCTACTTTACAGAAAAAGAAACTGAGGCTGAGAGTGATTAATTTACTTATTCAAGCTAGAAAGTTTCAGAACTGAGACTAGAGTACAAGTTAGTCTAATCCAAAAATCAGAGTTTTAACTATTTCACCAAACGGCCTCCCAAAGATTGTCCCATCTTTCCTCTTATTGCTCATACCTCTGACCCAGAGTCTCCATTTTCTCTTCAATGCCCTAAGTCAGAACTTATACAACTCATGCAGGAAATGTTGGTGGGTCTCCTAATTGGTCTCTTCACCCTTGGGCCCTCTGTAGTGTATCCTGCTGGAGATGTGGTGCAGTGTGGTGGAGAAGAGCTGGGACCAGACCGACCCAACTCAATTCCAGCATCTTCAATCATCTGTTTCTGTGATCATGGATTAACTCAACGTCTCTGATTCTAAGTTTCCTCATGTGAAAAATGAAAATTATAATTTTATCTGTATCAAAATGGTTTTATTTTTTGAGTGTTTAATGTGATAATGTTGGTCAAGTCCTTGGCACAGTGCCTGGCACATAGTATCAGCTCAATATGTAGCTATTGTCATTCTTCCAAGAAAGAAACTCCCATCATGTTTTCCCCTTTTATCAATGCCATTTACCATGACAGGCACTCAGCACCCTCCCACAACCTGGCCCTGACTTTCTTTTTCATTTTATTTCTTTGTCTTCAACTCTTCAGCCCACCAAATGTTCTTCTCTGGTTCCTGGCCTCTCAGCAGGGTGTAGAGAAAAGAGTGTGTCTTCTGGGATCAGACAGACCTGGGTTTGAACCCAAGCTTTGTTCATCACTAGCTCTGTGAGCTTGGGTAGGTTCCTTACCATCTCTGGGACTCAGTGTCCTCATCTAGACAATGAGAGTGAGGTTGTTGTGAATGTTACATCTAGGAAAGCATTATACCTAACACCTAATACCCTTCAATAAGTGTTTAATCCTCTTATCTATTTTTTTAATGGAATCCTTTCCTACTGCCCAATCTTCCCATGGGAGACTCCTTCCAATGAGAATGTTTCCTAGGTCCCCCCACTTCTTCTGAATTCCTCTTGTGGATTCCCATAGTGCTTTCTGTCTATAATCATTCAGAAACCTTTGTTTTATACAGTTCTTTAAAGTTTTCATAGTTCTTTCAGAAACCAGCCCAATTACTTTGCACAACTCTGAGAGAGATAGTCAAGCCCAGTAATTATTCTCCTTTTTTCCCTAGTGCAAATTGATAGTTGCAGAATAGCCACAGAGATGCAGATTTCAGAATGGGGGATATAGTTGATAATGTCGAGATAGCTGGGTATGGGGCCATGTGAGTGCTTGGGACAGCAGGGGACCACTCTGTAGTGTGCACTGTTTTCTGACCACTTTGCTGTTGTACATCTGAAACTGGTATGAAATGGTATTGAATGTAAACTGTGGTTGAAAAATAAATTTTTTTGAAAAGGTAAGCTGAGGCTCTGAGAGATTGAATGGCTGGCTTGTGGTCATAATGCTTTTCTCCCCTGTATCATTCTGCACCTGAATGACTGCCCCTCACCTAAAATCATACCCTTTCAAATTGTTTTTCAATGGATGCCTGGCTTGTTCCAACAGGGAGGGTGCAGTCTGGTCCCTCACCCTACCCTAGTGCCCTGAAGATATCTGTCATGTGGTTGATATTATTCATGTGTTGAAATGTGAATTAATGTGGTATGTTGTAAGATCATTGTAGAAAACTTACAAATGTATTGACTAGAAGGTCTAACTGGTATAATGACATTTATTGAAGGGTAAGAAACCACAAAGGCATCCCGCTCTTGAGGCACTTGCTTCTCTGCACATGTGCCTTTAGGCTGAATCGTTGGATGTTAGGGGAATTTGGAGTTAGCTGTTCCATCCCCTGTGCTCTGTGTTCTTGTTTCTGTAATAACCCTGACCATGCTTAATTGTAAGTAATCTGCTTATCCATCTGTTTCTCCACCCCTAGACTGTGAGTCCCTCCAGAGCAAGCACCATATCTAATTCCTGTCAGTGTCCATGGCCAGCCATTGCACTTGGCACAGACTTAATGGAAGTTGAAGGAATAAAACCAGAAAGGCCCATCTGGGCCTATCTCCTAATCCCCCTATGATTGTGCTTGTTCCCATTCTCTTATCCTGTTCCATATTATCTATTTCTTATCTTCGATACTGAATTAAGGCAGGTTTCATGTTTTACTCATTTTTACAGTCTCCCTAACAACCAGGGAAGGAGGAAATTATAATTATTGAGTGCCTATTGTGTTGCCAGTAGTAATTGCACATATGTTATCTCACTTTTTCAATAATTTAATTTAATTCATATAATAGGTTGATAAGGTAGGCATTATCATTCTTGAATTATAAAAGAGGGAGCCAAACAAAACTCGGGGAGATAAAGTAATTGGAATTTGACCAAGTTTACACAGTTAGGAAGTAACAATGCCAGGATTTGGATCCCTCTCTGTTGGTTTTAAGACCAATGGTTTCTTTTCTGTTGTTGGTTGATGTTTGTTTCATAATAGCATGCAGGATAGCTAAGTGCGTTAGCCCAGTAGGTGTCAGGAACCATGCTGAACTGAGATTTTAATGTAATCACATTGAATCCAATCTGTACAAGCCTGCTCCTAAATGCTCCGAGCACAGATACTGCCACCTTCCCATTGGATCATTTGGATGAAATGCTTTAGGAAATGTGTACTGAGCACTCACACTGTATCAGGCACAGTGCCAGGTACTGGGGATACAGTGCTGAAGACAAGAACTCTCCACTGCAACCCACCAGGGAGCTTAAGTCTAGTGGGAAAGCAGACATGTAACAAGTGATTATAAACGTTATCTGTGCTTGAGGAGGCCTAAGACAAGGGTTTCAGTCAGTCTTGGGAGGCTTCTGGGTATCACGAAGGAAGGATGAGTTGGCCAAGTCAAGAGTAAAAAAGCACAGAGGGACCAGTATGGGCTAAGCTACTAAGGTACAAAAGTTGTAGGTAGGATGCCAGGCCAGTGTGGCTCAGTGGTTGAGCGTCAACCTATGAACCAGGAGGTCACGGTTCCATTCCCAGTCAGGGCACATGCCCAGGTTGCAGGCTTGATCCCCAGTGTGGGATGTGCAGGAGGCAGCAGATCAATGATTCTCTCATCATTGATGTTTCTATCTCTCTCTTCCTCTCTGAAATCAATAAAAATATTTTTTTTTAAGTTGCAGGTAAGATAGGTCTGGAACAAGGGGGGCATTTTGATGGCACAGAACAGGGGGACCAAGAGGTGCTTTGATTGGTTTCCCTGAGTTCACATCATGAACCAAAGACCAGCACTAGTTCCTGCTCTTGCTCTTACACAAGCGCAGTGCTCTTGGCTGAGATGACAGCTAGGACATTCTCCCCACTCAGGAAGTGAGTGAGAGAAATAACTGGCAGCGTCTCCATCTGTCTTCTCTAGGGACACGACAGATAAACACAAGTTTGCATCTCCCTGATGTGTGGGAAATAATGAACAAGCAGTTGGGCAGACCCACACGGTGTTGTCATCTGCCTGGGGTGGGGCAAGGCTGCCCTCAGCAGGCCAGAAGGCTGGCTTTGTGCCCATGCTCATAATGTGCCCCTGGGGGCAGGGCCCATGGGGTAGCAGGTGGCAAACATAAACAGGATCCGGCCCTGTTGGGACTCATTTCCTAAGTGGTGGGTTGCAGTGGAGAGTTTTGCCCACGCTGGCTACAAGGTGATGAACTGCAAATGTCAGTTGAGGCCGCCCAGTGCAAATTTTCCTCTTCCCTATGCCTGAAAATGTTCTTAAACTGGAGACTTTTTAAACCCAACCGAAGAATGGCAGAGAACTAAGCCAACCCTATGATGAATTGTATGTAACTTAGTAAGACATATATATATGAGTGTGTCTACATTCATCACATGCAAAGCAAACCCAATGTCACACTGGTATTGACTCTGCTCCTCTCTCTGGCACTTTAAAAAATCTCCAGGTTAAGATCTGTCTTGGTCCCACCCAGACCTTATTCTGCTTTCCTCTTGTGTGAATCATTAATTCCCACCTACATCCCACAACAATCATCCTCCTGCATGATCCTCACCAAACCACAGTGGACTGATCACTTCCTCATATGCCAACTGCCTTTGCATCCTTCAGCATAGCTAGCCTGCCTTCCCCAACCCCCATCCTGGGATGCACAGAAAAGCCAGCTAAAGGCAACATTGCTTATTCCCCAGAATTGTAAGCCTATTTCACACTCTACCCCTTTACTTTTTGCTCCTTGCTGACCTCCCCAGCTCTGCACTCCAATTTTGCTCCCTCTAATGCATTCTCTACACTGCTGCCTGGATGATTTATCTGAAATTCAAATGTGATCACATCATTCCCCTACTCAGAACCCTTCTGTGGTTTCAAACCCTTTCAAATGACATCCAGACTCCTGAAGTATTTAGAACAAAGCCATCCATGAGTAGGCTTCTTCCTGCCTCCCTGGCATTATTTCTTACCTCTTCCCTTGACAGTTTGTGACACAGCAATGCTAAATTACTTATGGTTCCCCAAACACACAGTGTTATTTAATGTTTCTTAGCCTGCCAGAAATAGTATTGCCTTTCTATTCTATCTTACACATTTGATCAGCCTTTAAAATTCTCTCAGCTGTTCCCTTCTCTGAAACCCTTCCAAATGGAAGTCATCATTCTGGGCTGCCTCTGTGTCTTATTCAGTCATCTACTGTTGCCCTGTCTGCATGTCCCCAAGACTTACTTGTTCATAGGGACTGTCTTACTCATCACTGCATAGCACAGGGCCTAGCACCAACCAGGTGCGTAGCCAGCTCTGGTTTAGTCATTGTCCAATTATACTTCCTCCCCATCATTAAAGGGCCTTGAGTTTGAGCCACAGCCACACTGATACCTGCATCCTGATTGGCTTTCCTAGGTCGGGCCAATCACTGGTCTGCGATCATTGGTGGATCCCACTCCAAGAATTACGTGCTGTGGGAGTACGGAGGATATGCCAGCGAAGGCGTCAAACAAGTTGCAGAATTGGGCTCGCCAGTAAAAATGGAGGAAGAAATTCGACAACAGGTAAGAAAAACAATCACAGAATAACCCAAAACCAGAAATGCTATCCAAGCATTCTTTAGATTTCTTTCCCAGGATCTCGAAATTGATAGTGCAATGTGCTGGAAAACTGGTACCCAGGAAGCAGAATCTATTTGCTGAATCTGGAAGGTCTGGGTTAGGCTGAGGACAGAGGCACCAATGCCCATCATGTTGTCCTCCTCTGACTGCGTTTGTGTTTTCTTTCGTTTGTGCTAAAAGCTGCTGCTGTGGCCACATTGTTGGGGCACCATCTCTGGTTTCCTGAGAGTCCATGTGGTGGCTTATGATTTGCTTACCATGATCTTTGAGAGGGTCAAGGAGCGACATCCTGGTTGTCTAAGCCAAAACTGCCATTTCCAAAGATAAACATTTGAGGTGTTTGGTAAATTAGGCAGGCATTAGTTCTAATCATTAGAGACTGAAGCATCTTTCAGGTACCATGTGCCATGTTATGTGGGTCTAAGAGCTGTACCATTATCTAGGTACCCACTCCTACCACTGAGAGACAAAGGAGAAATAACTTGTTCTGATGAGGGATCTTGGAAGAAGAGCTGTGTTTTGCTCTGGCCATTCATAGGCTGCCCTGTGGAGAGGAAATGGTCCAGCATTGGCCATCACTACCCACAAAACCCCTTTGGGCCAGAGAGAGAAAATGCAGGACACCCCAGAGACACTGGGCCCATGTCTCCCGATATGCATGTGCCCACAGAGCAGCAAAGGAAGCTGAGTGCAGCTGAGGTGCTTCCCCTGGAAGTCACACATCTGGACTCCTGGCCCCCGCACACCCTAAATTGAATGCAACAAAGGTCACCCTCACTCCTACTTTAATCCCCTGAGAAATCCTTTTGGACCAACGTCCCAAAATACCCAGAAATCAGCTTATGTTTCTTATGAATTCAATTTAAAGTCTTGTCTCCATTCTTGGGGGGAAAAATGTTCCTCTGACTCTGGCTGTCCTGCCTGGTACTGGCATCACTTATTCAGGCCGTAGCACAGCTACGCACATTGGCAAAGTCATGGCGGGCTCCTGTTGGTCCCAGTCTGTTCCACTTGTCATGGGGGGGGGGGGGCGGGAGGGAAGTCTCTTGTTTGGGATCCTGAGGATCCATCCATATTTCTAGTTCTCAGCGTTGGAATTGTGATACGCTGGCTTGTCAAGTTCTGTCACATGTTACAAATAATGGTTGAAATACTGAGGTTTGCAAATAAGTTATATCCAAGGCAAGGGCATCTTCATAATAATGCCAGTCTCACTTGTTCGCTATCTTGAGAGTTTTCTGGAAAAGAAGGAAGCATGTGTGAATGTGAGACACTGAGACCGTGTTGTGCTGGTGAACGTATCTGTCATGTGTCATAGCAGCAAAAAGGTTGATAACTGATGGACAGGGCCCTCAGCCTTAGAATGCCCCCCTTAGGAAAACATTCTTTGCTTGGTGTGTTCTTCGCCAGCACACCTGGGGTTGGCTTCTGTACCACACAGGCGATGCCTGCTTGTCCCAGCTGGCTAGTGTTTCTGACATTACGTCATAGTCATAAGTTTAATTGTGGATACTGCACATGTCGATAAAAATCCCACTTAGCACATCTCAGGGTCTATCACTGCCTTTCAGGTCCCCTGCGTACTAGACGTGTACCTTGAGCTCTCACTTCCAGTTTGAGAAGACAACAAATTGTCAGTTTTACAGATAAGGAAACTGAGGCAGTCAATAGCTAGAGAATACCAGAACTTGAACTCAAGTCTGTCTGGCTCCAAACCCTGTACATAGTACCAGATATTAAAGCTGCAGGGCCTTGTGAAAATGTCAGTTGCCTTGTTCAAAACTTGTTAAGATTTTCACGATGACGATGCTGTGAATTTCATAACTTGGGGCCTGAGAATCTGTGGGTCTCTCACCCACGACACTGGCCCTGCCCATCCACCTTCCCGGCCCCACACAACTGCCCAACAGAGAAACTCCTCTCGCCAGCCTCTGACATAAGCCTGTTTCCAGAGCTGCACTAACAATGCATCGAACTCCCAGCTCCTTAGAAAGTCAGTTGGATAGAGTGATTTTGGGGCCCCTTCACTTCCGAACACGTCATGGTTCTATCGTTCCTGCAAGCATCCAATTTATTATATTTTTATGTAAGTCAGGTAAGAAGCAACATAAAAAGGAGCAGAGGTGGGAATCCTCCTAGAATATAAACATGTCCCCTGAATAACTGGGAACTTGTTTGAACACATCTACAGACTAACACAGTGTTCTGAGCCTTTAATACTTTATAGCCTACCAATCACTCTATCAAAGAACCCGAGTCCAACCAGGATGAAAATAAAAAGCCCTTTCTTCCCAAGGAAGACATTTATATGCTTACCAGCCTTCTCGTATTATAGACTTAGCGCTCACTGCAAGTTTCAAGGGCATTAAAAATCACAGTAGATATTGTTGGAGGTAAATCTTATGCTAATGGCTTTTAAACAAATGAACAAACTAATAATCCCATTAGTAGTGGGAAACTGTGATAATATCATTGAGTATAAATTTTAATGTTAATGTAACTACAAAAACCAAGAAAATTCATAAAAACAGCAAGGCAGCCAACCAATAATTCTCATCAATGTTTCTCTCTCTCCCTTCCTCTCTAAAATCAATAAAAATACATTTTAAAAAAACTTACAGCAGCATTATTGGCAATAATGACATTAGTGGCTGGAGAAAGTGGGGGAAGGGCGCAGGGCACACTTCTTAGAGGGAGACGGAGGCAAATGCGCTCTGGTGGGCACTGTGCATTAGCCTGGCAGGTCACAAATGGGCAACGCAAGGCAGGTGGTGGCAGTAGGAAACGGTAGATCACATGTGTAGGTAGACCCGGGAACAGAAAGTGAGCTGACGTGTACTCATGGTAATGAAGATGTTACACTAAGACCATTTCTACTTCATCAAGTGCACATTTATGGCATGTGTACTGACTGTTTGGTTTTCTGCTGGCTGCTGGCCCAAATCTGGTGCCCTACTCACCATGTTATCCTTACTAGAAACCTAGGCATCATTCTCGATTCTCTCCCCTACCCCAACTTCTGCCTTCTCTCTTAAACTCATTCAGCCGATTCCCTCATCAGCACTGCCCCATCTAAGCCATGCTCATCTCTTGCCTAAATTCTCGCACTAGCCTCCCGATCTCCCTACCTCCAATCCTCTTCCTATTATGCATAGTAGATAGAGTTGGAAGAATATCTTATGCTGATGGCTTTCAAACAAATGAACAAACTAACAATCCTATTAGTAGTAGAAAATTGTAATAGTAGATATTAATCACAGTAGATATTGTTGGAGGTAAATCTCCAGGCCTCAGGCCACTTTATAAAAACATGAATCAGGTCCTGCCACACCCCCAATGAAGTGTATTAATTTACTTATTCAACAAATGTATTGAACACCTGCTAAATGCCAGTCTTTAGAGATGATGTGACAGTTCATTTCCTGCCTTCATGGCATCTACATTCTAACAGGGGAGACCAAGGAAAAAATAAGCAATTGTAAATTGTAAGTGAAAAGGAACAAGGGGTAACATAGAGGACCGTGGTAGAGAGGGACCTTTTTAGATAGGTGGTCAGGGGAGGTCTTCCTGAGGATCGGCCATGAAGCTGAGACCCCACAGAAAAGCAGAAGGAAGAGATTCTTCTAGATGGTGACAACAGCATGGGCAAAGGCCCTGCAGCAGAAACGGGCTTATTGTGCTTGAAGAACTAGGAGAAGGCTGGTGTGGCAAGAGGAATGATGGGGAGTGTGGCACAGCATGACATATTCACAGACTAGGTGGAGAGGCAGATACATAAGTAATTATTAAAAATTATAGTTTCTTGAGGGGCATCTCTCCGCATCAGATGGGGAACTGCAGACACTGGACTGTGACCGCTCTTGAACGTGCCATTTTCTGAATCCCCCAGGCTTCTCTGCTGTTTCCTCCCCTCTCCCAAGCAGGCGAGGTGTCCCCTGAAGGCAGGCACCTGTTGGCCTTCCTCACTGCCTCTAGTCATACTCATCCTACTGTTTCATTACGGTTACTTTTACCTCTTCAATTTTAAACATGCCTAATTGCCTCCTTTGGATTATTCTGTTATCTCAGGGTCTTCAGGACTAATCGAACTTGCTCTCTCTCTGCCCATCACTAGTTTCCTCATTTGGTTTTGGGTTGTTTGATCATGTCTAGTGGTGTTTTTCTTTTTTTCCAGTGAGAGTCTTCTGTGTCTCCTTGGGGTGACATTGTATCTTTGTCTTGTCCACCTGAGTTTTTATATCATTTATCAGTGGGGCATGCCCTACTGCATGGCCAGTATAAATATGGATTCTGCACGCCTACATGGGAGAGACTAGGGCTTCCGTTTTTTGAAAGTGAATTTTACTCACAGGTCTGGAGAGAGGGCAAGCTTCCTTGCCACCTTCCCTGGTGACTGATGGAGAGCTTTCTTGTATCCTGTTCATAAACAGGGTAGCTCTCAAATGTCCAGCTTGATGCAGGGATGTCTTCCTGCATCTCATCTCCCACAAGCTCAAGATCGGCCCCTCTCTCCTTGCATGGCTTTATGTATTCCCTCCACCTCTAGCCCATATCCTGGCCCACAGTCCAGACAGGTCACCATGTACCAGCTCCTGCTCATTGGTCTGGGGCAGATTTTCCTCCCCATTCCTGGCATCTAGACAATTTCTAAACGCAGTTAGGTATTGTTAAAATCTGTCTTGTTGTATTCTGTCTGGCATTTCTATGTTTGTAGAAAAAGGGAGAACCTTCTACATCAGCTCAGTCTTTCATGTTTGCAGATGCCCACCAAATATCTCCAGCACCTAATTCATTCTCATACCTAGTAGTTGCTCAACAAACATCCGAGTTGGTTAATCCACAAGCAAGCCATGAATGTCTCTTGCATAAAACCATGAGCTGTGAATGGCCATTCATTCATGAAAAAAAAATGCACTAGAATAAACACGCCAGCTTTTAGGTTTCTCTGGACTCAAGGCTTCCCTGTGAGAGGTCAGATCATGGTGCACCCTAACATAGGCATATCCTGTTTCATCTTCAGAAAGCCTTGCTTTGACAGATCGCGTAAGCCAGCCAATACGATGATTGTACCACCTATGGCCCAAGAATCAATAAACAAGCAAGTGTTCTTTTCTTTAAAGTTGAAGCAGTTTATAAGGCTTTGGAACTGGCAGAAAGGGTTTGAGATTTTTTTTTCTCATCTTTAAACAGTTAGAGATGATATATATGTCTACTAAACTTATTTTTCCTGATTCCCTAAACTTTTTATCACTTTTCTCTAATGAAAACCACTGCCTTATTTCTGATGTTTTCCATGGACTATAACATGCTGCCCCATCTGGTTGAGAAAGTCACACACACACACACACACACACACACACACACACACACCAGCTTTTACTTATTAAAATAAAGTTCTAGTCCAGCCAGTATGGCTCAGTGGTTGAGCATCGCCTGTGCACCTGAAGGTTGTAGGTTTGATTCCCAGTCGGGGCACATTCCTGGGTTGTGGGTTCAATCCCCGGTCGGGGCACATGCGGAGGCAACAATCTCTCTCTATCTTTTTCCCACTCCCCTTCCTCCCTCTCTAGAATCATAAATTAATAATAAAAAAGGCCTACAATACTTTCCAAGGCTTCTGCGAGTCAGATTGGATATAATTTTTTTAGGTTTGTCACCCTGCTGCACGCAGCCCCCAGGAGTGCCCATTTTATCTGTGTTACATTAACATCATTGTCCATCCTCCTTTGTTCTTCCCCATCTCATTCAAGGTTTAACTCCATGGAGTGCGTATAAGTGGGCACTTGTGTTTGATAGAAACAACATGATACTAGGAGTGGGGTAGGAAAGGAGTTAAAGACTCTCAGTCACAGACATGATACAGAAATTAGAACATCATTTGAAAGGTGTGATTTGAGTCACATGAAACCTCTTGTTTGCTTTCACTTGAGACTTCAAACAAATCAAAATCACAGTAGGACAAGCAGCCAAAGCAATTCAGTGATGCCTGTTCTTTCATAAAACTGGTCTGCCTCTTCCCAGCAGTTTCTGGCCTCCCCAGTTCTGCACCAGAGCATCACCAAGTCCTGGGAATTTTTCTGAGAATCTCTGTATGAGGGAAATGTGGGACAATTCTATTCAAAACTTATAGATTACTTAACTTACACAAGAATCTATTTTTACAGCAACTGAGCCAAAATATTGCAAACCGAAGGCAAATGTAAATGGGGAATAATTAATAAATTGCCTTAAGATGTAGAGGGCAGTTTGGCAATATCAATCAAAATAGTACATTTTCTTGTTTTATTGTAGCAAAACACATAACACAATATTTATCATCTTAATTGTTTGTAAGTGTACATTTATGTCGTGTTGAGTATATTTACATTGCTGTTTGTACGTTTTATTTATACCTCAACATAATAATTCTCTATTTAGGAATTTGTCTTCTGGAAATATTCTCACACAAAGGTGTATGAGGAAGGAGATTTATTATAACACTAGAGGCCCGGTGCACAACATTTGTTCCCGGGGCGGGGAGGGGGTGTCCCTCAGCCCAGCCTGCACCCTCTTGCAGTACAGGACCCCTCGGGGAATGTCCAACTGCTGCTGTGGAGGCAGGAGAGGCTCCCACCACCGCTGCTGCACTTGCCAGCCATGAACCCGGCTTCTGGATAAGCAGTGCTCCCCCTGTGGGAGAGCACTGACCACCAGGGGTCAGCTCCTGCGTTGAGCGTCTGCCCCTTTGTGGTCAGTGCACATCATAGCGACCGGTTGTGACACTGTTCGGTCAATTTGCTTATTAGGGTTTTATTATATAGGATTGCTTATAAAAATAAGAAATGGAAAGAAGAAATTTTATCAATAGGGGATTGGCTGCTTTTATATAGTTAAATGCCATGCAACTATTAAGAGGAATAAGGCAGATCTGTATATACTGAAAAGCAAAACAGTGCCCCTAGCTTTCTGCCATGTAGGGGAAAAAAAGGTAGGTGGGTGAAAGTCAAATGATTATGTGCACATATAAAATTTTATATGCAGAGAATGTTTCTATGAAATTGTCTCTAGACCAGGGGTTAGAACTGAAATGTGTGTCCACATTTCACCATCTGCCTTTTTGTACTATTTGTACATGTACAAGAATGTTATTTAAATAAACAAAGAAAACTTTGATAAGAAATGGAATACTACAAAAAGACCAATACCCCAAACTTAATTTGTAAACTTCAAGTGCTACCCCCAAAAAATACCAAATAAGTTTTTAATTACACAGACTAATTCTATGGAAGAGCTACATAGTCAAGAATAGTCAGAAAATGCCTTAAAGAGAATAATGATTTGGGGGAAGTAGGGAAGCGACTAGCTAAACCAGATATTAAAACTATACTCAATAAAACTGTGTGAAACTAGAGCATGAATAGATATAGTAATAGCCCCAACTTCATCTTAAATTAAGTATATGAAAAAAGTATAATTTCAATCGGTTGGGGGAAAATGGATTCTTTAATAAATGATAATGACACAACTGGAAGCCACAGGAAAACCAGTTTGCTTCATACCTCAATTCTTAAACCAAAATAAACTCCAAATATATAAAAGATTTAAATATTTTTAAATGAAGATGTAAAAGCATTAGAAGAAAACATGAGAGAATCATTTTTATAATCTAGAACAAAGTCCCTTCTAAGCATGTTACACAATCCAGCGGCCCTAAAAGAAAAGACTGATAAAAGTAAACTAAAAACAGTTTTTAATTGTGGGAAAGATTCTTCAAAGTTTTTAAAGATGAAGGACCAAGTGGGAGAAAATATTTGTAGCTCTTACCATCAATCACCAAAGGGCTAAGTTCTTTAGTATATAAAGAGCACTTATGTGTCAATTTTAAAAGACCAATAAACCAATAGAAAAAAAAATTATCAAATACATGGAAAGTTCTCAAAAAAAGAAATTAGATGGCTTTTAGATAGTTTAAAAGATGCTCAACTTTATTTACAATTACAGAAATGCAAATTCATTCACAGAGCTACAGTTGACAGCCGTAGGAAAACAGATACTTCAGTATGCCAATTGTGGCAGCACAGATGGATACAGCTTTGTGGAGGGCACATTTCTCTGACTCAGTCTTTGAGTGTTGACCCATGAATCATGGTTCGATTCCTGCTCAGGCCACATGCCCAGGTTTCCTGCTTGATCCCCAGTAGGGGGCATACAGGAGGCAGCCAATCAATGATTCTCTCATCTTTGATGTTTCTATCTCTCCCTCTCCCTTCCTCTCTGAAATCAATAAGAACATATTTTTAAAAATGAAAAAGAAAGTGAGCAGAGTATAGTGTGTTCCATTTGTGTTATCTTTTTGAAAACGTATGCATACATCTCTTGAAGGGTGCATAAGAATACGAATGGGGGTTGCCTCTGGGAAGGGGACTGAGAGGCTGTGGAATAGGAATGGGGGAGGGGGGCTTCCATGGTATTGCCTTTGGTGCCCTTCGAATGTTGTTCCATGTTTTTGCAGTATCTATTCAAAAACTGATTATTTCATAGTGGAAGTAAGCCAAACACCCAAGCTTGGGGATCTTTAAAAGACACCACATGAGGAAACGCGTTATGTGTTCTTGATGGAATGTTCTCATCCCAGTGACCAACAGAGCTGTCTAGACTCTGCTCATGGAGTCAGGCCAACATGGTGCCAGTGTGCCTGAAAACCCCCAGTTAGAACCTGGTCCCAGGGGCCAGGCTGGTCCGAGGCAAGGATTTATAATCCAGGTGGTCCAAAGCAGTTTGCTCAGGGAAGGCGTATGAATTGTGGCCAAGGAGGAAAGCCAAGGCAAAGTTGGTACCTGGCTAAGGTCTGAGGGGTTAGGCCACAAACAGGAAGAGCCTGGAAGTCCAGACAGCATGGGAATGGCTGAAAGGTGCCCAAAGGCCCTTCTGGTAGTTGGCAGCCACTTGGCCTAGGAAGGTCTGATGTCTTAAAGGATCAGAAAGGACTGGCCAGAACGTTCTCCAGAAAGGCCCCAGGAGTGATCACAACCACCCCCTCTCCACCTTCGAAACACCCAGGCAGTGTGTCTACCGGCTTTCAGTGTTTAATACCCGCGGAAGAGAGAACCTTGTCTGTGGATTGTCCCATATTCACGGGACTCTGGTGTGAGCTGCCCTTGGGAGTGTTACACAGAGTGTGGTCGGTGGGCTGGTGCCTGCCCACAGGCCATTTGCAACTAGTCCATGATGCGCTAAGTCCAGAAGTTAAGAATAGACACTTAGAAATGGCAATTTAACAATGTCCCTGAATCTAATAATAAAAATGTCAGAACTTGAATTTTACTTTTTCTTTTGTTTTTACTATTACACTTCAATTATATTTAACCAAAATACAGTCTGCAACAGATTTAGATATTTTTTAAATGATAGCAACGCACTGGTCTTTCACCTCAGAGTTGAGAAGCCCTGTTTTGGAGGCAAGGACCATTTCTGAGTCACGTCTTTATCCTCAGTATCTGAGTCAGGGTCTGAGGTACCATAGGTGTTAATACGTGTTTATCTAAAGTCACCACTGTCTGCTGTTTGTTTGCTTGTTTGTTTTAGATGAGAAAACGGGGGCTCAGGAAATATATGTGACTTGCCCAAATGCTAATGGCAGCACAGATCTGCAGCCTGGACTCCTGACTTCCAGTGCGTGGTTTCCTCTCTGCTGAAAGAGAAGAGGGATAGGCAGCCCTGAAAAATCTCACCCTGTATGCACTACCCCATTTACTGAAAAACTTACGTAGTTTTCACTGGGCTGCTTCTGAGACCGGTAGGAGCCAGACTTTCCAATGAATATTTGCCATCTAGTGGTAAAAAGGTGTATGCACTTAGTATAGATTTCATTCATTCATTCATTCATTCATTCATTCATTCATTCATGTGTCAAACACCATATTTGGGAAATCACTTGTCCTTAAGGGGCTGTTGATTTCTTGGGAAAATTTGTCATAGAAATAGGTGATTACAACACAGAGCAACCTGGACTAGGGGAGTCAAGTGCAACAGGGCTGACTGAGCACAGACAGAACTTTCCCCTGCCTCGGGAAGCTGAGGTTTCATGAGCTGCATATTAAACTCAATATTTTGATGCTCAAAAAAATATTAGCTCCTTTCTTGTCTTGCTCTTGCTGGACCATCAGGACCAGGGTAGCAGTTTATGTTGTCGCCTTCCTCATGTGAGGATGGACTCCCAAACAGAGCATGTTAGGATTGCAGCCAGTACATGCGCTTTGGCTACATGGGGTAGCTGCCTCAAGAGCTGTATCCCTCGGCACCACTACATTTGGTCTTCAGGTCTGTTTTGAGGATGGGTTGTTCATTCCGTACCTTGTGTCAGAGTGTCTCTGGAATGTCCCTCCTATCTATGCAGTTCCTTAGCTGTCTCATCCTGAAACTCTCCTAAAGGTAACCCTGACATTCCCCATGCAAACAAGTTCTTCCAGCCCATAGAAGAGACCCTCCATGGAGCCAAGAACCACCCACCCAGTGGCCCAGCTTGCCATCAGTGAGAGATGCACGGCATAAAGGGGTAGGGGATGGACCTGTAAAGGGAGGTAGGGGTCATCTCACCAATGACCTTGAATATCAGGCTGCAAAGATTACAAATAGACCAGTAGGAACAGGGCAGCCCTGAGCAGGGGAGTGACCAGAGACCAGGGCATTGGTTCAGTCAGCAGATAATTATTGACATGTATTGAATAAGATCAGTGTGGAAGACACATGACACCATCCCCCCAAATTGTAATGCACTCTTGACTCCCCTGCAACAACTTAAAATTCTTGTCTCAGAGGAGGAAAGAAATTAAACTGTCTCTGAAATTTCATAGTATATGAAATTAGCTACAGAAATTATAAAGCCATAAGTCACACTTCCAATGGTTCTATAACTGTGTAAACATAGCAATTTCTCTTTAGGATAGAAATATATAAACAAACCGAAGAAATAAGAACCCCGTCTCATGGAGAGAGATTCTGCTGCCTTCTCAAGTTCTGCCTCCACGTTATAACATCTCCCCTTGATGCCATGTGGGCAATAAAGCTTAGAAGGCCTGGCTTTGAGGACTAAGGAAAATGGAACAGCAAGAAATTTCAAGCTGCTGAGCTGTGCATGATGATAGAGTTTTGTATAAGGTTACACAGGAGTACTAACGAGAAAGTATCGGTGCCGTCTAACTCTATCTTGGATGAAGGACCTCACCAAGTCATGAGCTGAATTTTAAAGGATGAAGAAAGTTTGTAGGTAGACAAAAGGGAAAGGCACGCCAGGGGGCATGGAGGTGGGAAATACCTTCCTGAAACTGTAAGGGATGGGAGAGTGCTAGGAGATGGAGTAGGGCAGGACATACTCATTCACTCATTCTTTCCATCAACATTTCCTGTGCTCCTATTATAGGCCTTGCCCTGAGATAAGCCAGAAGGCATATAAAGGTGCATTAAGACAGATCTTACCTTGAAAGAGCTCAATTACTCAGCGTTCAGGTAGACAGAAAACCCAGAAAGCAGTAAAATGCCTTTGCTTCAGGAAAGGAAGGCCAATAGTTCTTTCAAAGTCTTGCTATCCTTTTTACAGCTTCCACTATTGTCTGCCCTGTTCCAGGCACTAGGATAGATTCCTTGCAGACTTACAGATTTCAAAGAATCTTAACAACAACCCTGTAAAGGTGGTTATTATTGATTTCATTTACCCGGGGAGAAAACCAAAGTCCAGAAAAGTTAGGTAACTAGTCCAAGGTCGCACAGCTAATAATTTCAGTAGCACTGGAATTTGAGTTCTTTCTTTTTCTTTGGCTCTTTACTTCTCCTCCGTGCTGGCTCTCCATCCCTAGAAGAGCTTTCCTTCCCCCATGTACATCGATCCAAATTCCACCCAGCCTCCCATAGCCCACCCTGTCATGATGCCTTTCCTGGTCCTCCAAATGCACACTGTTTCTGCCTTCTTGGATCTTCCAGAGCATCTTGTATCCCTCTTGGCTCATTTCCTGCCCTGTATTATGAATGTCTGCATCTGCCTCTGGAAGAAAGCACCCAACGTGTCAGTCTGAGCCGGGCTGTGCCCTGAACCCATCCCTTCCTCTCCCCAGTGGAGCTTTGCATATGACTCATCATACAAGGATTAAGTGTCTGTTGAGTTCAGTTGAACACTTTAGCCCTCAGTTCCGTGACAGAGGACTGCTTTAGCCAAGTCATCCGTTCCACCTCCTTTGTGCCCATACCTAGCATCATTTTTCCAAACTACAGTCTGTTTCCCAGTGGGCTCCAGTTACAGTATTTCTTAATTTATCTTCCCATTCAAAAGCAAAATGACTGCTTTGTTAATCAATGGGGAAAGAAAATCAAAAGCCTATTAACTGGCAAGCCAATGGCATTCCCAGGGCATTGATCCATCTGTGTTATGGGCAGCATGTTCATTGATAGCTGCAGTTCCTGAGAGCAGTTCTCTAGGGTATCAGTGGGGGAACTGGAATCTTTTTCGAAATAGCCTTTAAGTGCATAGAAGCATGTCAGATCCTTATTGGGATTTTTTTGGCGGGGAGACTATTTGCTTGTCAGTATTAAGTATTTCCTATGATTTATGCATGCATTTAACCAAGAAGCACTGACAGGTATGTATGTGTGATCTGGAGCAAAATTAATTTATTCTTTAAAATTTAATGAACTCCTTGCAGAATGTATTCAAGAATCAGTGCAAATATAGCAGGTATACTCATCTAGTTGCTGAACTGGGATCATGACTGCAAACATCGTTGGGTCTTTTAATATGAGGTTTTTCTCTCTACTAATGTCCAAAATGTTTTCTTTCTGAAATGGATTTGGTGATCATTTAAAACTCATCTTTCTGAATTATCTACATTAAGATTAGTGACCCCCAAATGTGAGAAAATATATATACCAAGTACATATAATATCCAAACCTATCACAAAGAAGGGGGTCAAAGGTTACTCCAAAGTCCTCCAGGTTAGGGCATATGACAACAGCAGTATTTGTTGCAGTGGAGGTGTCTGGCCTGGGGTAGGGCTTTATTTTATTATTCCAATCTCCATTGGCTTATTAGTTTTACAGTCTCCACTACATGCATTCTTTTTCAACATGCATCCTGACTTACTAGAGTTTAATATACTAACATCTAAGATACTTTTACTACATCCAGGACAATGCAAGGACCTTAGAACACTTTAATTTTCCTCACCTCACTAACACCTTAAGTCTTATTGTTGCCAAATCATTAACTTTTACAAATTTTAGCCTACAAGACATTATTAGTATCGTTTTGTGCAGTCAATATTCCTTTAGCATTACCCATATACTTAGTCTTTCTGTTGCTCTTCCTTCCTGTGCATTTCTATTTTCCTTCAGGGACCATCTCCTTCTACCTAAAGAACTCCTTTAGCATTGCTCCTAGTGAGAATTTTCAGGCAAAAATTCGCTCAGTCTTTATTTGTCTGAAAATGTCTTTATTTTGCCTTCACTCTTGAAGGATTTTTTAAAAATAAGCTGGCAATTATTTTCTCTCAGTATTTTACAGACCTCATCATGCCTCTGTCTCTGGCTTTCATCATTTCCTTGAGAAGTCACATGTCAACCTGACTTGCTCTTTTGAAGATAACATGTCTTTTTCTAGAGCTGCTTTTAAGATTCAGTCTTTGTCTTTGGTTTTCAGCAGTTTCATTACATGCTTAGCTGTGGTTTTGTTTTTATTTCTTTATTCACTGTGGGGCTTGTAGCACTTCTTGAATCCACAGCCTGATACTTTTGTCAATTTTGGACAATTTGGGCCATTATTTCTTCAAAGTTTGGTTCTGCCTCAGTTTTCTCTCTCCTCTCCTTCTGGGACTCCAATTGCGCATATATTAAATTTTACCGTCATTTCTCATGTTTTTCATGCTTTCTTTTCTATATTCTCCATCATTTTTCCCTCCAGGCTTTAATCTGGATATGCCCTAATTCTCTCTTTTGCTGGTCTTAGTTCTTAATTCCAGTTATATTTATCAGTTCTAGAATTTCCATTTGATTCTTTTCTACAAATTCCAGTTTGTTGCTAAAAGTCTACATTTTGATCCTATTTCTTTGAACATATTAATCACAGTTTTTGTTTAAGTCCAGGTTTGAGACCTATATCTGGACCATCTGTGGGAGTGTTTCTAGTATATTTTCCCCTTGGGCCAGTTTTATGGTATGTCTGCTAATTTTGTATTGAATTCCAGACATCATATTTGAAAAATTGTGAAAGCTCTGGATGACCCTATCTTCATTCACAGAGCATCTACTTCTCACAGGCAGTTAGAAGTGGGAAGATCGCTTTAATTAAATGTTGGGTTGGGCTGTTTTGCAGCTGAATGTCAGGCTTTGTGAGAGCTGTTTTATTTATGGCTCACCCTTACACCAAAGGTGCAGCTATTCTGGGTCCTAACTGAAAGCCTAGGGAGCTTACCAGTGTCTCCCCTCCTCATGATTTCTGACTTCCAATTAATCTTCTCAAACTTTGAGGCTGCTGAAAACTCTCTTTGGCCTCTTAGCTACTAATTTCTACTCAAATTTGCGAACTCTCTATCCTGTGACTCTTACAAATCAGCAATTGCCTCAAGAGGAAAAGCATTGCCAAGTTGGACTCACTTCTCGGTCCTTCCTTTCTCTTCAGGATTTTAGCCCGAGTCATTTGCTCTCCCGAGTCCTGTGAGACTGCCAAAAGCTATGCTCAGCTTCTAGTTTCTTATGTATGGCTGATGAAAAATCCAATGCCTAAAGGGGAACGCCGCTCAGAATATCTGACTCACTTCTATGCATTTCCCATCTCTCTAGGATCTTGGCCTTCAAGTTCTGGCTGCATTGAGAGTTCTCCAATGCTTTGAACCAAGTTGTTTTGTTTTATCCATCTTTTACAGCAGTTCTTGGTAGGTTTTTGGTCTGACACAAGCTAGTTCATCATTGTTGGAGGTGAAACTAGGATCTCTTCTTTAAGCATTTGGGTTCTTCTCCCGACATACAGCTGTGTCTCCAACATCATTCTGATCCTTTGTCTTAAAACCCAACTCCATTTCCTGGTATCAGTACTAATCATGTGGAGAACTCTGTCTTTCTATCTGCAATTGTTCAAAGCTCCCCCCTTAAGTTATATTTGTTGTGTTTATATTTGCTGTTTGTTTCCATTTCTAATTTATATTGGAAGATACAGCATTACCCCAGATGTGACTTTCTTCAATGTAAGTGCCTTGGCAAAATTCTGCAGTGGAGAAGGGGCTTATAATGCTCTGGGACTTTTCCTGGCAGGCTTTCCTCTGCATGGAAGTCTCTCTTCTGCTAATCAAAGCACTCTTATTCTGTGTCCTGCTTCTCACTCACATGAGCCCACTGCAAAGGAATCACCTGCCCCTGAGTTTGAACTCAACCTATATTAGAACTTTGCTTTCTGACTTATTAATGGCCAGTGCATGTGAATGACAAATTTACTATCTATGTCATAATAAATGCTAATAAAATTTGGTTTTGATTTTTCCAAATACTCAAACCCTTTAAAAAATTTTAACCTCAATGGATTTAAAGTAAACGATATTAAAATTAACTAATTAAAAATAAGGAATTAACTGTAGTCAACTAGTAAGACTCTGATTGATTCTAAGATATCATGAAATTGTGCCACTTTTTTCAGTGTTTGAGGCATTAGAGATGAATCAGACATTATAAAAGAATTCCTGGATGCCTTAGAAAATGAATTAAATTAAAATAATAAAGAGTTTGCTAAATATATAAAATGAACTATATTGGTTATATATTGAGCATGAATCAGTGTGTAGATAGAACTGTTTAATGTGGTAGATGAGCTGAAATCCAACTCAACTGGGAGCAGCAGTGAACACTGTAACCTAAAACAGAATTGCTAAAGCAAGGAATCATAAAAAGTAATACGTGAGTATGTCAAATACAAAACACTCCAAAAATTCACCATCCCTGATTTCTACTTTAGGCTTCTTGAAAGTGGATCTAGTACTTCAAGATACTTGCAAAGCAGTCTGAGTGCAGAAACACTGATTTTTACAAAACTTTCCCCAATCCTTGACAGTTATCCTGTTCTTGCCTATATGCAATACGTCCTTATTGGGTCCTTTCAAAGCCATCACCTCCTTTTTCTCACTCATCACTCATTCATTTAAAAAATTAGTCCTAGCTGGTTTGGCTCAGTGGATAGAGTGTCAACCAGCAGACTGGAAGGGTCCCAGGTTCGATTCTGGTTAAGGGCACATGCCCAGGTTGTGGGCTCCATCCCCAGTAGGGGACGTGCAACAGGCAGCCAATCAATGATTTTCTCTCATCGTTGATATTTCTATCTCTCTCCCTCTCCCTTCCTCTCTCTAAAATTAATAAAAACATTCTTTTAAAATTAAATTGCGTAAAGACAGTATAAGAATTGCTGACATCAAGAAATTTGGGGACATACACAACTAATTCTTAGCAAACATACAACTCTCCTGTAAGAGCATTAATGTGCTTCTGTAGCCAAGAATAGCACACGGCTGGAGCATTCAGCATGGAGTGGGCTCTGTCAGCATTTACTAGAGAGGAATGACAAGCATTGGTCAGACCTGCAAGGAGGTTAAATGGCAGATAGTCAAGAATGCTTCTACAGTGCTACTGATGAGTACAGTACATTTTGCTCAGGCTGGGTTAAATCTTGTCTATTTGAAGTCACCTTCCTTGCCACCATTCCTCTTACCCTTTATATTCATTCACTGGCATGATTTCAGAATGACTGAAAACAGCTCCTTCCCCAATCTGTAATATTACCTAATTTTACTGATAATAACAGTGAACTTTTGTGTGTGTTACTAAGTGCCAGACTGCTAAACACTTTACATGAATCATCTCATTGAATCTTTAGAACCCTATGAATTAATACTATTATTGTCTTTGTTTTATGCTTGAGGAAATTGAGACTCAGAAGAGTGGAATGATTTGCCCAAAGGTTTATAGATAGTTATGGTAGATTCAGAATTTAAGACCAGGTCATCAAAATTCAGAACTCACTTTTTCCCCAACACACTTAACTGCATCCTTCGTCATGGAACTTGGAAGTTGGTGGTGAGGTCCTTCCTGTTTCTCAGACTGTGGTCAACTCCCCACATTGCCATTTTTCCTTTTTCTTTTTCTTTTTCTTTTTTTTTTTTGCTCTGGTCAGCATCTATCAACTCTGCCCACTTTCCTTTTCTTTAAGAATTGATGTTTTTCCTCTCTCTCATTCTCCAAATTCTCCCTGACCCCCCAAACCTGGCAAAGTGCAGGGTTCCAACATCCTACATTACATGCAGTGTATCATATATACTAAGTTGCATACCTATTCCTAATTGACATAGGTAAGAATTTCAACCATATTTCAGAAACTGAATGACTTGTTTCTTGTTTCCTTTCAAGGTCATTGTCATGTGAAGTATATTTACCTCAAGGATTCTCTGACTTTTTCTTTACTACACTGTCTTAAAACACACATATTTTGGTCTCAAGTGACCGAGGAAAAGTCATTTGTTCTCATAGGTTACGTTCTACGTGCACTTCTTCAATTAAATGAGAGTTTAGAAGTCAGAAACAACACAGAATCCTACACAAACTTGCTCTGATCTTACAACCAATCCCTACCTTCACCCCACTGTTGGGTCAAGAAATGAAATCAGCCTGTTTTATTTTTATTTTTCTTTGGATTCAATGGTTACATACCCTTTAAGGAAATGAGAATAAATATTTCCAAGACTGTACCATCATACACAAGAACTCAGTAATAAATACAATAAATGCCTAAATAAATCATGGCTAGAGTTGGTAACCATTCATAAAATTCCTGTAAAGAAGCACTAACGTGTCAATCCACATGATGCCCCAGCCCCATTTTAAGTTAAGTGAATTACACAGCCCTCTTTTATCCAGCGCCTCTACTATTGTGGCAAGTGTCTGGTTCATCTTATCCCACCACTATATAGATTTTAATTGTAACTGCTGCAGCAGACACCTTGAGATGCATTTCCTATAGAGACCATGGCTGCCTGCTAAACTGGCCCAATGATGATTAATTTCAATGATTTGATTCACTGTGGAAGAGGAGGGCCACTTCCATTTTAATTACATCTGCAAGAGGGCAACACTTTGACTCCAGCTCATTGTCCTGAAAGAAAAGACCTCCTGAAAGGAAAATAAAATCCAGGGTGTGGTGGTCTCTACTTGTGCAGATCTCCTTTTCACAGTTTATTGCACCACAACTGTCAGCTCCATATTGGGAAATACTGGAAAGCCACTGGGATTTGCAAGCAGATTGGAACCCATGAAGAAAGCATTATTCAGCTTATTTTTGTTTATTTTACATGGGCAATTAAAATGCATTGAGTGGTTAAGATGAGATTTGCAGATGTTTTGCATAAAAAGGTCAAGAATAATGAACTCTGACATGCAGATGTACTTATTTATTGTCCCACAGAGACAGAGCCAAAGACATTTTTGGGGTTTTCCAGAACACTCCATATTCATTCGTGCCCTTGGATGCTGCTGGCACATGCTGTTCCCTTCCCTCTCCTTTTCCTTTTGGATAAATGGCATCTTTCTGCAAAGCCCAGTTCAATTGCTGCTTCCTCTGCCCTACGCAGAAGACCTTAGATGAGACATATCTGACTGGGAATGCCAGTGCTGTGTTGGCCTTGGGCAAGTTACTTTGGTCTCTGAGGCCCAGCATCCTCATGTGTACTAGCACATGGGAGGAGAATTAGCAGTCTCCTAGGTCATAGTTGTTATGCATAGTAAATGAGATACTTTATATAAAGCACTCAAGATGATGCCCGCTCATAAAAGGGGCATTGTGGGTATAATTTACTTTGTCTTTTGGCACTTCCAACAGTAGCATTTTTTAAAATCTTCTTTATGATGCTAATTGATAAACAAGTTAGAAAACAAGGATTCAAATTATTCTTTGTTTTTTTCTCCTCCCCCTACCCAAGTAAAAAGCATGATCAAGTTTAATTGTCTCTACCTTCTCTTTTATTTATTTTTTAAAATGTATTTTTATTGATTTCAGAGATGGAGAGAGAGGGAGTAAGAGATAGAAACATCAATGATGAGAGAGAATCATCCATCAGCTGCCTCCTGCATACCCCCTATTGGGGATCGAGCACTCAACCTGGACATGTGCCTGACCGGGAATCGAACTGTGATCTCCTGATTCATAGGTCAATGCTCAAACACGAGCCACATCAGTTGGGCTATCTCCTCTTTTAGATCTATTCACTCCTCTTGGTCCTTACTACTGCCTTGATTAATACATGGTTTTTTTCATCCCTTGCCTCAATTAATGCCATAGTCTCTTTACAGATCTGCCTGCCTTCCATCTGACCCCTTCCATTGCATCTCCTTGAGGCTTCCACAGTGAGCTTTCCTGTCTCTCCCCTGTAAGTTAATTAACCATCCTAGTTTTCTCAGGACTGAAGATGTTCCCTGGATGTGGGACTTTGGGTTTTAAAATCAAGACTGTCCTGGGTAAACCAGGATGAGTTGTTTACCCTACATTTCCTGCTTAAAATTTTTCAGTGGCTTCACAAAGATTCCAAAATACACTTACCACATTAATCAGTGTAATCCAGTCCCGCCTTCCCCCCTACCTTCATCTTCACCACACCCTCCTTCAACACACAAACACACACACACCCTTTGCTTCAGCAATACTGAAACATCTTCCACAGATGTTTCACACTCTTTCCCAACCCTTTTCTGTCTTTTCCCCAGCAGTTCTTCTTACTTGTACTGTCCATTCCCCTACTCATTTCATCTGGTAACTCCTTCAGATCCTCACACATCATCTGGACTAAGAGGTCTCCCCATTGCAGCTGCTGTATATAATGCTCCTCCACTGTGTTCCCATAGTGCCCTGGTTTTGCTTGGACCTGACATCTATGGTCTGTATGCCCTAACAGACTGAGAGGTCCTGAGGATAGGGACTGTGTCCTCTCTTTGTAACTTCAGGCACTGTCACATTGTAAGTGCTCAGTGCTGAAGGAACAAATGAGCTGTTCACATTTGTCTCCCCACCCAGACTGTGTGAACTTTGCAAAGGCAGAAAGGACAAGTCTTGATATTATTTGATTTTTTTTTCTTCCCCAGCAACCTGGTACCCAACAGGGTTCAAATAATATGTAGAATCAATCTATGAATGAATGAATGAATGAATGAATGAAATATTTCTTTAGTTATGAGCCAGACGATGAACTTTCATGGTGAAATAAACTTCCCTTCAGTTTGTCCCCTCCCCCTAGCCATATGCCCTGGGCAAGGTATCAGTTGTCATACATGGTACCCATGCTGGCCCCATGCTTGCCCCAAGGTAGGTCTCAGCAGTAAATCACTGGGGTCATGACCTCTTCTATAGACACAAACTCCAGAAGAAAAAGGGTTTCTGTTCAAAGGCTGATTTCATATCTGAGAAAATTCTCAACTAGACTCCCTACACAATTGAGTGTAAAGGCCATGAGCACATGGGGAAGAAAGCTACACCAGATGGATTTCCCACTACAAAGAGATGAAATATGTGTCATTTCCACCTCTGTAGTGGTTTAGTCTTTTTGGAGCTCAGCATTAAACAGCTGGGAGCCTCTTTTGACAATGCAGATTCCACTGCTGATGGCAGAAATCAGGCAGTAGTCAGGTCCCATCCATTTCCTCCAACCACCTTCCCAGACAGTAAGTGATAACTTTTTCCCCTCTGAAAGTTTAATGGCAAGTTGAGTAGAAAGCTTAGCAGGGAATAAGACCTCAAGGGGTTTGGCAGCATAAAGAAAATGAGCGCAGATTGGAACATGAGTGATTGTTCTTGGAAGTAAATGCAGAGAGTGGAGAGGACCAAGGGCCTTGAGGTCACATGAACCTGGGATCAAGACCTCGCCCTTCTGTGCACATGCTGGGTGACCTCTGTTTTCTAATTTCTACAATGAGAAGAATAACAAAACCCACTTGGCACAGGGCATGTTCAGTACATGTTAGCTCTCTTCCCACTCTTGACGCTTATTGTATTTGCTAAAATTATACTTTTGGTCTGGCAAAGGATATTTTTCCTCTAATTTGTAAGTTTCTTTATAATGATAGCTAGAGGCCTGGTGCACAAAATTTGTGCACTGGGGGTTGGCCTGTCCCTCAGCCCAGCCTGCACCCTCTTCAATCTGGAACCCCTGGGGGGATGTCCGACTGCTGGTTTAGGCCTGATATCACCCCTAACTGCTCTCCCCTGTGGCCTGGTTGCTCCCAACTGCCCTCCCCTGAAGGCCTGGTCCCCCCCAACTCCCCTCCCTGCTGGCCTGGTCACCCCCAATTGCCCTCCCCTGCCAGCCATCTTGTGGTGGCCATCTTGTGACCACATGGGGGTGGCCATCTTATGCGAGGGCATGATGGTCAATTTGCATATTTCCTCTTTATTATATAGGATTCTCATAGAGACTGTTTTCAATGAAATCAAATTTAAATGTATGGGGTTTTTTTAAGTCACTCACTTTTGAATAGAAGGACAATAGTATGTTGAACAGGAAAAAATTAGAACAGTCAAGGGGTGTCTGGGAAATGCAATAGTTCTAGCCATGTGCTGCTGGGGCTGACCAGCAGCCCCTGAGCGACAGATGAATGGATTACTCCAACACAACTGTTTGTTGTGAAAGGGAGGGCTAAGGGGCTGCCTGGCTAGAGGAACCAGATAGCCTCAATTGCCTGCCTCATGAGGCTTTTACTGTAACAGCTGTTTGAGATAAAGTTTACCTTTTAGATACAATCAGCAGGGTAAGTAATATTGGGAGGACACATGTGATTGTGATGTCTTTTAAGCAAGGACACCCAAAAGATTAAGCATAAGGATTCCAGTAAACACCTTGGGGTCTGCTCATGCACAGACCTGTTTGGAAAGGTCAAGGAAGAATTAGGGGCACTGCCTTCGGCACTCCCCTCAGTCAGAATTCCGATAAACAGGGCAGGCAGCCTTCCACACACTTCCCTTTTCTCAGAATGTCCTCCTTACAAACTTTCCAACCAAGTCTCATGTGCTCCACAACAAAGTGCCAACCACGAAAGCTAAAAAATGGTGGTTATAAGTTACTGTGAATCTCAGGAAAGGTCTGGAAACACCTATGCTCTTATTTAACTCTTGTACTTCTACTCCTAAGTCTCTAACAGCCTTAAACTCTCTTATATACCCTTGGTGTCTGTCCTTATTTCCATACAAGATTGTTTCTGACAGTTATTCACTCACCTTCCAAGTTCTCTAATCTTTTCTAATTACAGTTCAATAGGCATGTATGAAGGGAACTTACTCACTTTCAAGCTAAGATCTCATGGGGATCTGTAGAAGACAGCCCACCAAGGCTCAATGAACAAGGATTTCAGAGTCCGAGGCTAAATTCTAATTCTGGCTACTTCATCTTTGTGCAAGACCAATCTTTTGTCTATCAGCCACTAGGTAAAATCTCCAAACACCTGTCACTTAGTCCAAGTTCTCACCCAGAGCTAGAAACCACTCCATCACATTCCCAGCAGACAGTCACCCTGCCTCTGCTTGAGTGCCTTCAGTGACAGGGTCCTCCTTTTCTCAGCGGCCATACACAGCCATGCAGCTTGTGCACTGTACGAAAGCACTCAGCTGAGGAGGCAAGTGGGAGCTGAAACCCAGTTTCCTTTCCGACTGTCAAGCTGGGTGTCCTTAAAGGGATGCCTTTTTCTAATTTGACCATCCACAGGGGCTACTTTTTCTAGTTTTCCCAAAGGCATCATATGGGCTAGCAGTGACCTTGTCAGGTCAGCACACTCAAGGGCTCTTAGGAGAGATTCTGCTCCCCGAAAAGTGGAAAGGACTTCTGTCTCCATCACAAAGGTGTCATTTCACCTACCAAGTAAGCGGCAAAGTTTCGCTTCCTTTGGCTCCTCTTGGTAAAGACCAAGTCCCCAGATAAGTCCAGATGTGGAAAGACCAGCAATTAGTGGGCATCCCAGTGAACGTTTTCTCAAGGAAAGACTGTAACAAAATAAACAAGGACCTGTGGCAGCAAGCTCTGCTTGATCATTTATCAAAATTGTCAAATCTTATCCATGACTGTGAAATGGCTTTATGGTTAGGAAAATGTACTAATAATTTTATTAGGCAGCAATTAAACTTAAATTCCTTTTAACTGTATTTGATGTCATCCTTTCTCTGAGCCCATTAGAGTAACATTAAGGTGTTTGTGCAGATAGCTAAGTCATTTCAAATTACTTTCCTGTCTAATGTGGGAGCCTTTAATAGCATACTCTTAGGTTGAATTCAATTTCAGAGACACCAGGCATGCTAATTAGACCATCTCAGTGTTCCTTGAAGAAAAAGACAAAGAAGTCTTCCTTTCCCCCCTCTTTTGCTTGGTAATGTTGGTAGAACACAATTTTCTGAGCAATTAGAGGTATAGACCCTTTGCTGCACAAAATCTCACTTGAACCCAGTAAGTATTGCTAGCAGACACAGCGTCTGGTTAATATGACACCACTGTTAAAATGTTTTTAAGATCTAATTAGAACTGGTAAGTTTTCTCTCCTGTTAGTCTTAGTATCATAGTTAGTGTTTGTTCCGGCTCAGTCCTCTAGCATTAGAGTGGAAAGAAAGCAGGAAAAAGGAATGAATATTTATTGGGCACTTACCATCTCCTAAATTCTAGATAAGAAAGGCTGACAGTTTAAATCCCAGCACCACAACTTGCCAACGGGGTGACTTTGGTACTTTACTTACCCTCTCTGAGGCAAAGTTTCTGTAAGTGGAGATAAGCCATAGTTCACAGGGCTGTTATAGACAGTAAGCCTCTTATCCAGGACTTAGGAGATGGTAGGTGCCTAATAAATGTCCACTTATCCTCTCTAATAAAATGGTAATATGCAAATTAACCATCACTCTGCTACATAAGCCAGGCCCACCAGCCAAGCCACGCCCACCAGCCAATCAGGGCGAGTATGCAAATTAACCCCAATCCAAGATGGCTACAGCCACAGTGAGCAAGGTTTCCCAGGTAACAGAGCAAGCCAAGCTTTCCATAGCCGTTGCAGGCCTAAGCCTCCACTCAAGCTACAAAGTTTCAATTATAGAAGGTAAACAAATTCAAACAAATGGCGGCAGAATGGAGCTTGAGAGAGCAGGCCAGGGTTGCCGGCGGCAACAGGGGAAGCAAAGCTTTCCGCACACCCTGGCCGGGCTCACCCGCTTAAGGCTACAAAGTTTCAATTGTAGAAGGTGAATTAACTGCCACAGAGATGGCTGCCGCCCTGGAGGGAGCAGCAGGCTTGGCTCCGCTCCAGGCTACAAAGTTTCAATTGTAGAAGGAAAATAAATTCCAGATACCAGGGCCTCTCCTTGGGTTGCCAGGAGGCGTGGCCGGCCTGCAAACCACCACAGGCCCCTCGCTCAGGCCGCTCCATGCCCCAAGGGAACCCCACCCTGATCTGGGACACCCTTCAGAGCAAACCAGCTGGCCCCCACTCGTGCACCAGGCCTCTATCCTATCTAAGAAAAGAGTAATATGCAGATCGATCATCACTGCAACACACAATATAGCTGCCCCCATGTGGTTAAAGATCCTGCCCCCATGTGGACACAAGATGGCCACCACAAGATGGCCAGCAGGAGAGGGCAGTTGGGAGGCTCCCGGCCTGCAAGGGAGGGCAGTTGAGAGGGACCAGGCTTGCAAGGGAGGGCAGTTGGGATGCACCCGGCCTGCAAGGGAGGGCAGTTGGAGGTGATCAACCCTGCAGGAGAGGGCAGTTAGGGGTGACCAGGCTGGCAGAGGAGGGAAGTTGGGGGGCAAACAGGCTGGCAGGGGAGCAGTTAAGCATCAACCAGGCTGGCAGTGGAGTGGTTAGGGGGTGATCAGGCTGGCAGGCAGAAGCGGTTAGGGGCAATCAGGAAGGCAGGCAGGCAAGCAGTTGGGAGCCAGCAGTCCTGGATTGTGAGAGGGATGTCCGACTGCCCGTTTAGGCCCGATCCCTGGGATCGGGCCTAAACGGGCAGTCGGACATCCCTCCAGGAGTCCCAGATTGGAGAGGGTACAGCCTGGGCTGAGGGACAATCCCCCGCTGTGCACGAATTTCATGCGCCGGGCTTCTAGTGTTCTATAAAATGGGGATGATAGCATTACTCAACCCTTCACAGTTCATTGTGTGGATCAAATACAGTCATAAATGTAAATGGTTCTTGCAGAAGATGAAGTGTCGTATAGTTATAGATATGATAGGTATATCCCTTGATGTTGCCACATGAGGTCTTGGGTGAAGTCTGCCTTCTTTCTGTGGGGTTGAAACCCCACATTTAAGGCTACAAAAAAGTAAGAGAGAGAACCAGTCAAACCACATACTTGGGACTTTGGTAAGACAGATCCAAAAGAAAAAGAAGATAGCACCATGAGGATTTGCTCACAGTTCCAAAGGTGATTTGATGGATTTCCAACTCTTGGGGTGCCTCTGCTTCCCCATCTGTAAATAGGGGTTTTTCTGTGGATTAGATGAACTGGTGTTATATACTATAGCAAACAGCACACTGCCCAGAACTGAAGCACTCAACAAAATAATAATATCATTTCAGCCAGTCTTAGTCCCTGGCAAACTTCCACCTATGTCATCCCTGCTCACTTACAGATTGGCTCCTTCCTCATTGATCAATTAACATAAATTCTTTCTCCAAAGAGTCATTGTACTTGGCATTGATCTACTAACTTACAGCTATTACAATCATGATCGCAATTACCATTTGTCCAGACTTCTTGCAATGCCATCATCGTTTTCTCTCATGATAAATGTTACTAATAACTCCTGCCTCAGATTCTTTGTGGAATGAGGAAAGAGATTAATTTATTAATTGATGGATTAATGACTCATAACTGTTACAATCATCATTAATTGTTGTTACCTTTGAAGCATCAAATGGTTGAGGAGGTTGAGAGCTGGGCTAAAAGAATGCTTCTTCCTCTCATGGAAAAGATGAGAGATGTCACCAGTCAGGAAGAGAATGTGAACGTCACCTTGAGAGTCCAAATGTGTGAAGGCTGTCATGGCACAAACCACAGCTGCACCAACCCAGTCCTTTGTGTCCCCTGGCTTTCCCAAAAACTACCATGATTCTCTCAACATTATACACCCACCCCTGGGCTGCTGGTATGTCCCTCACCCCAAGACCATTCTTCACCCAGGAATTCCTGAGAGTCAGTCTGGCAAGATAAAATAACAATGGATTGTTGGTCCTACCAGCCTCTGGAGTCCCTACAAGCTCTGGTCAATGCAGCATGTGGCTGCAATCTTGTTACCTCATCTTTGAGAGAGTCATCCTCCAGCACTCAGAGTCCCTGGAAGACAAAAACTCCAGATACTCAAGTCAGCAGAACTCCAGGGTGAGCCTATGCCTATTCCACTCCACCCCCATTCACACCCAGCTCTCCTATATGGGGAAGTAATCCTTGGAGTCACACAAATCTCTCCTGCAATTCTCTTAGCCCTGAGGCGTTTCTGCTTAGACACCAGAGGAATGCCAATGCAAAGCAGGTGGCTTTTCTTGAATTATTCTGATCAAGCAAATATAGTATCACACATTCTCCTTATCACAGGGTCTACCATCAGCAAAGCCAATTATTTTCTCTTCAATCTTATAGTCATCGGCCCTGGCTTTTGGCTGCAGTTTATTTGGCAGTTTTGCCCATGGCATATCCCCCACCCTTTACCATCCAAGATCTATATGAACTGTTTTCCCTTCCTTTACTATGAGCCCTGACTGTTGTTCAAATCCTGTGCCTCCCACCCTTTTCTCCTAAAGAGCCTTTCTCAGTCAGACTTGGTTGATATCATAACTCATCCATGGAATCTTATAACTGTTTCCTGAAAAAAATGATGGGAACAGACCAGGGGCTTTGTTCCCGAATTCAGCTCTGGGTTTGAATCTAGCATTTCACTGCTTTTAATTTAACTTTCCATAGCACTTAGACTTTGGTTTTCATGAATTCCACTTATTCTTCCTTGAATGGAATTCTCACTGAGATGGTGTCAGGCTAGTGGGAGCTGCCTTCCTAGGACACTGGCTGTGAAGCCTGTGTATGTTCAGTGGTGGGCCCTATAATCAGGAGGCATGCTCTGCACAGATGCATCTGTTAGGAGATGTATTTTGTGGCCTGCGCATCACAGACATCGGTGAGGGGGTTGGCACTCTTTCTCAACCACTGGAGAGATTCTTCACAATAGAGAGGGTAACACCAGCTAGACTCCGTGAAACCTGAACCTACATGGCAGAATGAATTCTATACCGTTTAATAAAGAGATTAAAATATATACAGAACCCCCATAAATAGCATATAAGCATCATTACAGAGCGAAGTTGGATTAAATGTCAGTTTCTCCAAAATGGCATTGGGCAAGCCCTGGGCTGAGGCCCGCTGAGTAGATCTGCCCTGGACCTCCCCAATCCACCCCTGTCTTGTGGTGGTTCTGCGGACCTGCATCTCTATCCAGGCTGATCGGCACACTCTCTCATCAAACCGGCCACGTCCATGCATCAGAGCTGATGCTCACACTGCGAAGAGTTCTTATTTTTTTATGTTGGTCCAACTGATCTGACATGACTAGGGGGCCTTTCAAAGCCAGATTTTGCATTAGCGCTTAGAGTCAATAAAGAGTGTTAAGCTAAGGAGTAAATCCTAATAATAGGCACCTCCCTGGGTTGTATGAGGAACAAATGAAATAAGACATGCAAAATGAGTCTGAAGAGCACACAGGCCTGGTTGTTATTATCTCTTTTTGAAAGGAGCTATTCCCTATTAATGATTCCTGGCTTGCCCTGTTGGACTCCCCTTCAGAAAGGCAAGCCAGACACATGTGACAAGTTAAACAGGCATAGAAGATATTTTTATCTGTTTAAGCCAACAACAATAAATGCATCATAAGACAGTATGTGATTAATTGCCAAGTGAATTGTGAAAAGAGTAATTGCCAGAGGAATATGAACAAGGGAGGGCTCACTGGAGCTGGGGGGGGGGGGGGGGGAGGGATAGAATGAGGCTCCGGAGAGGCTGTATAGACTAATAGAGATTTGTTCTGGGTCTTGTAGAACCGATGGAAATTTTGGTTGGTGAGGGGAAGGCATTCCAGGAAAGATAAGTTATACAGAGATGGGGGAACAGATAGGCAATGGGGTGTGCAGGGGAAAGTTGGGGTGGGGGACAGTGTGCAGAGTAGGGCATAGGTGTAGTGAGAAATTGTGAATGATGTTTGCTCTGACTCTATACCTTTCAACAACTTAAACACACCTATGCCATATGCTCTAACCAAATGAAAAATAAGCTCCAAGCTTAGCTATGTCTTTTGCCCAGCATGCCCTCATTCTTGTTCCCTGCCCATCCTTTGCCAATCCAGCTCAGCTAAACTCATAACTTGACTACCCCTATTTCTATTTCTACCCCTGCTCAGGCCCTGAGAATTTGATTTTAATGTTTGACCTCTGGATTTTACTGCTCAATTCTGGCTCAAACCTATAGAATTGAAGCTAACACTTACCTAGCTTTTTAATTCTCCTTTAATTCTCAAAATAATCCTGTGAAATGGTACTGTTTTTACGCCCTCCCCCCCCCCCCCCCCCCCCGCCTTTTGCTGATACTTGAGATGTTAAGGTCCAAGGTCACATCACCCACAAATGGTAGAGTCAGGATTTGAACCACAGCTGTCTGACCCCATGGAATGATTCCAAACCACTGGACAGATAATAAAGCCTCTAATTGCCTAAACCTACCCTATTGGTCCTTTCCTCTGTGTTCACCCTTTGATAGGATGACTTACTCCAGTCAACCCTTGGAAACTTAGATGCTATCTCATGCTGCCATCCTATTGCAAACTCCTGGGTACCAAGGACATGAAACAGATAGGAATCACTGATGGGGCAATTCGTCTAGGATCCTAGAAAACTTTCAACACCCACATTTATATTAAGGTTTCATGATGATTGTAATCATGAAGAATAATATTCTCAAAACCCATGTTTTCAGAAGATGAACCAGGGGACCCAGTTTGGCACTGTTCCACCCTGGATTATGGAGAGGTTGCAGAAAGAGGCAACAATGTCTAGCCTATTTTGTGGTTCGAGGCAAGTTAGTAGGGTCTGAATTAAGGTACTGGTGGTGGAAATAGACAGAATATGCTAATGAAGAATCACTCATTTCACTGTGAAATAAAATGTATTTTTTATGAAATCAACTTTCTCACCAACAGCACAGTGTTATCTGTAAAGAATCAGCTTCTAGCTTCATAGCTCCTGGGATTCAGCTGCATCTCAGGTGTATCGTTTTTTCCTTGGATTGTGTTCTTGAAAATGCTGGAAGCAACATGACTTGAGGGAAAGGGGTGTACAAGGGATTCATACCCAGAAGTCAGACAGGTCTGGTTCAAGCAGTGGTTTGGCCACTCAACTAACCATATGACCATGGGAAAGTATTTAATCTGTCAAATGGGGATAAAATGTCTGTCTAACATGGTTGTGGGTGAGGATGAAATAAGACAGTGGATGGAAAGGCTATGATTAGCACAGTATAAATGTCACATTTTGTACTATCATTTCTTAGCCAAACATCTCATTAAAATCCCTGCATAATCACCCATAAAATCTTGTTTGAAATAAAAGTGATTGGGTTCAACCAACCCTTTGGGAAGCAATTTGGCTTTCAAAATGCTTTCCACTGTGTATTAAGACACATAAAAATGTTCATTTCATATCCTTTGACCCAGTTGTTCCACTTCTCGGAATCTATTCTTAGGAAATTGTCCTCGATACAGGAAGAGCATAATGTACAAGGAGGTTCACCGCACAGATGGCTAAGAGTGAAAAATTAGAAGCAAACTGAACGTCCAGGAGCAGATGATTGAGGAGTCCTTGTGTAGTCTGTTGGTGCTCTAAAAATGCCTTAAGTCAGTATTAAATACAAAGTTCAGAACAATGTTTTAAAATGGATAAAGTCAATCCTGGATCTTTTCAATCCATATTCTTTTCTTCAATTCATTAGCCAACCCCTGTCCTCTGAAGGGATTCCCCGAAGGGCCCACAAAACAGCAATTCGGTCCCCTTTTTCCCATTGTCTGCCATCTGAGCACAGATGTTGGGTTCATGCCAGAGCCCACTGCACAGCCTTGGGCTTCTCATCCCTCCGAGGCAAACATCATCTCTCTCCTCCCCCACCTCCCTTCTGCAGACACTGAGAAAAAAATTCTCTCCAAGACAGGTACTCTTTGGCTCAGCTCTCTTTATGTCTGCAAGGCTGCTTTGCCAGTGCATCTTCCTCAGCCCTGCCCGCACCTCACATCCCTGCAGTCTTCCCACTTCCAACTTCTTTACCATTGATTTCAACACCGTTTATTGTGTCCTTCTAAGCAATAGACAGTATTTTCTTAAGTGCCCAAAATTTGGTCATCCAATTAAATGTAAAGGAGAAAAAGGATTGACTTGGGTGTTAAGTGTTATTTATACTTTTACTCTTAGACTTAGACTCTGAGTCTTGGAGCCTTGAATGCTTTGCAAAATCCTTCAGGAGAAGAATGAAATCTTATTCAACCACCTCATTTCAAAGCTGGAATCCATGAACTTAGAACCACAGACATTTAGGGTTAAAAAAATCCAAGCCACACAACTTGGACCTATTGGAATTTCTATTGATAACACTTAAGAGGAAAAACATTTGCTTCCTCTTGAGTTTGCATAATTATGTGCATTTTGTAATTTCGTAGCTTTGGCAGACACTGGGTAGCATTTGGCCTCAGTGCTTTCAGCTTTAAGGACAATTTCATAACTGGGCTTTTCTGGAGAACTCGAACATCTGGACCCTGAGTGGCCCAGGCTCACCTTGTGGTGAAACCTCTGTGATCCTCCTCAGCAGAGCACAGAACAAGCTGTGCAGGGCCCTATCCTTCCCTCACTCCCAGGAGCCTCAGTGCAGGCTGCCCACAATTGCTGTGTAAGTTATGGGCATTTTTAAAAAGTAAATAATCTTTTTCAATGTTGCTTGCTGGTTGCACAATAACCAGTATTTCAATTCCATATTCACTCAGCACCTACTGCATTCCAGGAGTCCTGTGCTGATCACTAGAAATGTGAAGATAGCTTATGCTGGTCCACTGTGGCCCTTCCTTCCCTCCACCTCTCCTTCCTTCCTTCCCTTCTTCCTTCCTTCCTTCCTTCCTTCCTTCCTTCCTTCCTTCCTTCCTTCCTTCCTTCTTTCCTTTCTTCCTTCTTTCCTTCCTTCCTTCCTTCCTTCCTTCCTTCCTTCCTTCCTTCCTTCCTTCCTTCCTTCTTTCCTTCCTTCCTTCTTTTCTTTCTTCCTTTTTTTCTATTCTTAGGTATTGTTTAGATAATACTGAAAAACAAAAAGGAAAAAAAATTACTTACAGTCCCATCATTTGAACATAAAGTGAGGGGGGGGGGGGGAAATGTCTCTTCTTTCCCATCCCACCTTCTAAACCCCAGAGGAGGTAACTATCCTCAACAGATTAGTGTATGTCCTTCCCAATTTTTTAAATTTATATAAATGAAGCTCTATCTATGTATGTATCTGCTTACCCAGACATTATTGGAGAAACAGAATGACATTGTCCTTAGTAGTCCCCACAACTTGATTACTTTACTCAGCATAGTATGGATTTTACCTAATTATTTTAATGACTAATTAGTATCTCATTATATGGATGGTCCATAATTTATTTAAACATTCCCTTATTGGTGGATATTTAGGTTGTTTTTAATTTTTGTGCTATTGCTATTATAAACAATTGTATAGTGAACATTATTTATACAAATTTGGGTTATTTATTTCCAATAGATTCCCAGAAGTGGTATTAGTGACTCAAAGAATTTTGTCTTTTTCTACTAAAATAGTTATTACCAATTTGCTTTCCAAATACTTTCCACCCATTCATACTCCAACCAGCCACATCTGACAGTGCCCATTTTCCTGCCACTCACAAGCACTGGAGAGTCCCCTATTTTGACTAATGCTCTATTTTAGTTTTTGCAAATCTTGTAGGCAAAGCTATTACTATTTTAATTCATATTCCCCTGACTTGTCAAAAGGTTATATGTCAAACTTTTGTATATTTATTGGCCATTAACACTTAATTTTTAATCACACCTTCATGTGCTTTAATATTGTTGTCACTATTAACTCTGATGTATTGAATGCCAGCTAGGAAGCCAGCTTCCCTAAACACTTGACGTGCATTGTTGTGTTTAACTCTATAACCCCAGAATGAAACAGATGCTATTATTATCTCCATTTCACAAGTGAGAGACACCTGAGACTCAGGGCAGATAAGCAACTTATTTGTCCAAAAGGCATAGCTGTGATTTGAACGCAGGTCCACTGGCTCCAAAGCTTTTGTTCATTCCACTATTCCAGGCCACCTCTTACAAATCTGCCCTCTTCCACGCTCTCCCAGACTTCTGAGTCTTCACTCTCTCCTATGGATTATTTTGATCATCTCTCATCTGCCTTGATGGCCCACAGTAGTCTTGGGATGGGAACCCAATCCCTGTACCAACTGGTCCCTGAATCAACAGAACTTACACGAATAAGGACCAGTCTCTGTCTGGGAAGAGCGCATAAATTAAGGTTATAAACAGTGCATTGACAGTTTAAATTTCCTCCTTAATTTATAAACTTATACCTGAGCTTTCTGATTCTCCCACAGACTTTCCTACTTCAACCTCCCCTGATGTAGAACTCCTTTAATGTTGAGTCACTTCTTTCTTCCCTCCCCACACACTTAAAACAAGTAGGGCACATTTTGTTCTCCGTGAACTTGCAGGACTGGGCACACATTGTGAAATAATAAAGGGAAGGGAAGAAACAGCCAGGGCTGCGTGACTTTCTGGCTCCAGCAATTTTCTTCCAGGGCAAGTTAGCATCCAGTTCGCTCTAACAAACAGTCCTGAGCCAAAAGATTCCAAATCAAAGCAAAAATCTATCAAGAGAATTCTGATTTAAAACCTAAGAAAACAGCCTGTACATATTTTTAGAACAACTCAGAAAAGAATACATCTGTGACTTGAAACAGCTGGAAATCTACTTTTTGCCAAAATTGTGACGATTACGAAAGACGTAAGGAAGAGGCGTTCAAGATCCAAGCAGTCCTGTATTTTTTCGTACATTCAACTTCTGAATAACCTTCACTTTCATACATTAAGAACCTACCTCTCTCAGCTGCTGTGAACACCGAATGCCAGCCAGCCGCACAGCTTGTACCACAGTGTTTGTATAACTACTTGAGGATTTTACAGTGTTTTGCCCTTATTGGCTTTGTAAAAAGGGTGGTAAACCAAAAGAATAAAAGTGATAAGAAGCGTAGGTCCTGTAAGCAAGCTCACAATGTATCTGAGGAAATAGAAGAAATTGTGAGGCGTGCTGAAAACAGGATAGCATTAGCCTCGGAGAGTCATTGGACTTAAGCCAGTCAACCATGTGTTCAGTTCCTAAGGAAAACAACGAAATTAAAGAACATGTGTTGAAAATGTTGGTAGCAAATTGTGGGTAAAAGACAAAGTGTCATTAGGGAGTGTAAAAAAAAAAATTTTTTTTTTTTTTTTTTTTTTTTTTAGTTTACTGAAAATAGAACCTTCTCTTACCCTAGGGCAGGGTCTCTCTTATTCACTATTATGTCCCTGTGTCTCTCTGGCACATAATAGATGGTCCATAAATAGGTCAGTTGCAACATTGTTAAGGACTTCATTGTGCACAAAAGTAAAGGTATGTTTTCCTGCCCTTAAACATAGGAAAAGCAGGAAAGAAAGGATTCCTAAGGCTGCTCTGTTACTGTGCCTTACGATGGATCCGTGTCTCACAGGGGCACAGAGCAAATTTGAGTAGAAAGAGTGATCATGAAGGCCTTTTTGTAAGACTGTTGTCCAAATGCTCTTCTATAGCACTGCACCCTTCTTCCAATTCACACACACACACACACACACACACACACACACACACACACACACACCTGACCGAAGGCAGGCAAAACACCCTGCCAGTGCATGTGTCCCAAAGACAGACAGAGCTTTGGAGTGAGGTGTCTCATTAGAGGATGCAGTGTTTGGAGGGCATGTAGGACTGGAAGCTGCGCCCAGAAGGAAACCCAAAATCAAGATCAAAGCCAATAATCCAAACCACGGAATAAAATAGTGAAGCCAAAAACTGGACACAGTTGAGGTCAGACACTGGAGAAGTATTTCCGTAGTGCCAATGCCACAAGCAGAGAAGAAAAACAGTTTCAGCAATAGGTGAGGTCAAGAGCAAGGTAAGAGCAGGGCGGGCCTGAGAGTCCAATATTGGAAACAGAAGGGTTGGCAGGAAGACCTAGGATATGGTCAGATGATTCTGCAAAGATAAAGCCTCCTTCGAAGGCCCTAGCCCCCAGCCTCACCCCCATTGCCACACCACCCCAATCTTAAAGACATCACACTCTGAACTTCACCTGTGATGGCTTGTGAACATGTTGAAGGCCCAGGAGGCATTGTGGTAAAAATACATGCATGTATGCAGACATACATATATACATACTACATATTTATCATTCTGTTCAAGGGTTTTTGAGGATGCTAACCCTGCTTATCCCAAAGATAAACAAGGTGATTATTCATTTCACTTGATGTGACCTTAAGGCAGTGATGGGCAACCTTTTGAGCTTGGTGTGTCAAACTTTGCCAAAAAACTGAGCATAACTCAGGTAGTGTGTCACTTTGAGGAAAAAACATTATTTCACAAATGTTTCATCCTCAGGAGCAGCAAATGTTTCATCCTCGGCATGCGGACGCCTCAGCGGCCGCGTGTCATCAGAAATGGCTACACACGTGTCATAGGTTCGCCATCGCTGCCTTAAGGTTTACTTTAAGTGAATTCACATTCAATGTGTCTTGTCTTAAAAAAGTTGCTATAGTGATGCTTGGAGAGGCGGGTTTTTCATTGCTAAGCCTGCCTTAGCTTTGCATTCCCCCCGTTGGTCTTCCTCAGACAAACAAAGCTGAGATACTGTCCCCACAGCACAGGTATTGCCTGGGAGTCCCAAGGGAATGGTGGCTAGGGGATCTGATCAGCTAAGACCACTAATCAGGTCACAGTGTACAAATTTTTTTCCTAAGAATAAGTCATGTGTTATTTCAAATCCTAGAAAAGGTTAAGTACTGGACGCAGAATATTCGTCAGTGTCTGTATGGGAAGGAGGTAAATAAATAGGAGGGAACACATGTCCAGAATCTCACCATTGCTTCTCAGACAATGCCCTCAAGTGGAAATCTACAAGCTGAGTTAAACTTCTGTCTTGAACTCGAGCCCCACCTGGGCTTCCAACCACAGTCATGTCCTGATGGAGAATTGTTATTCCCTCTTCCTGGTGAGAAGATACTAAAAAATATACCATCAGTTGGCACTCTCCCCTCTGCTAACCAGGGAGGCCCCCAGGGGACCCTTGAAGAGAATTGCCACGCAGTCTTTTGACAGCAATGGCCATTAGTAGCTTTCAGGGTTTCCTGCTCACCAGTGTAGCTCTTTGGTGGCTGTAAGACTCAGCGGGGCTTCTAAAGGCAACAATTTAGGAAAGGACCCTGTTGAGCCCCTATTGAAGCTGAGCTGCTGCACAGCTTGCCCAAGGAACATCTTCCTTTAGAAACTTCCTCAGGCCCACTGAGACTGCTTTTAGAAAACGAACTTGCACTGGGAGCTACCCCAGAGGCCCTTGTTCCAGTGCCCGGCATAGCTCAGTGGTTCCAGCCCTTTTGGTTAAGGATGAACTTCACCTCCCCCAAGTTTTTATCTTCCCACCCAGTTCTCACTGGTGAGGCAGAATATTCCTGTGAAACCTTCCCATTGGTGGCTGAGATTTAATCTCAAGGGTATCTGGCAAAAGCTCTAGTGAAGTATATGCCTCTGGGCATGTAATTGAATAATGACAGTCCTAAGTAGCCTTCAGCTTCTTAAGCAATAAATGCAAAAGAAACTTCATTAGTGACTCTGCCTGGAATGACAAATGTCAGCCACTGGGTCAGCTTAATGCTTAAGGGTAGATTTCAGCAGTGAAATACCCACAGCAAAACCTCAAGTGAAAGAATGCTAGAGAGCAATGGGAAAGAATTGAGAATCCAGACCACCTCCACAAAAAATAGGGTCTGCCCTGGCTGACACAGTAAATGTGTGTGTTTACTCACTCATCTAGTTCATTACAAAGCACCAATCACAAAGATATTTGTCTTCTTTCCTGCTCTGGTAAGCTAATTACAAAGTAATTAAATTAGCTAAGAATAAATTAGTTGTTATCAAACTAAAAGCAAAAGCATTCTTCTAAAAATTATTTAGTGTAAAACGCTGGCTTGAATGATAATTCCAGATGGAGAAATCGTTTCTTTCTTTTACTAATGTATTTATTATTTTAAAAGGAACTCCTACCTTTAAAGGCATACCTAAATACTTTATTCTACCTTTAATGAATGACAAATAAAAGACAGCATGTTTGAATTCTTGCCAACAAGAGAGAGGACAGCCTATGTGAAATATTTACACGATGGTCCTTGTCAGCCGAGGTCGCTGAGATATTGAAATGTCTTCAGTGGTGAATAAGTGGTGTGGAAATGAATGGTGCTTGCTGAACGTATTATCACCTGATTTAGCTGCCTCACCACATGTCATTACTAAGTAGCTAGAAATAATGCCTTTTTCAAAAGTGAGTACGCTGCCCTCTTAAAATTATGAAAATATAGAAAGTTATTTTCAAGTTCCAAATTACACTTCTCCTGGATGCCAAAGTTCAAAAACATGGCTGTCTCTGATCAATTGATGTTGCGGAGTCCTTCATGAAGTCATTTCTATTTGATCACAAATAAGTCTGAAGATACCATGTGATAAAAGTGTCAGGCTTTCAAGCTCTCTAACAAGATGAAAGTTATTTATGAGTTGAATGAGTGTGGGATATTAATGGTGAAGACAAAAACGAGTGGAGTCAAAGGACAAAAGCTGGAATCATTAAAGATAATAAAGCAAAATCCCACAATCAAAACCCTTGTGATATCATGGATGTCTTTATAGTGCAGGTCAAATCAGGTCCTATGCTCATAATGCTTTATGGGGGAGGGTAAATGTCAGGCCCCACATGTGGGCCCGGGACAACAGCACAATTACAAGAGCAGAGAACTGTATTGGGCATAAATATATCTTGCAGGTTTTCATGGCTAGTGAAGTCCAATACTGTCATGATCATCCTTGACCATATATCTTTGCAACCCATCCTAATGAATGCCTTAGGACAATCCTAAGAGTGGGATTTCTGGGTTTAGGGGTGTAGACATTTCTAGTAATCCTAGTGCATCTTATCAAATGGGTCTCTAGGAAGGTTGTACAGTCTCTGCTCCTAACACGAGCACTTGAAATTTCCTATTTCCTACCCAATCACATTGGATCCATGCTTTTCTCCAGGAACACGTTTTAAAGTAGAAGGGAACCTGAAATCCATCCTTTTCACTTGGAGGGGAAAAAACTAAAGTCTGGGGGCAGTTAGGTGATGGGTCCTCCAAGCTAATAGCAGAGCTGGGGAGACACTGGTGTCTGTAGCTCCCTTTCCCAGCCTGAGACCTGATCTATAACAAGTCCTTGGAAATGTCCAACACAGACACCATGAACAGGAAGTAGCAACAGGAAGTAGATAGTGGTTGCTACTATAGCAACAGGAAGTAGATTAGTGGTTGCCTAGGGGGAGTGACTGCTCATGGGTATGGGGTTGCATGAGGGGCAATGAAAATATCCTAAATTGATGTAGTCATGGTTGCCCAACACTGTGAATACCCTGAAAACCATTGAATCGCATACTTTAAGTAGGTAGGTTGTGTAGTGTGTGAAATATATCTCCATAAAGCTGCTATTTAAAATAAGAACAGGTGCTTAGTAAACATCTGTGGAAAGAAGAAGAAAGGGAGGAAAGGAAATCAAACATCCCTGTTCCTTGATTTCCAACCCTTTGGTTGGTCCCCTTTCTCCATTTACAGAAGTGGAGCAGGTCTGTAATTCATCCCAGAATTCAGGGTTTCCTCTGGGTAGGTGTTTCCCTGTTTTCAGTACACACCCATCTGCCTCTTCTCAGAGCGTGTGAGTAAAAAATAAAAAAGAACCCGATCTTCATCCTTTCATATTCCCCAGAGACTCTAGCTCAGGGCTGGTTACAAAATAGGAACTTGATAAATGTCTGTTTACTGAATTACTGGTGAACTGTGAGTAAATTAAATATTAACTAACAAGGCAGTGACATAGTACTATTTTCTAACATTGGTGCTTCGTTTTCTGCAGCTGTCAGCTCAGGCTCTATAACTTGGGTTGACAGCTATTCAGTTTGGTATTTTGGACATTCTGATTTCCCTCCTGATGTTTTGCTGCACATACTGAGTAGCCATGGGTCCCATTTTGCCCTCAGTGCTGGAAAGCACAGGACTCAATTTAGACTCAAGCATAGTGACTGCTACATTTAGGGATGAAGCCAGAATCCATGGGGCTTAAAGCTTACTCTCTTTGGGAGAGGGTTGTTTTTTAAGGAAAAAAAATTATGGATGCAAATTAAATATAGGACCTGAGAAGCTTGTGCCTGGCGGGCTCTGAAGGTAGAGCTTCCTTAGCCTCTGGCCGTATTCGTTTTTCTGCTCCTTCTAGGTGCATTTCATTCTTTTGGTGTTTAAATGTCCATTGTTACAAGCAGTTTAGCATTATGAGCCTCCTAGCCTTCTAATTCTTCTTAAGCACAGAGTTCAAGAAATTATTGAATTAACTCCCACTGCCAACGTGCAGGTAACTAGAATGGTGACAGGAGCTTCCCATCTTGGGTGAGGGTGGGTCTCTAAAATCGGTCCATAATGTGAAAATTATGTATCATTGTCCTTAAAGTCCCTGCAGTTGCCTGTTCAATAGAACGTAGGGTTCTTCTGTGCATGACCTTGAGTTCTTGTATGCACTCAAGTCTGAAAACCACTAAGCCAGGTCGAAGGTAGGGAAGTGCAGCTGGCGGTGGCAGGACTTAGCAAACCTCTTTCCCTTATGACCACATCCCGTTCTCTAGTTGGAACAGGAGGTGGGTGCTCCCCTGGGGTGTTTACTCCATCCTGTTTTAATGCCAAGTCTTTATAAGCTGAATACATGTTAACGGTTTTGTTTGTTGTTATGGAATTTTAAAAGGTGAGACATATGAAAGCTAATGGACCAGGACCTGGCATAACTGGTGCTCCGTAAATGTCTGCTGGATTTAAATCTCACTCTCATTTGATCGGGTCCCCATGCACACTGCTGAGGTGTGCATAAAGATGGTGTCTTCTGAGCTGGTGTTTCTGCTGTGGCTCCCACTCTAAGACATCACTCTCAGGCCCCTGGGCCCTGGGCCCAGCATCTCGGGCTGGGTGTGGTATTCCTTGGACCAGATGGAGCGGTCCCAAGTCTCCATTTAAAAACATTTCTTCATTACAGCTGCTTTGTCTAACTTTGTATATACAACAGCTGTTTGGGAATGAAATTATTTATTTAGTCATTTTTTTTGCTACATTTGCATTTTTATTTCTTTCAAAAGCTGGAACTTAAAGGAGAAAAGGAGCTTCTGTTTTGTTTGTATTTTTAAAACTGACTCAAGTAAGGCAATGAAGAGATTTCCAAAAGGCAACCAGGAACCTCACTAAAATTGGTCTCAAGACTTAAGTGAACCTTGTTCCTGCCTTCATATTTAATGCAATAGCTCATTGATATCAGTAATAACTTGCCCAGTATGCAATCTCATAGCACTATCTACTTTGGGGGGAAAAACAGAGAGTCCTTTTGGTATGAATTTACTGAGAACCTAAGTAGCAGTCCAGTGCTGGGCATGCGGGGTCCAGAAATGAACAGTGCACACCCTTGACCTGCAGGTCACAATTGTCTGGAAATATTTGGTCCCCTAGATACTTAAAGAAGATATACAAGTGCTAGCTTTCAATATACCTTCCAGGAGCATAGAATAAGTCCATTCCTCCAGTGTCTTCATAGTTACACTGCTCTAAAGAGAAATATCCTTCCACCCAGGTGTTCAATCCAGACATCAGGTAGTCTACTAAATCATTCCTCTCCTTCACCCCCACAACAGCTGACCACCAAGGGACAGTAGCTCTAAATCGTAAAATATTCCTTGAATCCATGACTTCTTCTTTCTCCTCTGCTTCTTCTATGGCTGGGGAAGCCTTCCATGTTCCTTCCATACCCCTAGTTTCTTCATTACATGTTCCTCCCCCAAGCTCATGCACTGCTCCATGGGTATCTCTAATTAAGAGACCACTCAAGTTTGTGGCTTATCTTGTGCACTGGAGTATAAGCTCCTTGAGACCAGGGATGTTGAATTATTAATTTGTAAGACTTCAATGCCCTGCATAGTGCTTCGCATCCTAGGAATTTGAGAATATTTGATATTTGTAGAAGGAAGGGAAGAAGAAAGAAAAGGTGGGAAATTGAAACTATAATCATTCCCTTTCCATCAAAGCCATGGAAAAGAAGACATTTTAAACATCCATTTAATTAACTTTTATAAAGTTTTATTGCTGACTTCATGCATTTTCAGTCTTTGTGTAAAAGATGTTTATGATTTCGTTATTCCCACTTTTGGTGATTGTTTCAAAGTTATATGAAGGATTTATAAGAACGTGCAATGCTCCCAGATTCCAAGAGGGTCTCTACAGGATGATGGCTGAGACCTTGGGCTCTGAGTGAAACAGACCCGTGTTTGAAGATGGTAAGCCATCTGTGTGGCTTTGGCAAGTTATCTCCAGTCTCTGAACCTCAATTTCCTTAGCTATAGAATGGGGATAATAAAACTACCAACTCCATAGCATTAATTTGGAATTTAAGTAGGAAAATACATACAATTGAGTAGATATACATCTGCCAATAAACAGTTATTATTATAAGGACAAAATCTAATATATCCACTCTTAAGTCATGGCTTCATTAGCAGTTAACTATTAACTAGTGGATTCTAATAAAGGAGAAACAAAAAAATTCACTTAGAACTTAGATCAGCGGTTCTCAACCTTTCTAATGCCGCAACCCTTTAACACAGTCCCTCATGTTGTGGTGACCCCCAACCATAAAATTATTTTCATTGCTACTTCATAACTGTAATCTTGCTACTGTTATGAGTGGTAATGTAAATATCTGTGTTTTCCGATGGTCTTAGGCGACCCTGCTAGTGGGTCGCGACCCACAGGTTGAGAACCGCTGCTCTGGAGCCTAAGACCATCGGAAAACACAGATATTTACATTACGATTTATAACAGTAGCAAAATTACAGTTATGAAGTAGCAACGAAAATAATTTTATGGTTGGGGGTCACCACAACATGAGGAACTGTATTAAAGGGTTGCGGCATTAAAAAGGTTGAGAACCACTGATTTAGACAATGAGATGATGGCGAAACCATCTTTTTCTAATATGGCTAGCTCATTTTCTTATAATTAAGCTACAAGATTCTTCCTTCACCTATAAATAAATTCCTCATTGTATTGACTTGTTTGAAAAGATATTCTACTTTAAATGGAATGAATTTCCCTTTAATATGATTTTCCAGCAAGATTAGATTCCAATATGGATTAATATCCTAAATTGAAAGCTCTAAATGAACACTGCAGGAAACAAGCATGAATCCAAGACATCATCCCTTTTACAAATGTCAGTCACTGAGGAAACATTCATCTGTGTGTTGGAGGGATCTCACATCAACAACAAGAAGTGATATTGATGGAATGTTTGCTATGCATCAGGCAGCCCTCGTTGGGCTACCCAACCTGAGCAAAGGCTCGTGCCTACAGCAGATGCTGAATATCCATTTACAGTGCGGGAAGCCTCTGGCTAGTGAGCAGAGCACTTTAATCTGCTCTCTGGAGCATCCTTTCCTCTGGATCTGGGGACCTGCCCAGCAGCCTCTGTGATCTGCATGGATCCCAGCACAGGGAAGGAGGAACTCCCCAAGGCTCTGTCATCCAGACTACAGTGAGACTTGGAAAGGTATTTGCCTCACATCCCTTCTGCAGAAAGCCCTTCTCTCCCCTCCCAGCCATCCTCTAATATTTTCTTCATGGTGCTTATTGCTTTCTGAAGTGATCTTGCACCTTTATTTTTTAGCATCCTGAAGCTTCCATGAACACAAGAACCTTTCATTTCTGTCTTATCCACTGCATCCCACCCCCATGCCTAGGACAGTCTATGGCCCAGAATGATGCTCAATGAGTATGTGTTGAATGCACATAAGGAAGGAAGGTGGGCAGGGGGAGGGGGCCACCCTCCAATGGTAAGGATTTTCACATCCCCAAGGGCCTGTGCTTGGTTGCCCAGACCGGGTCACACTGGACCAAAGTCTCTCTCCCAGACTGTTTTCCAAGTGTACTCAGCCCCCCTGCCCCATGCCCTCAGCTAACCTACACTTCCTTTGAGCCAAACTCATGGATTAGCTTTCCGTTTCTTTCACTTTCAATCATGCCAGATCCCATTCTTCCTGCTCAACACTTAGGGAAACATCCCATCCCTTCCCACGATTTCTGCAGGTGGCTAATGTCATCGATTATTTGACTCATTCAACTCTCAGAGGGTAATCTTTTCTTTAATCCAAGTTTTAAGGCCGTCTCACTGTGGGATCCTGTATAGTGCTGATTACACCGGGCAGAGTCCAGCAGAGGTGTTGGCACTGCTCTTTACAGATTCTCTGGAAGCCCCGGTGCTGTCCTTCTCCATGCTGTCTGCGCTAATAGTGCCTGTCTATAAGCAACCTCGATCTCCCCTTCACCATGCCAGAAAGATAAATGCCAGACGACAAAAAAAACAAACTAAAGGCCGCCCTCGAGGCCCAGAAAATCTCATCCACCCTGCCAGGGCCCAAGAACTCCTGATTTAGGAGGTTGGTCTCTCCTCTAATTCATCCTTAGAATGTATTGCAAATTCAAAAGCCAATAGTTACACTTCTCGGCAAAGAAGCAGACAAAAAAATGCTTTTGTTTGACGCAGCAGCAACAGAAACAAGACCATGTTTCTCTTTTATGAAACCTCTGAGAGTAATTCATTGAGATCTTGACATTTAATATCACCTAATCACCTCTCCAACAAGATATTTGCTTTGGCTCCATCAGCCCCACATGCAGACATTGCGGCTGCCACCGACTGGGTCTCGTCGTTAGGTGGGCTGCTTTAAATACCCAAGGCAGGATTTGGCAAGAGGAAGCAGCACCTGCTTTATTGAAAGACAGCTTCACACTTTATCCTCTGAAAGAGAAATGTGCCATGTAAATGTCCTTAAGAGATGATTATCATACATCAAGATGTCCCTTCCAACAAGCATTGTACCAGATGCCCAATCACGGAGTCACCCAGAATGGAGGTGGCAGATGGAGAATTTGAGAAAACAAATTTGTAAGCTTTTAAGTGTCTGCATGCTTCTGGCCAACACATACCCAGGTACTTTGAGTAGCGCCCACTGGCTGGAGGAAGAGTTTCACACCTCAGAGACGGCTGGGGAAGAAGATAACGTTCAGATCCCTTCTTGGCCAGAACGCTATGAATAGATACTCGCAGAACACAAGACCTCAGTCCAGTGAGTTTTCTGCACTGAGTGAAAATAAAGGATTGAGTGAGCACTGTCGATCGACACATTAGTGTTGGTTCCCTGGCATCAGGGGAGACATTAACGTAGAAAACTTTTCCTCTCCACGTTTCAAAAATTGAAACAATCATTCCAGCAGTGGGAGCAGGGAATAAATCCATAATGCTTAGCAGCTCAGGTACAAAGAAAATAAAATCAGAAATCCAGGGTGTTGTGCTATTACTGCCAAGGGCCTATCTTCAGTATAACAGCAATCTTTTATATTTCCCATGGTTTGACTCCTGCAAATCTGATTGAGTCATTCCCTGTCGAAAATCCTTGTGTGTCTCCCACTGCCCACAACTGTAGCTTTCGAATTGTTCTGGGGGCGGTTATGATTTTACACTTTAAATTATTACTCCACATATTTTTGTGACAAGGGCTAAGGATGCAATGATTCCATCCCCCTGACAAGCAGACTTTGGTCTGCAACATGGAATGTTTCGGTGAGATACCAAACAAACCCTTAACACATAACATCCAAAAGATCCTAAAAAATCAGATTAATACAAAGCTCTTTATGTTATACTAGGGGCCCGGTGCACGAAATTTGTGCACTGGGGAGGGGTCCCTCAGCCCAGCCTGCCCCCTGTCACATACTGGGAGCCATAAGGGGATCTCCTATGGATGGCTTAAGCCCACTCCCCATTGGGAGCGGACCTAAGCCACTGTCTGGCTTCCCTTTGTTTGAGGCGACCGGGCTGATCAGGGGAAGGCGCCCGCCCCATCACCCCGCTGCTGCAGCCACTGCCAGTCACCGCAGCTGCCCAGGTATTTTCATCAACACAGACCCCAGTCCTTTCACCATGAAAAAAATGACAACTTTCTTTAAGCATTTTCAAGATGTGTCTTTCATAGAATATGACATTTCTTTATTTTTCTTTTTATCCTCACCTGAGGATATGTTTCCATTGATTTTTTTCCCCTTCCCTCCGATCCCAAGCTCAGCCCCTTTCCAAGCCAAAAGCCTCCTCCCCAGGTTTAGGCTTGGGAAGGGGTCCCCTCCCACCTCCGATCTCAGGCTCTGCCCCTTCTTAAGCCTAAAGCCTCCACCCCAGGCTTTAGGCTTGGGAAGGGGTCCCCCCCCCCCCCCGAACCTCCGATCACAGGCTCAGCCCCTACCCAAGCCTAAAGCCTCCGCCCCAGGTTTAGGCTTGGGAAGGGGTTCCCCCCGCCCCAGAACCTCCAATCACAGGCTCAGCCCCTACCCAAGCTTAAAGCCTCCGCCCCAGGTTTAGGCTTGGGAAGGGCCCCCCCCCCCAGCACTTCCCCAAGCCTAAAGCCTCCACCCCAGGCTTTAAGCTTAGGAAGGGGTTCCCCCTCCCCCGCCCCCGGCCACACCTCTGATCATAGGCTTGGCCCCTTCCTAAGCCTAAAGCCTCTGCCCCAGGTTTAAGCTTGGGAAGGAGTTCCCCCTCCCACACCTCCGATTGCAGGCTCGGCCCCTTCCCACGCCTTTGGGAAGGGGACCCCCCGCCCCTCTGATCGCAGGCTGGGCCCCTTCCCAATCCTAAAGCCTCTGCCTGATGGCTGGCTGGGAGTGACCTGGGTGCCGAGGAGGTTCCCGGGACCCAGGTATGTATGCAAATTAACCGTCATCTTGGTTGGGTTAATTTGCATACTCACCCTGATTGGCTGGTGGGAGTGGCTTGGGCGTAGCGAAGATGCGGTCAATTTGCATATTACTCTTTTATTAGATAGGATGAGCAAGAAGAAAGGGGAAGTGGAAAAATGAGACACTGAGGATGCTTTAAATGTATAGTATCTTGAGGTCTCACAAAATATGTGGAGTAGTAATTTAAAATGTAAAGTTGTAACATAAGTATGTTTAAAATTGGAAATGCAGCCCAGCCAGTGTGGCTCAGTGATTGAGCTTCGACCTATGAACCTAGAGGTCAGAGTTTGATTTCCAGCCAGGGCACATGCCCGGGTTGCCAGCTTGATCCCCAGCGTGGGGCATGCAGGAGGCAGCTGATCAATAATTCTCTCTCATCATTGATATTTCTGTCTTTCTCTCCCTCTCCCTTCCTCTCTGAAACCAATAAAAACATATTTTTAAAAAATTAAAATGGAAATGCAATGCAAAAGATGTGAAACATCTTGTGCCTGATGTTCTCTGTATTTATGTAATAGACTTGTCTTTTAGTGAAGTGTGGGGCCAAGGACTGGTCTCCAGCCAGTTTGCATCTGTAACCCACTAAGATTCTGGGCAGCTGCCACCTCTGGTCTTTGCTTTGTATTATCATATTTTGGTTTGAATAAAGTATATAATAACAATGAATACCAAAAAAAAAAAATTGTTCTGTGGGGCCTCAGGGTAAGACTTCTGTGGGATCTGAAGGGAAGGGGTGTGGCTCTCAGCCCAAACCCCCTGCTCCATTCAGAGATGGTCTCCTTTCGTCTGTTCTAAAAGTTGGGCTTCCAAGTAGGATTACCAACAAAGAGTTTTGTGACTTAGAAACAAAGTTGGAAAATGACCTGCCTACAAGGATAAAATCTAGACAAGTCCTGCCTGTTCTTTATCCTCTCTGCCTCTCAGACAGCCCCCAGCACACCATGTAATGGCTTTCGTTTCTCTTATGGGTCAAATCTTCCTTCTGTTCCCTTTGCCTGCAATGTTCTCCCTTCTCTATCAGGTAGATCTGTATCCTTTTTTGAGATGTGGTTCAAATTTTACCTTTTGAGGGCTACCCTTCCTGCCTTAGCAGCAATTAGCCATATTCCCATAGCGTCTGTGCCTGTGTTCACATACATGGAATTGTTTTGTGTCAGAATCTTGAACCAGTCTGCACACACATAGAAGATAGAGTCCACGTCTTATTTCTTTTCTCTGCCATCTTCCTCCAGGCCTGGCATGCAGTGGGCACTCAATAAATATTTGGTGGATGGATGTGTTTGGCTATTTAATTTATCATCAGATAGCAAGTTGGCATTTTCCCAAACCGCCTGATTTAGAAAGAATTCAAAGACACAGGGCCACAGTCTCAAAATCAACTCAAGCAGCTCTGGGTTAGCAAAGAGCATAAATTCTTTTAGCTAGTTCTGTTTGGATCTGAATTTCAGTTTTGTAAAAATAATGATTACAACAGCAGTAACGGAAATATTGTACAGAGGTCACACTCTGAAAGCCATGAACAATAATAGTCTCTTGAATTGGCATAGCTTGGCCCTGCTAATCTCATTGAATCGCTTCTCCACTGAGAATCTAAGCGCAGCTCCCTGTTGCCCATGGCTTTCTAACTCTTCTAGGAACTTCAGGTGCTCCACGGACACCTCTCAGAGTCAGGTCTCCAATGGAGATCTGACTGGGAGGGACGTGGCTCTGGCCTCATGCCCTTTGCTCCAAGAGGGTTCCACAAAACCTAAGTGTTTTGTGTTTAATTTTATTTATTTATTTATTTATTTATTTATTTATTTATTTATTTATTTATTTTTTACTTGAATGACTTTGTCTGAGCCTCTCCAGTTCACCTTAGGCCTCACCCCCTTTTTTTTTTTTTTCTATCCATCCTCACCTGCCTGATCCCTGATAGCATGAGTTTACAGCTCAAAACTCACTCCAAACCCAGCTGTCTAACAGCTGTTTTCATTTTTATGAACTGCCATCCAGGTCCAGAGCACACACATTCTGGTTTTTATAAAGTTGTAGTCATGTTGCACGTACTGTTTTATGTTTTCTTTCTTCACTTAACACTGCATCATAAACATTTTTCCATTACGTGAGACACATCTTTCATGGTTACTTTTTCAATGGTGAATTTTTAAGTTGGTTGGCTCTAATTTATTAGGTCTTCCATTACCGTTAAAACAGCTTTTTACTTTCCAGGTCACTTGGGCTGCTTCCAAATCTTGGCTATTGTAAATAATGCTGCAGTGAACATAGGGGTGCATATATTCTTTTGGATTAGTGTTTCGGGTTTCTTCAGCTATATTCCCAGAAGTGGAATTGTTGGGTCATAAGGCAGTTCCATTTAAAATTGTTTGAGGTAACTCCATACTGCATTCCACATGGCTGCACCAATCTGTATTTCCACCAACTAAGCATAAGGGTTCCCTTTTCTCCACATTCTTACCAGCACTCGTTGTTTGTTGATTTATTGATGATTGCCCTTTTTTTTAAATTGATGAGAGAGAGAGAGAGAGGGAGATTTATGTATTCATTCGTTGATTCTTATATGTGCCCTGACCAGACATCGAACCTCAATCTTGGCATATCGGGATGACGCTCTAACCAACTGAGCTACCCGGCCAGGACCCTTTGCCCATTTTTTAATTGGATTGTTTGTTATTTTGGTGTTCAGTTTTGTAAGTTCTTTATAAATTTTGATTATTAACAACTTATCAGATATATCATTGATGAATATGTTCTCTCACTCAGTGAGTTGTCGTCTCATTTTGTTGATGGTTTCCTTTGCTGTGCAAAAACTTTTTAGTTTGATGTAGTCCCATTTGTTTGTTTTTTTCTTTTGTTTCCCTTTCCCAAGGAGATATATCAGAAAAAAATATTGTTAGGAGAAATGTCCGAGATTTTACGACATATATTTTCTTCTAGGATTTTTATGGTTTGAGTCTAATATTTAAGTCTTTAATCCATTTTGAGTTTATTCTTGTGGTGTAAGAAGGTGGTATAGTTTCATTTTTTTGCACATATCTATCCAATTTCCCCAACACCATTTATTGAGTAGACTATCTTTACCCCATTGTATGTTCATGCCTCCTTTGTCAAATATTAATTGACCATAAATGCATGGGTTTATTTCTGGGCTTTCTGTTCTGTTCCACTGATCTATGTGTCTGTTTTTATGCCAGGACCATGCTGTTTTGATTACTGTACCTTTGTAATACAGTTTCATAACAGGTAGCATGATTCCTCCAACTTTGTTCTTCTTTATGCTTAGTAAAATAAGCCAGTCAGAGAAAGACAAGTACCATATAATTTCACTTATATGTGGAATCTAATGAGTCATTTGTATATTGTATTGTGTGCTCACTGCCCCAATTCAAGTCTCCTTCCATCACCATTTATGCCCCATTATCCAGGTGTATAAAATTGTACACCTGAAACCTATATAATTTTATTAACCAGTGTCACCCCAATAAACTTAACTAAAGAGAGGAAGAATATTTTTATTTTATGCTCTTAGAAATAATGCTATGGTGAATATCCCCATACATGTGAATTTCTAGAAGTAAACATGTTCTTATTGATTTTAACACTTTATATAGCCCTGGCCAAGTGGCTCAATTGGTTAGAGTATTGTCCTGAACACCAAAAGGTGTGGGTTTGATTCCCAGTCATGGCACATGCCTAAGTTGTGACTCAATCCAGGGCAGAGTGTGTACAGGAGGCAACTGATTGATGTTTCTCTCTCACATCAATGTTTCTCTCTTTTTCTCTTTCTCTCTCTCTCTCTCTCTCTCTCTCTCTCTCTCTCTCTCTCTCTCTCTCTCTCCCCCCATGCCTTCTTCTCTAAAAAAAAATCAATAAACATATCTTTTGGTGAGGATAAGAAAAAAGTTCTGTAGATGTTATGGATTGTACTATTTTGAAGCAAATATTTCTCAGTACTTTCTTTTTTCATTTTTATATTTTTACTATGGATTCGTGCACCAGTGGGGTCCCTCAGTCTGGCCTGCACCCTCTGACAATCTGAGACCCTTGGGGGATGTCAGAGACCTGGTTTCAGCCCGATCCCTGCAGGCCAGGCCGAGGGACCCCGCTGGTGCATGAATCTGTGCACTGGGCCTCTAGTATTCATATAAGATCTTTGGTTAATCTCTTCCCGCCCTCCCCTCTCCCCCCTTCCCTCTGAGATTCATCAATCTGGTCCATGTTTCCATGTCTGTGCATTGAACATCTGCCCCCTGGTGGTCAGTGTGCATCATAGCTACCAGTCAAATGGTTGAACGGTCGCTTAGGCTTTTACATGTATAGATGATTAAACTATGTTAAGTATTAACTAGTTGAATCAATAGCAGAAATAATAATCTCTGCTATTATTATTTCTTCTATCACTCCAAGCCTTTACAAGTTGTTCAGATTCATTGTTTACAGGTCCCAAGATCTGATGCAATCTGGGTTCTCTGTTCTTTTGGTTATTCTATGATTTAAGAAGCTATATTTAACTGTTTAATTCATTTGAATATATTTGGCACATGTTTAGATATAAATATTTAAATTGATAACATTGTTTGTTTAATAACTTCTCCTTTGCCCATTATTTATCACACTTCATCATATGTCAGATTATCATATATAAATAGGTTTGTCTCAGTGCTTCTAATTCTCATCTACTGTTCAATATGTCTGGTTTTTCACCCAGTACTATATTGCTTTAAATATTCCTGCTTTTTAATATGTATAGAATTTACAATTCTAGTCTTATTCAACTAGAGGTCTTCTTTTTCTAAATATCCTTTTATGCTGTTAATATGTTGTTTGCCTAATAAATGTTAGAATCATTTTGTCAAATTCTAAGAAAAAAATGATTTTGATTTAAAATTAATCAAGTCTTTATACTGAATTTCTCAAGTCATTGCATGCATCTCATGTTTTTTATATTATTATACATATATGAGTTCTAGCTGTTTACTGCTTATAATACAGTGTATATAGTACATAGTAATATATCGTGTACAGTCATGCTACAGGTCTTTGAATTTGAATAGCAAATCTGCCTTCTTTCTAAACTTGTTGATTTAGTTTCAAGTGTAAAGTCTTTGTAAATATTTTCCTCTCTCCAACAGTTATTGTTCTTCATACCTTTTGTGATTTGCCTAAAGCAATATTAAGTTATAATGGTAGTGACGTTCTCGTTTTGGGCCTAGTTTTTTAAAGAAAACCTTTCAGTGTTGTTCCATTATTGGTTTATGATTTAAAATAGGTATGTTTATCAAGTTAAGGTAATACTTTTGCTCAAAAAAAAAGTTCCTCTTTTGACATATATTGAAATGCGTTGTATCATCCAAGGTTCACATATTTTCCTTCATTGATTTCTTTTCTGCATTCCTGGAGTAGCCTTCATTAAAATCAAATTTGTCACATAGAATAAATTAGATGAAGTCCTGCCTTGTCTGTGTGTTGATACAGTTAGCACAGCTTGGAAATTAGCTATTGCTTGGGAGTCTGGAGGAATTCATTAAGTCTATGAGTCTTGCTTTTTGGAATATTCTGAAAAATTGTTAAATGTCTTTCTCCATTACTAGTTTAATAGGATTTCATTGTTTCATTTTGGGGTGTTTTATATTTTTATTAAAAAATATCATTCATTGAGGCTGTTAGTCAAGTAGCATGTAATTAGTTATAGTTTTCCTCCGTAAGTAGTTGGTTTCCTTTATATATAACACATAAGGAATTAGTTCTGAATTCTCATCCAGCTTCCACCACTAATTATTTGTATGACATGGACCAAGTAACTTGACTTCTGACACTACTTTCTCTGTAAATAGAGGTCATGTTACTTACATTCCAGGGTTACTGTGAAGATCACAGAGAATGTATGTGAAGTTCTTAGCACAGTGCCTATCCTCAATAAATAGAAGATATTACAGCATTCCCTTTTTCTAATACTGTTTGTCTCCTCCTCTTTTGTTCTTAAATTTTCGATATTTCATAGTCTTTTCAGCAGCAACCTATAAGAATGAGGAGCCACTGAAAGTTTTTTGAAGAAAGAACAGCAGCTCTGGGAATCAAGTGTGAGCTGAGTTTGTGGACAGATCATCAGAAGATGGGCTTATGCTGTGAGAAATGACCCAGTTGACAAAGGGCCAGCTAGACTGTTCTTGCTGAGTAAGATGTGGAGGAGTAGGCTCCACATTCATAGTCAGAGAACACAGCCTCATGACCTTGGAAGAGGCTCTTTCAAGGACCCCAGGAGTGGGAAATTGCCCAACTGGCCCCCAATTGTCCTTTTCTAATATCCAACCCCTCAGAGCCTGGAAACAGATGCTAACAAACAGCATGACCCAGACTAAGCCCAGCTTTTGAATGGGACAACAAAATGGGCTTTGTTCATCCTTTTAAAAGGGGGCCCAATTATGTTTGATTAATAAATGAAACTCTGTGTCCAAATAGGGGAGACTTGTAGAGCAATGGTCAGAAAGCACTTTGTGTAGAAAAGAGTTGATGAAGTTTTCAGAGAGCATTCATTTGCCTGGGAGGGAGGGGGGTCTAAGACAGAGAAATTTTCAGCCTTCAAATCCTTCTCTTGTGTCCCTATTCCACTTTTTTCCCCTTAAATATGTTTAACTATTCTGCATAAGATTTATTTTGCCTACTTGATGATGGATTTCTGTGTTTATTCTGTCATTTAGGGAAAAATGCACTATTAAAAACATTCCTAATCTGTTTCTAAATGTCAACAGAAAAATAAGCCAAAAGGTTGACAATAGTAATTAATCAAAAGATATTTATTGAGCACTTTCTATCTACAAAACTCTGTGGTATATGCTATAAGGGAAGAGTTAAAAAATAGTTCCTACCCTCAAAAGTAATTTAATCCAGTTGGGAAAATGGCTAAACAATTGCTGGCTGTAACACAGGAGAAATTGAAATAAATGCTATAATTAGGTCATAAGCCACACCCTATAGATCAATTGGATCTACAAGTCAATTGATTGATCCACAGATCAATTGAATAGATCAGTAAGGACTTCATGAGCAAGTTGCATTTAGGTTGCATCTTGGAACATAAATAGGCTTCCTGAGTGTGTGTGTTCTCTCAGATTCTTTTAGGCGAGCCAGCCAAAGCATCTGTGCACTATGCCCCAGATGTCCACAAACACCAGCAGCTATTTTGAGCTATTCCACCAGCCCCATGTGTGCACACAAGCACACAAAGACATCCCCAAATCACATGTGTTTGTTGTCCTATCCCTCACCACACTTGTCCAGCCCCAAATCCTCACTCCCAGATGACCTTGGCCCTCTTCAGTTTGGTGACTTCCAAAGTTTGGCTTCTTAGATCTAGTCTTTTCTGCATGGTTTTTGGTTCTGCCTTTCCCCATGTTGTCTTGGGGGAGAAACTCTTGGATCCATTCCTCTGCCCATAGAGCCCTCATCCCCAGCCAGACAGGCTGTATTGAGGAAGCTGCTGGAAGAGTTCCCTTCATTATCCACCTAGGAGACATGAAGGTACTCAGGTTCTCCTCTAGCCCCTGGCCCTAGGTAAGGTGAAGGGAAGGCAGATGAGATGATGTGCAATGGAATTCCACCTGTGTTGTCCACCCCCAAGCCAGAATAACTGGGGGTTATGCATCCACTTCCAGGAGAATCTCAGAGGGCTGCCTCGGGATAAATCAGCCTTTCCCAACTGGTAAACTTATTAAATAAGTCAGAGTCTGATTTCAAGCCCAGCCAAATCCTCTGGTCCCCATAACAGTCAGCCACAAGTAACAGAAAAGTTAATCAAGAGTGGCTTAAGGTGGGGAGGCAATGGGGGGATAAGGACACATATGTAATACCTTAATCAATAAAGAAAAAAAAGAGTGGCTTAAATAATATGGACTTTTCTGTCTCACTAAATGAGAAGTTTGGAGACAGCTGATTCTAAGGTTAGGACTGTGGCTCATTGATGCAATCAGGGACTAAGACACTTCCATCTTTCCACTCTGCCATATTTTTTTGTTTGTTATTTATTTATTATTTTTTTATTGTTGACACTATTATAGATGGCCTCCATTTTCCCTCCTTTGCCCAACTCTACCCAGCCCTCACCCTCACTTCCTCTGGCCTTCACCACACTGTTGTCTGTGTCCATGGGCTTTGTATATATATTATTTGGCTAATCTCTTCACCTTCTTTTATCCAGTTTCCCATGCCTCTGACATTTGTTCCATGTATCCATGCCTTTGGTTCTATTTTGTTCATCAGTTTATTTTGTTCATTAGATTCCACATATTAGTGAGATCACATGGCATTTGTCTTTCTCTGACTGGCTTATTTTGCTTAGCATAATAATCTCCAGGCCTATCCATGCTATTGCAAAGGGTAAGAGGTCCTTCTTTTTGTAGCCCCATAGTATTATATTGTATAAATGTACCACAGATATTTTTATACCTTCATCTACTAATGGGCACTTGGGCTGTTTTCAGATTTTGGCGATTGAAAATAATACTGCTATGAACATAAGAGTGCATATAGTCTTTCTGTTTGGTGTTTCAGGATTCTTAGGATATATTCCCAGAAGTGGGACTGCTGGGTCAAAAGGAAGTTTCATTTTTAATTTTTTTAGGGAACTCCATACTGTTTTCCACAATGGCTGCACCAGTCTGCATTCCCACTGTACCATTTTCAATGTGTCATCAATGGCTCCCTTTAGAGCCATGAGATCAGTACAGCAATTCCATACTTTGCCTCCCCATATGACAACCTGGGTGATTTTTTCTGCTCAGAGTACTGCTGACCAGGTTACTCATGATATGCAGCTGACAAATGGGATGGTCTAATGGGTCTGAGATGGCATCATTCATACATCTGGGACCTTGAAGGGGTATCTGGAAGGCTGGGACTGTCAACTAGAGTGTCCACACACAGCCTCTCAGCATGGCGGTCTCAAGGAGTCAGACTTCTTTCATGACAGCTCAGGGTTCTCAAATACAGAATTCATCAAGACAGAGAGTATAAGCTGCCAGTTTCTTAAGGCTTGGGCTCAGAACTTGGCCAGAGCAGTCACAAACCTTCTCACATTCAGGAGAAAGGCCCGTAGACCCCCACCTCTTAATGGGAGGAGTATCAGAATGTATGGTCATCTTTGACCCACACATAAGTTATTAACAAAGGTGATGCAATCAAGAAACCAAAACTATGGTGATTTAAATCAGACAGAATTTATTTCCCTCGTATATCACACTGCAAGGGGGAGCATCACAAGGCTGGTGGTCTGTTTCTGCCAGACTCTGCACATGGCTTCCATATTTGTGTCCAAGACAGGTGTTCTAGCTGTTACTCCTTCCCAAACAGTGGGAAGGGAGAATTGGAAATGGAGGGCAAATAGCTTTCTTATACAAAGTGATCAAAAAGTTATACACACCCTTCCTGTTTGCATCACATTGGCTAAATATTGATCACCTGTCTGCAGTCTATTACTAATGGAAGACAGGGAGAACAGGTATTGGGAGATAATCACTTCTTGGTCTCTCTTGACAGCCCAAAAAGAAATAGGTGGTGGTGGATGAGCTTCAACTGCATCCGCCTGTAAGTACAGAGAGAGGGTCTTCACACCTAGGGCTGGGAAGTGAGTCAGTGGCATTCTAAACACACTTGTAAGTATTGATCTACTCACCCAAACAGAAGCAAATAATGTGCAGATACCCCTTATTAGGAGTGGTTGCATTCTTGAATCTCTCATTCAATAGGAGTGATAATTAGCAGTTGGGTTCACTTGGTGGGGTCCTTCTCTTAGCAGCATCTGATGTGGTACCTTACTCTGACCTTCACAAAGACCACTATGAGTTAGCTAATAAAAAAAATAAGCTAAACAGTTTACTAAATGGTTTATCAACTGTAAACGTAGTGCAGATCTAATTTGTGTTAAAACCATTCCTATGAGGAAGGCCTAACAACAGCATTAGCCTGAGCTGACCAACCAGTCCCACTTCACTAGGGTGTTGGTGAAGCCCTTCCTGGGAGAAGGCAGCATGTGTCATGGGTGTTCGCTAGGATTTCTTCTGCCTTCTTCCTAGTTCTGAGGAACTCACTGATCCACTTTTGCATCCGTCTCCAAAGCAGATCAGAAGGTCCTCTTGCTTGTAGCAGAGCTAATGTTCCCATGGGGAGAGCTCCCAGTTTCTGCTCACAAGCCCTCACAGTTCAGTCCTTTAAAGGCACCAACACTTGTTTCTCACCTCTAGCAGTAACCCTAATCATGCCTGCTTTATATATCGGGGTCTGGCTATACTTTTACTTAACAAAATGTGCTTCATTACTAAAAAAATTAAAAGGGATTGATGTCTATTGGCTTAGGAGGCTCCTTGGGCTCAGGGCACAGCCAACTCTTGCTCTCATATATTTTCACAACTATTTGCAAGAAGCAAATGGTCTTTCAATTGGCTCATGGGGGATAACTTTAGTAATATATTCGGAGACATATTTGAAATGGAATAAGGGTATTGTGACTCTAGACTTCATTTATTTATAGTTAAATCTCTTTAGCTTCTGTGTTTAAAAAGAAGAGGAAAGAAAATACATGTACACTTTTTTTACTGAAAAGGGTGACAGGAAAAAAAACCGTGGATTTTTCTACTCAAAAATCTTAGGTTTCAATATCCTATCTCTGCTACTTATTAACTCTGTAACCCTGGGCAAAAATATTGAGATCATCGAGTCTCCACTTTCTCGTGTATAAAATAAGGATGACAGTGATAATTCCTACAATATAGTGCCATGGTGAGGGTTAAGTTAGCTAGTTTATGTAAAGCACTAAGCATAGTGCCTAATACTATTAATAACTATCATTTATTGATCCCTTACTATGTGACAGATTCGGTCTAGGCCAGTGGTTGTCCCTTGGGAACTTATTAAAAATAAAAAATCTCCTCGGGCCCCATCCCAGACTCACTGAATCAGAAACTCTGGGGGTGGGGGTGAAGCAATCTGTTTTAACAAGCCCTCCTGGTGACTCCGATACACACTAGCGTCTGCAAACCCATCAGCCTGGGTGTTTAAGAAATAGAAAATATGATTTTCACATGCACATTACACTACAGCTAATAATCTGTGCTGGGGGGGGAAAATGCAGGCAGGCCCTCTTCTGTTTTCTTTGATGATAACCGCAGAGTCTTACTGACCTAGTCACACCTGTGATATTTGTGATTCCCAGAACCGTTTCTTACAAGCAGATGGAAGGTAGGAGACCTGGGAAAACCAAGTATCTCACCTCCTCCGCCCTCCCAGGTCCTCTCCTCCCCGCGCAGAGGGTCTGCACTCTGTCTATGTCAAACACGTTGTGAAATGCCTGCTGAGAACGCAGCCAAAAAGTGAGACTAGTTCCTCCTTAGTGCAGCCTCAGCACCTGGGGCCGCTATCTCCCCAACTTGTCATTACGTGTTCCATCTGTCCCCCCCGGATAAAATACGAGCTCCTTGAGGGCAGGAACCATGTCTTAATCATCTCTGTGTTCCCAGCGCCTGGTACCCGTAGTAGACACCTAATAAATGGGTGGTGAATGAGTGAAGTGTCAACCCCAAATCAGAGGAGCATTTGTTCCAGGAACATTCAGGTGGTAGGCGTGCCCTCACAGCCAATATATCTGGCCCTGGTGACAAGTAGGCAACAGGGTTGCCTAGGGAACTGTGAAATGTTACCTGAGCCACGCCTCCTCCATCCTAGGATGGGTTCAGTACCACAAGCAAAGCTGTATGAGGGTCCCAGGCCAGATCAGAACCACATTAGGAACAGCCTAGAAAAGCAAACTGAAAATATCCATTTCTTTCCTCCATCATAAATTGTTTTCCCAGTCACAGGCAAAGCTGAAATGAGCTTTGTCTGTTGACAATTTGGATAGAATAACTTTTCTGTTTCATGAATTCTGAGCAGTGGAGGAGTGAATTTTGCTCTGGGCCATGGATAATGAACAAAGCGCTCAGTGGGACAGGTGGGAACTGGGTGCTGTCTTAGCCGAGGAAGAATCTGGCCCTGCTTTGGGCTTCCCCTGAATGGTTTCTGCCTGTCACCTCTTTTCATGCTGGATGGGAGCTGAAGGCCATCCTGCTCCCAGCCTGGCCCCCACCCACCGCCACCGATGCTGGAAGCCATTCATCTAGCTCACTTAAAAGAACCAGAATAAATATAGATTTCTTCTTCCACACATTAATTTATGGAACCTTCCTATTCCTTTCTCATTGCAGTGCTCCTACCTGCTGCGGTCACATTCAACTTTATTGAAAAGCAGCAGGGAAATCATGCTTCGCTAGAAAACTTTGTCAATTAAATTTAGACTATGAGGGAACATCCATTCTAGTTCTCCTAGTCTCTCTCACTAAATTCAAATTTCATCAGTATGTAGTGGGAGATGGTGAGGGGCTCCCAGAGTGAGGAGAGCAGGCAACCTCTAGACATTGAAGGAGGGAGAATGGGTGCAGGTCTGAGTTAAATTGTGCCCAGAAGTGACCCCAAGTTTTAGTTACAAGTGATGATAGCTAAATTCCAATCGCCCAGCTAGGGTGTACCCTTTGAAGTCTATTTGTTGTAAAACTGCCACCTATTTGTTTCGGATGAAGGAAGGAAATGCAGATGGAATGGAGTGGTCAGCCTAGCCTCTAGAAAGAGGGAGGCTGGTCAGAGAGAAAGAGTTTGTGAAGGTTTTCTGTGCAGTCCCAGAAAGAGGATACCATGCTCAGCAGACATGATGTTTTAATCTATAAGGCAGGCCTACCCCCATAATAGAGTTCAATTCATTTGACTAAGTTAGCTCCAAGAGTATGTCCCTTTAAACTATTCAGCTATACCCCTTTGCTTCAACTCTGTGCTTCCCATGCAATATTATGACTTCTTAAAAAGATTTTCCTGCCCAGCCGGCATGGCTCAGTGGTTGAGCGTCGACCTATGAACCAGGAGGTCACATTTCACTTCCCAGTCAGGGCACATGCCCAGGTTGTGGGCTCAATCCCCACTGTGAGGCGTGCAGGAGGTAGCCGATCAATGATTCTCTCTCATCATTGATGGTTCTATCTCTCTCTCCCTTTCCCTTCCTCTCTGAAATAAATAAAAATATATTTTTAAAAAAGATGTTCCTACACGTGTAGGCTGTGCTGTCCAGCACTCCTGGGTTTATGTAAAATCCACTTGGCTTTCCTATTTCTCACTGTGAGCACATCTCAGTTCCTCTGGTTGACCCCCTCTGTATGTACACACCACCAGGTGCTGGGTCAGGAAAGGAGGGGACTGTACTGGTCCAGCCAACATCCTAGATGACAAAGCTTTTGAATTCAACTTCGGGAGGGTGATTTATCTTCCCTATGTCTGTCTTCAGAGGGCCAGTGTTGCATAATAATCTTAGTGTCTTCTTTCTTTTTAATTCTTACCTAAGGTAAATTGTTAGGGTTTTTGAAGCACTCCTTTGAAGTGATTTTATTGTAAATTTTTCTAATTTTTGTTCATTATATATTTGAAAGGGATTTCAAATTGCCTAGTGATAGAAAATGAAAACATACAAGCTATACACGCCAACCTTAAAAACGTCTATAACATTGCATCATAAAATATAATTAGAAATCCATTCCAACATCACATTAAAGATCTATGACTTAAAGGTAATTTCTGTCATTTGAATATGATGGTGAGCTGATGGCTGAATTGGGTTCTAAGATAAAAGCAATTCATCCTGCATTAGGAGTTATTATCTTAATTGAATAATATCTGGATAATGCCAGTAGTTAATGTTATTACCTATTATCTTGGTGATTTCACCCCCCTGTTTCCAGAGAAAATATAGCCCATTAAATGGATGGAAGGATTAAAATATAAAAAAGATGCAAGCTTTTCATGGCTCATTATGCCAAGGTCAGGACAGAAGAATGGCCCCGACCTTGAATAGGACAGAGGACCTGGCCTGGGCTAAATGCTTAAAATAATTTCAAAGAAAGTGCTTTCAGTCATAGCCGAGTGCCTTGAGTTTCCCAACAATATATCCTCTGAAAATTAGCATTCATCCATTCATTCATTTACCTACCCATTCATTCCTTCATCAACTCATTCATTCATTCATTCAACCAATGTATATTGTAAACCTTCATGAAACCATAAATGGTGTCAGACCATGGAGAAAGAGAGGTAATTTAGTCACAGAGGGAAAGGCAAGGCTTATTGAGAACCTACTATATCTCAGACAATATTGTGGGAGCTTCCAGTCAATATCTGGTTTATTCTTCACTGCAACCCATATGGTAGGTAGAGTTACTATACCCGTTTGTAACATGAAGAAACTAAAAGTCAGACAGGTGAAATGACTTGTCTCTGGCCTCTGAGCTGGTTTAAAAAAAGAAGAATGAGAATTCAAATTGAGGTTTGTCTCATTTCAAGGTCTAAGCTTTTGTACTACATCTAGAATTTGAACTCAGGACATAAACACATTTTTAAAGTATAATACACTGTGATAAAGGATATACAGTAATATGGAGTAAGACAACCACACTGGGGAAGCTACATCCCCACTCTGGGGACTCATTGGCATTTGGGGGCATTTGGAAATGTTTGGGTGGTCCTCAAGTGTCCTCCAAATCTTCTCTACACCCCTAACCCATCACACAGTTGTCTCCATCTCCTCCTTATCAAAACCCCGGACTGTATGCCCCCAATCTCTCAAGTGAAGGGCATCCCCCCAACATTCCACATAAGTCAAGGCAAGAGATGGCATGAGGCTCCCTTCGTTTCCATTACGTCCTCACCCGTCTTCTTATGGAAAGAACCGTGCTCCTTTGAGATGCCTCACACCAGCCAAACCAGTCTCTGTCCTGGTCTCTGCCACCTACCAACCTTCTGGTCACTCCCAGTCTTCACTTGCATATTTTGGGGTAGCATATTCTGTTACCCTTCACCTGCCACTGGACCTTTTATGGATCACAAAATAGCCAATTACAAGAGTTAAAGTTTTAAAAAAAAAAATCAGGTCCCTGGCTGGGTGGCTTAGTTGATTGGAGCATCATCCATCCACCAAAAGATTTTGGGTTTGATTCCCAGTCAGAGCACATGCCTAGATTGTGGGTTCAACCCCTGGTTGGGGCACATACAGGAGGCAACCAATCATTGTTTCTCTGCTCTCTTGTTCTCTCTCTCTCTCTCTCTCTCTCTCTCTCTCTCTTCCTTCCTCTCTCTAGAAATCAATAAAAGCATATCCTCAAATGAATTTTAAAAAAAAATCAGAGAGTCCACCACTGAGGCTCAACAGTTAGTTACAAATGATGGGCTCTTTCATCTGGCTCCAGCCTGGCAAGGAATCTGGTGGAAAAGAATTCTGAGTTTCATTTTCCTTATTTCTCTGAGCCACTTCTGGCAAGAACATTATAAGCAAATCAAGTTTTGATTAGTTGAAGCCTATTTGAGGGCTCTAGGAAATGCTGCTCATTCATTCATTTATTAAACAAACATTTATTCATTATCTTTCTTGTGCCAAATCCTGTGCTGAACAGTGGGGAGGAGGGATATAGAGATGAATATGACATAGTTGCCCACCTTGAGGCACTCACAGTGGGGGAGGGGAGGGGATACTTGATATGTAAGAGGGTAACCGCCGTTCATGACTCAAGTCAGCATAGGGTACCATGGAAGCACAGGGGAGGGGATACACTAAACTGAAGGCTCGAGCTGCATTCTGAAGGACCAGGAGGCATTATCTGGGTGAGAAATTGTTAAAAGGCACCTCAGGGAGATGGTGGTTTATGCAAATGTACAGAAGCTTAAAGAAAGCATATCTGGCTCAAGAACTGCAAGCAGTTCAGCAGGAAGGCAGGCACCCTAATGGTTGTGCTTAGACATCAAGGACCCTGGGCTCAGATTCTGACACTTGTGCTTTTAGCCCAGTGAGGGGAATGAACAGTTGGGTTTCTCTGAGCCTCAGTTTCCTCATCCATAAATTCCTCCTTATAGGACTGTAGGTATTCTGGCACATAGACCATACCAGCTACTTGGTAGCTGGTTTGGTGAGGAGGAGGAAGTTCAGGATGGTGGTGACGAGAATAAAGAGTACATCTACGTGGAGGCAGATATGGAGGCCAAAGAGTGGGTCCTTCATGTTCCATGCTAAAGACTTTGGACTTTATCCCTAAAGCCAAAGGAAGAATTTTAAGAAGTGGAGTGACCTTGACAAATGTATGCTGTAGAAAGATCCCCGTGAAGGTTTGGATTGGGGAGTGGGAGGGTGATAGTGGAGGCAGGAATGGAGTTAGGCGGGCTCTTGCACTAATATAAGGCAGGATGGGGCAGCCTCTCCAGAGTGCAGCTGATGGAAGTCGGAAGCTGGAAGCCATTCCTATGATTTTTCCAACTTCGGTAGTGACTTTCCCTAGGCCAGGCCACTCACTCACCGCAGGGCCCACCTACACAAAGGAATAGAGAGAATCCTGGCTCCTGTTATCATTGGGATTAAGCTGCATTGGTGACTCCATAAAAGTCACACTCAGGCACACTGAAGGGTCTGTTTTTCAGTTTAAAATGTAAAAAGTTACAGTGATTATCTGCGGGTGATATACAGGTTGTCGATATATTACTCTTTTTGGCCTATCTCTATTATCTGAATGTTCTACAGTGAACACATTTTTGTAATAAGGAAAAATCTACTGCAAAAATGTTTTGTAAAATAACAAAACTACACGTAGTTTGAATCAAAACAGCAATTCTTTTCTTACTACCAGAGTAAAGAAATGCTCAGTTGAATTACAAAATTGGGGGGGGGGGAATTGTCGATAGGCTCCAGCTTCAAACTTCTAAGCTATTTATTTCTCCCTTTTGCTTTGGGAGATGGTGCTGTGCCAACGAAGACAGGCTGGAGACATGTGAACAGCCTTGCGTTTGAAAAATCATAGTCGTCTTTATTGTTATAGCTTCAAGCATGGATTGTTTCCATGATTTATACTTCAGGAATCTTCAAGTGCAGGAAAATTGCCCAATAGTTAGAGATGATTGGATTGCTGATATTCTCTTCTTCAGGAAAATAAAATATCTCATCAGAGAGAAGCCCGAGTGACAACAACATCGTCACACTCGGCCTGGGTTGTAAAAGTAAGAAATTGCAGGAGAGCCCTGGGGTCAGTTTAGTGAAGTTCAATAGGAACTAGATAGGAGTCTAAGAACTGAGATTTTTTGGTAGTGTGCCCCAAAACATTGAGTCAGCATGCCCAAATTCAGCGTTGTGAATTCTCATTACATACACATTTATGCTTCATTAGGCCATCTTCCTATGAGGTGGGATCTTGATTAAAATTTTTAATTAAAAAAAAAGCAGTAATCTACACTAATAAAAGAGAAAGATGCAAATTGACCATACCTTTGTGACGCCTACCAGCCAATCAGGAGTGAGTATGCAAATCAACCCAACAAAGTTGGTGGGTTAATTTGCATATACATGCACCAAGCAGCCAGGGGCAGGGCAGGATGCAGGTGTTCCGCACCGCCCCAGCCACTCTGGGCCTCTGGGCAGTGTGGGAAGGTGGAAAGGCGGCTCTGGGCTGGAGCGAAGGCGGTGCCGGCAGCCACCCACGGGAAGGAAGGCCCATTCTTGCACGAATCTTCGTGCATTGGGCCTCTAACAATAATAATAATAATGAGAATAGTTCACATAATTTTATGGTTCCTAAGATGTTCCAACATTTAACCCTCACAACCCCATGACTGAACTTTAGTCCCATTTTAGAGAGGAAGAAAGTGAGGCTCAAAAAGCTGACTGACAGGCCTGAGGCCACACAGCTGGAGAGTGAAGAGACCAGGATTCAGACCAGCTCTTCAGACTCTAACAACCAAGACCTTTCACTCTCCCTTCTCACAATTGCTCTTTGTTATTTTACAGGATGGGGCAAAAGTAGGTTTACAGTTGTTTGTATTGAAAATAATACAATAATTAATAAATGATGATACAAGAAAAAACTGCATTTTGCATACTCACAGCTGAAACCCTTCTTTGCCCCACTCCGTATTTTCACTAAACACACTAATTGAAAGGGCGAATAGGGCCCATAGGAATTGTATTAGTTCTTGTTACTGTTATCATAAATTGAGTGGCTTAAGGAAACACAAATTAATTTTCTCACAGTTCTGGAGGTCAGCGTTTCCAAATGAGTTTTGCAGGCTAAAATCAAGATGTTGGCCAGGCTGATTCCCTCAGGGAGTTCCAGGATGCTTTCTGCTTCTTCCGGAATGTGGCTGCTGGCATTCTTTGGCTTGTGCCCACATCACTCCAATCTCTGCTTCCATCCTCAGTTGCCTTCTCATCTTCTGTAGTCAAATCTCCCTGTGCATCCCTGTACTAAAGATAGCTACATTTGAGGCCCACCCAGATAATCCGGGATAATCTCTCTGTCTCAAGATCCTTAATTTATCACATCTGCAAAGTCCTTTTGGACATAAAAGGTTCCATTCACAGGTTCCAGGAATTAGTATATGGATAACTTGCGGGCTGTTATTCAGCCTGCCACAGTAATATTTATCTCATTTAAATTCAGAGAATTTAAATGTAAAATTCTCTGAATTTAAATTTAGGCCATAGATCTTCTTAGTTTTCTATTTTTAACCTTTCACTTTTGAGGGCCTTGAGGCTTTAGTGCTTGCTTGCTGCTAGCTTTTAAGCCAATTTGACTCGTAACTCCTTTTGGAAGTAACTTACCTAAAACTTGGTCCTTCTACTGTCTTCAGAGATGGAGGCAGACCGCAGAGTTTTTCCAGGTTAGGAAAGAGCATGCAGAGAGGTGCATGTTTTACTGTTAGGCCTCTCCTGCCTGTGGCAATGTGTTGATCACTTACTATGTGTCAGCAACTGTTCAAGCATTCTACATTCATTCATAGCTCGTTTACATTTTGCCACAAGCCTGTATTGTAGATATCATTATCCCCATTTCACTGATGAGAACATCAAGGCTCAGAATTAAGTAACATGTCCAAGGTTACACAATTAAGCCACAGAGCCTCTCAAACCCAAGCTCTTAATACTATGCCGTTGCACTGGATAATTCCCAGACCTGAGTAAGGTATGGACTTCTTTTAAAGGGCATGTATAAGCTCACAAACCCCAGGGTTGAGTTGTACTTTTATCATATTATTATTTAAATATGTGCAAAGATAAGTAGATATTAACCCTTTATGCTTATAGCTCTCATCCTATATAATAAAGAGGTAATATGCAAATTGACCCTCAAGCCATAATGCCATCACAAGATGGCTGCCCTGCCCAGCCCCTCCCCTGGCCTCACTCCTGATCAGCCTCTCCCACCCCAATTGAGGGTGGGGTGGCTAGTCAACCCTCCCACCCCCCACGACCCCTCACCCAGGCCGGCCACGCCCCCATGCTTTCCCGGGGCTGGGGGTACCCCAGGTAGGCTGCAGGCACAGTGTTGGGCAGAGACAAAGGTCCTGGCTGTCCCTGGCCTAGAGGGTCCAGAAAACCTCAGCAGTGACCAAAGACCAAGACCGAATGGAAAGATCCCTGCCGGCACTTATGGCTCAAAATGCCAGGGGGAGGCAGAGCATCTTGAACCCTGGCATCTGCACACCAAGCCTTGGGGCACATCACGCTGGTGGCACTTGTGGATGAAAGGGGGAGATCAGGGAGCTGAAGTTTGGAGCTGGGAGGGGCCTAGAGTCTTCAGGAGCAGTCCGCCTGCCAAGGTTGCTGTGACCCCCCCCCCCCCCCCAGGCTTGGTCAAAGCTCCTGGTCAGCTCTGCCACTTGCCTTCCAGGTGTGGCTAGCCCTGAGCCGGCTGGCCTTGCGCTCAGAGAAGCAGCTGTCACTGGGCTCAGTTAAATAAGAGAAATCAAAGAGCCGAGAGTAAATATCCTCCCAGCCCCTTCCTATGCCCCAGGGCGAGGAGGGCTGGGGATGGGGGTAATGGAAAACGTCTGCTGCTTTGCGTTTTATAATGAAAAGATTCCTCCTATGTAGAGAGGAGAGCTGATTTGTTTCCTGCAACATCTGGCGTGTTCCCTGCCCCAGCCCTGAAGCCTGACAGCACCTAGCAAAGGTGTGTCCGCACAGCCATGTTGGCCTGGCTCCTGGAACATTAGGAGCAAGTTTGAGCAGCATTGATTTAATAATAAAAAAAAAGGTAAAGATTGAAAAACACCTCTTTGTACTCAAATGGCATTATAAAAAGCAGATTACAGCATCTGATTTTGTCTTCTGTGTTGATTTTGAGGCAGAGCACAGATAGGTTCATGGGAAAAGCAGAAAAAAACAAAAGGAAAGGGAGAGGATTCTGCCGTCCACAGCACTGAACGTTGTTTTTTGTTTTGTTATTTTTTTCTTCTGTTCTTCAAGTCAGTATATGCCATTTAAACCAATTTATGGTGTTAGGTAATGAGCTAATGCTTCCTCTGTTAAGAGCAAGCAGCAGTGCCTTTCATATGAGTCACATACATTTAATCCATTCAAATGGAGCATACTGAGTGGAGAGAATGGTATGTGTCATTATATAAAGAACTTGGCATTATGATGCTGTCTGGCTGAAGATCTTATTTATTTTGCAATTTAGAGAATGTAGACAAATCAGACATTGAAAATGAATGTGCATGTTTCAGTGCATGACTTTATTTTCATCCGTAACGACCAAACGACTAGTCACCATTGATGGGTCTCGCGGCACGGCTGGTCTGGTTGAGGCTGTGTGGCTCAGGCCAGGGCCGGGGAACCTGAGGCTACACCCACCCCCCTCCCCCTCCACCGGCGGGGCTTGACGGGGGTGGTCCAGCCAGGTCTTGGTGTCGCCCAATGGGGGTGGGGCTAGCCGGACACTTCTATTATAGAGAAAGGGCAAATAGCAATATTAAAATATTTCCTCTAATTAATTCCCTTTTAATGTGCATGAATTTCATGCACCGGGCCACTAGTATGACTCTAAAAGCAAAATATCAATAATAACAACACAAACAAAACTAAAAGCCTTTAAAATGCTCATTAGTAACATTGTTTTAATGTGGTGGGTGATACCGGGTCAATAAGTGACTGCTCACAACCTACATGCAACACTGACTGTCTGGACCCAGGTCCTTTGGAGTTTGGCAAACCTGTACACCAGGGTCCCCAAGTCACTTCTCCCACTCCTTTCCCAGCCGTGGACATCACAATGTCATTCAGGCTTTACCTGGTATAATAAGAATGCCATTGATTTGTTAACTCTGCCTCTCTTTTTTTTCCACTCACTGTAGCAGCTGGGTTCTCTGGGCAGCAGATTGAGTCAACATTAACTGCAGGAAGCTATCAGGGAATGAATGCTCTTGGGAACCACACCTGTGAAAAGGTGGGGGTGGAAGCAGAAACAGACAGATGGAGAAGTTGAGCTGGGTTGCAGGCCCAAAGAAAGCCTCTGCCTATCCAGTGGGTCCATCCCACTAGCCCACAATAAAGTTGTGCAGAGCAACAACAGGATGTAAACACAAATGTATCCTGGCCGCTGAAACTGCCTGGTGGTGCTTGCCTATGTGATCTTTGAGATCATCCATATTATACTTTTAATTGATTTTTAAAAATTATCATCTATATATAAAAGGCTAAGCAACCATCCGACCATTCAACCAGCTGGTAGGTGTGATGCACACTGACCATCAAGGGGCAAATGCTCAACACAGGAGCTGCTGAGCTGCAGTGACTTGGCAGCGGCAGTTCTTGGGTGACGCACCCCAGAGCCAGAGAGAAGGTAGCCTGATTCCAGGGTGCATCACTCAAGAACTGCCCTCTCACAATCCGGGACCCCTCAGGGGATGTCGGAGAGCCGGTTTCGGCCCAATCCCCATAGGCCAGGCCGAGGGAGCCCACCTGCCAGGGGGACCCCACTTACTCCACAGATGCCCTTCGAGCCGCGGCGCTGCCCCAGGTGCGGCCAGCCGTGGAGGGACCGTGGGAGGTTGGCTCCAGGGCATGTTCGGCTCGTCTCACCCAGTCCCACCCTGCCCACCACCTTCTAATTAATTTCCTTTCAATGTGCACAAATCCATGCACCAGGCCACTAGTAAAATATAAAATGTTTAAATTCCATAGAGAACTAAGAGACACTAACCATGAATTCACAGACCCCTGGAGTTCCTCAGACCTTACTCTGAGAAAGAAGAACATTAGGAGGCAGCTGGTTAGCTCTGCTGTGAATTACTATAAAAATCCTGTGATGTCTCCATGGTGTGAAAATCGCAACGTTTTACAAATGCTTTTTTGGGTGACAGTAATAATCATTTCCAAATCCTCTCTTAATTCACATGTAACATTTGGGAATAGGAACTTCCATTTATTGAACATTCATTCAATATATTTGGTCAAGCACCTACTATGAAACCGTCCGGTAGGAAAGAAACATTAAGTGAACAATAATGCAACATGATTGAGATCATAGGAAAGGATGGTTTGAGAGTAGGGGGCATCAAGAAGGTGTTACCAGATGCAGGAGGTGGGGAAAATGGGAAGATATTGGACAGAGGGTACAAAGTTTCAGTTAAGCAGGATGAGTAAGTCTGGAGACCTGATGTACAGCATTGTGAGTATAGTTAATAATAATGATTGTATATGGGAAATTTGCTAGGAGAGTAGATTTCACCACACACATAAAAAAGTCAACTATGTGGGGATCTCAATATGTTAATTAGCTTGGCTATAGTATCATTTTACTATATATATATATATCTATATATATATATATATATATAGATATATATATATATCAAAAAACCATGTTGTATACCTTAAATGTAGTAGTCCCCCGCTTATCCTTGTTTCACTTTCCACAGTTTCAATTACCATGTCAACCATGGTCCAAAAATGTTAAATAGAAAATTCCAGAAATAAACAATTCGTAAGTTTTCTATTGAATGCACTTTTGAGTAGTGTGATGAAATCTAGTGCCACCCCACTCCATCCCACCTGAGACATGAATTATCCCATTGCCAAGTATATCCACTCTATACACTCCCCACCAGCTAGTCGCTTAGTAATTATATAGGTTATCAGATCCACTGCCGTGGTATCTCAGTACTGTGTTCAAATAACCCTTATTTTACCTAATAATGGCCCCAAACTACTAGAGTAGTGATGTTGGCAGTTCTGATATGCCAAAGAGAAGCCGTAAAGTGCTTCCTTTAAGTGAAAAGTTGAGTATATACAATAAGATATTTTGAGAGAGAGCACATTCACATAACTTTTATTATAGTACTAAAGGCCCGGTGCACAAAATTCGTGCACGGGAGGGGGGGTTTCCCCTCAGCCCAGCCTGCACCCTCTCCAATCCGGGACCCCTCGTGGGCTGTCCGACTGCCGGTTTAGGCCCGATCCCCAGGGAGGATGAGCGACTTCCCCAAATTTACCCAGGGATCGGGCCTAAACCGGCAGTCGGACATCCCTCTCACAATCCGGGAATGCTGGCTCCTAACTGCTCACCTGCCTGCCTGCCTGCCTGATCACCCCTAACTGCCCCCCTGCCAGCCTGATCACCCCTAACCGCCTCTGCCTGCCAGCCTGATCACCCCCAACTGCCCCCCTGCTGGCCTGGTCGCCCCCAACTGCCCCCCTGCCATCCTGGTGGCCCCCAACTGTCCCCCCCACCGGCCTGGTCGCCCCACGTAGTCTGCTATTCAGTCGTTTGGTCATCCCTCACTAATCCCCCTGCCAGCCTTGTCGCCCCACGCAACCTGCTTTTCATTTGTTACTGTGATGGCATCCTGGACAATTTGCATATTCCTCTATTATTAGTATAGCTATTATTATAATTGTTCTTCTTATTGTTAATTATTGGTTAACCTCTTACTGTGCCTCATTTATAAATTAAGCATTATCATAGGTATATATGTATAGGAAAAAACATAGTGTACAAAGGGTTCAAAAGTATCCATGGTTTCAGACATCCACTGGGGGTCTTGGAACATATCCCCAGAGGATAATGGACAACTATATATAAATTTTTATTTAAAAAGAAGAAGAAGAAGTCAGCTTTTTAGAGGAGGAGTTGCTTAAGAAGAAAGAGATAAGGACATTCCAGGCAAAGGAACTCACAGCCTTGAGCCAACCTTGACATGACACTAAATGTAGGAGATTTAGGCTGAAAGGTAGGTTGGCAGAAGTGGGAGATCACAGTGAGAGAAGGCAGAGTGGAGTGATATAAATACATCTAAGTGATCATAGTTACCTTTTCATTACCATTCACCTTACATGGACCCTTTTTTGTTACATTATCTCATTCAACCTTCATGTGTTATTATTAACCCACAAGAGGACATATCCCACAAGAGCAGGGACTGTCAGCTTGTCCATGCCCCATGCCCAGTACAGTCTCTGACTGTACCCCTCCACAAAGGGAGCTCAATAAGAATGTTTTACACATGAGGAATCCTTTCAGCGAGGATGAGCGACTTCCCCAAATTTACATAGCACATAAGTGGCTGAGCCAAGATGTGAACTTCAGTCTGCCTTACTCCACCACGCTGCTCTTTAACTCCTGCTCCGTGGTGCCACAATAATAATGAGAAGGGGGTTTTCACGTCGGGGAACCTACTGTTACCATGGGAAGCCCAGCAGAGGCCAGCCGTGTATGTGTGATCTTAAATCCTTGGTAGGGACATCCCTTTAGTGACAGCCAGCAACACAGTTTCTCCTATTACCTCGATGATGATCTGAGTATATGGGGTCTCAGGAATGAGAAGAGTTAAGCTTTTGAAGCTTATCAAGTTGCTCCTTTGCATTTAAATAGCACATTTAAGAAAGCAGCCTTTCTGGAACCTTTTTGAAGCTGCGGTGCTGCACACCGTAGGGTCTGCTTATTTCTCCCCCATCCAGGTCATTTAGAGCTTCATTACTTAATAATTTGAAAGCTTTTTGTGAAAATCAGTGGATGAAGGGAGATGATGAAGTGAAATATTATATTTAAGGACCCAGCAAAACAGGCTGACAGTATGATACCTGGGCCAGAAGCTACTTAAGAGAGAAGGAGAGGGAGATCTTAGTGTACAAATAAGTTCTCATTTCCTTTTGAAATTGCTTTTATTTTAAAGATAATAAAGCCTTCCCTACTCTCTTCTCTGTCTCCACTCACTCCCAGGCCCTGTGGCTTTAACTACCACCTTTATGCTGATGACTTTCAAATGCATACCTCTAGCCTGACCTCTCTCTCCAACTCCAGCCTCAGATCTCCAACTGCCTACATAATACCTCCCCTTGGAGTCAGCATGGACCCTTTTTTGTTTGACACCCCACATCCAATCCATTAACAGATCTTGTTGCTTCTCCATTTAAAATAATGTCTTGACCCTGGTCGGTGTGGCTCAGTTGGTCGCAGTGGCGTCCGGTAATATATTGAAAGATCTCAGGTTCCATTCCCAGTCAGGGCACATGCCCAGGTTGTGGGGTCAATCCCCAGTTGGGGCACATGCAGGAGGCAGCCAGCCAGCTGATATCTCTCTCTCTCTCTCTCTCTCTCTCTCTCTCTCTCTCTCTCTCTCTCTCTCTTCCTCCCTCCCTCCCTGTCTCTGAAATAAATAAACATATCTTCGGGGGAGGGTAAGAAATAATAATAATGTCTTGTACCCAACATCACCTCACCCTCTCCATTCCTCTCTCCTGGTCCAGTCTCTACCTGACTGACCTCCCTGCTCCCCCTCGCCCTGTGACAGCATACTCCCCCACCCCTGCAGTCAGCAGAATCCGCTAAACGCGAGAGTCAGGCCACAGCCCTCCTGCTCACCAACCTTTCAGCAGCATCCCCATCCCAGAGCACTCGCAAAAAGTGCCCCTAAGGCCCCCTGGGAGGGCAGCCAAGGCCGGAGGCTTCCTCTAGCTTGTCATTAATTAATTGTTTAATTAACTAATCCATTATTCATCCCTTAATCATTCCCTGCATACCTCCCCCAAGCCAGGCCGGTGCTGGGGACACAGGGAGGATACAGCCCAGGCCCTGCTCTAACACTGGCTTCCGGGACTGGACAGGAGCTGTGGGGCGGGGAGACAGGGAAGAGGAGCGAGGACTGTGGAAGGCTGTGCCTTTAAGACCACCGGAGACGGACAAGATTGGGGTACTGCCCTTACAGGTTGCCTGGGGCACCTTCAGCCAGAGCCTCTCCAGGCTCCCGGGCTCCTTTGCAGCCAGGCCTGTTTGAAAGCAGACAGCCCCCGCTTCGCCCGCTCTCTCCTGGGTGATGGCAGAGTCTCGCCGGTCCTGGCCCCTTTCCTACTTCTCTGCCTGGCCCCGGCACTAATGCTTTTCTAATTGCTGGACATAGAGAAGGAGGTGGGGAGAAGGGCCTGGGAAGTCAGTCCTGGGGGGCGGGCGGGATGGGAGAGACGGACATGCCCCACTGACCTGTTCAGCTCCCTGCGTAACTCAGACGAGAGGTGGGCTTCCGCGAGCATTAGGAAGGACACATTGAAAATCCAGAAAATGAGGGTAAGCCCGGGATTGGCAGTTCGGTCACCGAAGGCTGAGCTAAATCGATGCCTGTGGCTAATAGAGGCGCAGGGAAGGACGGCCCTCTCGCTCAGGTCGTGGAGTGATGCCCGTGCTCAGAGCTCTCCGCCCGCCCCAGACCGACAGACAGCCGGGCGGAGGGCAGTGGGGCGCTCTGATGGGCCCTTTCCCTCGCGCTTCGGAAATGCCAAGCTGCTTTCACAAAAACTGTCTCTCGGGAAAATTGTTATCTACAAGCATTATGCAATTTCCCCATCAGAATTACAGGCTGTGTTGGGAAAGAAATTGAATTTGAAATGCTTCTGTGCAGCCGCATCACCTTCTTGTGGATCTGTGAATGGGTTTCAGATACCTTCTCCGGCTTCGAAATAGCTGATGAGACAGCGGCTTGTGACGGCAGCCGCTTCCCAGGGGACAAGGCGAGCTATGGGCACTTCCAAACAGCCAACCCCGGTTTCCGGGGGCCGACTCAGGAACTGGGAGCTCCAACCACGGTTCCTAAAGTGACCTCCGTGTCCTGTCCCTCATCCCTCCCTCTCCCACCTGCAGTCCCAGCAGAGTGTTCGGGCTGGCGCTCTCCTCCTGCTCGTCCAGTGCCCACCACCTCCACACCCAGGTCTCCCGTGTCACCTCACACAGCTCCAGCTCCACCCTAGGCTGAGGGGGTGCTGGTGGAATGGGACTCAGAGGACACCGGCCCCTTCCTCATCACAGCCTCTCATTCATTCAGCACACATTCATTGAGCATGCTCAGAGCATGGTTCTGAACTGATAGTACAGCAGTGAGCAAAACAGACCCTGTCTTCATGGAACCTTTATTCAGCAGGGGAGACAGATGACAAAAAGTAAATAAGTGGCCCGGCCGGCATGACTCAGCGGTTGAGCATCAACCTACGAACCAGGAGGTCAAGGTTCCATTCCTGGTCAGGGCACATTCCCCGGGTGGCAGGCTCGCTCCCCAGTGTGGGGTGTGCAAGAGGCAGCAGATCAATGATTCTCTCTCATCATTGATGTTTCTATCTCTCCCTCTCCTTTCCTCTCTGAAACCAACAAAAAATATTTTTAAAAAATAAATAAGCAAAATATATAGTACCTAGGACAGTGACAAGTGTTATAGAGAGAAGGTAGTGAAGTGATGGGGGGGGGCATGCTGGGGGGTCGGGAGGGGCTGGGAATTGCTGTTGTGAATAGTGTGGTCAGCAGAGGCTTCACTGAGAGGTGACATGTGAGCACACTGGAGGCGGCAGAGGAATGAGTGTTCTGACAGCGGGAGGACACATTCCTGACACGGGAACTGCCTGGCATGTTGAGGAAAAGCAGCAGGTCCAGGACGGCTGGAAACAGGGTGAGCGAAGGGAAGAGTCGTAAGGGATGGGGTTAGTGAGGTAACAGGGGACGGGGAGATCACGAAGGCCCCCACTTGCTGTGAGATGTGAGGCCATTGGAAGATTTTGACCGGAGGAATGGCATGGCCCCTGTGGAGCGCGAAGGAAGGTGAGGAAAGAGGCTGAGCGATCAGCCAGGTGGCAGCTGCCGTGAGTGACGATGCTGGGTTAGACCAGGATGGTGGCAGGGCAGGTGACGAAAAGCCATTGGCTCATAAAGACGTTTTAGAAGTGGAGTTGACAGGAAGTGCGGACGGATCAGATGTGTAATATGGGAGAAAGAAGCATCGAGGATGAGAAACTGGAAGGATGACTTTGCCATTTCGTGGAGGGGAAGGAGGGGGGCCAGGTTTGGGGAGGGGACGATCAGGAGTACGATTTTAGACACGTTGAGTTTGAGATGCCAATTGGACATCAGATGAAAACGTTTGACCGTTGATACAAGCCCGGAGTTCAGAGGCCGGGCGGAGGTAGAAGATTTACTTCAGTGGGCATCGGTGTACATTTAGCTAGTATTTCATGGCATGGGACAAGATGACATCCCCAAGGCAGTGTGGACAGAAAAGAGAAGAGGACCAAAGGCTTGAACCCAGGGCGCTTCAGTGTTTGGAGGAAGGCGAAGAAGGGCCATCAAAGGACACTGGGGAGGGGTGGCCAGTGAGGAGACAGCAAGCGCCAGAGCCAGGCAGACCGAGCTTCAGGCAGAGGGAGTGACCAGCTGTGTCAAGTGCTACGGAGGCATCATAGAAGCTAAGAGCTGGGCCGTGGAGAGCTCATTGGTGCCCTTGACCAGAGCAGGTTCAGAGGAGAGAGGTGAGTCTCAGTTACTTCATCTGAGAAATGGGACCATTCGCCTGCTTACTCCAGAGGGTGACAGCGGAAACCAATGAGACCAGGGGCAAGCTATAAAGCACCAAGAAATATGAGGTGTCTGTTTTTATTTATGACCCCATAAACCTAGAGGCTGTTGAAATGATGGGAGGGACCGTTGGGCACAATTGACTTTAAAGATGCTTATAGCTCCATTATCACCTCATAAAATGGCTCATTTCCTGCTGCTCATCCCCAGGACACTCACAGAGGGATGACTTTCCACTTCCCTTCGGAGGTGGAAGCCATCAGAATAAATGTTATGGGTGGTAAGTGGGCATTCTGGGAAAGGGTAGAAGAAAAAAAAAAAATGGGGCCAAACACTGCTCATTCGGGTCTTAACGCAGAATGATGGACGCTGCCCTCCCAGAGGAAACCTGGTGACCCTGCGCCTCCTGGGAGAAAACTGTCAGCCAGGGCAGCCACACTCTTGCTGGGGAAAACACACACACACACACACACAGCAAGCAAAATGGGGGAGGGATGAGAGGGAGATAGAGAAAAAGAATAGTCAGGCGAGGTGGGAAGAGCCTGAGTTGATTCCTGGTGATTTTCAACAAGCCATGTGACTTCTCTGAACCTCAGTTTCCTCATCTGCAAAATGGGATCATAGCTATTCCCCCAAAGGTTTTCATAGGAAACAAGCTGATAAATGCACCAAGACGCACGATGGGGCAGGGCTGTCGGTGCGCATGCACGGGTATCACTGCGCGTGCATTTGGTGTCATTGGGTTTCCCGGTCTTTGGTAGCCGACAGTTTCTCCCCAACTCAAGGCCCCTGTGCCTCCCCCCCCCCCCCCCCCCCTGCTTCAAACCCAGGGCAGCACTCCCGGTGACGGTATTGTGAACACGGACAGTCCTCCGAGTGTGGCTGCAATGTTCAGCTCTCAGATATGCTCTCACAGGCGCAGAGGCATGGGCCAGCGCTGGGCTGACCTTTCACCCGGACCCTGCACCGCAGCTTCCCCACTCCTAGCTGCCCTCTGCCTGGGTTCCCAGAGCCGTGGGTGTGGTCTCCCTAGGAACCCCGGCTGAGGTCTAAACTCTGCCATTGACTGAGTAACTAATTTGACCAAATAAATGCGTTTCTGAACATTAAAAAAGCATATGCCTACCTTGGAATGTGTTGTAAAGATTAAATAAGATACTATATGAATGTAATTAGCAAGGTGCCTCGCACAGAAAAACAATAGATCACTATTATTGTTGCTTCTCCCTGTTTCAATTGCTTTCCCTGTCTAATTATGGATTGTATCCATTTCTCTTGCTGGGGGGAGGAGGCAGGTAGGGTGGGGGGCTCAGACTGCAGGTGTGGGGCAGGACCTGCAATGGGGGGAGAGCTTGGCCTCAGTGCTTCCCGGAGCAAAGGGGCCTTGGATTGGAACAGGTGTGGTTCAGGACTAGAAGGTGAAGGCAGAAGGGCAGGACCCAGGACAATACCAGCAGAGGAGGAGGTGAGGAGCAAGGCAGGGAGGGCACGGGAGGGTCCGTGTGGGGTAAGGTTGGTTCAAACACCAGCCCCTGCCCTGACCCCCTCAGACTCACATTCTTGCTGTCTGCTCTGCTCAGTCTTGGCATCTCCTGACATCGATGTGATTTCTGCCTCCAACCAGTCCCAGCCTGTCTTCACTCCACACGAACCCTCCCTCCTCTGGCTCTGACCTCAGCCCCTGGCCTGTGTGGGGCCGTGTGATTCCGACTTGGTCCCAGTAACTAAGAAGTCTTGAGTACAGCTGTCACATCTTCCCAATATGTTTATCAAAAGCAAAATGAAAGCACGCGTCCCTGTGAAGATGGACACGAGTGACCTGTAGTTTTGGGGTGTTTTTTTTTTTTTAATTGGCATATCTCTGGAAAACTGCTAACGTCATGCAAATGAGGCATGAACTGTGAATGCCTTGAAACACTTTGTTTGAAAGGGGTCCTAGGAGAGATGTGTGAGGGCTCTAAGGATCGTTGAAAGATCCTTTCTGTGCCTTAGAGACTTGTGAAATGGCTTTGCATTTAAATCTGAAGTTTGGATTGCTTGCTCTGAATGTTAAATCCTCCGTTCTTTAAAATGTAAAACGCCTAGTGCCCCAGTGGCCCCATCCAGGGCGCACCGAGTCACGGAAACCTCCCGTCATTTGCTCCCTGAGTTTCCCGGTTCTCCTGAGGCTTTGTCGGTTTGGAGATGCAACTACATGCCCCACTTTCTGTGCTCAGGCCGTGCACATCGATTCCAATATCAGCGTGGCCAGAATGTAAATAAGAATGAGAACAGCAGCTAATATTTGTGCTGATAGAGGCACTGTATTAGCACATTATATGAATTGTGTTATTTAATCCCCCTGACAATCCAATGCAGTAGATACTCTTGTTAACCCCATTTCACAGGTGAGAAAACTAAGAGAGGTCAAGAGACTTGTCAAAGGACATAGAACTAGTAAATGGTGAAACCAGGATTTGAACTTGGGTATGACTCCTGCGCTTGGGCTCTCAGCCATACGACATGCCTGCCTTCTGGATGAGTCACCAGGCATCCTCAAACTACGGCCCGCGGGCCACATGCGGGTGTTTTGGCCGTTTTGTTTTTTTTTTACTTCAAAATAAGATATGTGCAGTGTGCATAGGAATTTGTTCATAGTTTTTTTTAAAACTATAGTCCAGCCCTCCAATGGTCTGAGGGACAGTGAACTGGCCCCCTGTTTAAAAAGTTTGAGGACCCCTGGATACTAACGAGAATTATAGTATCCAGGGTGCCAAGGTTGTGACGACATGGGCACATACACATTCTTGCTGGAGCATAAAATGATACAGACATTTGAGGACAAATTGGTAGACTCTGCCAAAATTTTCCATGTGCTTCATCTTTTATTAGTAATCATTCCTGGGAATCTATGACACAGGAACACTTGGATTTGTAAATACAGAAATACATGCACAAATGTTCATCATAGTATCATTTATGGCAACAGTTAAATATATGCCAATAATGTTGGTTAAAAAACATGCAAGAACATCCATGCTATGGAATTCTACACATATATAGAATACATGATGTGGCTTTGCTTTTTCAGAAATTCACTCATCACCCGTCCATAGCATTTAGATATGGCCATGAACACGCCAGGCACTCTCCAATCCTGTAAGACTTAGGTGCTGCCAGAGAATTTTGATGCAGCAACAAAAATATTTCGCTTTTAAAGTGAATGTTGCAGAACGCCCGTGCATTCTTGCTTCATTGGATGACACGAATGATCGCAAACAAGGAACAATAAGCAGTTGATCCTGCAGATGGTGTGGCACCACCAGATGAAACAAATTCCAGCAGCAAGCTGTTCTAATGCCCACACGCACGGACCCACCATCCTCCGGGCCTCCATAGCTCTGAAAACTAGACAGAATTTCATCACCATAAATAAACACTAATGATGGTTCCAAACAATTTTTGTTGAGTTATTCTGCAAAAAAACAAAATCAATATGTCATTAGTTAGGACTCAAAAACCAAGATTGAATTGCAATGCAAAGCCACTGTAACTCCACCCACACTGATTATTTTCTTTTTAGTAAAGCATTTCTTTGAGGGCAAAATGATCATCATCAGACAGTATCTCATCTCCTGGATTTCTTTCTTATTAGTCTTGACCAAGCTTACCATAATTTGAAGATCTTCTAAAATGCTGTAGCTACTGACATGGAAAGGTCCCCGTGATATAATATTTAAGGGGAAAATGTAAAAATCATGGTGCAGAATAAGATATCCAGTACGAAAGCTGTATCTAATGTATGCACACACACACACCTAGTTGCATATGCGTAGTAGAAGGCCTGGAATGATACACACCAAAGCTGTAACATTCTGGAGAAGGAGGCAGAAGGCAGGGTAGATGCTAAAGTGGAAAGAGCTCAACATTTACATTGTGTGCTTCTGTGGTGCTAATTTTGTCTACAATAAGCATGGATTATTCTGGAATTAAAAATCAAAAACCTATACCAGGAATTTAAAAATTATGGAAGCTGTGGGGAGCTGCTGCAGGGTTTAGGCAAGGAACGGATAGGTTGGGGGAGGGTGGGCTGGGGGAAAGCAAGAAGGTACAGGAGACTGAGAGACCAGTGAGGAGGCTGTGGAGGGGCTCACAGGCGGTGAACACAGTGGGTCTTGGGGCCGGACCGCCGTGAAGGGATGGGAGAAAGAGGAATGCTGGCAATGCCTGGTGTCTGGTTCAGGCAGCGGGTGGATGTGCCTTTAGCCCAGATGGCGCCGGCTGGAGGAGGAGCAGGGCTCCGGGGTCAGATGAAGAGTTCAGTGTGGGACGCGGAATATATGATGACCACAGGAAACCCAGGTCATGGGAGACCCAGCGCTGGCATTCGGGAGATAGGTTAGGTCTCACAAGTGACTTCATGATAAGCAGCTTCTCTCAGTTATTCAACAGGTATTTATTAGGAAAGAATCAGGGAGACATTCTCAACAAATCAGAATGTCTCTCATGAGAAGTGTAAACCTCTCAGGACTTAGACATGCTCTCCCTGAGGATGTGAATGTGGGGTGTTTATGCACCCAGTGAATCTTTCCTCTGATTAAAAGAGGGAACCCCAGGGAGGCCTGAGTTCAGGAGAGGCTGCAAGGTTCCCCGGGATGGCGGTGGGTGGGGTGCTTCTGTGGCTTGTCCCTCTAGCACCCAGGCCAACCTGGATCTGGCTGATCTCCTTCCTCTCAGGCCCACCACCCACCTACTCCTTCCTGGGCTGCAGGCAAGGCATCCAGACCAAAGGCCTTTTCTAATCTTTGGGCCTGATCCTGGAGACACCTCTGACCTCCTCCGAGTTTCCTCAGGGCTGTGGGATTTTCTGGGCAAGGTACCCAACTAAGAAGAAATCCGCCAACTCATTCCAAATATGTTCTAGGCAGCCCAGCTGGTGTGGCTCAGTGGTTGAGTGTCAACCTATGAACCAGGTGGTCATGGTTCGATTCCCAGTAAGGGCACATGCCCAGGTTGTGGGCTCTATCCCCAGTAGGGGGTGTGCAGGAGGCAGCCAATCAATGATTCCCTCTCATCATTGATGTTTCTATCTCTCTCTCCCTCTTCCTTCCTCTCTGAAATCAATAAAAATATATTTAAAAAAAATTACTGGGGCAGAGCCGTGAGCCAACCAAGCAAGTCTCTGCCCTCCTGGAACTCAGGGACCTGTTCAGTCAACAACAAAACTCTTGCTTCCCAGCTGATGACATTCTGGGCTTTTCGGTGTGTAATGGGCAGTGGTGTCTGAACACTGCTGAGCCCAGGCCAAAGGAAGGGGAGGTAGATCCAGAACCAGCTGAATCCATTCTGGGGAACGTCCCCAGCCAGAGCCAAATTTGGACTATGGAAGTATTAAGCCTTGAAAAGAGTGTGATACCCCCTCACTCCCAGTGTGTAATTGAAAATAAAAACCGAAACAAACCTTAGAGTTTAGCAAGATCAGCAAAGTTCTGATTTTCCCCCCACAATGATGACTTAATGCTTGCCTTCAAAATGTTAACTGTTAGGTTCTTCCCAAAAAAATATTTTAGGTTCCTACACTTTAAGGGTGCTCTACACACTGTCCAAAGCAAAATGGAGCATAATAACATGAGTGGCACAGGGGTGTGGGCCCCCAGCTTTATTCTGGCCGCCTCAACCCAAGGAGTCTAATCCAGTACCTGAGTCTCAACAGCAGGAAAGGCCTTGGGTGTGACAATCATTGGGGCTGGTTGTTGGCTGCGTTGCAGCTCCTGCTACAGTCCAGGCCCAGTCAGTATCTGGACAGAGCACACAGTCTTCCCTCCAGGCTAGACACAATATGGAAGTCTGGCCATCCAAGGAGGAGTCCAGGTCAGAGCCTGGCTCCAGAGGGGAAGAGATGGGCTGAGCTTCAAACCAAAGGTGTGGCTCAGTGGACCCATTGGTGCCCAGGACGCACCAGGCACACTGGACACTCAGCCCCACCTCCTGGGATTACTGGGGCCCCAGGGCTTGCCCACCCTGGGGCTGGATGGCCCCCACACCTGGGCAGGTAGAGCCTCAAAGGCAGGTAAGTGAGGGGCGGTAGACAGTGTGACCATGTCAAAGCCCTTATGTTCCCATGAGCCCAGCTCTCCTCACTAAGTGTCTGTGGTCCTCTTTTGCAGAGCGATGAGGTCCTCACCGTCATCAAAGCCAAAGCTCAGTGGCCAGCCTGGCAGCCTCTCAACGTGTAAGTAACAGACAGACCCTGGCTCTGCCCTGCCCTGGTCCTGGCCTTGTCCTCGGAGCCACCCACCTAACAGCCACCCATGCCAAGTGGGTCATTAAAGTCAGCAATACCTCTTAGATGGACAAACAGGTGCGGTGCACTGCCCATGGGTGGAGTATCACAGGTGCCCCTATCTTCTCAGGAATGCAGGCTTGGCCTCTGTTTCCTCCAATGGCTCTAACACCGCAGAGGACACAACTCAGAATAAGGGTTAACCAGGAGGTATTCACTTACGTTCTCAGCCTCAAATACGTGTGCTCACTCTAAGCAAATCTGCCTCATGGAAAGCCAGGTTTACCCCAGGTTCCACTCTCAGTCTCCATCTTTTTGTTCTATTCTGTCTCTTGGAGATTTCATTCTCCCATGCATTTGGTGACTACCGGTATGCTGATGGCTCCCAAAACTACCACTCCCCCAGGTAGGTATGTAGGTAGGAAGCTAAATCCATCCATCAATTTCTTGGACACTTCTCTGTGGGTGGCCCACATGGACCTTGAATTCATCATATCCAAAAGTGAGCCTGGCCGGTGTGGCTCAGTGGTCGAGCATCGACCTATGAAACAGGATGTCAAAGCACATGCCTGCGTTGTGGGCTCAGTCTCTAGTTGGGGGCGTGCAGGAGGCAGCTGATCAAGGATTCGCTCTCATCGGTGATGTTTCTATCTCTCTCTCCCTCTCCCTTCCTTTCTGAAATTAATAAAAATATTTTTTACAAAAAAACAAAATGGAACCCATCACTGATTCCTATTGATGTTTCCTTCTGAGTATCTCACAAATCAGTCCTCACCTGGCCATTCTCCCACTGTTAGTTTCTCACCTAGTCTACTCCAATTCTCCTCTCTTCTATGGTCTTGCCATCTGATCCCTCATCCACACAGTTACCAGAGTGATCTTTAAGAATTCAAATCTGATTTCCTGGCTTAGAATCCCTCCGTGACCTCCAGGATCAAGTCTGCTCTCCTCAGTTCACCTGTGAGACACAGCGAGCATCACACGCTTCAGCCCCTGCCTCCTTTTTTTTTTTTTTTCAGGGCCCATGTCTTATTGCTCCCCACTCTGCACCTCACTGCGGCCACTCTGAATCCCATGAAATTCTTTGAACAAAGCTTGATTTCATTTATCCTTTATGGGTGCAAGGCCTGGAGCAGACAAAGTTCCGAGTCAAGCAACAGAAAATGGTTTATGGGAATGGCTTGGCTAGCCCCTCTGTGGAGCAATCTGCTTCCACTAATGATGACATTGATGAAGATGGCAACAACATGGGGAGAGGGGGTGGGAAGTGTGTGAGATACTCAGTGGGAGAAAAGGCAAACACAAAATGGTAGGAAAGGAAGTACAAGGAAGACTCCAGCAGGAGCGGAGGGAAGAGGAGCACTCACTCACACATGACCAGCTGGTGGCAGGGAAGCTGTTGCCAGGCGCCTGGTGCCCACCTGTTTAACCACTCAGGAAACTAATGGCTCATCCCCTACTATGTGCCAGCCCTATACACAGTCCCCGCCCTTTGGAATGGCCAGCCAAGAGGGAGACAGACAATACACAGAGTTCTGCCACTCCAGGTCTGCTCTGCGCAAGTCCAAGTGGCACCATATGCACAGAATATGAATACTATAATGGCACTGTGGTAGCCCTGTGCGCTCCAGGGGATACGTGTCATGGTGAGGATATGAGTGGCTCTGGGAACCCAGAGATGGAGCACACACCAGCCCAGGTCGGAGAGAGGTCAGGAAGTCTTTGGGCCGGAGGCACCACGGGGCTGAGTCTGAAAGGCTGCTCCTTGCCCTGGAGTGACCCCGGTCTGGTGGGACTGAGGCCCTGAGTGGGGCCTGAAACCAGCTAACCACGGGCAGCCCAGCTGGCTGCAGTGGAGGCTTCTTCTAGCTTGCTGTGACCTCCACGCCTTGCTCTGGATCTCCTCTGAGGAAGTTGAGACCAGAGTAAGCTAGCCCTTAAACAACACGGGATAGGAGTGCCAACCCCTCGCACAGCTGATAGTCCACATATAACTTTTGACTCCCCCAAAAACTTACCTACTGATAGCCTTCTGTTGACCAGAAGCCTTACCATTAACATAACAGTCGATTGCCACATAGTTACATGCTTTATTTATTATACACCGTATTCTTACAATAAAGTAAGCTAGAAAAAAGAAACCGTTATGAAGAAAATCATCAGGAAGAGAAAATACATGTAGGACAGGACTGTATGTATTTACTGAAAAAAATTCCCCATATACAGGGTAAAAGTAGGCTTACAGTTGTGAGTACATGAAAAACTAAGCTTATTCCTGTATTATTGACTATTGTGTTATTTTCCATAGGAACAACTGTAAACCTACTTTGCCCCACCCTGTTAAGTGGACCCAGGCACTTGTTGTTCAAGGGTTGACTGTAGTTGAAAACCTGCCCAGGCTTGGAAGTGCCTTTCCGTCAAGAAGCAATAGCTGCAGTGCCTGCTGCCCTGTGCTCTCTACCAGTGAGCGGGCATTTGCCTGTCTCATGCTAGTCCCACCAAACAACACTGATGTGAATTCACAAAAGCCCTCAGCCCTCTTTGCATAAATCACATCAATCAGAAAAAAATGTCCACTCTGAATCCTGTTTGCTCAGGCTCTCTCCTCAGCTTCTCCCAGCCCCCAGGCTCCCAGAACCTAGATGTGAAGAGTTCCTCACCTCTGGTTCTCTGAACAAGCAGGGGCTCAAATACAGGAAGGGGCTGGAGCCATCTGGGCCACAGAATTTGTGGATGACAAATTACACCAGTTAGGAAACCTTACACCATTTTCCCTTAAGGAGCCTGGGTTTAGAAAGACATAAACTGTAAAGCAAGATGCTTCAGGAAGGAAAGAGGGAGGAGGGGAGAGAAGAAAGGAAGCAGAGAGAAATCCTTTTACCCTGAGCACCTACTATTTGCCAGATACCCTACGAGGCACTTACCTTCCTTATTCCACTTAATCCTTGGACTGCCCTAACTGGTTTGGCTCAGTGGATAGAGCGTCGGCCTGCGGACTGAGAGGTCCCAGGTTTGATTCCGGTCAAGGGCATGTACCTGGGTTGCGGGCACATCCCCAGTAGGAGGTGTGCAGGAGGCAGCTGATCGATGTTTCTCTCTCATCGATGTTTCTAACTCTCTCTCTGTAAAAAAACAACAAAACATATTTTTTTTTTTAAATCCTTGCACTGGGATGAGGACAACTATGTGATACCATATTCAATAAAAAAATTTTTTAAAAAAAGTCCTTGCATTATCCCCCATAATAAACCCCGTAAGGATTATGACCCTCACTTTTACTGATGATGGGACTAAGGCTCGGAGGTGGTATGACAGGTCCAATCTCAGCATCCAGCTCCATCAGCGGAGGAACTGGAATTCAAACAGTATCCAGCTGACTCCAGTGCCTACGCTCTTCACTACAATTAAGTAACCATTCATTATCCATTTCTTAATCAATCAAAACATATATGTCAATTGGACTTCTGAGCAGCATGAAATAGCAGTGTGACCACCAAATTGTCTTACTCCCACCAAAAACAAACAAAAAACAGTATGAACTTACACTTACCCTGTGTCCTATCAAGGATGACTGAGCCTGGCAGGTGTAGCTCAGTTAGTTGAGCATCATCCCGTGCACCAGGAGGTCTCAGTTCAATTCCTGGTCAAAGCACATGCCGGGTTGCAGGCTCCATCCCCAGTAGGAAGCATGCAGGAGGCAGCTGATCAATGTTTCTCTCTCATCAATGTTTCTATCTCTCTCTACCTCTGTCTGAAATCAATTTTTTTAAAACTTAAAAAGAAAAGGATGACTGAAACATTTAGTTACCTCAACAAACATTTTATGGGGGGGTCTCCAAAGGAAAGTCCTGTGAAAGGTCCTTAGGGACCCAGGGGTGAGCAGAGCAGAGGTTCTCATGGAGCTTACAGTTTAATGGGGGAGAGACATTCACCAATGATGACAGATGTGATGTGTCTGTGAAATAAAGACATAAGCTGCCATCAGAGTGTGTGATTGGAACCTCAACCCAGCCTGGGGGGAGGGGAGGGTCAAAGGAATCTTCCTTAAGGAAATGAGAATTGAGCTAAGAGTTCAGGAATCAATAGGAGTTAACTAGGTAAAGAAGCAAAGCAAGGGGAGAACATTCTAGAAAGTCTAGAGAGACCATTATGTGCAAAAGCCCTGAGCAGGGAGCAGAGCATAAAGTACTAACAGGGTATGGTATGACTATATCCATAAATCAAAGATGAGTTTGGTGTGGGGCCAACCCACGCAACATTAGGGATTTTGATTTTTACATTATGAGTAATGGGAAATCATTGAAGGGTTTTGAGCGGAATGACATGATCAGATTTAGGTGAAAGCAATAACAACACTCTGGCTCCAATATGAAAAGGGTAAGAGTAGATGAGGTGACACCAGTGAGGAGGCTGTTGCAGAGGTTCAGGGAGAATTAATAGTGACTTTGACTAGGGTGGTGGTAGTGGAGATGGAGAGGCGCAGAGACCTGAGAGATTGACAGGCCATGGCGATCAGTTAGGTAAGGAGGATGAGAGAGGCAGACAGGTCAAGATGCATAATTAATGAGTTGGTGGGGCCTCTCATAAGATGTGGAACATCAGATGACGTTCAATGGGAAGATCGTGAGTTCGGTTCTGGATGGGATGTGTTGGAAATGGCTTCAAGATATCCAGTTGGAGGCGATCCGTACACAGTTAACTGCGGAGCTCTGAAGGTCCTGGGGAGTATACACTGAGTCAACAAGGAATGGGAGACAGCGACATGGTTTGGATGAGAGAGAGCTTGAGACTAAGTCAAGGACTTTAGAGTGAGACCCAAGGAGCTCCAACATTTAATGCTGAGGAGGACTCACCTGCAAAGGAAACAGGAAAGGAATAGGCAAGAAATTGGGAGAGGAAGCTTGGTGTCAGGGAGGCCATGTGAAGAAAGCATTTGAGGAGAGAGTGGTCAGCCTGCGTCCAGTGCAGATGAGAAATCAAGTGAGATTAGAGCTGCAAAATGCCCATTGGGTTTATCCACATAAAGATCCATTGGTGACCTCATTGGGACTCCTTTCTGCAGAGTGAAGGGGGGAGAGGTAAACAGCCTGGAACAGGGCGAAATGTGCACAGGAAACGAGGTTATGGAGTCAGTGAGTACAGACAGTCAGTGACGCTTGCTGTGAAAGAAGAGACTGGGCAGGAGCTCCAAGGGGATGAAAGAATCAATGGACCTTTTTTCTTCTTTGCTTTTCTTTCTTCCTTTCTTTCTTTTTTAAGATTGGAGAGACTTTTGAAAAATTGGAAAAAAATATTTGTGGACCCTTCACCCATCCCTCAGACGTCCTAAGACCCCAGTGAAACAGAATTAATTGATGGCAAACACTCAGACCTCCCCAACACCCAAACCCTCTCCGCTCTGGGCTATCAGCTTGTGAAGGGACAGCTACTTTCCTTTGATATTACCCAATACATACCCATGGTCCCCTTCCCCCTTCCACATCTCATTAGGAAGTCAAATGAGAAGCCTCCACGCAGCCAAGTTTTGTTTTGCAGACACAGCCCTGCCCCTCCTCACCGAGCCCGCTCGATTGAGGTTAATGGGATTCCAGCCTCCCTCGGGCCAGTGGAAAGCCAGGGTGACCTACTTTGCCAGGTCCTGCCCGTGGAAACTGACTTGTTTTTCAATGATCTTCATCTTTATCCACAGGACCACTTCTCAAAGGACAGCCACGAATGAACAAATTAGCTGCTGACTTGTTTAGCTCAATAAATCAAGCTGTGGCTCCCACAGCCCAGAGCGCAGGTAGAGACAGGAAAGACAAATTCTCAACGAAACCCACATCCGTCACTAGTTCCTCTGGCACCGGCATAGAAAATGCCCAAGGTTCCTGCAAATCAATTCTGAGGGTCCACCACCCAGTTCCTCTGGTCTAGTCCGGATGCCAGGAATTACTGAGACTTTTAAAAAGAAATTTCAGTTCTTAAAAAAATAAAATAGTAGAGATTTTATTTTAAAGAATTTATGTTCCTTTTCACATAATGAGTCCCCTTAACTATTCCGGCCACCCTGTTTTAATTAACATTTGATTAGACAACGTCCGTGTTTTAGAGACAGATGGTGAGGCGAGTGTATTGGAGACACGGTCACCCTCACCAGAAATCCGGCCTCTGGAGTTCTGTGCCCCATAATCACCCAAGCCATAAGGTCAGAGGTATCTTTCTCCAGGGCTGAAGGCACAGCACCCTCCCTGCTCCCTATAGCACTTGCTCAGACCCATTGATGTCCTCAGGATTGTAAAGGAAGACTGGGCTAGAGGATCTAATCAGCCAGATGGACCCGGAGTCCTCGATGCCTCCAGGTTATATACAGTTTTCCAAGTCAGGAAACCTTCCTCCATGCACCCAGGATTTCAGCCTAGAGCATGGATAGAGCGCCCTCTAGTGGCATTATTGAGTTTCTGCAACACCAAAAGCTCGCTATTGGGGATTATTTGAAATACATGAGGAGACAGAACTCATCCTATGAGTGACCTGAGTCACCAGTGACCTGAATCCCATAAAATTCTTGATTGCCTCTTTTCTTTTGTGGTGTTTTTGGAAGTTCTGTTTTGAAATGTTTCCTCTTATCTTTTGAGATTGTGCTATTTTCTTATGGATTTGGATTAGCTCTGGAGATGCAATAGATATTAACATTTGTCAGTCACACTAGTGGGAGACCTTTTGGCCAACATGTTATTATTTATCTCTAATTCAGTACTGCTGTTTTCATGACACAGATGTTTTTAGTTGGTGTCTAATTTAATTAGTTACCTCTGTGATTGCTTTTACTGTTGCAAAGCTGAAAAATTAACTTTTCTCTAACAGAGTCTAACAGATCAGAAAACTTGACATTTTTTTCTCTGCTCTGGTTGTTTTATGTTTAACACTGTGTGTGTGATATTAGATGTGACTATGATATTTTTTAATTGCAATTAAGTTAGCCGAACCCCACTTGTTGTGCAATCTTTTCTTGCCCCCTAATTTTGAATAAGTCTTCTCTAAAGTTCATGGGAACTCCAGTCTGTGCCACTAATTTATATTTATTTCTTATCCTGAATATTACATCATTTTAATTATCATGCTTTAGAACATATTCAGTATATGATATGACCACATCTTGGCTAGAAAGCTGATTAAAATTTAAATCCCACATAGAAAACTGAAACCAATATGGGGAAATGTGGCATATAAGAAAGCATGAGTAAGAATTTTAATTATGCTTTGGACAAATTAAAGAACTCCAGTCATATCTAGCATTTCCTAAGGAAAATTTACGTATATTTTTATCCATTTCATTATTTTAAATAGCATTTTTATTATCGAAGTAATAAATACGTTGAGGTGATTTTTAAATTAAATTTGAAGGTCAAAGGAAGTACAAGAGCTTCACATTCACTTCTTAGATTAATCCATTTATTTCAACAACTATTTGAGGAGAATCCACTGCACGCCGAGTCCTAAGCCAGGCACTGGGATATAGCGTTGCCCAAGACAAAAATGGCCCCTCCTCTCTAGGAGCCCAGGAGGGAAGGTGGAAATCAAACAAGACGCTCCATGGAAACACTGAGTTCACCATGCTCTGAGAAGGGGCACTGGGGTCCTTAGCAATTGAGGGGAAGTCAGGAAGCACGTCCCGCAGGACACAGCATGTAAGCTAGCGGTCGGTCAGGGGGTGAATTTCCCAGTCAAGGGTGCAAGAAAGGGCGTAACCGAAGATTAGAACATCACTCCTAGGCCCGTATAGATTCAAATGCACCATGTTACCCAACCTGAGGGCAGGTGTGTGTGCAGGGATCGGTTGCTGCCCGTTTCCTGCCTCCTGAAATGCGTACCAAGGGTTATAGGACCCCTCACTCAGATTGCAGATGGGGCCAAAACGCATTTGCAGAGAACAGTTTGCGTAAGTCCTTATCAAACCCAAGGTTCTCAGATGGTGGCACCCATCACTGGGCAGTGTAGCCAGCGGGTGTTGGGTGGGGTTGGTTTGGTTTCTCCAGCTCTGGATTCCTCAGTAGAGCTGCTTTTGTCCCCTTGGGTTATCATGGCGAAGAGTGTGACCAGTGGGGTACGAGACATGAGCCACTAACCTGACCCAAAGCCACCTGCTTAGGGAGACGCGAAGGTAATAGGTGGAGAGGTTGGTCTCTCTGGCAATGGAGGAGGAAGGCTGCTCTCCAAGGCACTGCTGGGCTCCAGGGGCCAAGGGTCAGGAAGGGCTGGGGCGAACAGAAGCCCCCCCCCCCCCAGATGCCAGTGTTCTCTGTCGGCCACTTCATGGAAGGCAGGCCCCAAACTGTGTCCTCTTAGTCCCTAGGTGAGCAATGCTGCAGCTCCCCAGGCTGCAGGTCTTCCAGAAACCAGGTCTTTAAGGAAGCTGCTAAAACCACTGACCTGCCTGCGAGGACACGCGGGCATGGGGGAGGAAACGGGCATTGTGAGAACAGCCCCTGGGCTGAGTACTGTGAGCACATTATCTCCCTGAGCACTCCTAGTCACCCACGTGGGGATCCCCATGTTATAGATTTGGACACTGAGGCACAGGAAGGTTTGGAAATGTGTCCAAGGATACGCAGCTACGAGAGGCAGTGCCAGGATGCACCTGGGCTTCCCTCTCTGCAATGCCCCTTGTTTGATCCCATCTGGCCTGCCGGGGCCCAAGGCGTCCAGTGCCGTGGCGCCTGACCAGGCGGGAGTCCATGCTTTCCGGGGACAGGTGAGGGCAGCCAGAAGCAGCTGGTCCCCACAGAGGGACACAGGGACTCCCAAACAGCTGAGGTGGCCCAGCTGCCAGCTGGACTGAGCAGACGAGCTGGTCCCCAGCCGAGGATTCCCCGCTGCTCCCTGCAGCACTTGCTCAGACCCCTTGGGGGTGCGGCGGAGCGGCCTTCCAACCCCGGCCGCTGTTGTCGCTCAGTTCACGAACCTCCAGACGCTTTGCTTTCTTCTCTACGAAGCAATATAATCATGCTGACCCCGCAGGATTGTCCTGGGGGTAGGGAAATAAAATAGCGCAGGTCTGCCACGCAGGGTGTGTGCCGACTGACTCTAATCCTGCGCCAGGCCCCTCGGTGGGCCGCCTCCCTGATCTCTACAGCCCTGGCCACTCCTAAGACTCCTTGGCAGCACGAGGAGACGGGTTGAAGAATTGCCACCTGTAGCTCAGGGGTTGTCAGCCAGAGGCCCTGGCTCCGTAGCCGGTCCCTGCTGGCCGACTGGAGAACACGGCTATGAGTCGGTGCCCGGGCGGGGCCATGGCAGCAGCAGGATCTGATGTAGATCTCCGCACAGGGAGGAAGGGGCAGGGTGCAGGGCTCAGAAATGGATGATGAAAAGGATGCCTACCTTGTATGGACTTGGGCTGCGGTCTCCGGTCTACCACTTCACTTGGTGACTTTGGACAAATTACATAACCCTTCTGAGCCTAGGTTTCCACATCCACAAATTGGAGTCGGGTACCCTGTTCTGAGGATTCAGTGAGAATTGTATAAGAAAGGGCTTCGGGCATTGTTAGCCAGTTTTTATTGGTAAAGCTCATCTCACATCCAGCACAGCTGGGCTCACATGTAGCACAAAGTATTTGTTCATTCATTTATCCAGAAACATTTACAGAGCATCTACTCCGTGCCAGGCACTGTTTACAGGAACTGGAATTAAAGCCATGAAGAAGGCAGACAAAAGCCCTCCTTTCCCAGTCAATAACAGCAAAACAAATAAAGTAACAGTAAGCGCTGTGTACACACTAAAAGTGGATAGGCCCTAGCCGGATCGGCTCAGTGGATAGAGGATTGGCCTGCGGACTGAAGGGTCCCAGGTTCGATTCTGGTCAAGGGCACGGGCTCTGGCCAGGGCGCGTGCAGGAGGCAACCAATCGATGTGTTTCTCTCACATCGATATTTCTCTCTGTCTTTCCCTCTCTCTAAAAATCAATGGAAAAATATCCTCGAGTGAGGATTTTTTTAAAAAAGATAAGATGGCAGCATATGGTTCTCTCTACGTGTGGCCAAAGGATAAAGTCAGGAGAGAGAATGGTGTAAACCACTCATGGCCAAAGGCACGGGGAGACCGAGAATCCGCCTTCCTCCTTTACACCGAGCATGTCAAACTCAAAGGCTAACACGGGCCAAATAAACAAGGTTTAAGTTTATGTGGGCCACAAAAACACAAAAGCTTCAATTTTCATAGAAACGTAGGTTTATTTCCATAGAGACATGCCAAATACAAAGGGCTGAAGTAAATGAGTAATCGTTAACATAAAATAATAAAACATTTTAATAAAAATTAATATTTTTTCTTGAACATTAACTTATCAGACACTGAATAACTGCACAAATTAGTAAGTGTAGCGCAAATAAACCAATTTTTCTTGTTCTCCAAAAGCGAAATATTTCCTGTTGCACACACCAAGCAAGTCAGTACAAGACTAATGATGTGGCAATTGGCTGCTAAAATATTCGCTGCTAGTATTAGTGGAGAGAAATGGTGCGCCTGCGCATAAGGCATGTAAGGGAAATGAATGCAACACGATTATAGTAATCAGTCATTAGCCAATGTTGAGGTTCGTTATTAATAATTATGTATAACAGGATATTGTAAAAATTAAGTTACAAAATTTTTATTAAAACGTTTCTTACATACCATTATACTGGCTGGGCCGCAAAATTATTCGCCGTGGGCCACATGCAGGAGTTTGACATGCTTGCTTTACATGGTCCTGCCAGATGTCCCTCAGAGTGCGCACCCCTGGCCCCCCTAATGTAATGGCCTCTGTGTTTGCTTTCCAGGAGAGCAGCACCCTCGGCTGAGTTTTCCGTGGACAGGACACGCCACTTAATGTCCTTCCTGACCATGATGGGCCCCAGCCCGGACTGGAACGTGGGCCTGTCTGCCGAGGACCTGTGCACCAAGGAGTGCGGCTGGGTGCAGAAGGTGGTGCAGGACCTGATCCCTTGGGACGCGGGCACTGACAGCGGGGTGACCTATGAGGTAGGTGTGTGCCTGGAGTGGTGAGTGACAAACCTTGCCCACCTCTGTCCTGGCGTCCTGGACACAGAGGTGAATCTGGCCCAGGCAGGGCCCTAGACGAACTCACAGTGTGGCAGGGGAGGCCAGCATGGTCTCATCACCACATCCTCACACACAGTCTGATTTGGACTCTGGACAGTGCCCATGCAGCCGGTCAGGAGGGCACAGAGAGGGGATCTGCTAAAAAGCTGCTCATGGGGGAGCAAGGGAACAGCAGGTGAAAGGCACTGCATGGAGGAAGCGGGGAGGGAGGAGGAAGAGGGGGAGAGAGGGAAGAAAGTGGGAACTGGACCATATGCCAAAGGTTTCTGGACAGCCAGGCTAAGGAGTTTGGCATCTCTCCTGAATGCCAATATTTCTCAGATATGGTCAATATACCAACAACATCAAAATGGAGCCATCAGAAAACCAGTGGTAGAACAATCGAGAACAGGTGATGGTGACTATAGTTTATGGGATAAATCCGGCCTACCACCTCATTTGAAAATAAAATATTTGAACCCAGCCTCACATATTCAGTTACATGTTGTCTGGGGCTGTTTTCTCACTATAACAGCTGAGTTCAGTCCTTGCGACAGACACGGTTTGGCCCACAAAGCCTAAAATATCTACCATCTGACCCTCTGCAGACAAAGGTTTGCCAACGCCTGGGCTAGTAGGAAGAGCTCTGGATTCAGGCCAGCCCAGCTCAGCCATTTCCGAGCTGTGGTGACCTCTCTGAAATTTGGCTTCTTCATCTGTGCATAATCCCACCGTGTACGTGGGAGAATCTGAAAGTACAGACCTACAAATTTCCATGCACAACACATGGCGTGAATAGAATTCCATAATATAAATAGTAGTTAAACTTGTTAAATTCCTATCAAGGATTTTGTTCTGATCATATTACAATCAAATTGCTTTGCGAGCAAACAAAAAAAATTTTTTTTGCTTTTGTGGTTCTTAACCAATTCTATTTCCCACTCTGTGTCTGTTTTTTGTTGTTGTTTTCCCCGTTGCAGTCACCCAACAGGCCCACAATTCCCCAGGAGAAAATCCGGCCCCTGACCAGTCTGGACCATCCTCAGAGTCCTTTTTACGATCCAGAGGGCGGGTCCATCGCTCAAGTAGCCAGAGTTGTCATCGAGAGAATCGCCCGGAAGGTACTGGGTTAGAGCTCACCCGGGCATAGACCTTTCCCACCAAGGGTTCGAGGAGACAGTCCCCCTTTCTGCCCTAGAATCATGGGGTCCCTGGCATATTCCGGGATGTAGGATTCCTGGGCCTCCCAAGGTTTCTAATATACAAATTACTCAAGTTTCATGAGGAGTCCCACAATCAATTAGTAATATCTGCCCCGGGTCAGGAATTGGAAGCTGTGACTTTATTGCCATTTTTTTTTCCCAGTCAGACTGTAAATGTTGGCCCAGAACTCCGCCTTGTATACACAGGGTGGGCATTATATTTTACATCCTCCTTCATCTTCACCCCGCCCGTTCCGTTCTTTAATGTGAGCCTTCTGAGTAAAGCTCTCTTGCAGGGGGAACAATGCAATATCGTACCGGACAACGTGGATGATATAGTAGCAGACCTGGCTCCGGAAGAGAAAGATGAAGGTATGTTGTTTCCCTTTGTTGCCCGTGGCAACATAAATTGGCACCATCTTTTGGGAAAGCAATTTGCTCACATGCTTTAAAAGCCACAAATGATTGTATCCTTTGACTTGGTCATCTCATCTTTGAGGATTTCTGCTTGAGAGATATAATCCAAAGCAAGGCCAAGACTAAGCACAAAGATTCAGGGAATTGGTGAAGGTGTGATACTAGAATATGCATTCAACAGCATCAGGCCTTTAAAATGATCGTGCAAATGGCATTTGCATAGGCTTCACAGTACTCACGTCACTCTCTGCTTTGATTCTCATACTGGCCTGTGAGGCAGACATGGGTGATTCCACACCCCCAGCAAGAAGAGTGAGGCCCAGATCCCACAATCAGGAGGGAGTGGCAGAGCCGTAGCCGCAGCTCAAGTTTTCTCATGGGATCTCACTTACCTTTCTATCACAGTTTCCTCACCTGTAAAATGGGGATAATAACAGAACTTGCCTCAGAGAGAGTTGTTAAGTCTCCAATGGGATAAAACATGTTTGGTTCTTAGAATGACGTTGGCTCATAATAGGTGCTCAGTGAACATCGGCTGCTCTTATTCTTATCATGACACCCGAGTATGTATCATGATCACTGGGAAGATGGAGCAGTAACACAAAAAAAACCTGTGCTTCCCCACATTGCCTGTGATATGCCCACACCTGTGTGGAAACAATGTCTGCCATGGTGAGGGAAATGAAAAGACGTTAATTTGTTGAGGGGAAGGGATAGTAGAAGAATCTTTACTTGTTATTAGGTTATTTAGCTACCCGTGGAATCCTAATATATAAAAACTCAGGGTCCATAACATCCAAAACAACCAAAGATTCGACTGACCAGAGGTCAGTCCTGTAGTCAGTGCTGGGTTGGCCTGGAGACCCAGCACTGACTGCTGCTGCTGCAGGCACGGTGACCCAGCACTGACTGCCAAGGGGGCTGCGGATCAGGCCCGGAGAGAGGCCTGGAGAGAGAAGCAGGGTCTGATCCGTAGCCTCCATGGCAGCTGTTGATCAGCCCTTGCCCCTCTCTCTCTGGGCCTGGCCAGCAGGTATGCCTCTCCTTTTCTCCGGGCCTCCACCTCTCTGATCAGGCGTGGAGATAGGCCCGGAGATGCTGATTGGCATAGAAACCAACCAATCAGAACCATATCTGAGTGAACTGTGAGGAGCCAATGGCAGCCTAAGAGGCGGAGCTTTTGATGCTGTCATAGAAACCAACCAATCAGAACCAAATCTGGGTGAAGTGCAAGGAGTCAATGGCTGCCTAGGAGACAGAGCTTTTGACGCTGACTGGCATACAAACTAACCAATCAGAACCTAATCTGAGTGAACTGTGAAGGCAGAACCTAAGATAGGGGCTGAGGAGGGGTTTTACGGGCAACAGCTGTTTAGTGTAAGGTGTAAGAAGGCGGTTCAATTTTTTAATGACCGGTTTGGCAGTATAGTGCATAAGGCTGGCTGTCAGTCCAGATATAGGGATTATGTATTTTTGTCTGCCAAGAGCATCTCCTCCTGCTGAAAAAGGCTTTTCTCTCCCATTTAATCCTATTCTATATAATCTATCTATACTAATAAAAGGCTAATATGCTAATTAGACCGGGTCGACCAGCCATCTTCTGGACATCCGACTTTTTTCCGGACAAAGCCATGGTGGCAGGGGCCAAGGCAGAGGCAGTTAGGGGAGATCAGGCCAACAGGGGAGGGTAGTTGGGGGTGAGATCAGGCCAGCAGGGGAGGCCAGTTGGGGGCGAGATCAGGCTGGCAGGGGAGGGCCGTTGGGGCGAGATCAGGCCAGCAGGGGAGGGCAGTTAGGGACGATCAGGCAGGCAGGCAGGCAGGCAGAGAGGTTAGGGGCAATCAGGCAGGCAGGCAGGCAGAGGCAGTTAGGAGTGATCAGGCAGGCAGGCAGGTGAGCGGTTAGGAGCCAGCGGTCCCAGAATGTGAGAGGAGTGTCCGACTGCCGGTTTAGGCCCGATCCTTGTGGGATCGGACCTAAACTGGCAGTCGGACATCCCCCAAGGGGTCCCTGATTGGAGAGGGTGCAGGCTGGGCTGAGGGGACCCCCCCCCATACACAAATTTCATGCACCAGGCCACTAGTGCTAAAATAAAGGTTTTAAAGGGAAGGGACTGGCTTGCTCCCATCCCAGGAGTACCAGGCTCACAGAGGCCAGCCAGGCAGCAGGGATTTTGTTGTCTCCCAATGAGCTTGTCTGGGGAGAGAGCCAGTCTCGGCAGCCACAGGCTCCCAGGGAAAACCTGTCACCTACTCTTCCCAGATGACACCCCGGAAACCTGCATCTACTCCAACTGGTCCCCGTGGTCCGCCTGCAGCTCCTCCACCTGCGACAAAGGCAAGAGGATGCGGCAGCGCATGCTGAAGGCACAGCTAGACCTCAGTGTCCCCTGCCCCGACACCCAGGACTTCCAGCCCTGCATGGGCCCGGGCTGCAGCGATGAAGGTGAGGAGGCAACCCAGGCCAGCAGGTGGCGGGCTGAAGCTCAGGAGAAAACAATTCTGCCTGGTGATGCCAGCCCCTCATATCTACTCAGGCCAGGTCCATAGTGGGGCACCAGGACCCTGACTGCAGTTGTCAGTGGGGTCCACCTAGGGCAGTTCCCCATCTCCAACAGTGTCTCCAGGCCTCTGAACACCGAACAAGTTTTATGACATCAAATGAATTCTTGAGATTGACTGACCACCTGCCTCCTTCCCCAGCCACAGAAGAAAATACACAAGTTACTGAAGAGCTAGCAAACATCTCATGACAAATTACATATAACAAGCAGCCTGTTCTGGGCCTTAACTCCAGCCTATTTTAAAGAAGCAGATGAACAGGTTGGGCAAGATTGCATCTAGATCCATGGCCCTGATTCTGGGTCAGGACCCTCTTGCTCTCTGTCCTGCCTGAGCCTGAGGCAGAGCACTGGCTTCCTTGTGTCAGGGCCTGGGCGGGGGGGTGATTGCAGGAATTCTCTCTCTCTCTCTCTCTCTCTCTCTCTCTCTCTCTCTCTCTAACTGCTCAAAGGTCAAGCTAGAACTATGAGCTTGCGCCCCCTATGTCAGGATGGCTCAGGCTTCCAGATGGCGCTAAACTGATTGCTGTGCAAAGGTCAGCTGCCTCCTTTCCAGAATACGATTCCTCTCTCTGTCTGGGCAGATCTATACTCGGTGCTCTGTGATTTTAACCATCCAGAGGGGCAGTGAGGCAGTGGGAAGGGATAAGACTGAGCTGGTTTATGGAGGAAGAAAACTACTTCCAAGCTGAGGATGGCTGAAGAAAGCTTACCCCACTGCACGTCATTCACTAGCTGGCTCCTCCTGGGGGACAGTCTTAAGCACCTCTCCTGGCTGCACTTCCACGGTGGTCTCTTGTCAACTGTGCCCATGATAAGACTCTTCAGAGAGGAGTGAATTTTAGGATATGCTTTTCTATTTCTGCAAGTATGCCTGCTCTTTGTACCTGGGGTCCATGTTCCCAGAGGCTACTTGATCCAAAGTCAAATAAGGTTCTCTTGTGCCCACATCAGGCTCCCCTCTGCGCTGGTTATTTGGGGAGCATTTAGAGTAGGAAGGAAGCAAGGACCCCTTTGCACATTTGGGAGTCATTATATGACCTCATGAGTGTACATTTTATTGTGCAACCACGATAAAATAATCTTAGAGTTTCTTCCTAATTATCGGAGCCAGCCCTTTATCCCAGGCCTTATCGTCTCTGCCCACTTCCAGGAACCACTAGAAGGGTCCTTAGCAAACGAAGATCTGGTCGTGTCACTCCTTAGCTGAAAACTCTGTGGCTCCTTATTGCCCAGTGTGCAAACTCCTCCGCTTAATTTACTGGCAAAATAGTTCTGCAGAGAACCAAGGTGGAGGCCTGGTGAAAATGAGCACTTGGACACTCACCCAACGCAGTGAACATTGTACTGCGATACTGAAAGCACGTTGTCAGTTAAGGCACCCGAGAAAGTCTCGGGGACGCCTCTCGACTCCAACCTCTTCCTCTCACAAGACGCTCGGGTTGGTGGTGAGGGTATTCTTCCTGATCAGGGTAACGTCTTGCCAGGTTATGGGCAGCCTGAATTGGGGCTTGCCAAGACCCGAACCTCCACCCATATCACACCGGAACATAATGATCTTATTTGGTTATACATGCACCCCTAGTTAGCTTTGTCCCTGGATCTAACGTGGGTTCCAGCTATGATTACTTGCTGCACCACCAGTATCGTGTAGCTACACTGTCCAAAGATTAAATGACAATGTGTGGGCACCACACATGTGCAGGTGGCAGCCTGTGGCCATGTGCAGGCTGGCCTCACACTCTGACTTCAGTCTTCCTTTCCAGCTTCATCTCCCTATACCACACACATATACACTCTCTGCAGGGTGTTTGCATTAGCTCTTCCCTGTGCCTGAAATGCAAATATCCATTTCCCATCCAAGTTCACTCAGATGTGCCCTCTTGTGTGAAATCTTCCCCAGAACTCCCAGAAGGGGTAACTTTCCCCCTCTTCTATGCGCCCCAATTCCCTGGGCTTACCTCTGTCATCATATTTTCAATGCCCGGAATTATTGTCAGCCTCTCTCTCTCTCTCTCTCTCTCTCTCTCTCTCTCTCTCTCTCTCTCTCTCTCCTCTCTCTCACCCTGCTCTCTCTCCCTCTCTCTTTTTTTCTCTCTCCCAAGTAGAACAAGATCCATATCTTACATGTGTTTTTAACCTCAGAGTATTCACCTAATTATTTAGTGTCTTCAGTGACATGAATAAACGGATAGATGATAGAGGGATAACTTCATTTTCCTCTTTTTTAAACAAGCACGCACACACACACCTGTTTCCAACTGGAGCAGCATACCACCACCACCACCTTGGAAACAGGACCACAAGCCATGCTGAGAGGTTGGATATCTTTTTCACCAACATCCTGAGTGTCTCCTACAGGACCATGGTCTTTGCTAACACCCACTCTTGGGAACAAAGCCGTATGCCGTCCAGAATATCAACGAGGCTGGCTACATTGCCTTCCTCATTCTTCCTCTGTGTCCCCCTCTCCTGACACACACAGACATTCTCTCTCAATTCCCCCCCCCCCCCCCAACCATTTGCTCCCCATTAGTAGCTGAGATCTTCTCTTCTTTGTTACCAACCTCAACTGAGGCTTTGAGGTGCCTGCGGCCACTTAATATAATCTGCTCTTTGGGTACAAATCAGCCCTCAGGTCCTATGTCTCAAGGCCAGTCACGCTCACCCCTTCAATAACAAAATTCTCTCATCTGTTTTTCTAGACTGGGAACTGACAGCTTACACAGTATCTCAGAATATCTATCTAATAAAAAGGGAATATGCTAATTGACCGTCACACCTTCAAAGATGGTGGCACCCACAGCCAATAAGGAGGGAATATGCTAATTGACTGCCACGCCCTCAAAGATGGCAGCGCCCACAGCCACAAGATGGCAGCGCCCAGTCCCCTCAGCCCAGCCAGGGCATCAGGCACACAGCACAGCCAGGCCCGCCCCCAGGTGGGTCCAGCTGCTCCACGTGCCAGCCTCCAGAGTCCCCCAGTCCCCTCAGCCCCCCAGCCACCCAGGGCCAGCCTGAGGTGCAGGCAAGCCTCGGATGGCGGCTGCCCAGCCACCCAGGGCCAGCCTGAGAGATGACTAAATGACTGAACAAGCATGCTGCTTGGGGTGGCCAGGCCAGCAGAGGGGTTAGTGAGGGACAACCAAACAACTGAACAGCAGGCTGCATGGGGCAACCAGGCCAGCAGGGGGGCCGTGAGAGGTGACCAGGCTGGCAAGGGGGGCAGTTGGGGGCAACCATGCCAGCAGGGGGGGCTGTTGGGGGCAACCAGGCCATCAAGGGGGGCAATTGGGGGCAACCAGGCCAGCAGGGGTGACAGTTGGAAGTGATTAAGCTGGCAGAGGGGGGGGGGGCAGTGAGGGGTGACTAGGCCAGCAGGGGGGGGCAGTTGAGGGTGACCAGGCCAGTGGGGGGAGCAGTTAGGGGTGACCAGGCTGGCACACAGAGGCAGTGAGGGGTGATCAGGCTGGCAGGGGGGCGGGGCAGTTAGGGGCAACCAGGCAGGCAGGCAGGTGAGCGATTAGGAGCCAGCAATCTAGTGTTGTGAGAGGGATGTCTGACTGCCAGTCTAGACATCCCCCAAGGGGTCCCGGATTGGAGAGGGTGCAGGCTGGGCTGAGGGGACCCTCCCCATGCACAAATTTCATGCACCGGGCCTCTAGTGTATATATAATTGCTTCCCAGAGCTGTCCAATGGAACTTTCTGTCACAATGAAAATATTCTATATCTGCACTATCCAATATGGTAGCCACTAGGCACGCCTGCCTAGTCAGCACTAAAAATGTGGTCAGTTACTGAAGAAGTGAATTTTAAATTATATTTAATGGTCTTGTCTGGCCAGTGTTGCTCAGTGGTTGAGTGTTGACCCATGAACCAGGAGGTCATGGTTCGATTCCCAGTCCAGGCACACGCTTGATTCCAGTAGAGGATGTGCGGAAGGCATCCCCCGGATGATTCTCTCTCATCATCAATGTTTCTATCTCTCCCTCTCCCTTCTACTCTGAAATCAATAAACACATATATTTTTAAAAATTGTATTTAATGGTCTTAAATGTATGATATATCCTGGACCATACAAGTGGATTACTACTTATATTAAATTACATGTAGATTAAATTATATTTTACCACACATGCATTATATATATACTAGAGGCCCGGTGCACGAAATTCGTGCATGGCAGGGGGGTGGGTCCCCTCAACCCAGCCTGCACCCTCTCCAATCCGGGACCCCTTGGGGGATGTCTGACTGCTGGTCTAGACCGGCAGTCGGACATCCCTCTCACAATCCTGGACCGCTGGCTCCTAATTGCTCACCTGCCTGTATGCCCTGTTGCCCCTAACTGCCCCCCCCCCTGCCGGCCTGATCACCCCTCACTGCCTCTGCATGCCAGCCTGGTCACCCCTAACTGCCCCCCGCTGCCAGCCAGGTCGCCCCCGACTGCCTCCTCCCTGCTGGCCTGGTCCCTCCTAAATGCACCCTGCCCCCCCCACCCCCACCCCCGCTGGCTTGGTTACCCCTAACTGCCCCTCCCCACTGGCTTGGTCACCCCCAACTACTCCCCTGTGCTGGCCTAGTCACCCCTAACTGCCCCCCCCTGCCGGTCTGGTCACCCCAACTGCCCCCCCTGCTGGCCTGGTTGCCCCTCATGGCCCCCCTGCTGACCTGGTTGCCCCACACAGCCTGCTTGTTCAGTCGTTTGGTCAACCCTCACTAACCCCCCTGCCGGCCTGGTCACCTCACGTAGCCTGCTTGTTCAGTTGTTTGGCCATCCCTCGGGCCAGCCCTGGGTGGCTAGGCAGCCAACATCCGAGGCTTGCCTGCGCCTCGGGCCGGCCCTGGGTGGCTGGGGGGCTGAGTGAATTGGGGACTCCAAAGGCAGGCGCGAGGAGTGGCGTGACCCGCCTGGGGGCAGGCCCTGCTGTGCTGTGCGCCTGCTGCCCCAGTGGGGCTGAGGGGACTGGGTGCCGCCATCTTGTGGCTGTGGGTGCAGCCATCTTTGAAGTTGTGGCAGTCAATCAGGATATTCCCTCTTTATTGGTTGTGGGAGCCGCCATCTTTGTGAGGGTGTGATGGTCAGTTAGCATATTCCCTCTTTCTTAGATAGGATATATATATGTGTGTGTGTATATATATGACTGCACATGAATTTTGTGCGCTGGGCCTCTAGTGTGTGTATACACACACACACACACACATACACACACACACACAAGAGGCCCAGCGCACAAAATTCATGTGCAGTCATGGTCCCTAGGCCTGGCCTGCGATCAGGGCCATCTTCCCCAGCTGCCTGCAGCTGGCCTTGCCCCCCGCCGCCACCCACCCCAAGTTCCCCATTCGCCTTCGGGTGATTGGAGTCTGCTGGCCGCAGGAGGAACCAAGAGGTCAGCTGTTCCAACCCCTCGCCGGCCCCGCCCCTGCCGTGGGTTGCCCTCTGTGTGTGGGGTGACTGGTGGGTCAGGGGCCTTGGCCTGGCACCACCTACATCCCCCGTCACCTACCCCCGGTTCCCTGTTTGCCATTGGGCGATCAGAGCCTGCCGGTCGGGGAAAGGGACCAAGAGGCGGTCAGTGCACCTCATAGTGACTGGTCGAGCAGTGTTCTGGTCGTTCTGCCATTAGGGTCAATTTGCATATTACCCTTTTATTATATAGGATAGAGGCCTGGTGCATGGGTGGGGGCTGGCCCGCCTGCCCCAATGGGGGCCCTGTATTGGGGTGGGGGTCCCTATTGGGGAGTGGGGCCAGGCAGGGCAAGGGGCCATAGGTGGTTTGCAGGTTGACCATGCCCCCAATTGGGGTGGGGGTCCCCACTGGGGGGTGGGGACACCCAGGGCAAGGGGCCATGGGTGGTTTGCAGGCCAGCCTCGACCACGATTGAGGTGGGGTTCCCTGCTGGGCAAGGGGCAGCAGTGGTTCTGGTCTCTGGTCGTTCTGGTCATTCCACCGTTTTGGTCGCTGGGCTTTTAATATAAAAGATCTCTCTCTCTCTCTCTCTCTCTCTCTCTCTCTCTCTCTCTTTATATATATATATAAAGAGAGAGAGATCATATATATATATATATATATATATATATATATATATATATAGTCATCCTTCTATCATCCAAGTGTCTTTCATATGCATTATCGTGGGGTAAGGAGTAATCCTCACTGAGTGCCCCATGTACCTGGAAAAGGGCATTTCATTTACTCTTAGAGACATTTCTGGTTTTAAAATGTAGATCTTTTATGTTCCCTTACATCCTCAATTGCCTAACTCCCCTTTGAAAGCCAGCCTGTTCCTTCTGATTCCTGCCCTTAAGGAGTTGGGTCCCGCCGGTCGTGTCTGGCGCACCCCCTGGCGCACGGCGCTGGGGCTGCAGCGTCCGCTCTGTGTGTTGCAGAAGGGTCCACCTGCACCATGTCCGAGTGGATCACCTGGTCGCCCTGCAGCATCTCCTGTGGCATGGGCGTGCGGTCCCGGGAGAGGTACGTGAAGCAGTTCCCGGAGGACGGCTCCGTGTGCACGCTGCCCACGGAGGAGACCGAGAAGTGCACGGTCAACGAGGAGTGCTGTGAGTGCAGGGACGCTGGGCGGGCGGGGCGGGGTGGGGCGGGGGCCGGCTCCCGAGGCAACTGATGACTCCGAGGCCACTGGACTCCCCAGCTTCCAGCAGCTGCCTGATGACCGAGTGGGGTGAGTGGGACGAGTGCAGCGCCACCTGCGGGATGGGCATGAAGAAGCGGCACCGCATGGTCAAGATGAGCCCGGCGGACGGCTCCATGTGCAAAGCCGAGACCTCTCAGGCAGAGAAGTGCATGATGCCGGAGTGCCGTGAGTGGGCGTGGGAGGTGGGGCAGGGGAGGGAGACAGGGACAGGATGGGGGACCACAGCACCCCCTACTATCACCTCCATCAAGGTCGGCGGTTGGGTAGGTTCCGTTCCACTGTCCTTGCTGGGCTCTGCTAGGATCAAGATGAAGGCCATAGCTGTGTGGACATCAACCAGACCCAGAGAGAGTGGCCTCCTTTGAGGGACACTCTGCGCAATGCTGGGGTGGCAAATTGGTGACTTTTGGATAGAATTCACCTGCAGCATGTTTATAGGGGCCCAGAGTATCTTTGTGAGGGTAACGGTACATTCAGGTGGCATGTGCATCCCCCAGGCCATCCTAGGCCTCCCCACGCCTGTACATTGGATTTGCCTGGCCCCATAAAACACTACACCCTTGCTCTGTGCACAGATGCACATAGGCTCACACATCAGTACACATATGTACACGTGCACAGAGTACATACACATTCTAGGGGTTTCAGCACATGTCCAAAAATGCAACACTGCATCTAACTTTTAGTGTATGGTTCCTGGGGTGTGTGGAATGTTTCTGTCTCTAATAAGACCCTACTCAGGCCCTCAGTGGTGTTTCAAGTGGGGACTTGTATATTCTTATTACTTGTGTATTCAATATCACGTGATGTCACGTCAGCCTCCAGCAGGGCCAGCGGAGTTGAAGGAATCTGCTGAGCCACTTCTTGCCCCCGGGGTTCACTTGAGTGTCTGAATCTATCAGTCAGTTTCACCTTACTTCACGGACAAGAGTGGGGACAGGGAGTGGGGGCCCAGGGATCAAAGGAAGCAAAGGGGGCTTATTCTCCGTGGCAAACCTGGCTCTCCGCCTAGACACCATCCCGTGCTTGCTGTCCCCGTGGTCCGAGTGGAGCGACTGCAGTGTGACCTGTGGGAAGGGCATGCGGACCCGCCAGCGGATGCTCAAGTCTCTGGCCGAGCTCGGGGACTGCAATGAGGAGCTGGAGCAGGTGGAGAAGTGCATGCTGCCCGAATGCCGTAAGTCCGGGCGCTCCCGCACGCCCGCCGTTAACCAGCCCTGTGCCGGATCACACTGCTAGGTCAAAATGTCTAACCGTTTGCTGGGGAGGGAGAAAGAGCTTGGATTTGGACCTCTGTGTTAGCAAAGTGGTTTTTGTTCTTAATCCTAAACCCGAGGATATTTTTTCATTGATATTTTAGAGAGTGGAAGGAGAGGGAGAAAGAGAGAAACATCGATGTGAGAGAAACACATCGATTAGTTGCCTCCTGCATGTGCCCCAACTAGGCCGGGGATCGAGCCTGCAACCCAGGTATGTGCCCTTGACCGGAATTGAACCCTGGACCCTTCAGTTCGCGGGCCAACACTCTATCCACTGAGCTGAACCAGCCAGGGCTCTGTGTTAGCAAAGTAATTTAAATAAGCGTCCATAGACCCAAGGATGGCTTCCGTTTTGGAAGCGTGGCAGTTAACTGGTTAAACTCTCAGTCATGCTCCCTCTCCTCATTGGTAATGAGGATCCCACATCCATCTACAAAGCACACAAACTGCAAGTTGCTGTGCCATCTAAACGGGAGACTTCGATGAAAAACGCTTTGCACAAGGCTCAGTAAACCTTACTTCTTAGTTCTTTTCCTCCCCACCCCCATCCCTAATTAGCAGCTGTCTAACCAATGGATATTCAAGCTTTTTACTTTATTCCTCTTCCCTCTGACCATTTATTTGTCCATGACCAGAGGGTGGACATGGAGTCAGTGACTCCTGTACCCTTGCAGCCTTGGTAAGAAAAACAAGTCAAGCTCTCAAAAGCTCAGTGCCCACCCCATCTCCTCCCAAATCTGCGATCAGCTGTATGCATTACTCGGGGACTAATCCTGAGGGGAGAGAGCCTGCTTTTCTGGCTACTTTTCCAGGACAGCTTCTCTTTTAGGTGTTGGAAAGGCAGGCACACTTGGCTGCGATCTGATTTTTGGCTTCCTCTGAAATGCACTTGCAGTCGTCTTTTATGCTCCCTCTCCCTTATTAGTCAGGCTGCTTGCCCAGATTCAGATCTATGCCAGAAGCTCACAGAGCAAAGCAAGAGGCTCTGTACACATCTACAAAGTCTCCCCCCACCCCCAAAGCCTTCTTGAGTCCCAGAGAGGCCATAAAATGTAGGTTATGACCTGGGCACCAATCCTGCCCCTCCTGCTTACCAACCATATGGGCTGGATGAAGTTAGTCCGCCTCTTGGGGCCTCAGTTTCCTCTTCTGTGAAGTGGGATAACAGCACCTGCTCTGCATGGCTCATAGGCTTGATTTGAGATGTTCCAAGGAGAGTGTAAGTGACCGTATCTTGTTTCAGACAGGGGATGCACTCATGCCCTTCTGTGTCTTGCCAGCCATTGATTGTGAGCTCACCGAGTGGTCCCAGTGGTCGGAATGTAACAAGTCATGCGGGAAAGGCCACATGATTCGAACCCGGATGATCCAAATGGAGCCTCAGTTTGGAGGTGCACCCTGCCCAGAGACTGTGCAGCGAAAAAAGTGCCGCCTCCGGAAATGCCGAAATCCATCCTTCCAGAAGCTGCGCTGGAGAGAGGCCCGAGAGAGCCGGAGGAGTGAGCAGATGAGGGAAGAGTCTGATGGGGAGCAGTTCCCAGGTACTGCTCCCACGTGTGAGGCTGGAGTTCGGGGAGATGAAGCGGGGGAAATGCAAGGGGGTCTTGAAGAGCTTATAGACATTTGCCAGTTAGAGCAGGAATAGTAATTGCAAAGGCACAGAGATACCAAAGACCATGGTATGCTCAAGCAAAAAATGGGATGCAGATGGAGCAGAGTACAAGGGGAGCAGCAGGAAACCCGGCTGGAGCGGTGGGGACCAGATCAGGGAAGGTCTAGTGGCCCGCTGAGGATTGGAGACTTGGTTCTGTAGGTGCAGGTTTTAAGCCAGAGTGACTTTCACAGACACCTTGAGTGGGGAGGAGGCACGAAGGCCGGTTATTAAGTTTTGTCTGTAGCCTGGGAGAGAGATTATGTGCCCCTCCTCCAGCATAACTTGAGGGAGTTTTAGGACTTAAAAAATCTCCCCATCTGAGGCTACACTGCTGAATAAGCTTATCCCAGCCAAGACTGCAAAACCATCAGTAAGTTCATGAAACAATGAGATGGGAAGATCCATGGTTCAGTCTTGGGTACAGGCCAATGGGTGGTCTTTGGATTCCCTAGAGTGAGTGAGGAAGGTGCCTGCATAAATGTGAAGTTAAGGGTATGTCGTTACACTAGTTTTTAAAAGCACAGCTCACATTACCCTTTTCTTCTCTCTTCCTTAAGGCATTCCATCTAGGGCGATGAGAAATGCACATACAAGGAGCTACCTGACAGTTCATGATCTTTCTGATAGCAAGCTGCTTGCATGCCAAAATGCTGTCTGTTGCACATAGCAGTCGGCTGGCTAGTCAACGCTCATTTAAACCCGACCACGTGCCAGGCAGACACTATGCCATGTTCTTCTCCTCCATGAAACTTAGCATAGTATTGAAGGATCATAAACGTGACTGGTTCTACAAAGCAGTCATATGGAGAAAGCCAAGGAAACTTAAAAAAAAAAAAAAAAAGATCTAACCTTATATCTGGGGTTCAGGGAAATTTTCTTTGGGAAGGGCACATTTATGTAGGAAGAATAATAAATTACACTTGCGTTTACTTAGTATTTGGGAAGGGGGCTAAATACTTGGGGAGCAAAGCATAAGAGAGAGAAGTGATTAATTGCAACCTGCATCGTTGCTGCATCCACAAGCCACCCCAAACAGTAGCTACTTAGAAGTCATGTATTAACATGTTTCTGTGCTCAGTGACTTGGGCTCGATCAGCTGGATGCACCTACTGTGGTCCAGCTTCAGCTTCTTCATGTGGTTACTGTCAGTGGCTGGCTCAACTGGGGCTGGAAGGTCTACACCGGCCTCGCCTGTATTTCTGGGGCCTCAGATAGGGGGCTGGGGCCTCTCCACAGGATCTCTCCATCAGTCTCCCCAGGCTTTCTTATGTGGCGGTGGGAGGGTCCCCGGCAGTTTTTTTTCAAGCCATTGGCAAGTCATATAATCAAGCCCCGATTCAAGAGGTAGAGAAGCAGACAGCCCCGTGATGGGGGAGGAGCTGCAAAGTATTTGCAGTCTATCACCTATGAACTATCAGTTGCTAATAGGGACACTAACCATTATTTCATTCAACAACTCATTACATACATGAGCAGAGGAGAAGCCCAGACAACTAGATGAGAGAGCTGCTTGCTAGAATTCAGCGCCCCTGTTCTGCCCCAATGCCTGCGGGCCTAACCAGGCTTCTCTTGCTTTCAGGCTGTAGGATGCGCCCGTGGACAGCCTGGTCGGAATGCACCAAACTGTGCGGAGGGGGGATTCAGGAACGCTACATGACTGTCAAGAAGAGGTTCAAAAGCTCCCAGTTTACCAGCTGCAAAGACAAGAAGGAGATCAGAGCCTGCAACGTTCACCCTTGTTAACAAGGGTCCAAGTATCCAGGGCCCCGCTCTAGATGCCAGAGTCACCGGTGGCTGGATTGTTTGTTTGCTTGTTTGTTTAAGGCAATTTAAATTGTGTTCGCTAGTTGTCATTTCCGCAGTGTCATTCGCCCAGTGGTCTTGTGGATGCCAGGGACATCCTTTCTGTATACTTCTTGGTGGGCACAGGTGAGTAGGGCTCCCTCACCCTCAGCGGGTCCTCCTCCAGCACGAATGTGTCGGCCACCCTGTACCCAACGGAAATGTGTTCCCCTGGAGCATCCATCCGGGAGCAGGGCAGAGACCTGGCCTCCAGGAAGAGGCAACTGTGTCTGGAAATGACCCTGTGCCTCAGTCCCAGGGTGCAGCAGGAAATACACCCCTCAGATAAAGAGAGCAGATCCCCTCATTCTCTCTGGCCCGCCCTCTCTTGCAAGAAGCTATGGTTTGCTCATCTCTTTTCCCTTAGTGGAGCATTAGGTCCCTTGTTGAGTCTCCTCGGTCATCAATAGTTCTTGAGGAAGACGGAGACGGTAGACAGGAAGAGGAGCATTGACGTTGGATGGCTTTCTTCTTTCACTGAGAAATTCTTAATACATTTCTCTTTCCTTAATACTGGTTCCTGATACCCCAAAGGAAATGATGGCAGATTTATTTGAATGTAAGGTTGCCGGTTCTTATACCTGATGCACAGGGTCACTAAGTCTAGAAAGAATTTTTGCCTTTTGTTTTTTGCCATGATTCTCCTAGGAAGCCAGCCTTATGACGTTTCCAGTACTAGATCCTCACCAGAACCAAGGCCCAGGCAGCAAAAGGGGCCTCACTAGCAGTCCCAAACCTGGGTTTTTAAAAATTTGCCAACATGCATCTAGACCTTTATGTTTTCAAACCAGTTCTAACATATTTTACTTATGCAAAACATTTTGCTAAGTCTTCCCACAACCCACCACGCCATTCTTCAATAAAAACACCATCTCTGTATTTTAAAGGTTTTTTATTATAAAATTTTATATGTAGAGTTTTTCTTTCTTCTGTAGACAGAAAAGGTGTTGCTAAGACATTTAGAAGATAGAAATCTAGGGAGAAGAGAATATGACAGAATCAAGCTGGGCAAGAAAATCTGCTGGGAAGTTAAGCCTAGGTCAGCACTCCACCCTGGGACTCTGGTCCTAGACATACCCATAGGGAAGGCTGTGGTTCTCCATCCCCTCCCCAGCACTCATCAGCACCAAATTCAGGGAGACTTGACTACCAAGGATTAGTGTAAACTGACATTTTGTTGAGTTGAGTCCATTGGCAGTTCTTATTCATTTATTAAAATTCATTTCGTTTCTGTTGGTCTTTTTCATTATGCTTTATCCAAATATGTATCACGGATGAGATGCATACAATGCTTTGAATACACTATTTTAAGAATTTACATTAAACACATCAGGATATTTTCAAACACAACATATATATGCTATAGCCCTGAGTCTGTATTATTTTCTTTAACCCAAGAGGGACTGTTCAATAAAAAACTCATTTGGGTCTGTCTTTTGTGTTTTTACACTAATGAAGTGTTCAGAAGGTTGGGTCTGTTTACAGTTGTTATCCACCTCAATCCTATTCAGCTAAGGATGCGGATTTTGCTTCCTCATTCTGGAGGAGCCATTATTGTCACATCTTTGAGTTCCTGGAGCTTTGTTTCCAACATCACCCTTTAATGAACTGCTTTCTCCCCCTACAAAGGAAGGTAAGATAAATAAGAGGCTTAGCCCTAGCTGGTTTGGCTCAGTAGATAGACTGTCGGCCCATGGACTGAAGGGTCTTGGTTTAATTCTGCCCAAGGACATATACCCCAGTTACAGGCCTGATCCCTGGCCCTGGTCGGGGCACATGCAGGAAGCAACCAATTGATGCATCTCTCACATTGATGTTTCTCTCTTTGTCTCTCCCCCTCCCTTCCACTCTCTCTAAAATTGGAAAAATATCCTTAGGATTAACAAAAAAAGAAAGAAGAGGTTTAATTTTCATTTGAACAAAAATAAAAGTAGATACACCATCTGCTCACTTTGGCAATATTACTCTTAGCTATATAGAGGCATGCTTACTCTCAACCCATGAAAGTCAAAGTTCCTTTAAGGTGGTGATTCCTACGTAACTCAAAGGACAAGCCACCCCAGTGTCTCATGTTATTTGGTCCCTATTGGGTACACTTTTAATCCTAATTTTGGAGCGTTAAAACCAGGTAATTGGTTAATGGCTGAGAATGGGTAACATCTTCCTTGTTACATAAGTGTTATTTCTTTTGCTTACAAGGGGGAATTTATAAGAAGCGCCAAATCTCTTTTTTACCAAAGTCCTGTTAGGTGATTTATAGTTTTTCTGGCTAACCAGTCATTTTGGAAATAAAGACTTTTTACTACAAAAATGAAATTTGTTTGGACTTGCACTTGAGATAGTAAACAGGTCATAAGACACCCAGCAAACCTTGCCATATAAAGAGAAGCTGTAATTGTTGTTTATATAGTTTTATCAATGCCAAACCAGCTTTAATCAAACTTATATCCACATTTTCAGATTACAATACGCTCAGAGAGATAGTCCCTAGCCAGACACTGGGTCATCCATCTGTCACCTTGCCAATGCATTATTTGAAGGAAAACTTGTAGCAAATGAGAAAAAAGCCTGGGCTTCTTCAGACCCAACATTGAAAAAAATTAAAGACTTTGTGCTGTTTTTAATGTGAACTTTGTGTATTAAACATGTTTCAGGCATACTCAAGTCTGTGTACTTCTTCCAGGAAGTAAGGGCACATTACACATTCTCACATGAAACTTAGTCCAGGTGAAGTCCGTGGCCAAAATGTCAACACACAAAAATTCTCCATGTCACGGTGTTCCTGTGACATAACAAATAGTCCACACTTTTCAGGCAAGTTTAAAGGAGTTCAATATAAAGTGTACTAGGACATACAGTCAGTTCCTTTTGTCCCAGAGTTAAATGGTTATATCTTAAAGGAATGGGTATTGTTGTCCAAACAAGACTGCCTATACATATTTAATCCCTAATTACAACACAGAATCAAGGAAGACACAGGCATTCCACTATTAATTATTTGATACCACTAACTTTAATAACAGAATGATTTGTTTTGTTCTTTACATTGCCCAAAGTCAAGAATGAATGAAAATAAAATAGTCTTTTGGAAAACGAGTGAGATGCTCTAACAAACTATAAATATCAGCGGAATGCAAATGAGCATGAAGCTAAGTCTTCATTTTAAATCTTTTGAAATCTATGAGCGCAAGATCTGTACTAAAATGTCAGATTTAAATAATGACATCCTGCTTTAGACACCCTGTCGGTTCAGGTTTTATACACTCCGCTGTAGGGCAGAGGCAGAAGTCGCATGATTGTTGAGCAAGAGAAACCTGGGTTCAAACACCCCTGAGCCCGAGAAGCCGCGAGAGGTGGGGCTAGTTATTTGACCTTTTCTGGTCTCAGGCTTTCATACAAGCTTTCTTACATTAAAGGATTCTATCCCACCTCCACGATGTAGCCAATTCTCATCTTGAGAGCAAGTCCTGGTGGTATCCTGACATAGGAGCCATGGAAAGCCAGTTTTACCCTCCAGTCCTCACTTCTTTATAAACCAGTACATGCCCACTTTGTGTTGAAGCTGGCTTGAGTTCCATGCCTGTCACTTATAACTGAAAATGCCCTCACAAATAAAGTACACACGCAATACTTTGACCCAGGTGATCATCAGAGAGAAATGCAATTTCAGACTTTCCACTTAACATTCATGTCATAATGTAAGCTAGCATTCATTAACATTTACTCAGCGTGCTCTAAATACTCAGATTATGTTCTTAACTACTTCCTGGCTTTAGAATTGATTGGTAAGAGTTTTCATATTTTAAGCAGTCGTGTATGTTTAAAGAGTTCTCTTTTATTTCAAATAACTTTAAGTATTAGCAGAAGGGAAAAGGGCAAACATATTCAAGACTACTGACTCCGTTACGATAGTAGTGTCCCTATTTTTTCCTAGTATTAGCATGCCACGCCCACTGTGCGATCCTAACCTGGAATTTACTAGCCTGTCTGGGAAGCCAGAGGGCCACTTGTGAAAAACACCTGCCTCTCCAGCTCCCTCACCTACCACGTTAGTGCTGCTCACAGCGAGATCTGCAGCCTGAGGACGCCCACAGCTGTTCGTTACCATCCTGAGATGCAGAAACCGAAAGCAAGCACTTAGAAGATTTTATAACAATTTGACATTGCACGATTTCCAAGAGATGATTACTTTATAGTCTCATTCATTTTATTACATTTAGCAAAAGTATCAGTCCACAGGAGTAAAAATGAAAAAGTTCAAAAACTGGCTCTTTGCCTCAGACAGTCAGGGAAGGGCTGCGCAATGCCACCCTCACTCGCCAGTCGGAAGAGGACGCCAGGATGCAAACCCTGGGCTTTTCAATCTTTCAAATGCTTAAGCATCTACATAGTGATATCCACCTGCAGGCTTGTATGCCTACATTATCTACAGTTAAGTATGCTGCACTGGCTCTGTTTCTTAATCCTCTAACACCTACCCTATGGAGCAAGATAACTGCCCCATTGCCCACAGAATTTCTGAGAAGAGGAACTCATGCTTACTTCCTCCACTTCCTTGTCCTCCAATCACACCTCATCATCCTATACCCTGGCTCCCACAACCAGTGACGGAAACAAATCTCTCAAAGTCCTCAGCAACCTCTGACGCTCACTGCTTGCTACCTCTTCCTCGCTGGTCCTTGTACGCCTTTCACCACCCCCTAGTCATCTTCAAAAATATGTCTCCTGGCTATTTCTCCAGGTCTGATGGTTTCTCATGGCTTTTGTTGCTTCTTAATCTTCTACCCCCAATGTTCATTTCCCCACAAAATTTCTACCCTTGGAACTTCTCTCAGACAAACTCTATTTCCATTCCCACCTCTTCGATCATTGGTTCATACTAAATTCCAAATCTGCACTTCTAGTCCTAGCCTCTTCTTTTGAGTTCCACTCCCCATTCTCAAATGCCTCCTGGACTAACCTTGGGTATAACTGGCACAATCACCATATATTTCTATCACTAGAGGGCTGCCTATGCTCCTTATTCATTCATCAGATAGTTTTCTGCGCATGCCAGGAAACCTGAACACAGCAGTAAACACAGTAGACATGGTTCTGCCCTCACAGAGCTTGTGACCCTATGGTGCAGGTCAGGCAAAACACACAAAATAACCACAGATGCTAAGTGTCATTAAGTAAACACAAGGCAGTGTGATACTAGAATAGGTGGTCAAGAGGGCTCTTTGAGGATGTGGCATGTAAGCCAAGAGCAAAAGGATAAAAAGAGCTCATTGAAGTGGTTGAGTGAAGCAACTGATTTGGAAAACACATGGTGTGTTCCAGAGGGCAACAAAGTTAATCAACCTGAATATAAGTGAGAAGCAGGAAGATGACAGTTCCTTGTAGCCTATGGTAAGAAATTTAGATATTAGACCAAGAGCATTGGGATGATGACAAAATGGAAATAAACTACTTGAGAGTCCATTGTAGTAACCTGGCTGTGAGATAAGGGGCTTAGACAAAAGTGGCAGAACAAATGGAAAGAGGACAGATTCCATGATTCCAATAGCTTTACCTGGCAACCCTTCCTTCAGTCCACACTTCTCTGTTGTTCATACCTCCACCAGATTAGATCTAGGCACCCCTTGTTTAGAACCCTTGGCAATTTTCCATTATAGACAGAAGGACCATCCTATTTGAAGTCCTCCACAACCCACGCTGAGTCTACTTTATCAGTATGTTTTTCTCACTACACTTAAAATCCTTTTAGGTTAAGGTTCCAATCCCAGAATACACCTTGCCATTCTGCCAACTCTGTGCCTTGGCCCAGGCTTGCCCCCAGTCTTTCCACCTCCTTTCCCCACCTCAAATCCTACCAGTCCACAAAGCTCCAGCTAAAACACCACTTCTAATTAAGAAGCCCCCCAGATTTTCCAGGAAGCATCTATTCTGAACTTGACAACTTTTTGCACTCTTATAATCTGTCTTAACAGCCGCCCCCCCCCCTTTTTTAAATATATTTTATTGATTTTTTTACAGAGAGGACAGGAGAGGGAGAGTTAGAAACATCGATGAGAGAGAAACATCAATCAGCTGCCTCCTGCAAACCCCCTACTGGGGATGTGCCCGCAACCAAGGTACATGCCCTTGACCGGAATCGAACCTGGGACCCTTCAGTCCGCAGGCCGATGCTCTATCCACTGAGCCAAACCAGTTAGGGCCCAACATTTTTTTTCTTTTCTATTTTTGTCCCTCTTAATCTTCTCCACTAGATATTGAATAATTTGTAGGAAGAAAAAGCTCCAATGCATCCATTTCCCTAAAAACACCTAGTAAAGTCTTGTATAAAGAAATCTTACACTGAAATACCCTTTTTCTAAAAAGTACTTTGAAACTTTATAAACAGTCACTGGTTAAATATTCGTAAGTGGTGAAGTGATATTGAGAGCGACTACTTTACTTTCAACTCCTATTTACCTGCCAGTCACCTGTTCAATGGGAACATTATGGATAGGAATGGAAAAAGAAGTAAAGTGGTAATCAAAGTTAGAAGAGGAACAAGCAAGACCTTAAGTATATACAAACTTGTCACATCAAATTTTAAAAGTCAAATGATAAAGGAACCAATGTATATTATAAAACTTGAAAGCCCCAAATTTAACCCTTTGCACTCCCTTGCTTTTTTCTCGATTCCTTTATTCTAATGCTAACAGTGTCGAGTCACACTCGACATCCTAGTGCAAAAGGTTAAAGAATCATCCATTGAAGATGTATGTCAATAAGGCATAATGTCCAACTCTAAAATATTATAAATCCTTAAACAATATAGGGAGAAAATTCCCAAGACAGAAATTCATGACTGTCAATTCAGGAAATCCTGTTTGAAAGAATTTACAAATATATAAAGAAACCTAAAAGATTCTAAAGTTAGAAATGTAACCTCAAATGCTAAGTGTGCTCAAGGGAGCAGGTTTGGCAAACCATGGCCCGCAGACCAAATCCAGTCTGCCACCTGCTTTTTGTACAGATGGTTTTTATAAGCTTAAATGAATTTTAAAAATTCAAAAGATTAATACTTCATGACATATGGAAATGATATGAAATACGAATTTCAGTGTCCACAAATAGTTTTATTGGAACATAGCCACATTCATTCAGTTTATGGCTGCTTCAGTGATACAATGGTAGAGACTATATGGCCCACAATGCCCAAGATGATATTTACTATCTGGCCCTTTACCGAAAAAGTTTGCCAACCCCTCAGCTATAGAGAAAAGATTTCAAGTCAGAGTAAGAGAGCTGCAAGGCACCTCTGACTATATGAGGGAAATCAACAGAGACTTCAGCTTCCAACCTCAGAATAACCAGGAACAGGATTTACCCTCCTACCTTAGACAATCAGAAAGCTGGTGTAAAAAATGTGAAACAATTTTTTTCAGGCATTATATACCAAGCAGCATAGGACTACAATCCCTGATGGAAGAGCAATAAATAGATAAGCCTTATAATTGCCCTGACTCTGCCTAGAAGGCAAACTCCAGACTACAGAGGGATGGGAATTCTAAACAGGGCACAAATGTGTCCCTGACCTGTAAGGACAGGCACTGGAGATCAGGGAGTTTGAGGAAGCTGAAAGTTGCAGGACCAAGTTCTGGAAAGGAGAGAGCTACACAGAAATGCATAGAGTCAATGAGTCTTCACTGAATATTAAGATATACATGTACTAGTATAAAGTGAAACTCCAGTTAGCTGGACAAAGAATGGCCCAGGAACTATGAATAGAATGGTCCCCAGAGTTCACATGGGGCTGCAAATTGTTTCAGTTCCCACTGGCCATATTGGAGAGTTCACACTAATTACTCAGTGAATTCAGTAGAGACCCCAAATGGGCCACACCTATTAGTGGAACTAAACTATCCTGGGAAAAAGCTACTTGAGACAGCATGAAGCTTAAAAACAAGCCTTAAAAGGATCAAACTGAACTGCAAGTCAATTAACCAACTACCAGAACAAAGGCCCAACAAAATCTAGGCATCCAACAACATAAAATACACAATGTCCAGCATTCAATCAAAACTTAGTAGACATGCAAAAAAGCAAGGAAATGTGACCCACAACTAGAGAAAAATCAGTCAATAGAACAGATGCAAAAATTATAGAGATGATAGATAGGATCAGCTATTTATAACTATGTTCAAATATTCAAAGCAGCAAGAGAAAGTTATTTTAGTGACTGTTTTCTCAAATCTCTCAAGGAGGATACACAGCTAGTACCATTCTAGATGCACAGAAGTGAATGTATTACATGCAACAGTTAAGGGGCATTAGACTCAATTCTGGGAACCAAATTGAGAGAGGCTAGGTAAGAGAAATACATAAACATTATGAGGAGAGAAACAGAAGATAGAAAAAAGAACCAAACAGCCCTGACTGGTATAGCTCAGTAGGTTGGGCATCGCCCCATGCACCAGAGGTTGCTGTGGTTTGATTCCAGTAAAAGACACATGCCCAGATTGCAGGCTTGAACCTGGTAGGGGGTGTGCAGGAGGCAGCCGATTAATGTTGTGCTCTTGCATCAATATATATATATATATATCTCCCTCCCTCCCTCCCTCTATTGAAAAATCAATAATCTATTCTTTAAAAAAAAAAAAAAAAAAAGCCTGGCCAGTGTTTCTCAGTGGTTCAGCATTTGACCTATGAACCAGGAGGTCATGATTTGATCCCTGGTCAGGGCACATACCTGGGGTTACGGGCTCGATCCCCAGTAGGGGGTGTGCAAGAGAAGGCTAATCAGTGATTCTCTCTCATCATTGATGTTTCTGTCTCTCTCTCCCTCTCCCTTCCTCTCTGAAATCAATAAAAATATACATTTTTTAAAAAGAACCAAACAGAACTTCTAGATAAGAAAATAAAGAATAAAATGAAAAATTCATTGGATGGGATTAATAGCAGACTAAACATTTGCAGAAGAAAGGGTTAGGGAACTTCAAGATGTAGCAATAAAATTTATCCCAAGTGAAACACAAAGAAAAGAAGTAGTAAACTGAGATAACAAAACTTAATTTCTAGGCTGCTCTGCTACAAATCATCTACTCAGAATAAAATGCAAGGATTCCCATTAAGTCTGCATATTACGTAGACAGTCTCTTGCTATCTGAAGTTACCCATAAGTAAAAAAAACTTTCCCAACTGAAAGTGCTGACAAGAGTAAATGTGGTATCTTCCTGGGTAATAATTTTAATTAACATTCAAATAAATGCATGTGCTTTCGCTTCAATGTTTGAAGCGTCATCCTCAGATGTAGTCCTCTCTCCCGTACAGTTGAGGTACCTGTCAGGGGCACATCACAGAAAAAGTTTAAAAAACACCGACTTAAGGAACTACTCAAAAAATCCTAAGAACAAGCCATTTCACTTCAAGTTCACCTACTAAATGACCAACATTGACTTTTAGATTCAAAACCTAAAGGCACTGTTGGGAAGAGGCTTCGAGCTACTAAAGTTAGTTTCCTCCAACGTTCACTCCTTCAAGAAACCACCGAGCCCTGGCCGGCTTGGCTCAGTGGATAGAGCGTCAGCCTGCGGACTGAGGGATCCCGAGTTCGATACCGGTCAAGGGCACGTGCCTGGGTTGTGGGCTTGATCCCCAGTGGGGGGCATGCAGGAGGCAGCCGATCAATGATTCTCTCTCATCATTGATGTTTCTATCTCTCTCTCCTTCTCCCTTCCTCTCTGAAATCAATAAAGAAATATATTTAAAAAAAAAAAGAAAGAAATCACTGAAATAACAAGTCATCAAGCGGCATCTTGTGATAACAGATCAATTTTAATTCCAGCACCTGAAACTATACAAGGGTACGCTTTATAAACCTCCTGGGACTGTTGTACACATTCAATAAAGTGACAACTGTGCAATACCACTTAGTATCTCAAAATCAGGAACAGACTTTTGAATTGTTTAAACACAATCCACAGAATTAAAAACGAAATCAGAAGCCACCCACAGTTATAGTAATTGTCCATTTAAACGTTTACAGGTACTACCGGACACATAGTCAATATCTAGCGGGATGGTGAGGGTGATTTCAGATCCTCATCCTGTTGTACTCTCCTGGGCAGGTTTCTCGGGTAGCTATGTGACTGGCCAAAGATTGCCACAACCAGGACCAGAAGAGCAAGTCAAGTTCCACCACAGTTCCTGTAGTTTTCACTTTTTTTTCTTTGTCAGTTAAAAGTGAACAGTGAGAATTAAATACTTATCTTTACATATACACAAGGTATGCTGTGAAAGCATAGTTGCTTACAAACATATAAAAATACTTGTTAACTAGTTTGATAAGAAAATAATGTATAAAAGTATATAGCAAAAACATTAATCATCTCTGACCCTGGAAAGATCAATTCCTTATTTTATATTACAACAAAAACAGTTTTAGTTTTTTTGAACCCCCTTATCCAGAAATACTTACAAAGGAAGACACACATAAATTCTTTATTTTTACTCTGAACATGGTTGTGAAGAGAGTGAAATTAGAAAACCAAGACCATTGAAATGCCTAAGTCCAGAATGAGTCCAAATATTTGGCCACACGGAATATTATCATCTTTAAGAGCAGGAGTAATAATAAAGGCTTTTAAAGCAGTTTTTAATTTATAAATACAATAGGCATTTTGGTATTTTGGCCACTGGAAAACGAAGGCTGTAGCATCAGTAAAGGTCTGAGATATCTCACTTTTGAGGATTCGCTTCAGTGTATTTAAGGTAACGAAAGGTGACATAAAAAGTTTTAGAGATAGGCAAAAATTCACATTTTAAAAAAACAACTCCCTATGTTTCTATTTAGATTAACAGTAGGCAATATGATTCCAGACGTTAAAAGTTATTTCAAAACCCATGATTTCGGCTTGGCAAACAGCTTAGGTTCCAAATCTGATTCATCCCTATTAAAATGTAAGCCCTTAAAAAAGAATGTGTCTGTTTACGCAGTTATATCTTTTGAAATAATCAGAAAACTTTGAAGCAGCCTTAGTGTTTCCTTTCCATCTGTCTTGAAACGACCATGGGGTCAGCCTCACAGAAGTAGTCAGCCAGCTTCTTGGTCAGAGGCCACCACCGTGATCACTTGTCTAAGGCTAGAAAGGTACCATTGTGACGTCACCGTAAGGAGAGAAGGTGAGGGCTTTCCTGGCAGTTGGTAGCTATAACTCAAGGGATTCTTAGAAAATGACACAATGGCAGCCTTTCTTGTCTTTTTCTTTCCGCGTTGGTTCTGGTGAAGGAGGACATTCCTGCTCTTGAAATTTCCTGTAAGACAGAAAAATCTACATGTAAATCTATAAAATCTACATATGCCTTCTTGGTAATATATTATTACAAAGGCAGGTTATTTTTTGATAAATCTAGTGTATGTGCATATGCTTTTCAATGCTAAATTTCACCTAGGAAGCAAAGCAAAACTTGGGGGGAGGAGTGCCCACAAATGCTTTAGTACCAGCATAACAGGCTGTCCAAGCTTCTTCATTAATGGGTAAGATGCTGAACTCAGTGCCTCTAAATTCTCTTCCCAAATTAAAGTTCCATGACCCTAAGGTATACTTAAAATAAGTATGCATCACTACAGCACAATATAAAATTACCCTTATGAGGTATTTATCCATGTTCTTATCCATGTCCTACCACCTACTAGCTACAAGTCAGTATTAGACAAGTTAGCTGACCTCTCTGAACCTCCATGTTTTAGAAGGGAATAATAAAAACCCACCTTTTACAGTTGCTATGAAGATTAAAGAAGATCGTATTATGCTTACTTATTGTTTTACTCCTCACCGAGGATATTTTTTCATTGACTTTTAACGAGTTGAAGGGTGGGGAAGAGAGAAAGAGACATCAATGTGAGATCGATACATCGATTGGCTGCCTCCTGCACGCACCCCAACTGGGGCCACGGATTGAGCCTGCAACCGAAGTATGTGCCCTTGACCAGAATTGAATCCAAGACCTTTCAGTCCGAGGGCTGGCACGCTAACCACTGAGCAAAACCAGTTAGGGCTGTGTAGTGTTTATATGCCTAACAGTACCTAGCATTAGAAAGCCTGCCCTACCCTCTCCTCACTCCTGAGGGATGGATGGATATAGACAGATTCTGAGGATCAAATCCAAAGACAAAATATTTCAAAAAGGCAGTAAAAATGATTTTAAGAAGGACTAGTTCATCTCTGTATATGTTACAATACACATGACATAAAATTTACCAACTTATCCATTTTTAAGTGTACAGTTCAATGGCATTTAAAAATATTCACGTTATGTAACTATCACCACCATCCATCTCCAGAACTCTTTCCTCTCCCAAATCTAGACTCTGTATTCATTAAAAAATAACAGGCCTCAGATTTTTAACAAACTAGTAAAAAATATAATCTTTACCTCACCGCCCGCCCTCCACAGAGAACACTCAGGCAAGGGCTAAACATTACAAGAAGTTCAGATGTTAAGTCAGCTTACTAGTAGATACACAATTAACATGAGCCCACTCCACAGACCTGTCAAACTATCTAACTAGCAGAGAACCCAGTAGATCTAGAGAGCAGAGGGTGTGGTAGGGGCCAGCCACAGACTCAAAATAACCAAATCAAACCCTGCTCAAGAAAGCACCTCAATCTCTTCTCACACACAAACATATACAGAAACTCCAGTGGACTTCACCCATCACCTCAAGCTTCCTGGAACCCATTAACACTTTCTGAACCACAGGGGCCTCCTAGGCCAGTTAACAGAAAGACTCTTTGTAGTCTGGATTACTCTCCGTGACCCATGGGGACACTCAATATCTATCACTTGCTTATTACTCTTTGCTGGGAGGAGCTGGGTAAGAAGCAAAGCTAAGAGCACAGTCTGGACTCAGAGCTGTGGATTCAAGTCCCAGTTCTGCCATTTAATATGCCCAAGCTTTGAACGAGTTAGTTAACCTCTCTGTACCTGTCTCCCCATCTGAAAGTGGGAATAAATGAAAGTATTTGACTTACAGGTTGTGGTGAGGATTAAATATAATAACACACATAAAGCACTTAACCCAGCATCTGCCAGAAACTACCCTTAAATGTCAGCTGCCGTCATCGCTATCCTCACACCATCACCTTGGGAAATTGCATAGATTCTTTTCAAAATTCCTATGTGGACTCTCTACTTCAATTAAATTAGGGTTTATATGTAGGAAGTACCTAGAATATAAAATGGACTTAATTAAAATTTTTAGCACGTGTATTAATCCCCAAATCAGAATCATTTCTACATACAATTTCCTTTCTTACTAAAAAACATTTAATGGTCCCCCTGTTAACGGTTTTGAAAAGCACAGTGTGATTACCTGTCAAATTCAGTAAATTAAAACAAATTTCTAGAATGTATCTTGCTTACCTTATAACCCGGACAAGTTCATGGAAAGCTTGATCTACATTCATCCTAATCTTTGCAGATGCCTCCATATAAGTAACCTTCAGCTGTCGTGCTAACTGCTGTCCTTCTTCCTGTGTTACCTGAAATTCCAAGAGTAGTGTATGAGGTACAGTATTAACAGTGAGATCCACTCCATCTAACCCTCAGCCACGGCTGCATTGCTAATCCACCCAGAGGCCAAGCTGGTCTGTCACAAAAGGACTTAACAGCTCAGCACACACTGAAGCCCAGCTCTGCAGAACTCAGGAGCACACACCTGTGACAGGAGCATGACTTCAGTCTAGAGGTTACTCAAAAAGTATTAAACACAACAGTGATAAATCTGGGAAGGTAAAGGCCAAGATGCTATGAGAATCTGTAACCCTGTCCGGCTGGTCAGGGAAAGCTGCCCTGAGGAAGTGACATTTAAGAACTAAATAAAAAATACGGAGCTAGCTGGAGGTGGGGTGAGGAGGTATCCCTGACAAAGGAAAGAGCACCCTTGAGCAAGGGCCACAGTGGGGAATGTGCTTTCCAAGTTCCAGGAACTGAAAGAAGCCAAGAATGGCTGGATACAGCAAACCAAGAAAGAAAACGACAAGAGGTGAGCGATGGGGAGGAGGACGGGGGTCTTTTTCACTTCTGCACTTCCCTGTACCGGTACATAGGAGATGCTCCACAAATATGTGGAAAAAATGAACAATGAATAGGACCACGAGCCTTTACAATGCCTTTCTTACATTAGGAGGCAAAGGAAGGCAGACAAGGAAGGGTGCCAGAGCTGATGACAGAAAACGGCAGGCCAGAATAAGAAAACATTAACTGAACTAAGTAAATACCTTATGTATTTTAAATGTGAAAGGTCAGACCAGTGATATTTGCCTAAAATTATTAAATCATATTACATTTACATTTATATAGTGGGGCTGAAAAGGTATGTTTTTGAAAAAAGACTTCATTGCTGTCACTATCACAAAAGTAAACACTTGTAGAAAAGTTAGAAAAAAGATATGGGAAAAAAGAAAAGATTAGAAGCCTGTCACCCATAGAGAACCACATTCTTCTCCTTTTTCAATGATATACCTTTTTCTCTACAAAAATAAGATCATAACTTCTATGTATTTGTGTTACACCCTGGAAACACACTAACCTCATTTATCTAGGTGTTCTTTGGTAATAGTCTTTCTACATAAACAGCTTATGTCATTTGCTAATAAAAAGTTTTATTGCTTCCTTTCTGACGTGGATGCCTTTTCTTTTTTTTTTTTCTGGTCTTAGCTCACTGCCTAGAACCGCCAGTACAATGACATCTGTGGTGTGAGGGGTACTTCTGACTTGTTTCTGATCTTAGTGACAAAGCATTTGGTCTTTCACCATTACATGTGCTATTTGTTGCAGGTAGGGTTTTATGTACCTACTAGAGGCCTGGTGCACGAAATTTGTGCACTGGCAGGGTGTTCCTCAGCCCAGCCTGAACCCTCTCCAATATGGGACATCCCTCTCACAATCCGGGACTGCTGGCTCCTAACCACTTGCCTGCCTGCCTGATTGCTCCTAACCGCTTCTGCCTGCCAGCCTGATCACCCCCTAACCACTCCCCTGCCAGCCCAGTCACCCCCAACTGCCCTCCCCTGCCGACCTGGTTGCCCCCAACTGCCCTCCCTTGCCAGCCCGATCACCCCCAAATGCCCTCTGCTGCTGGCCTGTTTGCCCCCAACTGCCCTCCCCTGCAGGCCTGATCACCCACAACTGCCCTCCCCTGCCAGCCATCTTGTGACAATGTGGGGGCGGCCATCTTGTGATGACGTGAGGGCATCGCGCGAGGGCCACCCAGGCTTTTATTAGTATAGATAACAGCAGAGATTTCAGCATCCCTCTCTCAATAATTGATTGAGCAAGGAGAAAGAAAATCAGTAATGACATAGATGGCCTGAACCACACTATCAAAACACCTTATGCTAATTGACATGAGAGGTCCTTCGTCATCAGGCTAACCAAGGTCCTCACTATTCCATTTGCAAAGTGTTTTCATCAGGAATGGATGTTGGATTTTGTCAAATGTTGTTTTCTGTGTCTACTGAGATCATATGATTTTTTTCTTTTTTAGTTTGTTGATATGGTAAATTATATTAATTCATTTCCACATGTCAAACCAATACTGCATCCCCCACTTAAGGGATGATGTATTGTCCTTTCCACATATTGTTGAATTCTATTTGTTAAAAAAATCTCCATTTTACATCTATGTTCATGAGAGATGTTGGATTGTAGTTTTCTTACATCTTTGTCTGGTTTTAGTATCAGAACAATGCTGCTTCATATGATGAGTGGGATAGAATTCCCTCTTCTTCAATTTTCTGGAACAGTTTCAGCAAAATTGGTTCTATATAATTCATTAACCCTTTGCACTCGCTTGCTTTTTTCTCGATTCCTTTATTCTAATGCTAACCATGTCGAGTCACACTCGACATCAGAGTGCAAAAGGTTAAAGATCCCATCTAGGTTTGTTGTTTTGTTTGAGGGAAGGTTCTTACAACAAATTAAATTTATTTTATCAATACAGTACTGTTCAGATTTTTTTTTTTGAGTGAGCTTTGGTAATTTGCGCCTTCCAAGGAATATGTCTATTTCATCTAACATGTATAAAATTATTAGTTTATTAGTATAAAGTTGTTTATAGTATTTCTTCATTATTTCTTAAATATTTATATATTTATAAGATCTGAAGTGATGGTATCTTTCCCATTACTGATGTTGATAATTTGTGTCTTTTACCATTCTAGCCATATTTGTCACTGACCTTCTAAAATTCAGTTTGGGGTTTGTTTGTTTTTTTCCTGTGTTTTCTATTTTTTATTTCATTGCTTTCCATTCTTAGCTTTATTGTTTCCATTCTTCTGATTAGTATGACTTTAACTTACTCTTTTTCTTTTAGTTTTTAAGGTAGAAGTCATTGCATTGAGACCTTTCTTTCCTAATAAAAGCATTTAGTCCCATAAACTTCTTTATATACTTCTGCAGTAGCTCCCACAAATTTTGATATGTTGTTTTAATTTTCGTTCAGTTTACAAAGCTTTGTAATTTCCCTTTGGTTGGTTTTGTTTTTTTTTGTATCAAGGATTAGAAGTATGTAGTTTCCCCATATTTAGAGATTACCTAGATTTCTTTTTTTATTGATTTCCAATTTAATTTCACTATGGAATTAAAACAAAACATATGTTGTCTCATTAGAAATCCTTTCAATTTATTGAGATTTGTTCTATGATCCACTCTCATTTCAAAAGAATGTGCATTCTGCTACTGTTAGGTGAAGTGTTCATTAAATGTAAATTAGGATAAGTTGTTTGATAGTGGTGTTCAAGCCATCTATATATATCACTATTGATTTTCTTTCTGCATCCTCGGTCAATGATTGAGAGAGGGGTGCTGAAATTTCTGACTATTAGTATAAATATGTCCATTTCTCTTTGTAGTTCTTTCAATTTTTGCTTCAAGAATTTTGAAGCTGCTATTAGGTACATGAATATTTACCTAATAGCAGGATTGTTATGTTCTCTTGATGATTAACCTCTTTATCATTATGACACAATCCTCTTTATTCCTGGTAATATTCTTTGCCATGAAATCTACTTTGATATTTATAGAGCCATTTCAACTAATTTTTTTAAATGTTTTTATTGATTTTTTATAAAGAAGGGAGAGGGAGGGAGGGAGGGAGGGAGGGGAGAGAGAGAGAGAGAGAGAGAGAGAGAGAGAGAGAGAGAGAGAGAGAGAGAGAGAGAGAAACATCAATGTGAGAAAGAAACATCGATCAACTAATTCCCGCACGCACCCCAACCAGGGAACAAACCTGCAACTCGTATGTATGCCCTGACCAGGAATTGAACTGGCGACTTTTTGGTGCACAGGATGATGCTCAACCAACTGAGCCACACCGACCAGGGCCAAATGTTTTTTCATTAGTGTCACCATGGTATATTTTAGCCCAACCTTTTATTTTTAACCTACTTGTGTCTTCACATTTAAAGTAGACTTCTGGTAGTGTCTTGCTTTGTTTATCCAATCTGACAATATCTGCCTTTCAATTGAGGTGTTCACACTATTTACATTTAATGTTATTGTTGACATAGTTGTATCACCTTGAAATTTGTTTCCTGTCCATCCTATTTGTTCTTTGTCCTACTTTTCCTTTTTCTGCCTTGTTGTGGATTAACTATATTTTTTTAGTGATTCCATATTATTTCCTATGTTGATTAATGAACTGTATACTTATTATGGTATTTTAATGATTGTTTTAGAGTCTATAATACACATTTTCTTTCACTCATCGCAATCTAATTCAAATGTCATGATACCACTTCATGTGTAGTTTTAAGAACCTTATTACAAAATGAGTATGTTTCTCCCTTCTGCCCTTTTTTATTACCTTTTACCTCACAATACATTGTTATTATTCTTGCTTTAAACATCCAATTATGTTTTAAAGAGATTTAAATAACAATAAAAGTAATTTACATTTGCCTACATAATTACCATTTTTGGTACTCTTCATTTCTTTGTATAGATCCAGATTTCCATTTGGTATAATTTCTCCTTTTACATTTCTTATAATGCAGGTCTGCTGGTAATGAATTCTTTCACCTTTTGTATACCTGGGAAAAGTCTTTTTTTCACCTTAATTTTTGAAATGAATGTTTAGTGGGTATTGAATTCTAGGCAACAGTTTTTTCTTACAGCACTTCAAAGGTGTTGGGCCACTCCAGTCTGGTTTGCATTGTTTCCCAGGAGAAACTATGACGACTGGTCACATCTTTATCTTTACTCCTCTTGTCATTTTTCAGATTCTCTCTTTATCACGAGTTTTAAACAATTTCATGATAATATGCCTTGTTGTCATTTTCTTCATACTTCTTGTGCTCACGGTTTGCTGAGCTTCTTAGATATACAAGTTTATGGTTTTCATCAAATTTAGAATTTTTTCATCCTTTATTTCTACTGTTAATCACAGTCATTGTAAATCTAATTTCTGGAAGTTCTATTTTGATCTTCATATATCTTCCATGTCTATAGTTAACATATTCAGTCTTTTCTCTAGTTTCTTTAACATAGGAATATGTTTTAATATCTGTATTCACTAATTCTGTGTCATTTCTGGGTCTGTTTCTATTCATTATTTTTTTTCCTATTATGAGTCATATTTTCCTGCTTCTTTACATGCCTAGTAATTTTTGAGTGAATGGTTGGATATTGGACTTTGATCTACTAAGTTCTGGATAGTTTGTATTCCTACAAATGTTTTGAGCCTTCTTTTGAGATTCAGTTATTTGGGAAGTTTGATCTTTTTTTGTTATACAGTGTTAGAACAGCATTTAGTCTACGGCTAATTCTGCCCTACAAGTGAAACAAAACACCATTCAATACTCCAAGAATTATAAGGTTTTCCACTCGGGCCAATTATATTATGAATTATTTCTGACCCTATCTGACCTCAAGGCATTGTTCTCTCTAATCTTGTCAGGTAGTTTGTTCTCCCAATTTAATAAATTCCATTCCCAAAATTCAGCAACCTCAATGAAATACCATTAGGTTATTACATTAATGCATATACATCTAACAAGTACTTCATAACACTTTATACCCTGCTGTGTTCCAAAAGGGTGGCAGGCTGGTTTCAAGTTTATGTAATTTTTAAATTTACCCTTTCTCTCTTCAAAATAGCATATGTACCATAAGACATATGGTTATGAAATATAAACCAATCAAATCAAGCAATCAATTAACAAGTAAGGAAACCAAGTAAGAAAGTTTCATGAAGCCAAGAATTTAGAAAGAATATTTTTTTTAAATGTCCTTTAAGAAAAAAAACTGACATGGTAAATTCCTTCCTATAAAAATACCCCCATGTTGTCACAAATTCTGTTTCTTCTCTCTGGGAGAGACCTCCCAACTCTATACCCTTAATTTGTTTCTTACTAATACTTTAAGACTGAAGCAATCAGCAATTTCTCCTTAGTGTTGATGTTGTTTTAGAACAGCCTGCCAGGACTCTTGTCACACCCTGCCGTGGCTGTGATAAGTGTTAACACACTATACTACACTATAATTTTTGGTTTAGGTTTGTTGCTCTCCTGCCATTGTGTTCTCTGTAGCTAGGGAATAAGGATTCCTGAGTCTAGAAGAGTGCAAAGTAGTTAACTAAATAAACATATGTTAATGAATATGACCAATCAAGTAAGTACACCTGGAAATAAAAGAAGGATGGTATAGGGAGAAAAATAAAAATAAATATTTGAGACAAGTTCATCTCAATAACTTACTTTACTAATATAAATTTGACTGGGAAGGAAAATACGTGTCCTTAAGAATTTTCTATTTGTCTTTCTGCTCAATTATTCTTCAAAAAGGTAGTTTGCCTTATCCCCCCTGCATAATGTAATTCAGCTAGAGGGGAACAGCAAATGACCTGTCTTTATAGACAGTAAGAAAATTAACAAATTAATGGTCTAGATGATAAAACAATCCAACTGCTAAGACTGTGTCTGTGCTTAATTTATTTATTTTTAAAGCATGGTCTCACACCACTATCTTTCAGGAATTAAGGTCAGCTAAGTTTGTACAACCACATTTCTGGTCAAGAACGCTCTAACCACAAAAAAAGTTGCTGTCAAGGTCACTGGTGTAGCCTAATTTTAACTAAATGGAAACGGCATTGCTACACCACCAACACAAAGAAAATGAACATCACATGAAACAAAGCGAAGACACAGTACTGTGAAGCCAGAAATTGACAGAAGCTTGAAGGCTCACAAACAAGGCTTTCTTAGAGGTTCCTCAGAGAGTTTTATAAAGATGCCAAATACCCAGCCTTATCCCCTGCATATTCTGATTTGGTAGGTCTGAGCTCTATCTAGAAATGTTTTGTTTTAAACAACTGAAGTGAATCTGATGCAACCTCCAGGGAGATTATTCCAAGGCACAATGTATAGTAGCAGAAATCCACAATAATATGAACTTATGTAATATTGTATATTTCCAAATAGAGAAGAGTAAAATGGGAATGATGAGAGCAACTTCATTAAAACAAACTGGGTTTAAATGGAACAGACCATAGCACTTGTAATACTTATTTAGGGATGTGTGTAGTTAATGAATAACCTAAGTTTACAGAAGCAAAACTTGTTTTTCAAACCTATTACGTAGAAAGAGTCATTATATTAATACCACATCTTGATTTGTTGATGCTGATTCATTCATTCAGCAAATATTTACTGAGTGCATCTTTGTTCTATGTGCTAAGGATAAAGCATGAACAAAACCAACAGGTGGAAATTGAGAGGCCCTCAATGCACGTACATCAAGTCAATAGTTGACATACCTTTGAGATGCAGTCAAGGCGCGAACAGGTAAGGTAGAAGACCCTTGCTCTATTGTTAGAGGGGGATGGGTTCTTTTTCCTGGGAGGTGGCAGGGGCACACTGTGGTGCAGGTACTGACAAACAGGAGGAGTCAGCACATTTAGGTATCTATCATTATAAGTGTAATGAGTTCCTTTGTATGTTTTTTTATAAATATTTAAAAAATTTTGTTATGTATTTTTTTAGAGAGAGGAAGGGTGAGGGGGAGAGAGAGAAACAATCAGCAGCCTCCTGCATGCCCCTCACTGGGAATTGACGCAGGCCACTAGCAATTAAACACTTAACAAAGTGGCAAGGAAAGGGACAAGATAAGGCAAGTCAGGGAGGAAAAAAGGGGCTCACAACAGTGCACCCTAGACAGAGCTGTCTGAAGGACAAGGAACTTGAAATCGTAGGCTCATAAAGCCCATAGCCCGAGACCACATACTGCTGTATTAAGTTTCAGCATCAATGTGCTGTCATATTTACCTACTCTTACATTTTAGCAAGAGCAAGCCAATCAGTTACCTATGTGTTCTCCCTGCACTTTTGACAGGAAAAACAAAATGATCAATGCTTCTGTAAGGGACCAGGTATGTGGTAATGCTAAATAACCATTCAAATTCTATAAATCTCTTTTTATAAACTTCAGTGATTTTGTTTTTTCCTACTGCTCTGTTGTCAGTGTCTGGAAAAAGAGTTCAATAAATTTTGAATAGATGAAAGAACAAGTCTACGAAGATACAGAAGCCAAAGGAAGCAGGCGAAGCTTCTTCTGGCTAATCTCCCCTCCCTGATGGGTTTAGCTCAGGGGCCAGTGGCAGGAAGCCCAAGGCTGAGCACACACTCAGAACATGGGGAACTGGCATTTGCTATCAAAGAGAAAATAGGCTAGAAGGTAGAGAGAAAGTCCAAAGGATCGAGTCTAAGACAAAAGGCAAAAATGAATGAGCTAGGTCAACAACTATGAGCAAGTCTGACTGGTTACTGACTAAGAACCTGGAGATGACCAAAATGTAAGCATTTCTAAAGGGGGGGGTGGGGGGGTGGATTTCCTAGGGCCTGTCCAGGCTCAGTTGGTAGAGCAATTAAGGGTGCCAAGACATTACAGAACATCACCTTTAATTGTGAAGAAACTTCAAAAATATAACATTTCCATTTCAAATGTAGTTGAGTATGGCCCTCAAGGCTGGGAGGCATGTTTGTCCTTGTACATCCCTGGGCCCTAAGACACCCTAGAAAGGTAAGATGGGGAGGAGCCAACAAAGGCCACTGCAGAGGAGAGGGGAAGGGGAGGGAATGGTGTCCCAGAGCTAAGTAAACAGTGTTTCAAAAAGGAGAATGTGAGCAACTGTGTCAAATGTCACTGACATCTGTGCAAATGGTGACCTTGACTGGGGCACTGCATGCCAGAAGTCAGTGCCAGCAAGAATGGCAGGAAAGAAAGCAGAGGGAGCAAGTGTACAATGCTTTTAAGGAGTTTTGCTATTGAGGGAGAAGCAAAAAAGTATTTCGAGAGAAGTGTCAGATTAAGAACAAGTATTTGCTATAATTCCTTTTTGTTTTAAAGATTGTAGTATGCTGTATGCTAATGGGAATGACCACGTAGGAGAGAAATGGGGCAACTCGAATGAAACAATTACTGGAGCGGTGCCCATGAGCTGGTGAGAAGGAAAGGAACCCGGTGCTACGGGAGGGGCTGGTCATACAGAGGTGAAGAGTTTATCCATGTAAGTGGGGGAAGGGAGAATTGATGGGATACATGTGCACTGAGGTTAGTTCATGTGGAGGTCAGAACATGCAGAAACTTCTCAGTGAAACAGAAAAATATCACTCATACAAACTGACAGGAAGGGGAAGAAAGTGTTGTAAGTTTAAGAATGAGAAAGTAGATATCAAGCTATATTACCAAGCAACGATTCTCAAAACTGCCTGTTACTGGCACAAGAACAGACATATAGACTAATGGAACAGAACAGAGAACCCAGAAATTGACCCAAGCCATTATGTTCAATTAATATTTGACAAAGGAGGCAAGAGTATACAATGGAGTCAAGACAGTCTCTTCAATAATTGGTGTTGGGAAAACTGGACAGATACATGCAAAAAAAATGAAACTAGGCCACCAACCTACACCATACACAAAAATAAACTCAAAATGGACAAAGGACTTAAACATAAGACAGGAAACCATAAAAATCTTAAGAGGAATCCAGCCCTAACCGGTTTGGCTTAGTGGATACAGCGTTGGCCTTCGGACTAAAGGGTCCCAGGTTCGATTCCGGTCAAGGGCACGTACCTTGGTTGCGGGCACATCCCCAGTGGGAGGTGTGCAGGAGGCAGCTGATCGATGTTTCTCTCTCATTGATGTTTCTATCTCTCTATCCCTCTCCCTTCCTCTCTGTAAAAAATCAATAAAATATATTAAAAAAAAAAAAAAGAGGAATCCACAGGCAGCAAAATCTCAGACATATACTGAAGCAATATCTTCACTAATACAGTGCCTAGGGCAATGGAAACTAATGAGAAAATAATCAAATGGGACTACATCAAAATAAAAAGCTTCTGCACAGTCAACAAAACAACAAAAAAGCCCATTACATGGGAGAACATATTTGCCAATGTTATCTCCAATAAGGGTTTAATCTCCAACATTTACAGGGAACTCATACAACTTAACAAAATGAAGATAAACAACCCAAACAAAAAATAGGCAACGGACCTAAATAGATACTTTTTAAAGTATATATATATTTTTATTGATTTTGGAGAGGAAGGGAGAGGGAGAGAGAGTTAGAAACATCAATGATGAGAGAGGATCATTGATCGGATGCCTCCTGCACGCCCCCTACTGGGGATTGAGGCCACAACCCCAGGCATGTGCCCTTGGCCAGAATCGAACCTGGGACCCTTCAGTCCGCAGGCCGACGCTCTATCCACTGAGCCAAACCGGCTAGGGCCCTAAATAGATACTCTTTGAAAGAGGACATACAGAAGGCCAAGAGATATGAAAACATACTCAAAGTCACTAATCATCTGAGAAATGCAAATCAAAACAACAATGAGGTACCATCTCACACCTGTCAGAATGGCTATCATCAACAAATGACAAGTGCTGGAGAGGATGCAGAGAAAAGGGAACCCTCGTGCACTGCTGGTGGGAATGCAGACTGGTGCAGCCACTGTGGAGAACAGTATGTTTCCTCAAAAAACTAAAAATGGAACTCCCATTTGACCCAGTGATCCCACTTCTAGGAATATATCCCAAGAAACTAGAAACACCAATCAGAAAGGATATATGCACCCCTATGTTCATAGCAGCACAATTTAGCATAGCTAAGATTTGGAAACAGCCTAAGTGCCCATCAGCAGATGAGTGGATTAAAAAACTGGTATGTCTACACAATGGAATACTGAGCTGCTGTAAAAAAGGAAGGCACTCCTACCATTTGCAACAGTATGGATGGACCTGGAGAGCATTATGCTAAGTGAAATAAGTCAGTCAGAGAAAGATAAATATCACATGATCTCACTCATTTGTGGAATAGAATGAACAACATAAGCTGATGAACAAAAACAGATCCAGAAACAGAGAAGCATCAATCAGACTGTCAAACCTCAGAGGGAAGGCATGGGAGGGTGGGGATAAGGGGGAGAGATCAACCAAAGGACTTGTATGCATGCATATAAGCATAACCAATGGACACAGACACCAGGGGGGTGAGGTCATGAGCGGGGGGTATTTGGGGGGCCAGGGGGGATAAGGACACATATGTAATACCTTAATCAATAAAGACAATTAAAAAAAAAAGATTTGGTCACTAATGCAACTTAGAAAAAAAATCAAATCCTGCCATTTAAATCAAATCTATTCTCTACATGAAAGTAATTTAGCACTAATAATGGGTAAATTGGGCCTTTGGGGGTAACTTTAAGATTGTCTAACTAAATTAGAGTTTTGGATGTTACCCAAGAAATTATAACATGTGAACTGGAGCTGGTACAAATATTTGCAGGTTTATACAGTCCACTAAAGTTCTGCGCAAAAAATGTGGAAATGTAATTTCCCCAAATCTACTACCTTTTTATTTCTTACCTATTGTGACTTCTACTAGTATAAAGAGTGTGCTGTGTCAAACAGCACAGTTTTTTTTTATCATGGCACTTTCAATTGTTGCATTAAATACATTCACTCACTTACATAGAAACAACTGGTTTTCCCAATGCAAAACTCCTTCTCACCTGTCTCTGATGATCCAGATCTGCTTTGTTACCGATTAAAATCATTGGGAACTCATCACGATCCTTTACTCTGAGAATCTGTCTTTGAAACTTATAGATTTCTTCAAAACTAAAAAAAGAAAAACAATTAAACAATTTGGCCAAGAAGCAGCATATGTCCCATGTCCCATTTAATACTCTATTTCTTTTTCTTTCTAAAAACCAGAAAATCCAAATCCAATAAAACAGTGGTCTAGACCAGTGGTCGGCAAACTCATTAGTCAACAGAGCCAAATATCAACAGTACAACGATTGAAATTTCTTTTGAGAGCCAAATTTTTTAAACTTAAACTTCTTCTAACGCCACTTCTTCAAAATAGACTCGCCCAGGCCGTGGTATTTTGTGGAAGAGCCACACTCAAGAGGCCAAAGAGCCACATGTAGCTCACGAGCCGCAGTTTGCCGACCACGGGTCTAGACCAGCGGTCGCCAACCCTTTGGACCTCACGAACCACGCACCAGTGGTCCACAAACCACTGGTTGGTGACTGCTGTTCTAGAGGGAAGCGAGATCTCCATTTGAATATTGGTACAAACCTGCCTCTATCTGTGACTGAAAAGACCAACAGGAAACCCTCGCCAGTCCGCATATACTGTTCTCTCATAGCTCCAAACTCTTCTTGTCCTGCTGTATCTAGAACTAAAGAAAAAGCAACAACTGTAACTGTGTCCGTGTTTTCAATGTATAAACGGCCTCCCACAAAGGCAGGTCCAATTAATATGAGTCCTTCAGAGCATGTCATACTTAGTGTGATAAAGAAATGGAATCCTTCTCCTCTTCGTACTTTATTCTCAATACGAAAGACAAATATATTCTAATGGCAGCCAGTTTCAGAATTACCTTCATCAGCACAGGTTGATTTTGTAGTTAGAATATATTAGCATACCAATTATACAAGGTTAAAAATATCAAATACATCTAGGCATTTGGAGTCAGATAACCTCTGAATTCATTTGAATGTTTATCTCCTCCATGGAAAGAACTGGAAAAGACACCTATAAATTCAAAAGGAAACTCTGCTTTACACCCCAAATACCCCAAATACCATACTTCAAGTGCAGGTGCCAATGCTTTTCTCCAGCTCTGTGAAAGGACTGTACTAGTCAAAGGGACAGGGCTTTCTTTTGTGCAGAGGTGAAGTGTTAGCCAAGCAAAAAACAGTATTTGCTAAAGCCTTTGTGCTATAAATTCTAAGCAAGTTAACAATTACTGAAGCTCTTCTTTATTTACTTCACCTAGTTTAAGCTTCACCAAAAGGCAGTACAAGAAAAAGAAAATCCTTGGATGTTCTAAATTAAAATTACAGCAGCCAGAGAGAGAGAGACAGACATCTGCTAATAGCTGTGGACCAGGACTGACAAACGACTGCTCATATTCCCGTGTATCTGCTGGGATTTAGGGTTAATTTCCAGGTGGCTATTTCCACGATTATCCAAAAGAGAGAACAGCTGTGTGCCACAGAATGCCAGGAGCCCCCACTTCTTATTTACACATGAATTTTTTAATCTGCTGTCCACCGCTAATCCACGGGAGCTGACGCCTCTTCCATGGACTCTTTGGGCCTATCCCAGAACTAGCCCGCTTCACTTTCTCCCATCCCCTTGGTCTATAGGCAATGGAAATCCTTTTCAGAATGACTTACATCCTTCTCCCCCACACGTAATGTATTAACCGCTTGCAAAACTCTGGATGATGTGCTATCTTTCCCCGCCAGCCATGCTGTTGGTAGCGTAGGCTCCATGCCCCAAGACTGGCCTTTTTTTTTTCTCTCTTTTCTAGCAATGGCCTAATAAAGCCTTTTTAGGCCATGGAAGCTAAAATTTTTTTACTAAAACTAGGAAGAGCTGAAACCTCACATGTTTTTCCCAAATAGCCCAATAAACACAACTTCAAGTTATAATGCTATAGGACTAGTTTCCCCAGAACAAGATCAATCCAGGTGCTGTTTTACCTTACATTTACTGAGGAATATTTAAATTACCCAATGTGCAGATTTATCAATTAAAACTTAAAAAAGACAGGCTTATGTGTAAGATTATCTAATATTTCTATTGTATTTAACCTAGAAAAACATCAGAGCTTAGTTTTTAAAAATAGGATATGTGAACTATCAAGTAAAGGAAGATTACTTACTATCTAGCCGGGCCGCTCTGTCATCTATCACGCACTGCTTTGTGTAGGAATCCTCGATGGTTGGATCATAATCCGTCACAAAATAGGACTGTAAGAAAAATTACCTTGTTTTAAAATTCATGTCTGCCTAAGCAAGTACCAATGTAACTTTATCAAATCCCACATATCCAGAATTAATCAAAATATTTTCATTGTATTAAGGCTTATCTCTACTACGTCAATTCCCCATTAAACGAAGCAGCTTTCAAATGGAGAAAAAAAAATTAAGTATCTGGCCGAAACCGGTTTGGCTCAGTGGATAGAGCGTTGGCCTGCGGACTGAAAGGTCCCAGGTTCGATTCCGGTCAAGGGCATGTACATTGGTTGCGGGCACCTCCCCGGTAGGGGGTGTGCAGGAGGCAGCTGGTCGATGTTTCTCTCTCATCGATGTTTCTAGCTCTCTATCCCTCTCCCTTCCTCTCTGTGAAAAATCAATAAAATATATTTTTTTAAAAAAATTAAGTATCTGAATTTTCATATCTGAAATATGCAAGAAGACTATAAAACATCTGCAGGTTGGTTTCATAATTAACTTATATATACACCTAAGAATCTAGCTATCAAGAAAAACTAAGAAAACACAATAAATTAAAATTCAGGTCTATTTGCAACCTGATGGTAAGCAAAGAACAAAGTAATTTGAAACAAACAAAAAAAGAACAAAGTAGTTTGAAACAAACGGCAACAACAAAGAGAGAGGCCTGGAAGATTGCAGGTCCCGCTTCTTTTCTCATGCCTTGTCTTTGTCTTTTCACCAGCCTTGTATCCTAATATATAAAAACCCTGGGTTGTAATTGCTTCCGCTGCAGGCGCGGTGCTCCAGCACGGACTGCTGAGGGGGCTGCAAATCAGGGCCAGAGAGAGGCCTGAAGAGAGAAGCAGGGACTGATCTGTTGCCTCTGTGGTAGCTTTTGATCAGTACTTACTTGCCTCTCTCTTTCTCTCCCAGTCCGGCCAGCAGTCAGGCCTCCATTTCTCTGCAGGCCTCCAGTGGGGCTGCTAATCAGCCCCACCTTTCTGATCAGGCCCCGTTGATAGGCCCAGAGACGCTGACTGGCATAGGAACTGACCAATCAAAACAGAATCTGGGTGCTATGAGGAGCGAATGGCTGCCTAGGAGGTGGAGCTTTTGACATTGATTGACATAGGAACCGACAAATCAGAACCAAGTGTGGGTGCTGTGAAGAACCAATGGTTGCCTAGGAGGTGGAGCTTTTGACGTTGATTGGCATAGGAATTGACCAATCAGAACCAAATCTGGATGCTGTAAAGAACCAATGGCTGTCTAGGAGGCGGAGCTTTTGACATTGACTGGCATAGGAACCAACCAATCAGAACCAAATGTGGGTGCTGTGAAGAACCAATGGCTATCTAAGAGGCGGAGCTCTTGACGCTGACTGGCATAGGAACCAACCAATCAGAACCAAATGTGGGTGCTGTGAAAAACCAAAAGCTGTCTAGGAGGTGGAGCTTCTGACTGACTGGCATAGAAACCGACCAATCAGAACCAAATCTGGTTGCTGTGAGGAGCCAATGGCTGTCTAGGAGGCAGAGTTTGTTGTTTTTTTTTAATATATATTTTATTGATTTTTACAGAGAGGAAGGGAGAGGGATAGAGAGTTAGAAGCATCGATCAGCTGCCTCCTGCACACCCACTACTGGGGATGTGCCCAAAACCAAGGTACATGCCCTTGACTGGAATCGAACTTGGGAGCCTTCAGTCTGCAAGCCAACGCTCTATCCACTGAGCCAAACCGGTAAAGGCGAGGCAGAACTTTTGACGCTGACTGGCATAGAATCCAACTGATCAGAACCAAATTGGCTAGCAGAGGAGGGCCGTTGGGGGCAATATCAGGCCTGCAGGGGAGGGCAGATGGGGGCGAGATCAGGCCAGCAGGGGAGAGGCCTTGGGGGCAAGATAAGGCCAGCAGGGGAGGGCAGTTGGGGATGATCAGGCAGGCAGAGGCAGTTGGGGGTGAGATCAGGCTGGCAAGGGAGGGCAGTTGGGGGCAACCAGGCTGGCAGGGGAGGCAGTTGGGGGCGAGATCAGGACGGCAGGAGAGGGCAGTTAGGGGTAATCAGGCAGGCAGAGAGGTTAGGGGAGATCAGGCAGGCAGGCAGAGGGGTTAGGGGCAATCAGGCATGGAGGCAGAGGCAGTTAGGAGCGATCAGGCAGGCAGGTAGGTGAGCAGTTAGGAGCCAGCGGTCCCAGATTGCGAAAGGGATGTCCGACTGCCGGTTTAGGCCCGATCCCCAGCAGTCGGACATCCCCCCCACCCAAGCAATCCCCAATTGGAGAGGGTGCAGGCTGGGCTGAGGGGAACCCCCCCCTCCCCACCCTGTGCACAAATTTCATGCACCGGGCCACTAGTATTATCATAAGAAACATGACTTCAGGATTCTTTCATTTATAAGGATCTCAACTTATTCTTTTACCAATATTCTTGTTGTTATCTTAATTTCAATTTCCCTCTTCCGTTAGCAAAGCCTCCCAATTGTTATCCTCTGAAATCATCACCAGCAGAAAGCACAGTTCAGGTAGCACTCAGAAGGGAAGCATCTTAGTGAACCAATTAAGTGTCTGTATTATATTTCACAGTTTTTTAAAAAATGTTTTTAACAAGGAAACAACAGCAACCACAAGAATCTGAGAGAGACTTAGTTCCCCATTCTTACAGAAGAGCACTAACTAGGACACTGACATCACCCTGTTCTGCTATCTCCTTCACTCCCCTCCCACTGGCTCATTTCAAAATCTGAGGGAATGACTTGGAAGAAGGCAGTTTAATGCTAAGAACCAATGCCAGTGGTGTTCAGCCATTGTTCAGGCAAAGGTTCTTGGCAGCAGGACCTGCTTGGCTCCAGGGACACCACATTCTTAAGTGACAGCCCTGGGCATGGTGACCTATGCAAACTCCAAAAAGCTACGCAGACACAGGCACTCTGCACAGGATAGTAAAGAAACCCCTGGTTTGAGGAGAGGGGGGTAGAAAGGGTGAGAACAATGATCTGCTTGCTACCATGACTTTACATATTTATTTCGTTTTTGAGGGATACTTTCCACAGTTATATTTTAGGATTAACTTTAATCATAGAATTCAGTATACATAACCTCCCCATTTGATGGTTTCACTTAAATGCATAATTTATTAAACAAAATCTGTAAAAGAAACATTTACCAACAGGAGCAGCTTGGAGTAGAAAGCCATTTCCATCACTACCCCATTCCCCATTTAAAATAAACAGATATTAAAAACAATCCTGAACTCACTTCTTGGCACCCACACCTCTTCAGAAAGTAAATACAACTGGCAACAATCTTCTTTGTACCGACTACTCTAAACAACTTAAAACTGCAGTCTTTCGCCAAGCAAGTTGGATAAAGCACGCTGTTTATATATTTTTAAGATTAGTTTCCTGAAACATGTTTCTCCACAGCAATCTGATACCTCTTGCCATGCTTTCATCTCATAAACCTGAATTTCACTGAGTATTCCCAGTTTATGCCTAAATGTGCTAAAATGTGCCCACTGTCCTTCCCACTTTGTCTGAAAACATAATGAACAAATATTAACTACTAGAGGCCCGGTGCACGACATTCGTGCACTTGGGGGGGGGGTTCCCCTCAGCCCAGCCTGCACCTTCTTACAGTCTGAGACCCCTCTGGGGATGCCTGCCTGCCAGCAGTGAAACGACCGGTCGCTATGATGCGCACTGACCACCAGGGGGCAGACGCTGAACGGGCCTAAGCCGGCAGGCGGACATCCCCCAGGGGTCCTTAGCACTGCTGCAGAAACAGGAGAGGTTCCCACCACTGCCGCTATGCTGGTCAGCCATGAGCCCAGCTTCTGGCTAAGCAGCACTCCCCCTGTGGGAGCGCACTGACCACCAGGGGGCAGCTCCTGCGTTGAGCATCTGCCCCCTGGTGGTCAGTGCACATCATAGCAACCAGTCATTCCACTCTTTAGTCTATTTGCATGTTAGCCTTTTATTACATAGGATACTTTTCAAATGTCCAGGTCATGCATAACAGCTAGAGTTCTTTCAATGCGATGGGTTCTTTTTGCATTGTGAAACCAAATTAAAACATTAACACTTATAGGAGACTTGTAGTTTAAGCAACTTTGAGGGCCATTAAAATAAATGTAGTGGCTGTGGAATTTTCATGTTTTCTTTGGATGTCTTAGTTCTTGAAACAATCTTAATGTTGTAAAAAGTTTGCCACTTTACTAACACTGGCAAGCACTTATTCCATTCATATTAATTTTTAAGACAAATTAATTTTGGAATTTCTGGATATTTAGGTCCACATTTCATCTACATTGTGTCCTGTTTTCAAAAGTTGTCTGTAGAGCCCATCGTCTTCTTACTATATGTAGATTTTAAAGAGTCATCCTTACTGAAAAGCATCTTCTTGCCTCATGGAACACTGTTAGGTCAAGGTCTCAAGATCTAGGCAAGACAGAGCTTTGGATATAAATACTGTTTCCTTTCCTTGCTGCAAGTAAATCAAACTACCTTGTGACAACTATGCCTCATTCTTGAATAAAGCACCCCAAGTGGCGAGCCCCTTGAGTTCAGTAACAACATCACTCTGGACATGGCTGTCACAAAATCAAAGACCCTCTTTCCCTTTCATAATTCTAATAAGCCACAGCTCAGACTAGGCCTAAAATGGGCATTCATCATGTGCAGGTAACAAACATAATCATCACCTCCCACCATAAAGACATAACATTTTTGTTGTTTAAACGTGGGTACCAGATATTTGATCACCAACAAGAAATCAGGCTCTGGTGAGGGCCAGTCCTGGATTGAAGTCTAACTCTATTTGCTAGCTGTGGAACCTGAGGCAAATGACTTTACCTTTCTAACCTTTAGCATCTATAAAATTGGGAAGCAACAAAACCTGGTGGAATAGGTAAAATGAAGTAATGCATATAAAGTGCCAAGGAATGCTGATGGTTTATAAACATTAACCATAACAATCATTGTATTATTTTTGTCACATGGTTAGACGGTATGAACTACTGTTTTTATTCCAGTCTAAAGACTTGCTAATCCCAGGAACAGCTGTAATAATTCCAACCCTAGTTATACCACAAACCAACCATGGGACTTGGTATTCAAAATGTTGTGAATCAAAAATAAAAGCTACCCCCACCCCATCTGGGATTCTGGAAATATTTTCTGGATCTGAGCTGTAACTGCACAAATATATACTTATGCAAATATTCATCAAGCTGTACATTTAAGGTATGTGTACTTTTTTGCACGATACAAATTATACCTTTCTAAATTACATAAATTAATGGTTGGATTAAATGGTGCCTTTGTTGCTTCTATGATTCAGTACTTTGTTTACACAGTATGCAAAGCCTTCTAGTTTGATCTGTGCTGTTCACCATTCAGACTTATTTTTCACTACTTGAAATCCTTCAGCCAATTGCTCTTGCTCTCATTCATTTGCTCAACAATTATTTATGGAGCATCACAGGGACGAAGTCCCTACTTTCAGAGCCCACTGCTTTTTGCACAACATGCAGTAATTGTGCTGTGATTAGAGAAGAGGAGAATAAGGAGTGTTAAATGTATTGGCCAAAGAACAGAAACAGCATGAAATGCCAATACCATGCTTGTTCAGAAGGCAACAAAATATAAGGGGTTAATACTCCAGTGCCTAATGCACAGGAAGTATGTATACATTCACCTATAAACACAGAGCCCCTGCAATTTGCCGGAGAAGAAAACAGTCTGTCTACTGAAGTTGAAATGTTACCTACCACAGTCCAGAAAGGATATTCTGTAGCAGAAAGCAAGGAAAACCCAAGTACGGTATTGCACTGTGGAAGACAGTAGAGGTTCAGGCAAGGGCAGGAAACAATTGGACTAAAGAGTTCAGAAGAACACAGTGAAGGGGAAGAAAGGAGGGGGGAGGGAGGAAATATGTGTTTTCTTGGTATCACAGGAAAGGATGCATGGAGAAGGATCCTAGCCAGAAAGAAAGGGAATGCTCCTTCCAAAGGGCAGGATGCCTTCCAGGTTGTAAGAAGGGCAAATGGACCTAAGTCTCTTCAAGGATGTTAGGAGGTGAGGAACAAAGTGAGGATCAGGGGAGCTAGCCCATTCAGACAGGAGTTCTATTTCCCCTGATAAAATCTGGGGCAGCCCTAAGTGTTAATGCTGTGATAGCAGGAACATTCGATTATATGCCACTAGATTGCTTGGCCAACTCACTATCTTCCCATTCAAAGAAGCTGCCTTAGGGAAGAAAAGAAGGGGGAAGGGAAGGAATGAGAATGATACTTCTGCATTCAGTGGGCAAGAGGGACAACCCACTTTCTCCTGCCGCCAAGCTACTGATGAGAGAGTAGTTCCCAACCACTGCCACAGAGCGGTGCCTAGTCTATGTACTGGGACAGGTAGTTAGAGACTGGGAACTCAGTAAAGCCACCACACTGGTTAAGTTTACTACCCTTGTATTTAAAAAGGACAGAAGGCGCCCTAGCTGGCTCAGTGGATAGAGCGTCAGCCTGCAAACTGAAGGCTCCCAGGTTCGATTCCAGCCAAGGGCACGTGCCTGGGTTGCAGGCTCGATCCCCAGTAGGGGACATGCAGGAGGCGGCCGACCAATGATTCTCTCTCATCACTGATGTTTCTCTCTCATCACTGTTTCTCTCTCATCACTGTTTCTCTCTCATCACTGATGTTTCTCTCTCTCTCTCTCTCTCCCCTTTTCCCTTCCTCTCTGAAGTCAATAAATAAATATATTTTAAAAAATAAATAAAATAAAAAGGATAAAAGGCTAGACCTACCAGGCCACTGATGAGTTTAAAGAAATGACAGAGCATTTCTGAGCACACCACCATTCTCAGGAAAGTCCTGGAGTCCTCTAGAAACATGGGGTGCAGAGAGGGGAGGGGAAAAGGAGAGAGCAGGGGGAGGAAAGAGTTGAAACCATATAGAAAAGCATTGATAACTACCGAATCTGGGTAATGTGTATATGAGAGTATTGTACTATTCTCTCTACTTTTGCATATATTTGCCAATTTTCATATGAAGTTTATTTTTTTAATCTGGTGGCAGCACCTAAGTACTATAGAAAGGGTCAAATCAAGGGACGAAAGGATGCTTTTCAACTGAGCTTTCACCTCATTGTATTCAAAACCAAATTGCCTAGAAGCCTAAATTTTTTTTCTTGGTCAGAATATTTTCCAGTTCTCTTTAATTTTTTACTTTTACCATCCATCCTTTCCCCCACTCCAACAATATAAACTCCAGGGGGCACAGATTTCTGTCAGAGGTAACGTGACTTCCCTAGCACTTAAAACAGCAAATCACTGGCAGATCCAGCACTAAAATCAAAGTTTGCAGGCTCTTTGGCCAAAGCTCCTTCTGCTTCATTTATTCTGCCTTTCTAAAGTTAAATGACTTAAACTCATCTCCATTCCCTCCTCCATTACTTCCATTTAAAAAAAAAAAAAAAAGGAAGTATCTTGAATCACAAGAAGAGCAGTCATCCTTTATTTAGCATTTAACATGTGGTAAGCAGTTTACACCACTACATTTTATTATGTGATACATACAATATTTTCCTAATTAATTTTTACAACAAGGCTGTCTGTGGCTCCTTCAGAGAGCTGGAGTGGGAGAGCAGGAGGGGTTGAAAAGGCTGCACCTGAAACTTGATGTCCATGCTTCCTCATGAGGGCCTTGGGTTTCCTAGAAGAGTCCCTGTGTGGGACCCTCCCTGTGCATTCCCGGGACTTAAATGAGGCCTCGCTGTGTACACCTTTCACTCTCAGCCCTTGGGGTTTCGATGGGTACCTCTCCTGGTCTACATCATCTTCCAGGTGGCCATGCACAGCGCCCCTTTTCAGAAGGCTTTAAGCTGGTTCCATCCAGAAGCTCTGGAAAACACTGCTGTTTCTTGAAGTTCAGATGTCTTACTACAGGGTGGGGCAAGAGCAGGTTTACAGATTCTCATAGGGAAAGTAATGCAATAATCTATAGATATAAAAGCCTAAGCGACCGTTCAACCAGTAGCTATGATGCACACTGACCACAAGAGGGCAGACGCAGAACGCACAGGCATGGAAACATGGAACAGACCGATGAATCTCAGAGGGAAGAGGGAGGGGGAGGGCGGGAAGAGATTAACCAAAGATCTTATATTTCTCGGCCTGGCCTGTGGGAATCGGGCCAAAACCGGCAGTCTGAGATCCCCCGAGGGATCCCAGATTGCAAGAGGGCACAGGCCAGGCCGAGGGACCGCACTGGTGCACAAATCCATGCACCAGGTCTGTAGTTAATAAATAATAATACAAGAATAAATCTTTATGTGTTCACAACTGTAAACCTACTCTTGCCCCACCCTGCACAACCCTCTTTTTTTCCTCTCCGCTCTGCTATTGATTCACATTTGAATCCTCATTCTCCCCAAACAAGAGGATACATGTCAAGTTCTCAGAATAATTCTGTGAGTGCCTTCCCCATCATCTGGCTTCAATGAAGGGGATATAAGAAAAGCATCATCTCCTCTGCTATGTGCAATGGTGGGAAAGGACAAAAAGCACACCACATACTAACAGCTCTTTCCTAAAATTTTCATCTCAGACCCCTTAACTCTCCACACTTTTATTTCCTGGAGATAAGGTATGGGCTAAATGTGCAAAACAAATTTAGGGTCATATTCCACGCATGTTCTTGGAATATGAGGGTGACTTGGCAACTATTTCTTTATTCTCAGCCTTTGGGGCTTCAAGAGAAACTAAAAAAGGTTAGAGTTCTAGTGAAAATCCAGTTATATGCGTCCAAGTAGATTTGATGTATCCAAGGTCTATCTTATACTTCTTTTTTTTAAAATATATTTTATTGATTTTTTACAGAGAGGAAGGGAGACGGATAGAGAGTTAGAAACATCGATGAGAGAGAAACATCGATCAGCTGCCTCCTGCACACTCCCTACTGGGGATGTGCCTGCAACCAAGGTACATGCCCTTGACCAGAATCGAACCTGGGACCCTTCAATCCGTAGGCCGTGATACTCTATCCACTGAGCCAAACCGGTTAGGGCTATCTCATACTTCTTGGAACTTCCTTGCAAAGGAGTTAAGCAATGTACATTGTACCCAGACCCTCAAAATACTGACTGTTGGAAAACCCAATATTATAAAGCTCGCAACAGGGAGTTAAGGATTAATTTCCCAGAGCACAGGAAGGACCTGGTTAGCCATCAGTGGCCTCTATTTGCTAAAACAAGAGCAGCACAAATTCCTCTGGTAACACTCGAGAAGACTGCAGCAACCTCAGGCAGCTGGGAGCCAGAGCCCGGCTCTTCCTGGTGTCACTTCTTAACAGCAGCTGTCAAGTCACAGAGAACCTTTGTTCCCTGCAATACCCTCTCTTATTTTTATGTCAAATGTTTCCAATGTGCTTAATATTCCTTCACTCAAATACTTTTTTTTCCTGACTGAAATTAGTATTTCATTTAATCTAACATGTATAATTAATTACAGAGATCTCCATAATGTATCCTCCAGAACTCAAATGCAGAATAATAAAAGCTACACTAAGCCCAGTAATCCTTTTAGTTTCTTTTTAGCAAAACTCAGGCCTTCATGTGACTTCTGGGCAATCTCGGCGATATGTACACCTCATGTAGAAAGTATTTGGTTGCAAATCAATGGGCCTGGTATGCAGCAAGCAAAAGTACAGTACAAAGTCAACTTACCAACTAGTCCTGGTACAAAAGTTTGTTTCTAAGTCAGTTATTTGGTACTCATTTCCCCAGAGAATAATCTGTGTTTAGGTCCATAAGCCAGACCACAATAACTACCATTGAAATATGGTGCTGAGCCAGTATTAACCCTGAGTCCAAACCTCTGAAGCAGCGTCATTTGGCCCTAAAAAGAAATGGGAAGAGGACTTCATTTCCTTTCCCAGAGTACAGAGCCAGCCCTAAGCTACACTTATAAGGATGAAAAGCTTGTCTTTGGGGCATCCCTTGTGCACCCCAACCTCCTCATTATGTCCCAACTGTCCACGACATTCTTACTCGACCATTAGCCTATTGTGAAAACATTCAAGGTACAAAACCACTTACCTCTCTCCCCACTGTTCCACTCTCAAATTAAAACTAACAGTTCCCTCAAGAGAGCTGATCTCACCAGAGACCCAGGGTGGAAAATTATCAGTCCAAATTAGAGCACGCTGCAGTCTGAGAAAGCTCACCCCAGCCCTCCATGTGACACTTGCTATTCTAAAAAGCAACATTCAAAACCAAAATGAATCTTTAGTAACATTTTCAGCACAGGTAAGAAATGAAAAGAAACACTTCAGACTGTGAAGGGAAAATTATTCAGAGGACTCAACCACCATTTCATGTCGGCTCCCCAAAGGGAGCTTCAGGTTATTCTTCAAAGCTTTTGTTCTTTCAAAAGAAAAGAAGAAAAGAAAGGTTTGCCTCTTTCCCCTCCCTCCACAATACTACAAAAATTGTTAGTTCATAATACCAGCAGAGATATTTTGAAAACTGTCAACATGAGGAAACAGAACCTGCCATGGCTGCAGCCACTATTCCTATATATAGCCATTTGTAGGTAAGAAAATACATCACTGCATATTCATCCTTCGGAGTTGGTATTTAGAAACCAGTAAGCAACAATAAGCCAGTGGTCTCTATCATGCAGCATGAAGTTTATTTTCCTTGCCTGACCTTAATAGTTATTAGTTTGCTTTCATCTCCCAATTATTAGTCTTATTACAACATGTAACACAAAGCCTATATGTTTTAAGAATAAGAAAACAATTTTTTCAAAGCATAATGATAATTGGCACAGAGTAATATATAAACAGAGTCTATGTTTGATATGTAGATATTCAATAAACATCTCAAGCCGTTCCCATGGGAAATTTGAGTAAATCCCATGACATTCCTTTTTTCACACCAAGGCACAAGTCTTTTTTGTGTTGTGTCTTTCGGCTCTTGCCTTGACGTGAACTTTGCACTCCTAGGGAATTTCCACATCCAACCCATCCTTTCCATCCGGTACCATTACCTTAGTTAAGTTAGCCTTCCTTACCTCCACCTCACGTGGACCACAGATGCTTCAACAATATAATGCTGGCCTCTGCGGGACCCTTTAGATGAAAACATGGACCCTGACCTCTATGGGTACACAACGTCCAGGCTTAACCTGGGTCCTATCTGTGTATCCTTCCTCTCCATATCAGGGTGCTTCCCCACACTGGAGTCCCCTAGGTCCTCTCTGCAGGCTCAGCCCAACCACACAGACCTCAGGGCCAATACCTACTTCAGGCAGGAAGCAATTTCAATCATTACAAGCCAAAATTCAGAGCCTCACCATTGTTAGCTTTGTTATTCGTCTGACCTTGGCAATGCTGATAACTGCTTCTATTTTATTCCCAAACCTCAATATCACCACTTCTCCTCCCTCTTCTCAAGGATTTTTCCAATCAACAGGTGTTCCAGCTCTTATAATTTGGTTTCTTCGACTCTGAACCCTTATGCTGATAATCTACAAACACAGGTCATTCCTAGAACCAGGGCCTCATTGTTTTTGTTTGTATGTTCATTCGTGTTGTAACATGTATCAGTATTTCAATTCTCATTCCTTTCTATGAGATGCTACCATATGGATATACCATACTATATTTATCCATTCACTGGGTGATGGACATTTGAGGGTGGTTTTTGTGTTTTGTTCTGTTTTCATTTTGGCTATTAACAGTGCTGTTATGAAGATTCATGTACACCCCTTTGTGTAAGCATGTTTTCATTTTCTTTGGATATATACCTAGAAGTGGAATTGCTGGATCACATGGTAAGACCATGTTTAGCTTTCTGGGGAACTTCCAGAGTTTTCCAAAGGGCTGTACCATTTTACATCCCCATCAGCAGTGTTTGAGGATTTCTCACTACCCTCACCAAAACTTGTTACTAATATCTGTCTTTTTTACCCTAGCCATCCTACTGAGTGTAAAGTAATATCTCTTTGCAGTTTTGATTGGCATTTCCCTAATGGGTTGTTGGTCATCTTTTCACATGCTTATTGGCCATTTTACACCTTCTTTGGAGAAATGTCTGTTCAAATCTTTGCCCACTTTCAAGTTGGGTTGTCTTTTTATTGTTGAGTGTGAGAATTCTTCATATATCCTATATACAAATCCCTTCAGATACATGATTTGCAAATATCTTCTCCACAGTCATTATTTTAAAGTTTTCCTGACACAAGTTAGTACACAGTTCCTAAATCTCAGCCCTGAGCCAAAGTCCTATTGCCCACAAACAATCTGCCATAATTCCATCTTCCATATACTCAAATTTGTGGGTAACGTTTGTTCCTGTACTTCACCAAGCAGTTGTACTATCCACCCACTATGTGGTGGATCTGCTATTCTGACCACTTGCCTAAAACAAAACACCACTGTTATACCCACTCCTCTAATATCCATTCACCCCCTACCTCAACCCTGAACTTTCCCCATCACACTTCACTCCTCCACCCATATCATGCCCTAGCACAGTTCACTTGTGCCAGTATGTGGAATCACCCTACTTAATCAAATCTAAAAAATGCCATCAATTGTCAGACCACTATTATTTTATGTGCCAAGAAAGAAAAAAAGCCAAAACAATTAGGACTTGTCTTCGATTCTGAAGCATTTCAATGTCAGAGATACTAAAATGTAGGGGGGGAATGTGTTTCTTAGAATCAATGATGTACAGTAGTTCTAAACAATTCACTTTGTCAGGATGGTATTACTATTCCTATTTTACAATGAGATTATTGAAGCTCAGTGTTTAAATGACCTACCAAAGGTCAAAAGTCAGTAGACTGGTGGAACTGGAATCCAAATTCAAGTCTGACTCCAAAACAATACTGCTTCCATTATACTTTCTTTAACCTTCCATTCTATATAATAAAGAGGTAATATGCAAATTGACCCTCACAAGATGGTAACGCCATCACAAGATGGCTGCGCCCACAGCGGAGGCAGGATTCCCGTAACACAAAATGGCTGCACCCACAGTGGAGGCGGGGTTTCTGTAATGAGCTGTAACGAGCGATCAGCAGAGACCTGAGGCTGCGTGGCGCCGGGCCGGGGCAGAGGGCCTGAGACCGTGTCCCCCACATGGCGGGGCTTGACAGAGGACCTCAGGCCGCACCCCCTGCCCAGCGGGGCTTGACAGGGGACCTCAGGCCGTGCCCCCACCTGGCAGAGCTTGACAAGGGACCTCAAGGCGCCCCCCCCTCCCCGGTGCCAGGGGACCTCAGGCCATGCCCCCGGCCGCGGAGCCGGGCCGGGGGACCTGAGGCTGCGCCCCCCCACCCGGCGGGACTTGATGGGGGTGGGGCCGGCCAGATCCAATAGGGGTGGCGCCGGCCAGGTCTCGTGAAATTTTGAGGTGTGCGTGGGTGGGCAGAGACTTGACTCTGGGTCCCGCGGCGTGCCCCAGACTCTGACAGGAGGAAGATTTTCATACACACTTTACTAATTTTCTTTCATCTCTGCCACTTCTATTATAAAGGGCAAACAGCAATATTAAAATATTTCCTCTAATTCCCTTTTAATGTGGACAAATTTCATGCACCGGGCCACTAGTATTAACATAAAAGCATATAGCATACACCAGTTTAAAAGAAAAATCCTGTTACTCTTAAAATAAGTTATTTTTTAAATTATAAAACTGCCACTGCTAAATAAAAAGACAAAAGCAATTTCATTCAAAGTGAAAACACTCCATTTCTACATTATGAATAAAGGTCTACCCTGGCCAGTGTGGCTCAATTGGTTGGGCATCATCCCACGCACCAAAAGGTTTCAGTTCAATTCCAGTCAAGGCACATGCTGGAGTTGCGGGCTCAATCCCTAGTGGGGATCATGCAAGAGGAAGCTGATCAATGTTTCACTCTCCTGTCGATGTCTCTCTCTCTCTCCCTCTCCCTCTCCCTCTGACTTCCATTCAGAAAATAAGTGGAAAGGAGAAAATAAATAAATAAAGGTCTAAGCATGGCATTATAAAAATATGTACAGAAATATTCTCTTTAACCTAACAATTTTATTTCTAGAAATTTATCCTACCAATACATCTGTGCCTATAAGAAATGACATGTGTAATTCATTATGCAACTGTTTTTAATTTAAAAGACTGGAAACAATGTTAACTGTCCTTCAGTAAATGAGTGGTTAAATTATGAAACATTCATTCAATATGAATGAAGCCATTAAAAAAAAAAAAAGACTTCCTGTACTAACAGAGTAATCTACAAGATACGTTGTTAAATAAATACACACAGTTTACGTATTTCCTTTATGTGTATAAAATATCTCTGGAAAGACATACAAGAAACTAACCTTAATTACCTGTGGAAAGAACTGGGTTGCTGGGAGACCTGAGTGGGAGGAAAATATTTTTGTAGGTTTTGAAAGCTGAAACATGTGAATGAAAGAGGGAACCGAGGGGAAAGACCTACACAGATTAAATATAAACTCTTTAGTAATAAAAGCAGAGAACAGCATGAGGAAATGTAGGTTCTAGTCCCAGCTCTACAACTGAGTGCTCCTAGGTGAGTCACCCTCTTTCTTGGCTTTGGCTGTACAGAGGAATTTTCTCCTATGAACCCTGAAAGGAAATAAAACATACTCAAGAACTAAAAAGGGGCTCCTGGTGGCCATCTGGACTCAAATAATTTAAAAAAAAAAAAAAAAAAAAAAAGCAGAACCTAGCAGCCATTTCTGCACAGTGGCCTCCAACACAAACTGCACTTCACAGAGGATGCCTCTGTGCTGAACTGCCTGCCTTTGGACTGCTAGGCTACCTGGCTCAATGCTGCTGTTCTGCCTGCCTGCACTGTTTCTGCCACCTGAGCCAGCCCTTATAAAGGAGTTCCAGGAGTCCTATTACAACCAATAGGACTGAAGTTTTCTGCACACTCTGACCAATCAGAGCGGCTCTAAGCTGCCCAATCAGGGACCAGGGGCAGGACTTCTGTTGCTATAAGCCAGCTCCTTTTGGCATTTGAATTGGTGCCCACTACCATCTTTAAGATCTCTTAAAAGACTCTACCTCTCTAATTTTATTGTGACATATTTAGCTCCTACAGTGTGTCAAACATAATGTGTAGGCACTCGCAAGAATTTCTTTAAGTTTGTGGTATAAAGAAAAGAATATCAGATTTTAAGACAGGAAGGGTTGATGAAAGCCCTAGCTCCTACTTCCTAGCTATAAAATTTGCATCAAATCACATCACTGATATCAAGTTCTATTACCTGTAAAGTTGAGTTGGTAGCCACTTTCACAAGTTTGTCACAAGGAGCAAATAAGATACATGAAAATTTTCTGAAATTTTTACAGCATCATATAAAATGTAAATTATTAATATACGTAGATTCCCCTTCAAGTATTATGAAGTGTAAGAAAAAGCATGGATTTTGGAGTCAGTCAAACCTGGATATCTCACTTAAATATCTTAACCTCTTAAATATCAATTTCCTGACCTATAAGATGGCCATAATGATTCTTATTTACAGCCTATTGTGAAGATTAAGTGACAGTGTAAAATAAAGTACCCAGTACACAGTTTAGCTCAAAATGGGCATTTGCAAATTGGTTCCCTTCCTTTCCAAACTTAGAAACAAAGGCTGCCCCATAAGCAGGTAGCTGACCAACTCACTTCCAGCTGTAACTTTTGCTTCCCCGAGCCTGGATACTCCCTTTTCCGTTTTCTTTCCCTCTATACACTGCTACCTATGAATATCCTAGACCCCATTTTCACTTCTCACCTCTTCTGGAGCAGTGATGGTCCGTAGAAGCAAAACTAGAAGTAAAGGAAATAGCCCACATTCTTCCACATGAATCTCCTTCCTTAGGTTCACTCACTAACCCACTCAACCTATAAATGCTAACTGAGCACCTATGTTGAGTCAGGAGCTGAGGATGGAATCCCACCTCTCACTGGGCTTGCGGTTTTTTGGAGGACTGACCATCAACAAATAAACATAATATATCAGAGGTGATGTGAACTCTGAAGAAAAATAAAGGGGGTTGTCAGCACAGGAGCTAGAGGGAAAGATATGGCAAACAATGGCCACGGAAGGCTCCACTGACAATGTGGCACTTGAGGAGAGAATCCAAGGTCAACTGAGGGAGAGAGCCATGTTGTTATGTAAAGGAAGATCATTCTGGGCAAAGTGAACATGAAGTTAAAGACAGCAAGGTAAAAGTGTGGGTGACACACTGAGGAACGGCAAGGAGGCCAGTGCAGCCACAACAGAACAAGCAGTAAAATGTTATCAGGGAGGCAGGCAGAGGGCCTTATAGGCCATGGAAGGACTTTGGATAATAGGAAATGAAAACCACTAGAGTTTAATATTCTAATCTTCTACATTGGCTGCTGCTTTCCTTTCCCAGTCTTGCCATGCGATGGACAGAAAGGGTTCTCATACTTCCTTTCACAGAGATTAGCCAAGATCCTTCCCACAGAGGCAATCAAAGCGATATATATATACACATTGCTCACCACTGCTTTCAATCCCCCTTAAGATATTGTGGCAAGAGATTTCCACTGATTCAAGGAGGAAAAAAATTAAAATATTTTAAACTGTACTTAGGAAAATGTAGGTCAATTATACTTAAAATTATTTCAATAATACATTTTGAAATGTGCTTGTTTTGTAAGAATGTAAGTATAAATTAAGGAAATTAACACTGTTAACTACCAAAGTTACATATACACATAATGCACACACACATCAAGCTGTTCAGGCAGCTTTGTTCGTTATTGTGAAAAACTACTAATAACCTAAATGTCCGTAACAGATAATGATTAAATGAATATGCTATATGCATAAAAGATTAGTAAACAACCATTGAAGAGATGAAATAAGTTTCTATGTATGGATTTCAAGAGTATCCGTGACATACAGGGTGGGGCAAAAGTAGGTTTATAGTTGTTTGTATGGAAAATACAATAATCCTATCTAAGAAAAAGGTAATATGCAAATTAACTGTCACTCCGTCACAAATATGTCGGTGCCCATAGCCACAATATGGCGGTGGCACCCAGTCTTCTCAGCCCCGCTGGAGTCTCCCAGTGCTGGGGGGGCAGCCGCTGAGAGTGGGCAGCGTGAGCGGCCTGACGGAATGCTTGCTTCATCACTGCGGCGACAAGGCAAGCATTCCACCCCAGCCGCGGAGGGCCTCTGGGCAGCGGGCACGGAGAGGCTGTGGGGGGAGGGGGGTGGACGCTTGCGTCATCGCCCCAGCAACGACGCAAGCGTTCCGCACCCGGCCGCGGAAGGGCAGAGGGCACGGAGCGGCCAGGCCCCGCAGAGAGCTACTGGCGCACGAGAGCTATGCGCGCAGGGCTACTAGTTACTAAATAATAATACAAGAATAAACTTTCACATACAACTATAAACCTCCTTTTGCCTCACCCTATATTAAGTTCATTCATTCAACAAATATATTTAAGTGCTTACTACTCAGGAGCTGGAATATAGTCCTGAATGAGAATAAAACTGACATAGTTCTAGCACTTCTGGACCTTATATTTTAGCAGAGGAGACAATACCTACACAAGCAGAATAAAGATAATAATGTTTGAAATAAGCACTACCAAAAACCCAAAACAGACCAATGTGGATGGAGAATGAGTGGAGGTAAGGGGCTTCTTGTTTTAGAAAATTACATTATTTAGAAAATACATTTATTTAGACCCATATTATAGTTATGGGTCTAAAACACAACTAAATTTTAAAAACAATCCAATTTTATTTAGCCTATATCACTGTTCTTTTATCCTAGTAACAATAAGAACTAAATTCCTCCTGACCTTCATCTCAAAATTGGAGAAAAGGAGAGAATGCTCTCACCAGAGCTTCTCTCCCAACCACATGCCAGAAGGCCAGGCCGGTACTTCTCAGAAAGTGGCTCTGTCTATTCACACCAAGGACCAACCTTCTTTCTTCTAATTATTTAACCTCATTTATCCACCCAGCAATTCTCAGTGGTTCCCATAAAATCCCTCCTTGTGGCATATAAATGAAAATCAGACACTAGATCACTGGATAAATTTAAACTCTTTCAAGTAGAGACAAACATGATTCATATCAAAGGGAACCATATAAACATTCATCTTAGAAAAATACCCATGTATGTAGGTTTAAAAATTCAACAACTAAGTGGCATATGTTCACAGAGTTTAAGACTTTGCTCACACCATTTAAAGTCACAAATTATAGCTTGTCTATATGAGTACAGACTAATTTCACAGTAAAAGAATGCCACATCAATTGCAAACCACATGAAGAGAAAGTAAACATGCAACTAAATTCTGAATCACATTTATATGCATATTGTCAGAGTCTATAACTATTATTCCATTTAGTAAAAGTACTTTTACAGTGCTCATTAGCAAATTCAGAAAGCAGTTTACTAACTTTAGTGGGTTGAACTGTGGCACCCAAAAAGATATGTCTAACTCTTAACCGCTGCTACCCACGAATTTGACCTTATTTAAAAAGAGGATCCTTGTGAATGCAGTTAATTTAAGGATCTCCAGATGAGATCATCCTGGACTTAAATCCAATGACTGTGTTATAAGAGAAAAGAGTGGTAGATTTGAGACACAGAGAAGACTGGAGGGGGGGGGTGGGGCGCGCGCATATGAAGCCGGAGGCAGGGATGGGAGTGAAAGCCAACGAATCAATGAATGCATGGGCTGCCAACAATCATCAGAAACTGAGAGACACATGGAACCGATTCTCCCTCAGAGCCTCCAGAGAGAACCAACCCTCTCAACAACTCGATTCCGGGGTTCTGGCCTCCAGAATTGTGGGAGAAAAAAATGCTGTTGTTTAAAGCTCTGAAGTTTGTGGTAATTTGTTACAGCAGACCTAGGAAATGAACATGCTCACCTATAAAATTTGAACTCCTCATTCTTCTAATTATTTTCCGCAGTTAATAAGCCCAAAAAGAGTGTATGACAAAACAGAATTTTTGTTCTTCTCACAAGCTATTGGAACTCAAATACTGACCAGTCTTCACAATACCAGCACTACAATTTATTGCAAAGGTAATTCATAGATACATGAAGTGAGTTTCATTCTTTGAACTAGAGAGATTCAGTTAGTCAACAAAACAAAAAGTAAAAAAGGGTAAATGGATTTAAATTGGTTCTAAGATTCTAGTAGTTTTTGGAAATAAGTCAAAATCATTATTTGTTTTAAAATATAACAAATCTCAAGGCTTTAACTGTTTAATAAGTTAATTTTATTTTTTAGGTTTTTTTTTCTTATCATAAAATAATACATCTCATCACAGAAAATAGAAAATTGTAAGAAAAATATTTTCAAGCCCACCTTTAAAAATATTTTTTTTATTGATTTCAGAGAGGAAGGGAAGAGGGAGAAAGTTAGAAACATCAATAATGAGAGAGAATCGTTGATCAGCTGCCTCCTGCACACCCCCTACAGGGCTCGAGCCCACAACCCAGGCATGTGCCCTGACCGAGAATCGAACTGTGACCTCCTGGTTCATAGGTCTCCCTCCACTCAACCACTAAGCCACATCAGCCAGGCTCAAGCTCACCTTTAAAATCAAAGCCTCTCTTCACAATTTAACTTAAAATGTAAAATTAGGCATGTATTTTCTACCCTTGGAGCTGAATAACCCTTTCTTAAATTGCTCAAATAAAGCCCATCATTAAAGGCCTCTGTTTACAATCAAGTTTATATATGGCAGTTACACAACCATAAAATTGAGAGTCTACAATGGAAATTATGATCTAATTTTAACATAAGCCTTATAATTGAAACACACAAATGGGAACTACAAGGAGAGGTTTATTGTCATGGGGGTTTCCAACAAGGTGCTTTCCCTTGATCATTTTGGGTCCTAAACTGTTCTGGTCTCTAATCATAATTTACATATCAACTAAGCCCTCAATTTTAGAAATATTTTTAAGTGCAGAAAAGCAACAGATGATGATCAAAATATTTTTTTTAAATTATTCAAGTTTTAGACTAATGATCTCCTACATTTCCCTTTCATTTTATGGTCTCAAAAAATAAGTATCAAATAGACAGAACAAGAATTAGGTAAAGAGGAACATCTAACAGCTAACAGCTGCCACATAATAAAGGTTGAAGCACTAAGAAATTTTAAAAACTTGAAAAATTTTGCCGAAACAAATCCCTAAATGTAGGCACATTTCTTCACGTTTTAAACAGTGATAGTTTGTTAAAAGCAAATATTTCACTAACTCCGGGTACATATTTACATTGTTCTGCCATTTAAACATTTATTCAAAATTGCATAGCATCTCTATTGCACATAATGACATCCTTTCAAAGAATACCATATGGGGAGGAGGTGGCACAGAAAGTAGTAACTTTACAGTGGAGAAACCAAACACTACCTCACTCAGATGATCAAGGTCAACATCCACAGTCATATCATGCTAGTTTTGTGCTCTTGATGTGATGTGATGAAAATGGCATTTGACCTCTGTGGTCTTCCTCCTAAAATCCATAATCCCAGTCCAGTCATGAGAAAAACAGACAGAGTCCAATAGAGGGGCATTCTACGAATACCTGACAAGTATTCCTTAAAACGGCCAGGGCCACCAAAAACAAGAAAGTCAGCCAAGAGGAGCCGAAGGAGACAGGACAACTAAATACAATGTGGTATCACGATGAGATCCCAGAACAGAAGAATATTAGGTAAACATTATGGAAACCTGGATAAGTAGGGACTTTAGTAAATAATAATGCACCAATACTATAGTTAATGGTTCATTAATTAGAACAAATGTACCATACAATGTCACATGTTAATAATAAGGAAACTGGGTACCAAGTATACGGAAACTGTTTTATCTATATATCTAAAACTCGCAACATAAAGTGTATTAAAACAATTTACATGCCCCGGCAGGGTGACTCAGATGGTTGGAGCATCGTCTTGTACATCAAGAAGATTGTGGATTCAATTCCCAGTCAGGACACATACCTAGGTTGCAAGTTCAATCCCCAGTCAGAGCATGTACTCCTGATGGATTTTTCTCTCTCACATCAATGTTTCTTTCTTTCTCTCTCTCTCTCCCCCTTCCTCTCTTTAAAAAAATCAATAAAAACATATCCTCAGGTGAGAATTAAACAAACAAAAGCAACTTACATGGCAGTCATTTCTAATTAAGGGGGTCTTAGATAAGACTTTTCTAAACACCCACCTGTAACTTAAGGAAAACAACTACAGCCACTAAGCAGTTTCTTCTAGCACTAAGATTACATCTAGATTCACAAGAATGATAATTATGGTACTCAGGAGCAAGATAAAGGGAGACTAGATCTTCTCTATCTTTTCAAGCAAACATTTGATTTATTGTGATAAGGTTGCGCAAACCCAGCCTCATAATCACAGAGCTATCTATAATAATAAAAGTGTAATATGCAAATTGACCGAATGGCCAAACAGCAGAATGACCATCTGGACGACCACCCTATGACACACACTGGCACCAGGTCAGCCAAGGCGGGTGCGATGCGATTGGTGGAGGGCCCACCATTGCCCCACAATTGCCCCGCAGAGGGAGGCCCAGGCCATCAGCCGGGGGGGGGGGGGGGGGGGGGCGATCCATGGGGAGGAGCTCTGTGATCACCCCAAAGAGGGAGGCCCAGGCCACACTCTGTGAGGTAATCAATCAGGGGGCTCCACAGAACCAGGGAACCGAGGGTGTGTGGCAATGGACACGGGCAGCACCAGGTAAGGCGGGTGCAGGCGGTGGGGGGTGGGGCCGCAAGGCAGCTGGGGCCACAAGGCCTACCCTTGCACGAATTTCATGCATCGGGCCTCTAGTCTGTGTATATATAAAAGGCTAATATGCTAAGTGTCCATCCAGGTAATGACGTCATATAGCAATGCCTGGCTTCCTCTCCCTAGCGACTAGCATCCTTGCAGTTTCTTCCGCCCATGAACACGATTTGCTTTATAGCCAAATGGAAACATTTTACACTTTAACCAAATGTCTGTGAAGAATTTTCCCATGCCTCATCTCATTTGATCCTCACAGAAGTCCTGGAGAAGGCTTGGTGGCATCCTATTTTCTTTTCGTCAGCCGGAAAACGGGAGATTTAGAAAGCTTAGAAACTTGACCCGACTGAAAAGAAGAAATGATGGACCTTGAAAATGACTTCAGGTTTTCTCACTGTGCATAGTATAGTCAAACACTGCTGCAGTTAAATGTTTTACCCTTTGTTCTCCCTTCGTGATCTACAATAATAATCTGCTTCATGTTGGTATTTACTGCTGTGTGGCTGACAATTACCTGAAAGAGAAGTTGAGGTGCTTCACTGGGCCGGAAAAAGGTCAGCTACACCAGAAAGCAGGTCTAATTAAGCAAGTTTATTCTACATATATAAAAGGCTTAAGTTGACTCATGCATCCTCAATACATATAAAGCTCTCGCTGGCACCAATTGCATGCATGTATTTCCATCTGTCACTGTCGATTATGAATTTGGTTGCCACTTTTATTACAGAGAAAGGGTGAATAGCGATATTAAAATATTTCTTCTAATTTCCTTTCAATATGCACACATTCATGCACCAGGCCACTAGTTTATAAATAAAATTGATAATTTTAAACTAATAAAAATAACAACGAATAGCAATTCAGAAGAAAATTCTTATAAAGCAGAAGCCTTGAGCAGATAGTCTGGCCTTTCTTCCATCACTATAGACTAAACACTATGTCCCTAAACACATTTACACCTGTTCCTCATTTACATAATGTAAGTGACTATGGCACAGTGCAATAACCAAAGGATGCTCAAAAACATAATAGCATATCATAAATGAGAATACAGCATTCCTCCCTTTCACTTCTCTGGCATCTGCTAAATGCAACAAATTCAGGTAAAGAAATGCTTTGTCTGTGAGGGGTGCATCAATCAAAAGAGAAAGAGAACCAATCAAAAGAGAAAGAGAGAAGGGGTACAAAGAAGGGGAAGTAAAAGTAGCATTTAACTACCTATCAGCATTTACCAAGCCCTGTTTTTCTATGCCTCACCCTGCAAAAGTGTCTTGATGAAACTCTCATTTCAACTTATACTTACTGAGATGATCCTAAAAACTGTTACACTGTAATTCAGCAAAAGCAGGGCTCTAAATGCAAATCAGACCCTGGAGATAACAAAAATAAATGAATATCAGTTCTTGCTCTCAAGGAGTCTACTCACTGTCATGTAGGAGGCCAGAGAAAAAAAGGAATACCATCTTCTGTTGACTCTAGGATGCCATCAATTGGAAGATGATTCTAATTACAAAGATATTAAAATAAGAAAAATTTTCAAGATGTCTTAGATTAGATAAGATACTATAGTTTCCAAGTGGCTAAGTACTAGAGTAGGTTTAGCATAAGTGACTATGGGAGCACAGATGTGAAGGTCCTACTGTTTGACTTTGCTCTCTCAATAGGTATTTAAGGGGGTAAGAGGATGAAGCAATTCCACAGGTTTAATCCTTTAAGTCAATTGGAAATAAAATTCAAAATTTACATATCTTGCCAGGAACAAATTTATTTACAAAATGTAATACAGACCTGTAAGATGCAGAATATCTTTATTAATAAAAAAATTTTTAAGCCAACATAAATTCATAATGGCATTTCACTAATTCCTTTGGGGGGAAAAAAATCACAGGTAATTTCTTTACTTCTAAAAAATGTAGCTTTTAATCAACAAGAAACTTAGAAGATGAGAGGACTTATCAGTTTTTCCTCTTGATCTTCCTCTACAAAACAAATCACAGCAAAACTTTTAAGTGTACAAAGGGGACAATCATAAAATAAACTACATTTACGTCATTTTCAGAGATAGCAGGAAGAACAAAGCAATCATTTTCATGTTTTTCCCTTCGGTTAGTACGAAAGCTCTACTTTTAGCACAGGAAAGCCTTGTCTTTGCAAACTTAAGGCCACACACATAAAACTTAGAGAACGATTTGTTGAACGAATGAATCACTACCCCAATAAATTTCATTTGGACATTCACTTCTTTTAACACTAGAGTACCCAAGGATGAGGTGGCACCTGTTCGGTTAGGTGCACTTATAAGAAAAGCAAAACCCTTCTTTTAAAAAAATATATGTATGTATATATTTAAAAATATATTTTATTGATTTTTTACAGAGAGGAAGGGAGAAGGATAGAGAGCTAGAAACATCAACGATGAGAGAGAATCATTGATCGGCTGCCTCCTGCACGCACCCTACCAGTGGTTGAGCCTGCAACCCAGGCATGTGCCCTTGACAGGAATTGAACCTGGGACCCTTTAGTCCACAGGCCAATGCTCTATCCACTGAGCCAAACCAGCTAGGGCGCAAAACCCTTCTTTTACAGCAGAACTCCTGTACCCAGTCAGGTGGGGTGCTCATGTGGTCTCCTAGGACAAGCTTTCCTGCTGTGGTCACTCCAGCAGGAAGCCCAGCTTAGCTGGGCCGTGAAGCAGCTAAGACAGAAGAAATGTTTCCCAATGAAGACAGACAGTATACAGTAAAGATCACCCAAACACAGACATTTTATTCATTCTTTCAAAACGCCTTCAGAGAAACATATATCGGCCCAACTTGAGTCACACTTATTGACTTGACAACAATATCTCCATAGTTTTACTATGTGCCAGGCACTAAGTGCTTTACACATATCAATTCATTGAAACGTCTCAATTAGTCCATGAAGTAGGTAGATACTTTTATTATTGTCTCCATCTTACAGCTGAGGGAATGGAGACATCGCAGGTTAAGTAATTTGCCCAAAGCTACACGGCAATCAGGGGTGGAATGGAGATTGAATACAAGCAGTCTGGTTAGATTCTGTGTCCCAAACCACTAAATCATTACACTGTGCGTTACCTTCAGAAAACAAAATAAATGTATTGTCTCTAAAATGTCCAGACCTCAAATCCTTCTCCCCACTCAGTCAATCCTGACACTTGACTACAAGCTGGCAAGCAGGTGGTTTCCTAGGTATGTGAATATGGTCTGTATTACAATGAACGTAGACATAAACTATCCAGACTCCCTTCTGTCTTCTAAGAGTACAGATAACTTCAAGATTACCATACATAATGAAGGACTTCTTTAAAGTATCATCATAATATCTCATACTCAATGCTCAACTGAAAAAAAAGGCCATGATTCTACCCACCCAAAAGATTTATGGTAGAGAGATATAAATATCACTTTTATTTTTCTGAGTACAAAACAATTGTGTGATCAAAACAACAGAAACTTGCATGATAAACTAGCAAAAGCAGATGTAAAAGAATTTAACATGACAAGATAAAAGGGGGTTAATGCCATTCTTCCCACAGATCTCTTATAAAGGTACTCACAAGTAAACTGTCAGCCTAAAAGAAAAACAGAATTTATCCGAAAAATGATAAAATAAGGTTACGAAAAAACTAAATAACTAATTCTAAATATGCTACTTATTTACAATGAACTTAATCACTATAAAAATGTTTAAAGAATAAGGAGTGGTTCGCCAAAAAAGTCAGTGTGAGAATATAAAGATGAGTTCAATAAAGATCTTCCTACACAGTTTGTTTATTTAGTTGTAACACTGCCCACCCACAAAAAGCCACATTCATTTGAGGTCATTTTACCTCTTGCTATTTCCTTTGCAGTGAGTCTGCAAAGTTGTGATGCATGGTATGATCCTATTCACTGAACAGAAAGCAGTTGAGTGAAACACAAGCAACCAAACCTCTGGTACCCTGAAAACCACACGGGAGCAAGATCTTTTTTCCCATGTCCTAACAGATTATTTTACAGCAGTTTTCTTAAGCAGCAATACACCTAGAGTGACTGCACGTTTGTCTAGAGTCACATGCTCGCTACCATAAAGTAAAAGGTCAATTGACACTGAGACTGTAAATTAATCAAGTCAAAAATGTTAAATAGACTTCTTTAAGCAACTCCCATTTACTAGATGATCATTTAGCCAATTTTAATCTATAAACAAAATAAAAGAAGTAGGAAGTTTTTCCTATAGCAACTCATGAGTATTTCAAAGTTAAACCTCAGGTTGGCCCAGAGATTCCCCTTAATCAATTTTTTGCTGCTTTCAGAAAGGTGTATAAAACATTAGCTAAGAATGGCTGAAGATAAAAAAGCACAGGGAAGGAACTTTAATGAAAGGTATTAAAAATACTGCCAGTTTATATAAAAGAGCCTAAGTTGGCAATAATAAAAATACCAAATACTTTAAATGTATTTTAAAATTCATTTTTCAAGACCCTGACAACCAGTGGTAAAAAGAAGTATGATGTAACAGATGGGAAAACTTTGGAAATGTGAATTAACCTTCGTAGTAACGTAAGCAACATAATGACTGTAAATGAGTCAATATTTTAAAACCTTTGAGAATGTCCATACCATTTCTCCTTCTATTAGCCTGCCTGTTGGCAGCAAATTTTAGGTTTTCTAAATAAATTTCCCTTCATGGAAGGGTGGCAGGATGGTGCAGGGAATTCTACAAGGATGGTATTAAAGTCCCTCATTCTTATGTTTACTCTTTAAAATAATCATAACGTGTCAAAATAGCTGAAAAACCTGCACAGGGTGAGGTGGAGCCACAATCTGTTGTTGTGTGTTATTTCCGCCCTGTCTTACGCACTGCTAGTGCACATTTGTTTGATCATTCAAGAGTGAGTGGGAGTAGGGCAAGCAAGGGGCTCTCTCTCCACTAAGACTACATTAACCCACCACCTGCGACCACTTCAGCCTGTTTGGAGGGATCCTTCTTAATGAGGAAAGTCTCAGATTTAGCTCCCTTTCCACCAACAACCCCTCAGCTTGCTGCTGGCCCAAAGTTCAGTCTCTAATTGAAATTCTGACTCATTCCTGAACTTCTGCCTTTTCTGTGTTTTCTTATGTATAAGTACTCCCTAGTCTCATTTGAGTTCACCCTTACTTAGGGATAGAACAATTAGAAAGCCTGCATAGTCCTAGGACCAATAAAAGAGGAAAAATTAAGAAACAAAAGAACCTTGCCACACATACATAAAAACCAGGTCCAGAGCTGTAAAAACTAGTTCTACCACAGTTTCAGGGGCAGGTAGTTCCACTATTACACAAATTCTTGCAAAGAACAGAAAAGGAGGAAATACCCCCGAACTCAGAACCAGTATAACCTAGATACCAAAACTAAACAAGAACATTATGAAAAATGAAAATCATAGGCCAACTTAAATAACATAGATGCAAAAAAATTAAAAGTACATAAATAAATATTAGCAAACAGAATTCAACAACACATTAACAAGAATATACATTTTGACCAGTGTATTCCAGGAATTCAGGAATACAAAGATACATTAAATCTTTTTGAAAAATTACAGTATTAACTCACCATATGAACAGATTAAAGGGAAAACAATATGATCCCAAGATATAGGAAAAACATGAGAAAATCACATTTACTTCAAAAAGTAATAGCAGTGGGACTAAAAGGGAACCAAAAGCCTATAGCAAACAACTTTTTTTTTTAACAGTGAAACTCTTTAATATAACAAACAAGAGCTCTGTCCAGTTTGCTCAATGGTTAGAGTGTCTGCCTGCAGACCAAAGGGTCTCAGGTTTGATTCCCAGTCAAGGGCACCTACCTCGCTTGCAGTTTCAATCCCCAGCCCCAGACTGGGCACATGCAGGAGGCAACCCATTCAATATGTCTCTCTCACATTGATGCCTCTCTCTCACATCGATGCCTCTCTTTCTCTTCCTCTCTCCCCCCACTTCGCTTCCTCCCTCCCTCCCACCTCCTTCCCTCCTGCTCGCTCTCTAAAAAAGACCAATGGGAAAAAATATCCTTGGGTGATGATTAATAAAATAAAATAAAGAACAGAAAGAACATTTATTACTATGTTTATTCAACATTATAATGGAGATCCTAACCAATGCAATAAGACAAGAAAACAAAATTATATAAGAATTGAAAATAAATTATTTGATGATATAGTTATCTACACAGAAAGCCCTATACTGAATATACAAATTATTGGGCGAGTTTTGCAAGGTGTCCGGATTTTTTAAAAATCTACATAACCCCCCCCCCCAAAAAAAAGCCATTAAAAAAATTAAGTCAAATAGAAGATACCATTTATAACAGCAACAGCAAATATATGGTAACTAGGAGCAAATCTAATAAAATATATTTTATACCTATATGGAAAGAAACTATAAAACTGTAAACAAAGGCCAAAGGGAAAAGGGGGAGAGATATATATTAATGAAAAAGCACTCAATGTTCATGGATAACATTAACAAAATGTCATTTTCCCTTATTTGATACAACTTAAAATAAAAAAGCTATTGGGTTTTTCATAGAATTTGACAAGCTGATTCTAAAATTTATAAGCAAGATAAATACCCAAGAAATTCTTTACAAGAGTAAGCTCCATGAGAATTTTTTATTTTGTTCAGTGCTATTTTCCTAGCACCTACACAGGTCCTGGCATATAATAGTAGTAGTTATGAAATAAATATTTAATAAAATTTTTGTTGAATGTATCAGTAAAGCTATCCTAGCCATTTATTAAATTAATAGAGTGGAACTGACACAGAAATAGGCAACAAGATTAATGGGAACAGAAAGCCTAGAAAAACAAATCCACATATATGAAATTTGATATACAAAGAAGCAGAATAGGGGAAGAATAGACTAGTCAATAAATGATGCTGGAACAATTGCTTATGCATGTAGGAAAATGTGAAATTGAGAGGAGGGAATTATAAAGGACCTATATAAATCTATAAATACAGAATGCATTATCTCTAAAACCGCCCTAGAGAAGTCTAACAAATTTTGATTTCCTAAATATTTAGATGCTATTCTAATTGAGGCAATATATAGTACCTTCATGGAACAAACAGCAATGCTTAATAATACAAATACTTACTAAATATTAGCTATTATTACATGTGAACTGTCAAACTCACCTTGTTGTGAAGCCTTGTTTCAACCACTTCCTAGCTCTGTGACCTTAGAGAGGTTACTTGACTTCTCTGAGCTTCACTTTACTCACCTACAAAATGAGCCTACACTAAGACTTACTGCCTCAAAGAGTAATTGTCTGGTGGGGTTTTTTAATCCTTTTAGTTTTATTTTATAATGCCATTAAGTTTGTAGATTAATTTTTAGAGTTAAGAACTTGAATCTTCAAGACTATAGTATGCTTTTCTGTTTATTTAAAATATGCTGTGACACATGATAGCATTTTTAGGATTCCTGTGCTGTTTATACAAGGGGTCTTTTCTTCCACTGTATCTTTCTATTTGGTTTATAAAATGCTAATTTTTGCATAAAATACTACTGTCCAATTATAGAATGGAGTGGGAGTTGGGGAAGGAGCAACAATTGATGCCATTTTGAGGGAATATTAAGTTTAGAATCTCACTAGGCTTCTCTCATTTACTTCCTCAAATTTAAGACTTTCTGTCTGGGAATATTATAGAAAATCATTCAGCAAAACATTGACATATTAGAAGATAGAGAATTTAGTTTTCTTTCCTTGAATAGCACTAAAAATGACCTCATTCTCCCATGGCATAACCCCCAAAAAAGTAGTGAAGGCTTCAACAGAATATGTACCTATATGAAAATCTGAATGCTTTATTTTTCATAAAAACAGAAATAAGTGACAGCTTAAAACTACATTCACTAGAATGTTACGTAGCTTCTAAAATGCTACTATATAATTTCTAACATTCCATATATTAAATGACTGTGCCAGTATGACATTGTTAACTATTTTACATGATGCTTAAGTTTTCTTTTAAATAAAAAGTTACAGCACATATTAGATTAAATTCAACCACACCAATTGTTGTGATATTAAAACTATTTCAGGGAACATATGCTTTCAATTGCTAATAAAATTTTGGAAAATTAAAATTATGAAGTTTCACTGATTCTGACATTTTTAAAGCTTACCAATGATTTTTTAAAAATCTAACTAATAAAAGAGTAAATGCTAATTGACCATACCTTCGTGATGCCCACCAGCCAATCAGGAGTGAGTATGCAAATTAACCCAACAAAGATGGTGAGTTAATTTGCACGTGCAGGCGCCAAGCGGCCGCGGGCGGGACGCTTGCATCGTCACATGGCAATGACGCAGGCGTTCCGCACCACCCCAGCCACTCCGGGCCTCTGGGCAGTGTGGGAAGGCAGAAAGGCGGCTCCGGGCTGGAGCAAAGGCAATGCCAACAGCAGGGGAAGGAAGGCCCCTTCTTGCACGAATCTTTGTGCATCGGGCCTCTAGTTAATAATAATGGATAAAAGTTCTCCTATACCTTTATTCTAACTGACATGACACTATCAGAAGTCCAATTCAATTTAGGACATAGTTTCCAGTAAGAGCAAAACATCCTCTACTGGAATGTTAGTGGTGGGAAGGTGGGGACACTTCAAGCAGCCAAGCAGCTGAAACTCATGCCATTTCTTAAATCATTTACACATTAAACAGAAAAAAAGACAAACATTGCAAATCTATTAAGGGTATGATTTTACTATTCAGTTCTGCTGTGTAACTAGGCATTCACTTGTTAAAAAACAACTCAAATGAAACAGAAAGAGCATAAACTAATTAAACCAAATTAAATCAAAACAACAGGGGTGTTTTAGGAGATAATACACATGCACAAAGTTTTTATGCTAACATCTTTTTAACAAATTTCATTACAGAAGATATTATGGTTAAAATACCACTGAGTATACTCAAAGTGACATGTAAAAATAAAATAGCTGAGTAGAGGGTGGTGAAACCTCAAAACAAGTGCTATAATCACCACCAAAAATGCAAAATAAAGGAAGTTGTCTTCAGAGTGAAGAGGGGAAAAAAATCTCATTCTATCTACTAGGTGGCAAGTCCTTGAGGTGGGAATCAGTTCCAGGGTCCAGCAATTTTCAACCTTTTTCATCTCATGGCACACATAAACTAATTACTAAAATTCATCGGCACACCAAAAAATATTTTGCTGATCTGACAAAATAAATAGGTGTAATTTGATTTACAAAAGAGTCACAGTATTTACCTACCCTTTTTGCTCCAATGTGACTTTTTAAAAAATCAGGTGCCTAAACTTGTATATAAGATTTTCTGCATAAAGAATTTACCAATCAGACACAACCTTATATGCAATGTAACCAGTAAGATACAACTCTATTATATAATCTACATAGTTATGGTTCAAGACAGGGCATTCACACCAATCACCTATTGTTGTGTTGGCCATTGTCTTTTTTTTATATAATCTAAGGGAAAAAGGTATTGCATGTTTTAAAAATTCTTGTGGCACACCGGCTGAAAATCACTGCTATTGCCTTCCTAAGTGTTTAAAGAACAAATACAATGTGTCATTACTAACAGTAAAAAAGGCAAGTAGTGTTACATTAGCTTCAGAAGCATGTTTATTTGTACTAGCAAAACTGTCTTTTAATTTGCACTAATCAACTAAGCAAACTAAGTTTGCATTGCTTCAGTATACAAACGTGTACACACACACACACACACACACACACACACACACACACACACATTATCGAAAGCAGTGGTCGTCAACCAGTGGTCCGAACGGTTGGCGACTGCTGATCTAAAAGACCCCAGAAGGATGTGGGAATTTAAAGGAATTAAAATTTCACTTCAGGAGAATAACTAGTTATCTTATTAATTCTCACTTGATTTCATTTGAAAGTCAAGTTATCAGTAAAACTGCTGCTAGAATTGTGACAATACCAATTCATACAACATAATCCACACAACATAAATTCCCTTCTACTTAACAAGTTTCTAAATGCTATAGGGAAAAAGAAAATGTGCAGTACATAATTTTAATCTCTTCCAATCAACTCTTCATAGATTTAGATATACTTCTTATCCACAACCACAACTCATCAGAGAAAAAATTTCATAGATGAAAACTTTACTCTCCCACACACTGTAGATAATGAAAAAATAGATGTAGCTCCTTAAAACTCATTGTAAAATAAACTAAAACAAAATAATCATGCTAAAAATTTAGTAGCTTCACTAGAAAAAAGTTTCAAGATTTCTTTTTAAATAAAATCCAACAATGTGGTGCTTAAAAAACATAGCTAACAATATGAGGGTGAGCCAAAAAATGCATCAAATTGAGTCAACAAAGAAAAGCAAGTATGAAAACATCATTACCAAATATGGTAAAGTTTACTTGGCAAGAGCTATAGTGATCATCTAAAATGCCATTATGCAATAAATGGAAACATTATTTAGGCAACAAAAGGATAAATCAATGCAAAAACTATTAGAAATACTGTAAGTAAAACATGCATGTAGTAAAAAAATACACCACTGAAAGGCTATAAATAAAATTAATCAAGATTCAAAGTCCACATATCAAATTTTATATTTCAACTGAGGCAGATTCACAACAAAATGAAGATTTCTGGGTCTGGCCAGTGTGGCTCAGAGGTTGAGTATTGGCCCATGAACCAAGAGGTCACCGGTTTCATTCCAGTTAGTACACATGCCCAGGTTGTGGGCTTGACACCCCCCCCCCCCCGCAGTAGGTGGCGCACAGGAGGCAGCCAAACGATGTTTCTCTCTCATCATGTTTCCATCACTCTCCCTCTATATCTAAAAAAAAAAAAAAAAAAAACCTAATAAAAAAGCATATTTAAAAAAAAAAAAGGATTGGGCTTTGAGAGCCTTCATTTACATGGATGCCTTCTTTTCTCATTCTAAATAAATATTCATCTGTGTACATAATTCTGTTTTCTTTTTTTTAAAGAGGGTCCCCAATATCACATAAACGCTAGGTCCCTTAACACTTGGATATGTCCCTGCACTAAAGACAACAAATGTATCTTCCTAGTGTCTAAAAATTCCAGATCCCTGGCTATAATGCCAAAAACAAGACAAAACAAAAAAACAGAAATCAACACAGTTAAATTTCAAATATATATTATACTAAACCACTCCTATGAGAAAAAAATCTTTTAATATAGAAAATTAAAACAGGAATTTAACGAATATCAAAATGAGTAGTGCAATATTTACAGGTGAAATCATAACTTTGAATGTGCTCATCAAAAGAGAAAAACAAAGCAATAAATTACAAAATTTTGGAAAACTATTAAATCCAAAGGAAAACAGAACATACTAATTGGTAGCAGCATTCACAATTTAAGAGCTGGTACCTGTACTGGGAGTGGGTGGCAGGGCCTTCTAGAAAATCTAAGTGAGTAACACAAACCGAGGAGAGGGAGGCTTTGATCATCTAAGATTCCTTGAAAAGTATGCTATTGACATGTAGTAACACTCAAAAAAATGTTCAGATGATACTTAGTTATTTATTCAAAGGGAAAAGTCTACAGCAAAAATAAGATAATCATACACAGCTATATAATAAAGTTGGGAAGTTTAATGGAAGCAATATTTTTACACTAAAATTTATAAAGGAAAAACATATGATTATACACACAGCTGAAATCTCAAGAAATAGAAAACTAAATCAACAGAAGATAAAATGGACAAAATTGTCTAAAAACTATCAACATTCATATCTGAATTAATGACAACAATAGTAAATTCTGATTTTTAAATAATATAAAATTTAAAATTCTTCAAGAATGTAAAGAAGAACACATTACCTACAAGACAAATATGGTTTTGATCACAGGTTTTATGTACCCAGAAAATGGGAACAAGAAGCACAACACCCATACAATACAACTTAATAAAACAAAAAAGAAACAATGTTAGCATATGCATGTCCTAGATGTGGAAGAAGAATTCAGCATTAAGAAATAAAATTCATTTTAAGTGTATTGTTACATGAGTTTAGACAAATGTATATGTGAAAACTATGTAACCATTACCAAAAGCAAGATATAGAACAATCAATTAAATCAATTAAAAAAGAAATCACACACACAATAATGCCAAGAAATGTTCTATATCATACAAGGAAAATTGCAACAAGAAAAATAAGAACTCAAACTTCCCTGTATATCATAACAATGCAAACCAAACAACTTTATGGAGTATTTTACATCAACTAACAAATTTATTTACAACTGTTTTCTAATTATAAAACAATGGCCATTGTAGAAAATTTATCTATATATATAAAAGCCTAAGCGACCAAAGGACCAGTAGACCAGTTGTTATAATGCGCACTGACCACCACGGGGCAGACACTCAATGCAGGAGCTGTCCCCTAGTGGTCAGTGCGCTACCACAGCCAACCCCCCGCATCGGCCCAGATCATCGGCCAGGCTGAAGGACCCTACCCATGCAGGAATTCATGCACTGGGCCTCTAATATATTTCTAAAATCATTTTTATAGGCTGCATCGATCTCTGTTAAGTCCACTAGAACAATGACCTATATTTTAATCACTGGCCTCTAGCACAATTAGAGCATGTCACTATTATAAATCATGCCATGATAAATATCTTCATGTAAAGAGCTTTATGGTTCTTACTCATTTCCTTAGTAAAATCCCTGGAGGTATACTTATGAAGTCAAAGGATAAAGCTACGCTATTGATAAATACAAACTGTATTGTAAAAAGCTGTATCAGTTGTATTCCCTTAAGAGTGATCTCAGCCCGGCCGGTGTGCCTCAGTGGTTGAGCGTCAACCCATGAACCATTGTCACCAGGGTTGGATTCAGGGTTGGGGCACATGCCCGAGTTGTGGGCTCAGTCCTCAGTAGGGGGAGTGCAGGAGGCAGCCGATCAGAATCTCTTTCATCATTGATGTTTCTATCTTTCTCTCCCTCTTCCTTCTTCTCTCTGAAAGCAGTAAAAACATATATTTTAAAAAATTTTAAGAGTGATCTCAGCAGCACTGGCATGTTAAATTCCTTTTAGAATACATTACACGTTCATTGACAAATCCAGACACAAAATTAATTAAAACCATCCACAGATATTTACTCTTACCTTTCCCCCCATGCACATATAAGTAAATCTGTATTGTATATCCAGTTTTATAATCTGCTTTCTCCCCCGCCACTTAATGAGCATTTCCTTCTTACTCAATAGTCTCTTAAGATTAATTTTAATGAAATGGACTATTACTTGTTTATTATTATTGACCATATAGGCTATTTTCAAAATTATATTGTAAGTAACACTGTCACAAATTTTTATATGTAAATCTTTGCACATATAGCAAATTACTTCATCAGAAAAAATTCCTTGAAAAATAACTACTGGGTCTGAGTATATGAAATGTAAGGCTTAATTCAGCTTGTTGGTTTACAATTTCAGTAGCAGTGTGAGTGTACCCATATCTCCATACCTTTACAACCTTTTATCAATTGATAATTTTTAATGGTTTTTTGTTTTATTTTTTGCTACTCAGTGAGGGGTAACAATTTAAAATATTTATAGTATTTTGTGTTTTAACTGTCTTCTCACCCTGTTTCCATTTTTCTTTTAAGGTATAAGAATTGCTTGTATCAGCAAATTTTAAAAAATATATGCAATTCTGATAAGCCTGTAATGTAATCTATGAAATTACTAATGGGTAAAACTTTTTTTTTAACCGATTTTAAGAAAAGAGAGAGAGACAGAAAGAAACATCGATTTGCTATTCCACTTATTTATGCATTCATTGGTTGCTTTTTATACGTGCCATGACTGGGGATCTAACCCTCAACCTTGACCTATTGAGACAACACTCTAACCAACTGAGCCACCTCCCCAGGGCTTCGGTAAAACTTTTTTAAAAAGCATCTATGTACACTTAGATTATTTTGCCTCCTATTTCTAGCTGAGATTCCCATCAAGTTCTTACTTGTTTCTAAAAAGTCTCCTACATCCATAATCATATGCATATAAATATCCTTTCTACCATTGTAAGGAGGGTGGGGGGGAAGGGGAGGTATTATACCTACCCAGCTTTTAATCCTTCAGTTGTGCTCTAGATTCAATCTCCTCCCATCTTCTTAAAGGTACCTGCTATTAAAGGTCCCTTCTCTAGTATTTTTCCTATTGTGCCAGATCTTTAACCTCAGCATATAAACAAGAAACTTCCTTTTTTAAATTTGAAAACGTTCAAATGCACACTCAAGCTTTTGCCTTCCTTCTTTCTCACCCATCAATATTTCTCTTGCCTTCCCATTCAGTGTAATCTGGCTTCTATTCACACCATTCTACAGATACTGCTCTCTGTAATCTATTCATTGCCTAATCCAATTTTAACTTTTCACACGGTTCTCAACTTCAGTTCTCCAGTGGCTTCTCTTCAGTCATCTTGGTCCTTTTCTTCTTCCCTCTTTCTTTTCAATGGCAGCCTTTCCGAGTTACATCTTGAGTCAAATGGGTAAGCCTCATCTACGCAAACAATCTTCAAGAATCTAGTATTACTTTAGACTCCCAAATGTATCTCTCCACCAAGACTTCTTTCCTACTCCACTCTTCTAGTTACAAATAGAGATAATACCTGCCTTCACATAGCTGCCCCTGAAGCATCTCAAACTCAATAGGTACAGAACTAAACTCATTAAGTTCAATGACATTATGACTGGCAATGTGAATCAAGAAGCATAAAAATATTAATTCATTTTTTAGCTAATAATCTAAAGAGAAATAAGAAAACAAAAAAACTTTGGATAAAAATAATAATTACAACATTATTTAATATAACCAAAAAAGAAAACTTTAGAAGGACTTTTCCTTCTGGGAAGATGGAGTATACACACTTTCACTATTCCTCCCGCTAAGCAAAAATCTCCTTGATACTCATTATACAGTTGACCCTTGAACAACACAGGATTAAATTGCACAGGTCCACTTATACATGGAGTTTTTCAATAAATATGTATATTACTGTAAATGTAGTTTATCTTCCTTATCATTGTTAAAACATTTCTCTAGCTTACTTTATTGTAAGAATACAGTACATAATACATATAACATACAAAATATGTGTCAATCAACAGGTTATCAATGAGGCTTCCAGTCAACAGTAGATTATTAGTAGTTAAGTTTTCGAAGAATCAAAAGTTATATGCAGAATTTCTACTGCATGGTGTTGGTGCCACAACCCCATGTTGGTCAAGGGTCAACCGCATGTAAAACAAACATAAGAATCTGAGTGTTGGAGAGAATGCAGTCAGGCTAATGCTCTGGAACTCAAGGAACAATACCCTGGTAAGTTCCCCAGGTTTTCTTTTTACCTTTAAAATCCCCGAATTGGCCCTAGCTGGTTTGAATCAGTGGATATAGCATTGACCTGTGGACTGAAGGGTCCCGGGTTCGATTCCAGTCAAGGGCACATGCCCAGGTTGCAGGCTCGATCCCCAGTAGGGGGCAGGAGGCAGCCAATCAATGATTCTCTCTCATCATTGATGTTTCTATTTCTCTCTCCCTGTCCCTTCCTCTCTGAAATCAATAATATAGTGTGTGTGTGTGTGTGTGTGTGTGTGTGTGTGTGTGTATTTTTTTTTTTTTAAATCCCAGAATTGGAGCTAAAAACGCCTGCGACCTGGAACTGCTAACAGGCACAAACAGAAAGAACTCCAGCCAAAGTGTGCTCTCTCTGGCCAAGGGACCAGGAAAAGGGCAGCCCAGAAAGATGGAAAACGTAGACAATAACCAACTCCACCTCCACCAGCAAAGGCCCAGGAAGCCTAGAAAATTCCACACTCAAGGCTATAAAGAGGCATCCCCAATACCCCATTGGGATGGGGTCAGAAGAGCCCAAGGACTTTAACCCCCACCAGCCAGTAATGAACCTCTCTCTCCCAACAGCATCAATGGAGATCACGAAGGGAGCCTGGACTTCTACTCCCAACCCAATAGTTATAAGGAGTGTCCTCCCACCTCAGATTTCAGTGAAGACTGAGTGGGGAATCTGGACATAAAGCTCCCCTGGCAGTAATGAGGCAGCACCTCTACCTCCCTTCTCTTGCCAGAGCATTATCAAAGAGTCAGTTAAAACAGATGGTTTGAGTAAGATCCAGAGCCTCAGAATAAAATACGAAAATGTGCAAGTTACAATAGAAAATCCAAGAACCAGGAAGATCTCAAACCGAATGACCAAAAAAAGAAAAAACCTATGATGCATAGATACCAACAGAGATGACAGAGATGTAAGAATCATCGGATGAAGACATTAAAGCAGTCTTGTAAAATGTTTCAGCAATTACATGCACACTTGAAATAAATGGGGAAAAAACTCAGCAAAAATATCAAAGTCTCAACAAACAAATATGCTTATAAAGAAGCAAACTGAGCCGAAACCGGTTTGGCTCAGTGTATAGAGCGTCGGCCTGCGGACTGAAAAGTCCCAGGTTCGATTCCGGTCAAGGGCATGTACTTTGGTTGCGGGCACATCCCCAGTAGGGGTTGTGCAAGAGGCAGCTGATCGATGTTTCTAACTCTCTATCCCTCTCTCTTCCTCTCTGTAAAAAATCAATAAAATATATTTTTAAAAAAAGAAGCAAACTGAAACTTAAAACCAAAAAATAGAGCCCTGGATGGTGTGGCTCAGTTGGTTGGGCATTGTCCCATGTACCCAGGGTTGCTGGTTTGATTCCCAATCAGGGCACATGCTCAGGTTACAGGCTTGAACCCTGGTGGGGGGCGTGCCAGAGGCAGCTGACTGATGTTATGCTTCTAATCTATGTTTTTCTCTTCTCCCTTCCTCTCTCTCTAAAAATCAATAAACTATTCTTTTTAAAAAACTAAAAAAAAAACAGAATAAGCGAAACAAAAAGCTCAGAGAATGATCTCAACAGCAGAATGGAAGGGAAGAAGAAATAATCAATGGACTGCAATATAAAACAACAAAAACTACCCAATCTGTAAAAACAGAAACAGACTTAAAAAAACAATGAACAGAGACTCAAGGCCCTGTGGGACTCTGACAGAAGATCTAACATTCATATTATCAGAGTACAGTGGGGCTGAAAAAGTACTTGAAGACATAATAGCTAAAAAATTTCCTAGAGTTGGCAAGACAGAAGCCTACACATTCAAGAAGCTGAGCAAAACTAACAAGGAAAAAAAACACAAAGAAATCCACACCAAGACACATCATAATTAAACTTCTAAAAATTAAAGACAAAGAAATAATCTTGAAGGCAGACCGAGAAAAACACCTTACTTCTAGAGGAAAAGCAATGAGAACGACAGCAGATTTCTTATTAGAAGCCATGGAGACCAGAAGTGGCATAATTTTTCAGGTGCTGAGCAAAGAGAACTATCAACCCAGAATCCTATACTCCACCCCCAAAAATAGCCTTCAGGAATGAAGATAAAGGAAATATAAGAGAATTTGTCACCAGTGAATTTACTGTAAAAGAATGGCTAAAGAAGTTCTCTAAACAGAAAGAAAATAATAAAAGAAGAAACTCTGGGAAGGAAGGACGAACACAGCAAAAATATGGATAAATATGAAGGGCTTTCCTTTTTTTCGAATGTCTAAAGTATGCTTGACAATTGAAGCAAAAATTATAATAACGTCTGATGTGGTTCTATATGTCTGTAGAGGAAATACTTAAAATAATTCTATTATAAACGGAGAGTAAAGGAGCGTAACAGGAGGTAACAAATTCATACTTCACTCAAACTAGTAAAACGACAATACCAGTAAACTGTGATGATAGAGAGAGGTGGTAATAGTACTTGTGAGATTCTAGCTTTTTTTGTGGGTGCTCTAGGTATAATATGCTAAAAACCCACAAGTACTACTGCCATCTCCGTTATATTCGTGAGGAAATTAAGGCTCAGAGTTGCAAAAATATGTAGATAATAATAACAAGTAGTGAATACGAGACTCAACCCCATAGTCATCTGGCTCCAAACCCCTTTTGTTTGTTTTTTACTGCATTTAAAAAGTGGTTCTTGGAATTAAAACTTCAAAAATGTGGACAGAGAAAAATATTTTCTGACTAACCTCTAACTGAAATTTAGCATTTTCTTCAATAAACCACTGTAGCAATACCTGTGACTGTTTCCAATAGAAATCACAGATACTTCATGTAACTGGTTGCAGATAATTCAAAATAGTACTTACACTCAACACAAGTTAAATAGGAAGACTTTTGTTTTTAGTATTTTGGTAACTGTATTTAAAGTAATCGGTCTCCTTTTATAATCCTATGAATTTTATTTTATTTTATACATTTAAAAGGCAGTATTCTGAAATCCATAGGCTTCACCGAACTGCCAAAAAGAGTCCTGTATACAAAAAAAAAAAAAAAATTTTTTTTAATTATCTTCTATAAAACACGTTTTAATAGACCACAGCTTCCATTTGCCACTGGGAATTGGAAGAATGGCTGTGCTTTTGAGAAGACACCAGAGAAAGAAAACCTGCAACAATAAACAATTTTAGAAGCAAAACACTTACAAGTTCTCAAAAATCAATACAAGAGTCTAGTCCTTAGATGACATTCAGAATCCATCCAAAAACACCAGGGGACCCCCAATTTGTACCATGAGTTAACTAACTCATAGGTAATCCCCCGCAAAAGGAGATAACTCAAACATCTAAAATAAAAAACAAGAGTGGCGCACTCTCTCTCCCCCCAGATCACACCTCCTGGAACCACCTTTCCAAGTGTACTTTCCTAAGCTCTAACGGCCCTTCGTTTGCTCTGTAACTTGTTTCTTTGTCTTTAATTTTTAGAAGTTTAATTATGATGTGCCTTGGTGTGGATTTCTTTGGGTTTTTTCCTTGTTAGTTTCTTCCACTGCTCACTTTTACTATCTCTATAACTTTCTAAATAAACTTTATATTATAATTTGAGTTCCTGGCTCTGAATTCTTTATTTGCCAAACTCAAGAACTGAGGTCCAACTTCACTGGTAACAATTGGTGCTGTTTTACCACCAACATCACAGGTACAAACACATCAGGCCCCTGAACACCTCAAAAGATTTTTCTCTTCTTTTAGAAGAAAAATTGTAAAGTAATTAGACCTATTTGATATGCTTAAATTACACAGAAAGCTTTGACGACTAAGAAAATAATTAGGTTGTATTTGTATGTATATATTATTATTTATGGATGTTCTAGAGATTATATTAAAAACCAAGGGTCTGCAAAGTCCTGATACAATGCTCACTTGTAATTCTTGTTATCTTAAAATGTTATGATATAAAAAAGCAAAATTCTCTGTCAAATGCATTATAAGATCTAAAACTGTGTCATAAAAAAAGAAAATTAATACACCTTCCCCAACCTTCTACCTGTACCCACGCACTTCTTCTTAAGCACACATTAGGCTCTATAAATCCAAAGATGCCCTTAAACCATGTTTGCAATAAATTTCTTTACTGGGGAAATTAGCAACATGTAAGTGTACATTCACATTAAGGAACACAGAATTCCTTTTCGCTCTCCCATCTAACCTCTCCAAAAATCAGAAGTACCCAAATAAAGGCAAAGCTTTGATATAAACAACATTTTTTCTAATACTCTGATCATTCAAACTTGTAAATAAAATTCCTTTCATTCATAAAGCAACCAAAAAGGTAGCACATTTTTAAATAACTAAATAATCCTAACCCCCCCCCCACACACACACACACACAAATCAACTCCTGATGAAAATGTTCTCAGTCCAAACTTATATTACAAATGAGTTAATTTTATGACCAAAAAAATGTCAACAGTATAGCACAGATCATGGGTCTAATATATGATATTCCAGATTTTCTTTTAATCCTTACTCATACCTCCCTAAAACCACATTATGTGAGCATTCATTTTGTATGACTACAAACAGTATTAAGAATTTTGTGCTGGGAAAAGTTAAAGGTATCACTTCTTCATACAGGAAATGTAAGGCAAAATTAATCATCAGTTCCTGTAACCACCAAGATGAAATCAGATACTGTGCTCTGGAGAAATCTTTAGAAACTGTATAGTGATTTTAAAGCAAATCACAATGCACACACTTCTATACACACATTCACACAAAGCAGTTTTACTCACAAACTCAAATATGAACTTTTTACTGTAGTAAGTATTGTACTCAAGTTTTATTTGTTTGAATACACTGAGGGGGAAAAAACAGTTTCCCACCCTGGAGGAAAACCCCTAAAGAATACACTTGTGTCGCATCAACCAAGTCAAGATACCTTGAACACTAAAATGAGAGCTAAAAGTTTCCAGTCAATTCAGAGTACATTTTTGTTAACTATATCTCAGAAAATGTTACGAAGAAAAAAATTAAGAATATGTATACCTCCCTCCCAATTTAGGAAATAAAACATTAACAATATGATTCTAGGCCCTTATATGTCCCTCAACAATATATTCCACCTCCCCACCCCAAGAGGTAAACAATACCTAAATTTGGTGTTTGTCATTCTCAGGCATTTATACAACAGTGATTATTTGTAGAATGGATACCTCAGTCTTATTAGGTACATTTTAGAGAGAAAGATGCCATTATTAATCTTTGGCCCCACTCTAACCTTCATCAATCACCATAATTAACAGTTTTCATAGAAACGTATCAGGTCAGCAAGTGTTTCTGACGAAACTTCACTTACTCTTCCCTCTCTTCCCCCCTCCCCTATTCAGTGCTCCAGAATTTTATTCATTAAATGAGTATGTATCTCTTTTTCAGTCTCCCTCTACTTAAGTGTTGACATTTTTGTCCCATTTTAACATTCATAATTCTGTAGTAAAAAGAAACTCTATTTTAAGAGTCAGGAAACCAACATAAATCCTAGCTTCACTGTTTACTTGCCATAGGACCTCGGGTAAATCACTTCTTCCCAAGCCTCCATTTCCTCATGTACAGAATGGAAATAACGATGACCATGACAATGTCATACTGCCTTTCAATCATAAAGGTTTGTTGCTGGTACAGAAGGAAATCATGTACACAAAAGGTCCCTGAAAACTAAAGTATACACAAATGTAAATCATAGAATTAAATGCTAGTTATTATAAAAATGCTTTTTAAAAAGTTAAAATATGCCCAAATTAATTTTCTACAATTTATTTTTAACCTAATGCTTCTACTACAGAACTTAAAATTATTAACAATGTTGAAATAACCCTTTACTCTGTTTATAATGAAAAAATTCTACAATTAAATAATGTGCTCTAAATTCAACACTAATTCAAGATTCTCACTTTAGAAACTCTATAAAACCCTCCAAAAGAAAATATACATAAATCATGTTATTCAAGGTAATAAACACTATTGGACTGAATTGTGTTTTTTTCTTCTCTTCTTTGTTTTAAACAATTTAGAAAACGCTAAGGAATTACAGGATTTACTTAATGACTGTTGAGGGGATGAGTGCCCACTCCCATCCCTACCCCATCAAAAGGGAAGAATACCACTCTGTCTTCCAGCTTGGGAAGAGGCATTATCTAGATGTGAAAAATATCTTGGCCCAAGTCAAAGTAAGGATAGTTCTCTTACAAGCCAAAGCAATGAAACATTTTTATGTTGTACAAAACGAAGTATAAAGACAGCCTTTTAAAAACCTTATGAAAAAAATGTTAAATAAAATATAACAATCTAAATCATTTTTTAAAACACAAACTCATGTGCCATAGGACTTTAGAATCTGAAAGGACCTTAGATTAAAATCTATTTCAGCCCCTTCGTTTTATAAATGAAGAAACCAAAGTCAAGAAAACATAGACACTTTACTAAATAGAGAAAATGTATTAACTGAGGGCTTTTGCCCCTAAAGAAAATATTAGTATGATGCAAGCATTCTTTGAGGGCATTAAAAAACATTCTCTGCACAAAATGCTAACTGGAGACAGCAAATGTAACAATAAAGAAGGAAACTAAGAAATAAGGAAGGGAGAACAGAGAGGAGTTAAAGGAAGAGAAAGATATCCAACCCCAAAGGCTGGAAAATAACTAGCTATTAATCTGGTTTTAGTATCTCTACCCACAAGATATATATTAATTACAGAGGGAACAATTACTAATTGTCCAGTGGTTAACTACATTACCAGATTCTACATGATCAGCAATAGGAAAAATGTACATGCCCTCCGTAACATGATGTACTGGAGACTTTTCTTTTGTGCTATTTCTGCCAAAACTACACGATTTGATTCTAATGGAAAGAAAACATCAGATGATGGCCTGGCCACTGTGGCTCAGCGGCTAGAGTGTCAGCCCGTTCCTGGTCAAGGGCACATACCTGGGTAGCAGATTCGTTCCCAGCCCGGTTGGGGCGCAAGCAGGAAGCAACTAATCAATGTCTATGTCTCTGTCTCTGTCTCTCTCTCTCTTTCTCACCCCCCATCTCACCCCCCTTCTTCCATTCTCTAAAAATCAACGAAAAGAATGTCCTCCAGTGAGGATTAACAACTACAAAAAAATTCAGACAACCCAAGTTGTGGGATATTTTTACAAATAACTTTACGACTAAAAAGACAAGAAAAATAAGTGCAACATGCAATCCTGGAATGGATTCTGGACCAAAAATATTTTTTCTCTTTTGTTATAAAGGACATTATTGTAACAATTGGTAAAGTTTGGATTAAGTTAGATTATAGTTGAAAAATGTACTAAGGTTATATAAAAGGCTCTTTTTTGATATTCAAGAATTAAACACTAAAGCAGCATCACTTCCACAGCTTACTCTCAAAAGGTTCAGGGAAAAACATGCAGAGCATACTATGGAAGCACATGGGAGGGGCACCTAGTCCAATCTGGATATTCCCTCAGAAAGGCTTGTTGGAAATGAAGAGCCTTATTTACATCTAGAAAGAAGAGTAAGAGTTAGTCAGCTAAAAGGGGATACTGGCTAAAGGATGACACAGCTTCAGAAGAGTCACCGATGTGTATTCACACAGACTGTGACTAAGTGTGATCACACTGCCTTTCTCCAGTACACTGCGTGAGAGACAGAATTACTAATAGGTACGGGGCAGGATTCTGGGGGCTGCCAGATGGGGAAGAGAAGCAGCCATCACAACAGGAGTGCTGAGAAATGGGTCACAGGGAGGCAGGAGGGAGGAAAAAGGGAGGCAAAGGGACACTTTCAGGGAAACTTCATTCCCTCTTCAATCCCAGCTCTCCTAGTTTTTTCAACTAAATGGAAAATGTTCCATGAACCTAACCATTTTTAAAAAAGAAAAAAAAAAGAAAAAACAACTTGGCCCTGGCCAGATGTCCAATGGTTAGAGCGTCACCTTCCTGCTATGCCAAGGTTGCAGGGTCAGGGCACATACAAGAATCAACCAATGAATGTGTAAACAAGTGGAATAACAAAACGATGTTTCTCGCTCTCTCTCCCTGCCTCTCTCTCTCTAAAATCAATTTTTTTAAAAAATGCTTTCAAAAGAAAAATTTAGGCAAAGACTTCATTATTAAGGTAGATAGATAAATATATTAATAAATAAGTTTACAAAATAAAATATGCTTGGGGGCGGCACGGTAATATATCCCTCTGGCATTTTGTAATCAGAAAATAGGGACTCAAGTCCCATCTGAGTCATATTGTGGGATCCTGAGCAATTTATTTAAACTCTCAGCCTCACTTTCCCTATCAGTAAAAAAGATATAATTGTAAAGATCAAATAAGGCAATGCTCATAAAGATTTTACCATGGTGTCTAAGAAAATGCTCAATATACATTAGTCATTACTGATTCAAAATATTCTTCAGGGGTCTATGTTCCTTAGTAAAATAACAGAACTTGAAACCCTTAGTATTATAATTCAGTTACTATATATATATATATATAGGATAGGAAAATTAATTGAAGTCCAACCACCTTATCAAAACACAAACTAAAGCCCTGGCCAGGTGGCTCAGTTGGTTGGAGCATAGTCCTATCCTATCCTCCCTTATCCATCCTCCCTTTCTCCCTCCCTAAAAATCAATAAAAACATATTATCAGGTGAGGTCTTTTAAAAAGCACAAACTAAAGTCTACCTATACAAGCTCTATAATCACACTATTATAGCTTTTCACCTTAGAATTCTATTGAAATCAATTAATACAAACTCTAGGTTAAATAAGAAATTAGAATATGCCAGTTTCTACCCAGATACCAGCTAGTTACCTGGGGATATTAAGTTTGGTGCCTTTTTCAATGTTAACTTGTATAAATATTTCAAAACTGCAACTTTAATTCACAACAAAAAAAAGTATAAATATTACAAAGTTTAAATCTATTAACATAATCCATTTTAGCATCATTCTGAATAAATAGCTATTGATGGGGATAAAAGTAAAGTCATTAAAGTAATTACTAGGATCCACTTTAATAGAATATTACAAGGGTTTCCATTAAAGAAAAAAAAAAAGAATGTGGGGTATTTTGTGACAGGCCACTAAGACAGCTGGAACAAAGCTGTTGGAGCAACAGCTGTGTACTATGTACTGTTTGTCTAAAACCACAAACTAAAGTAACCCATGTCAGACAACTTCATTTGACTAACCAGCAGAGTGAATGGCTCCTTCCTGAAACTGCTACAAAGAAATCTAACCAACTACATAATTTGCAATGATTTGAGAAAGGAGGAAAACTGAACAATACATGCCTGTGTCTTTAAATGTAAAATTAAAACTGAGAATCACAAGTCTATAACAGAAGTAAAAGTTTTCCACACTATTTTAACTTGCTAAAATTATGACCATGGAACTAAAGAAATAACCCCCAAACCCAACATTTGATGAAGTCTGAATTATTAATTTGCAACTTCACCAATTCCTACTCCATTCTTAACTTTCAACTGAATGAAAAGTGCTTTACCATAAAATACTGCAGTGGTTAAGAAAATTTTAACATTAAGTAACTTGATAATTTAAAAGTAACTAATTCAAACCAAGTGGATGGCATGGAAATTCCATGCTAATATCTGAAAATAATAAATTTATATAGTACTCAATTAAACTACTATGACCATTCATGTAAATGTCTACACGTCATTAAATTATCAGATCTACACCTTTATTTTACTTTTTTATTCCCCAAACCCACAAGTCCTTTCTAACCTTAAGTTCACTCCTTCCTCAGTTTAAAGTACCTGCATAAGGTGAATTTCCCTACCTTACTTTAATTGACACATCTCCAGAGGCAAAAGGGACCAAATTACAAATTTAAGTCACATATCTTTTCCACAAGAATTCTGAAACTTAATGTTGCATTTATCACAAATCTTCCTTTGCAGTTTAACTTGATTACTTGCTTACTGCTCTTTCCCTTTCAGCTAACAAATTACTAACTGTTGTGATCAACCACATGTCATCATTTAACTAAAAACAAGACATTAAGAGAGAACCCACTAGGAAATAAAACAAAAGTAATATATCATTAGACCTTACTATTTTAGGCTGTTTTACATTTCCTAAATCAGGATTTTCAGAGAGATTAAAATGGGACTATCTTCTCTAAAGACTATTTTGAATAAAACGGAATGCTATGGATCCAACTGCTAAAACTTTGAAAACTCAACATTCAAATGTGCACATGCCACATACACATAACCTTTTAATTACAGAGAAACTATAAAATCCAGTTCTTTGTCCTCTTTAGTAACTAGCTGCTATGGAACCATAACAAATACAACTCCTCATTCCAAAGACCTTTTTTTTTTTTTTTTAATTTACTATGTCTTGTTCAAGACCTAACACTTGCCGGGCTGGCATGGCTCAGTGGTTGAACATCAGCCTATGAACCAGGAGGTCACAGTTCAATTCCCTCTCAGGGACACATGCCCAGGTTACGGGCTCGATCCCCAGCAGGGAGTTGCAGGAGGCAGCCGATCAATGATTCTCTCTCATCATTGATGTTTCTCTCTCTCTCCCTTCCTATCTGAAATCAATAAAAATATATGTATATATTTAAAAATAATAAAAATTTGAATAATACAATCAACAACTTCCATTTCAATAGATTTCTGTTAAACTTTGCACCATATATGACATAAATAAATATTCATTCTTCTCTCATGTTCTTGGAATATTTACAAAAATCAATTAAAAATTCTTAATTATCCAAAACATAGAGAATTTACAGGTCATATTCTTTGACAATAGCTTTGTAAAGCCAGAAATCTTTAAAAGAATCAATTCAATCCCTCACCAAGTTTAAATTACTCAAATTAAGAAGATATTCAAACTCAAATTAAAATTATCTAAAAATTGATAAAAAGCACAAGACTTCTTATCAAAGAAAACAATGCAAAATCAGTTTTGTCATGCCTTTCTAAAAGTCATGAAGGACACTAGACTTTGTGATGATGGTAACAGAAGAAAAACATTCTGTCCTCTCTAGAATTCCTTTAAAATATATTTAAAAATATAAATTATAGCATATATCTATAGCACTACAGTAAGAGATGGCAATCAATCTCATTTCTTTTTAAAGGAGAAAGCAACAACAAAAGTTTATATATGAAATCATGAAATACTTCCACATACTATGCAATATAAAATAACCATACTTAAAATTACACTTACACACACACACTCTCTGAAGGATTCCTTTTGCTTCTAGACCATTCCAAATTTTACACCTACAAGAAAAGCCTTTACCTTAATCTGCATTTTACAGCTTAACATTCTCTATCTCTCTCTATCTCGATCTCCTCTCACCCATAACTCTCCCACTTGTCTCAGTGCAGAAAGCTAAGACTTGAAGGATTAATAAACTCGAAAACTATCCCTTTTAACTATCTCAAATTTATATCTCTCAGCCAAAAACCCAAATGTGGCTGAATGTCTTAGCAGATTTAACAGAATTTTACATCTGCTGAAATCCTGCTACTCCAAAAATTGAAGCTTCCTATATATCAACTTGCAGTTTGGCATCAAAAAGAATAGAAATCTCAGTGGCCTGCAATAATTCTAAGGGATGACCAGTTCTTTACTTTCAACACCAAGAACAGCTAAGATTACCGGCCAGTGTGGCTCAGTGGTTGAGCACTGATCTATGAACCAGGAGGTCACAGTTTGATTCCTGGTCAGGGCACATGCCCGGGTTGCAGGCTTAATACCCAGTAGAGGGCATGCAGGAAAAAGCTGATCAATAATTCTCTCTCATCATTGATGTTTCTCTCTCCCTCCCTCTCCTTTCCTCTATGAAACCAATAAAAATATATTTTAAAAAAGGAACAGCTAAGATAAATTTAAAAAAACATATTCTGACACATAAGAAAAAAAGATCAATAATACAGAAAGCAAATTTGACAAATTCTCCTAAAATGGATACTGTCTTACCTTTTTCATTAGTTAATTTAAGCCAATATGGTATAAATACTTCAGAGAATCAATGCACAAGTAATAGGCATTTCACAAGATAATAGAGAAAATGAATACAAAAATGGAGAGGAAAACTTTCCCTGAGAGTGTTTCATTGTTTCCCAGGGAAAGTTAGTGAACAGAGAAAAACTTCTAGTTCCTTATTAATGTTTCCATTTCCAATGATAAGAGAAGGCTATAAGTATACAAGTAGAAAACCAGTTATTCCTGCAGAATAGAAACTTGAGACCAGCCAGACAAAGGTAAAGCCACGAACGGTAAATAAAGTGGTACCTCCACTGTTTTAATACAATAATGTTGGGACCCAATAATTTTATATCCAGCCAAATAATTATTTAGCATGTAAAAGTAAATACAGTCTTAGAAATCTTCTCAGTAAAACATACTTGAAAGTGTTCTCTGAATCACAATTCATTATAAAAACTAGCTGTTGACGAGGACTGCTTAAAAGCATGAAACCAGTTAGAATGATAGAATTGGCAAAAGCAATAACCCTAAATGAGGAAGGGATTCATACTACTGAGTTGTTGTTTGTTTGTTTTTTACTATTATAATAACAAAATAAAATGCAAAAGACAAAAAAGCAATCTTTTAAAAATAATTCAATCACACACTTTTGGTTGCTTTAAATAAGGACACAAAATTTATGAAAGAGCAAACATAACTGCTAAACTCCTCATTCTCTGTAACTGGAAACACTATTATTCTGATTTTCTAATTAAGTGTTTAAGACTATGAATAGTTTTAATAATTTATGAAGACCAGATCTTATTAGCATAACTGAGTAAAACAAACCCTGCTTATTACTATTACCCAAAGCAGCATCAGAGATCTTTGATCACTCATTCAAGGTGATATCAGCCAGGTTTCTCTCCTGTGGTTATGATTTCCCCTTAGTAACTAGTAATATTTTATGGGCAGATAGATACTCTAGCTACTCAAACTTTCAGCCACTAGGGTTTTTGTTTTTGTTTTTTCATACATTTTTATTGATTTCAGAGAGGAAGGGAGGAGAAATAGAAACATCAATGATGAGAGATAATTACTGATCCGCTGCCTCCTGCACCCTACTGGGGATCGAGCCCACAACCTGGGCATATGCCCTGACAGGGAATCAAACCATGACCTCCTGGTTCATAGGTCTACGCTCAACCACTGAGCCAGGCCAACTAGTCTCAGCCACTAGTTTTTACATCCGCTTATGATGCATACTGTTATAATTGCCAAATGACTTTCTAATTCCATTTCCTCTATGCTCATTAGTCAGAATTCTACCTTAAATTCCCTTCCTCCTCCATTTACTTATCACTATGGAGTCATAGATCCTTACTTTATTTATGGGCAATAATCAATTACTATCATTATTTATTTTGATGCTGATATATTGTCCCAGAGTTGACCAATGGGAGTTCTTACAGATTGGCTGTATGTCTCTGACATTCCACCATCATTTCATTTTTTAAGCACTTCTTACTTTATGGCACTACAAGATGCTCCAAGCTCATCTTCTATTTTTCCCTGCCTCAGCCCTGGGATCAGTCATTTCACCACGTTTCCTCTTAGTAAAGCCTGGTACTCAGAAACCAAGGTCTGGCTCTATCTGTTTTCCCTGCTAATGGAGTGCCCATTGTTTCTCAGCCCTCTCAGCAGACAGAGTTGGCAAAAAGATATATAGATGTGTGTATGTATATCCACACACATCTATTTCTATATCTATCTACCCATGTACATTTTCAGCCATGAGTTCATGCTAACATCTTCAATTCCAATCAAACATCAGAGTTCATTCTAGGCCTCCCCCTTCTCACATTTATAATTCTTTCTCCAACAGTGAGAAAATGTGGCTTCCATTTTCCAGAATTATATTTATTTATTTGCTTAATCCAAGTATAGAAAACTGTTTCAAAATTGCAAACCCATGCTTCTGTGACCAAAAAAAGAAAAGCCTTTAACTAGATAGGGTTCAAACCGTTTGTTTGGAGGAGGGATCTTGTTTTTGTTTTTTGTTTGTTTTTTTGTGTGTGTGTTGTTGTTTTGGTCCTCATCCTAAGGACATAGTCCAAATCCAGGTTCAAAAGTTACTTAGTTGTCCCCCTGACACACACACTTCAGTGTGGGTATGTTGCTCATTTGAAAAAAGGTTTGGTTCACTTGTTTCTGTATGTAGTCTACCTTAGGGTGTGTTTTTCTTCATCACTTGATTTTGTTGGTGTTTGCTATTTATATACTGAATATGTAAACATGGTTCCAAAAGTCAGAAAGGTATCCTCAGGAGGGCTGCCACTCCCATTCCCACCTACCTCCTATGGGTAACCAATCTCAGTAATTTCTCCTTCCTATACTGTTTCTGTCCCAATAAACAAATATATATGTATTTTATTTCCCCTCCTTTTTTACACAAAAGGTAGTATACTATACATACAGTAGATCCTTTTTTTCACTGAACAATATATCCTGGAAAGTACTCCACATCAGTTCATAGAGACTTTTCCCATTCTTTACATAGCAGCATATAATGTTCCACTGGGTGAATGTATCATATCTTATTCAGCCCCTCTCCTATCCTGTAGGTTGCTTATAATTATTTTTAATACAAACAATGCTGTGACCTCATGCATGTGTATTTTAATACTGTTGGAAGTGTATCTTCATGTAATTCCTAAATTTGGGGTGACTGAGTCAAAAGGTAAGCACACATATAGTCAAATCAAAATGTACCCTATGTCTCCTGATATAATGCACTGAGTAGAAACCATCATTTCTGTGTTATTCCTGCCTCCAAAATGCATAACCTGAATCGAACCATAAAGAACCAACCTCAAATTGAGGGAACTCTGCAAACAACTAACCTGTATTCTTCAAAAATATCAGTTATAAAACACAAAGACTAAAGAACTGTTCCAAATGTAAAGACATGGAAACAAAGTACTGTATAATCTGAGATTTTCTTTTGCTATAAACGTCATTTGGGGGACATTTTGCAAAATTTGAAAAAAGATCTGCATATTTGATTAGCAATATATAATCTAGTTTCTGATTTTGGTTATATACTATGTTTACATAAGTAAATGTCCCTATTTTTAGGAAATCTGCATGGAGGTATTTAAAAATAACGGCACTGTCTTCAACTTACACTCTACTTATTCATAATAAAAGCTGTGTATATATAGAGAGGGAAGGATGAAACAGATATGGTAAAACGTTAGCTTTGAGAAAATATGGGTAAAGTTTTTTGGTTTTTTTTTTAAGCAACACTGGGTGTGATTTTGACAGTTGTATACCTATTTCTAGTACTGAACATTTGTTACTTGTAAACAAAGCTCTACCTAGGGAAAAAAAAAATCACCATATGAGGGGACAAGATAAGTTGGTTTGCAATATTAAGCTAATATATACAAACAACAAATTCTGTGACTATAAAAGTTTTAATTAAAGTAAGACAATGCTATTTACTGCTATGTAACCAATAAACAATCACATTGCTTTCATAAATCACTAAAAATAAAACAAAATTTACAAGGTAACAAGAAACTCAGTCTAATTATATCCCCATTAGCACAATTTAACAACTTATATTTCTTTGCTTCTTTCAGAACCATACCAAAAATATGTGAATAAGTATATAAATCTTTGTCTTTTTCATAAAAGCCTGAGAGACATTTCTCTTTGTAAAACAGAAATCAGAGGCCTACCAAGGACATTACTTTAAACTAAAATTCAATCCCAAACACAGACTCAGTGGCTCAACCCAAAGTAATTCAAGATCAAGGCCTTTCAAGAAGATTCAATGACTATTAACGCCACACTGTCTACGAATAGAGAGAAAGTCTTTTACTCTTTAGCACTTTTCAGGAGGGCACAGTAGAATAGCGTACAGGTACTTCTATTTTTCCATACCCAAAAAAAAAAAATGTTCATGTAGTATCATCACAAAGTCTGTTTCAATTTTAAGAGATCAATTTTATTTTGAAAAGGGAACTTTTAATAAATTAAAAAGAAAACAGTACTGGTTTTAAAAAAGTCTCTTTCTCTACCCTCCCCCACTTTTAAAGTTAGCATGTATTTTCCTAGGTGAATTAAACAGACTACTTTCATTTCAAAACTTGGGAAAGACCCAGGACACTTCAACAACACAGATGGATTAAAAACACCTTCCCAGTAGTTAGCTGCCTGTCAAAAGCAGGGTTCTTGAACTACTCAGCAGACATGTCCCCACTACACTCCTGCAACTTCTCCATCACAGGAGGACACACACACACAAAAACACAGATTAGAATAAGAAAAATCGTAGGTTAGAATTTCCTTGTTTCCCCTCTGACAAAAGTAGTCAACCTCTATTAAGAAGACAGTGTTGCACCCTAAACGGTTTGGCTCAGTGGATAGAGCGTCAGCTTGCAGATTCAAGGGTCCCAGGTTTGATTCCGTCAAGGGCATGTACCTTGGTTGCGGGCACATACCCAGTGGGGAGAGTGCAGGCAGCAGCTGATCGATGTTTCTAACTCTCTATCCCTCTCCCTTCCTCTCTGTAAAAAATCAATAAAATATATATTTTTTTAAAAACTAAGTTGTTAAAAAAAAAGAAGAAGAAGAAGACAGTGTTGCCCTGGCCGGTGAAGCTCACTTGGTGTGCCAGAGAGGTTGCCGGTTTGAGGTTGCCAACTTGATTCCAGGTCAGGGCACAAGAGTTGCACACGTGTGCGTGTCTGTGTGTGTGTGTGTGTGTGTGTGTGTGTGTGTGTGTGTGTGTGTGTGTGTGTTGAGGGAGGAGGGAGAAGGCTGCCAATTGATGTTTCTCTCTCCTCTCCCTTGCTCTCTCTAAAATCAATAAAAACATTTTAAAAAAAAAAAAGGAAGAAGACAGTGTTCTTCCTTGAGTACCTAGCATTTGTATCTAGTAATTGCCAGCAGAATCACTTCAACTGTTACCAAAATGAGGAAATCTCTCCACCATGGGGAGAGATGTCTTATTTTTCAATGCTAAGAATTCATTTGTAAATTACTCTGAAAATATAAAACAGTAATTGCACTCTAAAAATAAGTCTACAGTATGGTTTCAAATTCACAGATAAAAATAATTTTAAGTGATTTATAATTGCAGGATGTCTTCAAGATGTAGCAAGAGAACAGCAATCCGGGAATCTACACCTTCACACACGGATCAATTGAGAACACAAATACATGAGTCTTGAAGTCTCTTTTAGGATCTGTCCCAGGAAAGAGCCATGAAAAGCATTCAGTAAAAGACAAACTTTAGGTAAAAAGCAATGTCTGAGTCAGGTCCAGACTAACAGATTGTAAGACTAAAACTCAGTATATGAGAAATCAGCTACCCCCAACATAGCTCAAAATCCGACAAACTGCTGAATAAAAGGTTGCTAAACGAAGATCAGAAACTGGGAAATTCCTCTCTAATTCTGGAAAACATGTTTGGTCTCTTCTCAAAGTTGCTAGATTAGCATTAACTCAAAACCCCAATGACTCCTCCATTACTTCCCAAAATTAACCCCCAAGTAATAAAAAGAATTTCCCCAACTCAAAATGGGATCAACATTTATCACCTAAATAACCACAAAAAGTGAGGAGGGGATTAGGAGGTTGGGTGGGAAGGGGGAGGAGAGGGTTGAAGACTTAAGAGACCAGATCATGTGTCAAGGAAAAAATGAACAAATTACAAATTTTGTTTTGGAGGAACAAGATACAGAAGTAACAGCAAATAAAACCAGGTAACAATTATTTACTTACTCTGTAGATGGCACTGTGCTAAATGATTTGCATGTTTTATATCATTTTCTCCCAGAAGTCCTATAGGTACTACTGTTGGTTCCCTTTTCATATAGAGAAACAGGCTTGGAGAACCTAAGGATCTTGACCCAAAACACACAGCTAGTTAACTGAGTAAGAAAGGACCTTGAATTTGAAAGATGCAGAGATTTGTTCGACCAAACTCGATATTTAATGAAGAAACTGAAGCTTGAAAAGATTAGGGAGATTAAGATATCCCTTAGTTTTACCTGAGTAGGGAGGCCTAGAACCCAGATATTAAATGTTCTCTCCACTTCACTTTGTACAATGTTAAGATCATTTTTTGGCTGGAGTTTACTAACCATTTGGGTATTCTATTGACCAACAGAACCTAAAACTTTTTCCAAAAAAACTATAAACAGCAGCCCTAGCTGGTTTGGGTCAGTGGATAGAGCGTTGGCCCGAGGACTGAAGAATACCAGGTTGATTCTGGTCAAGGCACATGCTGGGTTGCAGGCTCCATCCCCAGTAGAGGGCGTGCAGGAGGCACCGGGTCAATGATTCTCTCTCTCCCTCCCTCTCCCTGAAATCAATAAGAATATATTTTTTTAAAAAAACAACACACAACTATCAACAACAGAAAGGTCACATACACACATATATTCTTAATAACATAAAATTTTACATTTTTACCACATTTATATTCATTTTTAAAGAGGAAAATGCACCTAAATTAAGTAATTATTGCCTTAATTTCCTAATTTTGCACCTCTTCATATGCCTAGAAAGCAACAAGTAAATCTAAAGTTAAAGTCAGGGCTAAAGGCAAAGTTGTTTTTAACTTCTCCACTCCAAAATTTATTATATTTTTTCTGCTCAAGATTATAAAAGAAAAAATATATATATTGAACCTTATAAAAAAAGTTTTTTAATCTCATGAGTCTTAAAAAATAAATAAAACCAATTTATGCCATCCTGATCTCCTCCGAAGAGAACTGACTTCCGCTTGTTAAGATTATTATCCTTCCGCCGTCTCTTCTCCCTCCAATTACTACTGCTAGACAATCACAGCAGAATGAATTTTAATTTCCCAGGAGTCAGACAATAAATAGTAGCTCTATTAAGTAAAGATGATAGTCATGTTTGCTCCACAATCTATCAATAATCTTATGCCTGTAGCTTTACTGTGTACTAGACAGTGTTCTCATCTCTTGACATATAGTAATTCATTTAATTTTTGCAAGAGTGGTACTTCATACTTCCTATTTCCCCAGTTTACAGAAGGGGAAACTGACATACAGACAGGTTAAGTAAAATTTGCCTAAGATTACACAGAGCTAACACTCTATCCAGGTGGCCCTGGCTGGAGTTGGTTAGAGCATCGTCCTGTATACCAAAAGGTGACAGGTTTGATTCTGGTAAGGCACATACACAGGTCAAAATGAAACACTCTATCCTGGTGGCCTGGCTCCTGACTCTCCAGAAGGTCTCCTCAAAATCAGAAGCCATGTTTCTCCCTTTCACTGGCCCCAAGTCACCTATCACACTCCCCTCCCTGACTGCCTCCTCTCTCAAAGCTAGCATGACTTCCCATACTCACACAAGACATGTTCTCTCTCCCCACTATCAACCGTACGTTGTACTTTTATCAAAGTACCAATAGACTTTGCCCTGATTCTGGATTCCCTTTGCATTTAAATGTATTACAGAACTGTACACAAACTTACATTAACCATCATTAACCGAAGTACATACTACATGCCAGATACAATGCTAAGAAGGTTCCCATAACTTAAAGAATGTGATCAGACCCGTTTTACTGAAGATAAAACTGAGGCTTGGAGAAGCTAAATACATATTTTGGCCATGTTCTCACAGTGAATAAGTAACATAGCAAGACCAGGCATTCAAGTCTATGACTCAAAGCGCACACTATTTCTCTATAAATGCATGTCTTCCTCAAGCATACATGGCTCCTCTATTTCTTTTCTATCATCTAGAGCACCTAGGTATATTCCTATTCATAAAGGAGACATTGCTTTAACAAATGAATTCTAGAAAATCATTAGAAAGCCAGCAATTCCACTTTCCTAATGGTTTCTAATACTATTTCCAAAAACAAAAGGTCCAATTCCTTAATTAAGTAATTCATTTACATTCAGATTCAAATACATTCAGAACCCAAGATTACTCTCACTCCAGGACAACTCCCACAACTCCCCTCCCTCCCCAATTAACGGCAGCCCCCAATTTCTTTGGGCGTTAGCTATAAATTGTTCTGCTTTGCCACCAGTTACTGCAAGTCTCTCTTAGCCCTAGGGAAACGGCAACATGACGGCGTCCCCGATCCTGCAGCCTGCTCAACTTACACCAATCTCACCTCGTGAGTGTAATTTTTTAACCCACTAATGAGCATACTGCAAATGCTCATTACATAAACATCTTCTCTTCCTGGATACAAAGGTTTCAGCAGCAGTCTTTAACACCTTGAAGTAGCATAACGTCAATTACTGCTCATTTAGTCAAGGTGAAAGGTAACAATCACATTCATGTTTCAGTACTCTGTATGTTCACGCCACTATTGATAACAAACGGGTGAAACGTAAGCCAGAAATAAATATTTCACCAAAGAAAGAATCTTAACAGTACTCCTTGATAGACCAAGAATATCTTTGTTACTTGTTATAACGGGGTACCTTCGTTCTCTCCCAGCTTAAGCCACACCTTTTAGGTTGACAAAAGCTGAGAGAGATAACTGGGTTTCTCTCTCTCTCTCTCTCTCTCTCTCTCTCTCTCTCTCTCTCTCTCTCTCTCTCTCTCTCTCTCTCATCGCCAAAAAAAGATCAGTCGAACCTCTCACCAGAGCAAATCGCAAGAATGAAGAATTCCACCTCCCTTTTCTTTTCCATCCCTTACTCTCCGCCTTCAGCCACCAGAGAGGGTTGGGGGTGGGGGCGACGGTGGTTGGAACGGACACAGAACGCTCCGCTCGACTCGGCCGGTCACCTCCTCGTCTGGCCCATCCCAAACTTCACCTTGGCACGGCCGGGAGGAGGAAGGCACCAGGAATTCCTAGGAAATGGTCTCACCCGTATCGAAGGACATTCTTAACTTCCTCGCAGCCACCATTTCCCTGGGGCCTTATCCCACACTCCCACCCGGGCACCTTACCTACGGGAAGACTTCAAACGGAAAGCACACGCGCACACAAAGAGCAGCACACTGCTCGCAGCGGGCAGCTCCGGCTCGGCGGGCGCAGAGGAGCCCGGAGACCACGCGGAACCACGGCCAAGTTGCCACCGCGATCGCACCCGACGGGGCGGGAGACGGCCGGGCAGCTGGGCACGCAACGCGCCGGGCTCCATCCAGCCCCGCGCCCGACGCCCCGGTGCTCCGGGCAGGAAGCCCGGCGCGGCGGCGGCGCTGCCTCCCCGCAGGGCTCGGGCCCCTGCCGGAGCGATAAGGTGGATCGGCGCTTCCTACCCGCCCAGCTCCGCCCTCCCGGCCGCATTCCTGAGAAGCCCGACTCCCGGGACGCGAGCAGGGCGCCGGGCACACAGGAGCGCAGCGCGGCGGCCGCGGGGTAGGAGGACTGGACCGGCCCCGCGTCCCCCCCGCCCGCGCGGCGCCTCCGGGGCGGGGTCGCGGCGGCCGCCCCGCCACAGGTACGAGAGCCCCTGCCCGCCAACCCCCCCGCCGCCCCCGGGGGGGCCCCGCTCCAGGCACCTGGATGAACTGGATGGTGAGCGCCGACTTGCCCACGCCGCCCCCGCCGACCACCACGAGCCGGTACTTCTCCTGGCCGGAGCCGTCCCGCCAGCCGGCCGCGGCCATGGGGACGCCGCCGAGCCCAGCCCGGCCACGCCGAGCCGCCGCCCGCCCTAGGCCCGGCTCCGGGGACGTGTGCGGCCGGCGGGCTGCGGGCGAGCGGGCGGGCGGGCGGGGGTCCCGGGCGCCCGGAGCTGCTGGGAAGGCCGGTGCGGGCGGCAGCGCGGCGCCCCGGCTGGCCGAGTCCCGCCCGAGGCGCGGAGGAGCGGGGTGACCGCAGAGGCTGGGGGCAGCAGCGACCGATGGGGCGCGCGAGTCCACACGTCTCCGCAGCGCCTGCCGAGCCAGCCTCCAGCGCCGCTACAAATGGCCGTCTGGGGGCCGGGCTGCTGGGCTGGTGCTGCATATGCATGAGGGGGCGGGGCGGGCGGGCGGGGCGGGGCGGGGCCGCGCGAGATTCCGGAGCTGAGACCTCCACGGCTGCCCTTGTTGAGTGTGTGTGTGCGTGAGCATGAGAGAGGGTGTCAAGTGGGAATGGGAAGAAGACAATAGATAGTATGTGACCGTAATTCCGTATGTCAGGGATTATATGGATGAGAAAAAAAAAAAACAGTATGTGAAGGCATGTGTGAAAAATAGAGCTGTTGTGATCTTAACTCAGTTTGTAGGCGAGTAAATATCCTGTGTGAAGAGTACAGATGATGACATGATTGAAGAACAGAATGTGTCAGTGATGGAGGATCAGAGCTGTGTCACAGGAATTGTGTCTGCTGAACTTGTGGTGGTGACAGTGTGTGAGGACTGTGACCGAGACTGAGCGTGGGGAATAATAAGTCACAGTGATTGAGCGTGCTTGGGCAAGAGTGAATATGACAGATTTTGTGTGTGTCGGGAGAGTGTCTTAGTGTCTGTGTCTATATGTGGGAAATATATAGTAATGTAGCTGAGGGGTATGGGTGTGAGAGATTAGTGTGTACTTATTTGCACACTACATACCAGGCACTGTGCTGGAGATCCTTTTCGTGAACAAAACAACGTCCCTGCCCTCGGGGAACTTGGAGTCCAATGGGAGAGACAGCCAGGACAACAGGCAAAGTAACTACTAGGCACCGGTGGCATGTGCACCCATAGGAAAAGCACTCACCCCAGCGCTGGGTAATCAGGGAAAGCGCCCTAAAAGACCTGAATACTGAATGATATAGGCAAACAAATAATTGAAATAAAAGTATTCCAGGGAAAGGAAACCACATATGCAAAAGTCAGAGCTAGGAAGGTAAGAATTGTGTCACATGATTGTAAATGTATTGGGAGTTTGCATACCACTGATTGTGAATGAAAAGGGATTATCTATGTGTATGGCAGCTTATCAGAATGTAGCAGGAATCACAGCTCGATGTAGAGGTGGTATAAGTTAGTAGAGATGGGTTCTGGGGCCAGACTGGATTCGAACCCTAGCTCTTTCAATAATGGTGTGATACTGGGAACTTATTTAACCTGTGTAAATAAGAAGGCTAAGACTACCTACCTTGAGGTGTTATGTGTGTTGTTGTTGTTGTTGTTGTTTTAATAAAAATCAAATGAGTTAATACAACAGCGTCTGACATTTTGGCATTTATGGCAGTTTTGGAACATGACTACAAGTTCGTTGGACATAACCTAGTGACTCTCTTGGAACCAGTAGAATGCAGCAGAAGAGATGCTGTTATCACTTCCAAGACTAGGTCAAAAGAGGCCATGCAGCTTCCACCTGTTCTCTTGGAATTCTTGCTCTAGGAGAAACACAGTCAGAAGTTTGGCTACGCTGAGACTGTCATGCTAGAGACGCCACAAGTAAACATGTCAGTCAAAGGGCCAGCTGAGCTCCTAGCTGATGGCCAGCATCAATTGCCAGCCATGTGAGACATCTTGGACACCCAGCTCTGCCCAGCCTTTGGACTGCAGCCCCTGCTGGCATTTGACTGACTGCAACTGCATGACAGATTCCAAGCAAGAGCCACCCAGGCTAGCCATTCCTGACCTACAAAATCATGAGCAAAATAAAATAGTAAACTGTTGTACTTTTTAAAACTTTTTACTGTGGAATAATTTCTATATATAAAGAATGAAGAACACCCATACACCTTTACCTAAATTCAACTATTGTGAGCATTTTACCTCTATTATTCTCCCCTCTCTATCGATTTTTCTCTTATTCTCCCTCTCTTTATAGATATGTATGACTCATAAAATGAATTTTGTAGCTACTTAAGGCTAAGTTACAGACATTATGGACCTTTACCCCTAAGTGCTTCAGTGTGTATATCCAAAGAATAGGGATATTATTTCACACAACCACAGTACATTTATCAACTTTAGTACATTTAACATTCATATGAAAACATTTGTATAATCTAACCCTTATATTCCAATTTTGTCAGTTGACTCAATAATGTGCTTTAGAACAGGATCCAGTCTAGAATCAGACCTTGCATCGGTTGTCAGATTTCTTTAGCTTTTTTTAAGTGTGGCACAAAATGGTTGTTTTAAGATCTATTTTTTGAGGAAGTGGGAGGATATTTGTTACACAGCAGCTGTAGCTAGAAAAACCTCCATGACAGATATTACTATCAATGTGAAAAGGAGAAAAGGGAGAAAGAAAAGAAAGAGGAACCCATGTCAAAGAAGAGCTGAGAAAGGGCCAGTTATGCTTCCCACAAATGCCTCTTAGTGTCTACCTAGGCCTGAAATTCCCCATTATTTTTCAGGACCAAGAAGATAACCTAAGAGTTGTCCTTACACTCCTTCCCTTCTAAAGTACAATCAAAATCGTTGTCTCCTTTCAAAAAGCTCTGGTAATCAGAAAAGCTTACCAAAGATCAAAAATATCCGAAAGAAAGTTATTCCCTGAGGGGGGGGTGGGAAATAGCGATACTAGCACAGCTATTTAGACTGGGGGAATCAAGCATAGGCCCTAAAACAATTGCAATGAGGTCCTCAGCATTCTGTGACTCAGCATGTGGCAGAGGAGCACTCAGGGGTACTGAGCCTGATGATAGTTGACCAGGAAAAGAAAATGAGGAGCATCTATATATATAAAAGCCTAAGCGATCATTTATGGCAGTTTTGAAACATGACTACAAGTTCGTTGGACATAACCTAGTGACTCTCTTGGAACCAGTAGAATGCAGCAGAAGAGATGCTGTTATCACTTCCAAGACTAGGTCAAAAGAGGCCATGCAGCTTCCACCTGTTCTCTTGGAATTCTTGCTCTAGGAGAAACACAGTCAGAAGTTTGGCTACCCTGAGACTGCCATGCTAGAGACGCATGGAAAAGAAAATGAGGAGCATCTATATATATAAAAGCCTAAGCGATCATTCGACTGGTAGTTATGATGCGCACTGACCACCAGGGTGGCCAACGCATGGAATCGTGCACCAGTGGGGTCCCTCGGCCTGGCCTGCAGGGATCAGGCCAAAACCGGCAGTCTGACATCCCCTGAGGGGTCCCGGATTGCGAGAGGGCGCAGGCCAGGCCGAGAGACCAAACCAGTGCATGAATCCATGCATCAGGCCTCTAGTACAGTAATAAATACAAGCTGGCAAGCACTATGTGTCAGTGACTAGAGTTTTCAGGGAGACACCTATTTTCAGTAGACTCTATTTCAGTAACCTATTTCCTGGGTTCCTTCTCGGCCTGAGTCCTCACCAAGATGTTCTTTCCTCCCTAACCTGCACCACTACGATCCTTGAATACAGGACAATCCCAACACTGAAACCAAGCAAATAAACCCATCCTGTAGAAAACATGGGTTAGTTAGCTCCCAGGAATCCATTTCTCCTTGCTTTCAAATAGTATCTCCAATTTCTCCTCTGTAGTTTGGGAGTGACTGACACCCACCCCTAGCTCCAGGAGTTCACTCAGATTCATTTAAGATTACCAGTCTCCACTAGCCAGAGTAATTAGCTAAAGGATGGGCATGTGACTAAGTCAGGTCAATCAGAGCAGATTCAACTGCAGAATCAACTACAATGAAATACCACTTCACACCCACTAGGATGACTATCATAAAAAAGTCAGATAGATAATAACAAGTGTTGAAAAGGATGTGGAGAAACTGGAACCCTCATACACTGTTGACAGAAATATAAAGGTTGCTGCTGCTTTGGAAAACAGTCTGGGATTTCCTCAAAAGTTAAACATAGAGTTACCATACAACCCAGAAATTTTATCCCTAAGTATTTACTCAAGATAAATGAAAATATATGTCCATATAAAAATGTACATGCAAATTTATAACAGCATTATTCATAATAACCAAAAAGGGGGAAAACCAATTATTTGTGAACTGATGAATGGATAAACAGAATGTGGCATATTCATATAATTGAATATTATTTGGCAATAAAAAGGGAAGAAGTACTGAAACATACTACAATATGGATGAACCTTGAAAATAAGCTAAAAGAAAAAGCCAGTCACAAAAGACCAAATATTGTGTGATCTAGGGTAAGAAAATCTATAGAGACAGAAAATAGATTAGTGGTTGCCAGCGCTAAGGGGGAAATGCTGAGTAACTGATAACAGGTATGGGGTTTCTTTTTGGAGATATGAAAATGTTCTGAAATTAGATAGTTGTGATGGTTGCAACTATCTAATTGCATTGACTTATACACTTTTAAAGTGAATTTTATGGTATAAGAATTAAATCTCAATAAAGCTATGAGGAGAAAATATTCAATTGCAGCGTTTTATTTGAGCTATCACAAAAATGTCTTTTTACTTCAAGATGTCCCTCATATCAATTCTATTTCTTTATTGTTGTTGTTGTTGTTGTTGTTTTTTACTCCAAGTCAACTGTTCAGCAAGCAAATTGCCCATATGCTCAATTCCACCTAAGCATGCTATTCCAAAATGCTGTCTTCCCCTTAGAAAATAGCCCAAAAGCCTATAGCAAAAAGAAACTCCCCTGCAAAAATGAATCACAAAGACATAGAAGAATATGGGAGAGAAACAACTAGTTGTCATTCAAGACGATTAAAGATTAACTTTTATCTTAATCTGAAAAGTTTCATTCTCAAGTAGAGGGATAATAGGTGAGTACATAAATCTTCATGAAAAGAATGACCTAGAAACTTGGGAAGAACAATAGAGATCATCCCCCTTACTTTACCAAAAGAAATTCTGTGACTAGGGAAGGCATTTCTTTCCCAATGTTACCTAACAGGTTGATAGCAGGATATAGGTCTTCTGACTGCCTGCTATGAGCACTTTTCCTCATACCAAGCCAGGTGTTGTCCAGAACCCCTCAGAGAATCACAGCACAGAGACAGTGCAATGCTGTCAATCAAGAGGCTGTTGAATGCATCATTTTTACTTAAGTTGAGCAATTGTCTGGCTAAGGAGTTGTCAATAGATTTCAACAGGCAGATTTAGGGCCAGATTTGACCAACAGATATGTTTTGGCCCACAATTCAATTTTAAAAAATTGAATTGGTTGCCAATATTTAAAAGTAGGATATTTTGCCCTGGCCGGTGTACTCAGTGGTTAGAGCATCAGCCTGTGGACTGAAGGTTCACAGATCCAATTCTAAGTTAAGGGCATATACCTGGGTTGTAGGTTGGATCCCCAGCCCAGTCCAGGCGCCTGCGGGAGGCAACCAATCAATGTGTCTCACATCAATGTGTCTCCCTCTCTTTCTACTCCTCCCTCCTTCCCTTATACTCTCTTTAAAAATCAATGGAAAAAATATCCTCCAGAGAGGATTAACAACAGCAACAACAACAAAAAAAAGTGGGATATTTTATAAACAAATCTGAATTTCTTACTCTTCCTAAAAAAAAAAATTAAAAAAAAATTAAGTGAAACATCTAGCAACACCGGGCCAGCATTATCTATGACAACACAACTGGCTGAAGGTAAGTACAGAGTACCCTTGAAAAAAGGTGTAGATGCTCCTATTCTACAGAGTCACCAGCACTCTTGCATCACACCCCATCCATTTGATGTTGCCTGCCTGGCTTTTGTGAGCTTTAAGAATTTGCAAATCCTACTACTATATGCCAATGTTTTCCACCTAGGATGCCCATCTAAATCCCCTGTAGTGTCCTAAAATGAAGGACCTGGGCTCCATCCCACAGTTCATAAATAAGAATCTTTGAGGTTGCAGACAAAAAATCTGAATTTGTATATTTAAATATCTGAAGTTACTCTGAGACACCTCCATAATCGAGAACTCTTGGAGAAGAGTAGATTTATTCATGTCCACTCTTTCTTTCAGGACAAACAATGACCTTCTCTTCTGGAATGTTGGTTACTCATCATCTCTAAAAATCACCATTGCCCAAATACCATCCTTGGCCCATCCCAGAGAAAGGATCTGGGAGTGGAATGGGAAGGGAGGTGCTGAAACCAAGATTCCCCTGACCTCATCTATAGCTGAGTCAGACAGGGCCCAGGCCTGGTGACAGAAAAGGGCCAAACCCCCAAATCAGAGAGCATTCGATCCTTATCATGGTTGATGGAAGAGCACCATCTGCTTATTTCCTTAAAGGGCCACTGTTTCTAATATGAATGAATGGCTGGTGGAGAATGAAAGAGCCTAGCAGGAGCTGCATGCATCTGAGATGAGATAGACGCACAAATCTATTCCTTGTTTAAAGATCATGCTGCTAAGAATAGAAATTGAAACACACACTCAAGCGTGTGCGCACACCCCCCTGAGGAAGGCCACTGCAGGGCTGGAGAAATCCACAGCTTAGCAGAGATCATCTGAGAGTCACAGAGCAGAAAAACCACCCTAAGATCTTTGCCACTATAACGCTCATTTTACTGATGAGGAAGCAAAGGCCCAGATAGACAGGAGCAGTCCCAGCATTGCCTAGACTAGAGATAGAGCAGAAGAATGACTGGAATTCAGATCCTATCTCCTAGCTTGGGCCTCAACATGGTGCACTGTCTTGGAAGCCCAAGCGCCCAGAAGGCTGAGCAGGGCCAAAGCTACACAACCCTTCTCAGGCATGTCTGCCAAGAAGACTCAAGCAAGGATGTCCACCAGAGAGCATTTTGTAAAATAATGAAAATTTTAAAACTACCTAAACACTCAATAATAGGGACTTGATTAAGTAGATGATGCTATAGCCATGATATGAAATACTATGTGGCCATTAAAAATAATTTTTATTTCTACCAGAACACGAGAAGAGTGGGGTACAACACATTAGCATTTACCATGAGCCTGGCACTGTGATAATCACTTAAAACCTATTATCCAATTTAATCCGCAAATCAACCATCTGAAGTGGGTTCTGTTATGATTTGTATTTTACAAAAACACTGCAGCGCAGAGATGTCATAGCTAGTTAATGGCAGAGTGCATATTTGAATCCAGAAGGTCTAAGCTTTTGTACTTGACCACCATGTATACATTAAAAATAAAAATGACTGGCAGGATATTCAGCTATCCTAGGTCATGAGATTACAGGTGAGGGTTTTTTCTGCTTTCAGTTTCTCTGTACATATTCCTCCATCTTACTTTTTTTTTTTTTAATTTCCATTTTCTCCTACCTCCAATCCCTGATAATCTCTAATCTACTTTCTATCTCTATGAACTTTCCCATTCTGGACATTTTATGTAAGTGGAATCATACAATATTTGTCCTTTCATGTCTGGTTTATTTCACTTAGCATAATGTTTCAAGGTTCCTTGATGTTGTTGCACATATTCACGTGAAATTGTATTCCATTGTAAGGATATACTATGATTTATTTATCCATTCATCTATTGATGATCATTTGGATTATTTCCACCCTTTGGCTATTGTGAATAATGCTGTTATGAATATTTGTGTACAAGTACCTGAGTTCCTGTTTTCAAATCTTTTGGTTAAATGCCTAGGAGTAGAATTGCTGGGTCAAATGATAATTCTGTTTAACATTTTGAGGAACTACCAAATTGTTTTTCATAATAGCTAGACCATTTTATATTCCCACAACAATGTGCAAGAGTTCTAACTTCTCCACATCTTCATAAACACTTGTAATTTTCCTTTTTTTATTATAGCTATCCTAGGTGTGAAGTGGTGTGTCATTATAGTTTTGATTTGCATTTTCCTAATGACTAATAATGTAGAGCATATTTTTATATGCTTATTTTCAATTCATATATCTTCTTTGGAGAAATGTCTATTCAAGTCCTTTGGCTATTTTTTTGTTTGGGTTGCTTATCTTTTTGTTGTTGAGTTGTAGGAGTTCTTCATATATTTTGGATATTAAGCCCTTCTCATATATATGATTTGCAAATATATTCTCCCATTCTGCTTCACTCTCTTGATAGTGTTCTTGGATGCACAAAGTTTTAATTTTAATGAAGTCCAATTTTTTATTAATTTTAAATCAGAAAAATTAAAAAAAATTATGTTTATGAACAATTTTTAATGATATGGGTACAACAGAAGCCAAAACTATACATATATGTTGTAGCTATATAAAGCAGTTGTACACATATGACCTATGTAAAAATAAGTGGTAGTTAGACAATCTGGGAGGATTAAGTATTCCAGGAAGACTGAGAAACAGGTCAATGCAGAGAGAATAGCTATGTTGTCCTCTGTCACTCAGGTTGAACTGAGTAACGGCTGCTTTGTCTCTTTCTTCCCTGCAGCAGCTTTCCAGAAAGAGGCACGCCTGCTGCTCTAAAGGGACTGAGCCCTGAACATTGAGCTTCCGGTAGCACCCGGGCCTGGTTTGTAGAGCTTCAAACCCGTCTGGCTGTGAATAACTCAGAAAAGACCAAAAGAGTGGAATAGAGAAGAGAGAAGTCCTTTTTTGTCTTTCAAATGATAAGCCTACAAAACAGAAGGGAACTTCAAAACGCAGCCATATGGATTTAGGGTAGACAGCTGGTAGAACCCGATAATAAGGCATGGCAGACAGCTCCCAGGAAGCTTTTAGAATGCCGTGGTTTCTAGGTCCCATTCCTGCCCCCACAGAGTTACACTGTTTCAGGAAAGAACTGAAGGGAAATGCTCTGTGATTGCAGTCTTCCCTCCTGTGCCCCATGGGGCATGGGATACCTCTGTCTCTCGCAGGTGCAACACCAGTGGTCTGGTGAGGACAAACAAGGTTTTCTTCAGGGGCCACTGGGAGCCCTGTAGAGAAAGTTTGAGACATGGCGTCCTAAATGTTAGATGGGGAAGGGGCCTGAGAAACCTTCTACTCCACCTCCCTAAATTAGTCAATGTTGGGGCATTAGGGGATTCCATAGATAGCCCTCTTCCTCACCCAAGTCTGAACCAATTGAGAAATCAGACCTAGAAAACCAGCAGATGCAGATCAAAATGTCAGCTATATTACTGATAAGAGCTAGACTGGAGGGTATGACTTAGATCTGAGGTCAAATGGTCTTGCTTACACTGTTCCCAGAATACATTTACCACTGAGTTACAGGCAGGGCTGGAAAAACTGCAGGCCTCATCTTATGGGGATCTGTCTCCATAAAACTTAGAGCACATAGTGGAACACAAAATAACTGCCCCTGTGGGTCACACCGGCTCCCCCTCCTACCTCTCCACACACACACACACACACACACACACACACACAAATAAAAAATAAAAAAAAAAAACACAGAGGGAGGAGCTAAACTGAGCATGCCCAGATCATCCTTCCAAACTCATTAATTAGATAACTCATACATTCTCCACAGAGAAGAATGAATAAGAGGTTGGGAGAGAGGCTAGGAGTCTTACGCTAGTGATTTTCACATTTTAGTGATCTGAAAGAACATGAATCACCTGGAGGGCTTATTACAACACAGATTGTTGGTTTCCACCCCAGAACCCTGATTCAGTAGGTGTGGACTGCGGTCTGATAAATTGTGTTTTTTAACAAATTCTCTAGTGATGTTGATGTTGCTGCTGATGTTATCCTGCGACCACACTTCGAGAACTAACGGTCAAAAAGAATCTCTTCCCTTGGAAACGTAAGGAGGAATAAGTGTTCTCCTTGACAGTAAGGAATAGCTTGGTTGCCAGTGGCAGAAATTCCACTCAAACTGAAATGAAAAGAATGTATTGGTTCATGTAACTAAATGATACCGCTGTTGGTCTAACTTCAAGCAGGACTAGACTCAGATGGTATCTTCAGAACTCTTTCACTCTCTGTATCTCTCAGATGTGTTTGTTCCATATGACTTTAGTCTTAACCTGGGTTTCCCCTGGCTTTTGTTGGCAAGATAGCTCCACTTACATTCTTTCCCCTAACCCGGTATTTCTCAAACTTCAGCATGAATCAGAATCACAGAGAGGGTTTGTTAAAACACAGACTGCTGGGCCTCAACCCAGGAGTTTCTGATTCAGTAGGTTTGGGGTAAAACTCAAGAATTGAGAATTCTAACAAATTCCCAGGTGATAGCAAAAGAGTGAAGAATGGATGCTGGGAAGAGACAAACAACAGATGTTCACTATTCTTTTTTTTTTTTTTTAATATGTATTTTATTGATTTTTTTACAGAGAGGAAGGGAGAGGGAGAGAGAGTTAGAAACATCGATGAGAGAGAATCATCCATCACCTGCCTCCTGCATGCCCCCTACTGGGGATGTGCCCCCAACCAAGGTACATGCCCTTGACCGGAATCGAACCTGGGACCCTTCAGTCCGCAGGCGGACGCTCCATCCACTGAGCCACACCGGTTAGGACAGATGTTCACTATTCTTACTTTTGTAGATCAAGGAACTGAAAAGTTGAGTGGCTGCTCTGTTTTATACCATTTACAAGATAAAAATGTTCCCAAAGGGCATGTTGACACAATAGAAAGAGCATGGGTTTTTAAAGAGAATCTGAGGTCAAATCCCATTCCCACCAGTGACAAACTGAGTGGCTTAGGGCAGATCACTAAACCTCTTTGCTCCTCCCTTTAGTGTTTTAAAGTGAGAATCACTGCAGTACCTACTCTCAGGGTGGGGTGAGGGTATGAGGACTTACTGGAACGTGGTAGGGTTAGAGAAGAATTAAATAGATGGGAGCTTTAAATTATTTTAAAAGTCAATGTGAATTATAATATACATAAAAATTAAAACTATAGAGTTACTATTTTTTGTTTTATGAGTACTATTTTTCACCTAGACAATTGGCAAGATCAAATATGTGAGAACACTATGAAACAAAAATCCAGGGAAACAGATACCTTGGTTCATTGCCAGTGGGGTGCAGCCCATATCCTAGACCCTATCAATGTATTCAGGAACCCAGTACCCCAAGAAATTCATCTCTTTGCCTGAGAGATTTTTCTGAACTGTGGAAGTCCATTCTGGCCACCAGCAGGCTAGGCCAGGCCAGAGAGTTAACACCTACTGCCCGTACTCCCATTTCACACTCCATGCTCCCAGAGCAGGCTTCAGCTAATGACTCTTGGGAAATGCAGCTTCCTCGCCTTGTTTAGAAAAGTCCAGAAGTGCCTGGTCAGCGTGGCTCAGTGGTTGAGCATTGACCTATGAACCAGGAGTCAAGGTTTGATTCCCAGTCAGGGCACATGCCCAGGGGTTGTAGGCTTGATCCTCAGTGTGGGGCATGCATGTGGCAGCCAATCAATGATTCTCTCTCATCATTGAAGTTTCTATCTCTCTCTCTCTCTCTCCCTTCCTCTCTGAAATATATATATATATATATATATATATATATATATATATATATATATATATATATTTTTTTTTTTTTTAAAGAAAAAGAAAAGTCCAGAAGTGAGTATTCTGCACCTTTGCTCATAATTTCCTGGTGGGATTAAGCTCTGGTCAACCACGTAGCAACTGGCTTCATAACACATCCTTTCCAGGATGCCTTCCCTTCTTTGTATCACTCCCCCCACTCCTCAGCTTCCTGGTGTTCCATGCACCTACCAATTATACTACTTGCACTAGAATCGTTGTCACAGAGATATGCTTTCATGGGGGAACCCCAGTCAAGATATAAACATCTTTGGGAGTGGGTAATATCTAGCAAAATTACAAATTTATATGCCCTTAACCTAGCAAATCTGATTCTAATAATTTATTTAACAGGTATATTCACATATGTGCCAAATAACATATATTATGGGACTATTTACTGAAGCACTATTTGTGAGAGCAAGAGATTGACACAATTTATTTATTTTTTAAAATATATTTTATTGATTTTTTTACAGAGAGGAAGGGAGAGGGATAGAGAGCTAGAAACATCGATGAGAGAGAAACATCGACCAGCTACCTCCTGCACACCCCCTACCGGGGATGTGCCCGCAACCAATGTACATGCTCTTGACCGAAATCGAACCCAGGACCTTTTAGTCCGCAGACCAACGTTCTATCCACTGAGCCAAACCGGTTTTGGCAAGATTGACACAATTTAAATGTTATTAATTTGGGAATGGTCAAATAAATCAAAGTACATTCAGAGAATGAGACACTATGCAGCACAAACATTTTTTAAAAGAGGAATTCCTGCTAACTTGGAACAATCTTCAAGATTTACCTAAATAAGAAAAATAAGATACCAACAAGAATGTATAAAACACTACCATTTGTGTAAAAGGGGAAGCATATAAATGTGTATTTGATTGTAATAAATAGATTATTTCTAGAAGATAAACAAAAAACTGCCCTCGCCAGCTTGGCTCAGTGGATAGAGTGTCAGCCTGTGGACTCAAGGGTCCTGAGTTTGATTCAGGTCAAGGGCACATGCCCGGGGTTGTGGACTCGGTCCCAGTAGGGGGCGTGCAGGAGGAAGCCTATCAATAATTCTCTCTCATCATTAATGTTTCTAGCTCTCTCTCCCTCTCCCTTCCTGTCTGAAATCAATAAAAATATATTTTTTAAAAAGATAAACAAAATACTGGGAGACTGTTCTTGTATTCACTCTGGCGCCTTTTGAATTTTGAACCACGCAAATGTATTATCTATTGCTTCTTCTGCCGCTCCTGGTGCTGCTTTGTGTGCTCCTTTGGTGCGGACCTGGTACCTCTTTTGTGAAGTGGCAGCTGAGGAGACTCCGGCACTCGCCATGGCCCACGAAAAGCCCAAGGGTTTGTCATGAGGCAGATCAGATTCCGATTTGACAGGCAGCCAATCACTGAAACAGACACACCTGCACAGTTGGAAATGGAGGATGAAGATACAATTGATGTGTTCCAGCAGCAGACAGGAGGTGTCTACTAAAAAGGGAACCTGCTACTTGACTCCAGAACTCTGTTCCTCCAGAACAAGAAGACATTCTCAGTTAGAAAACTGCAATTTGGTTTCAACACATCTGACTGCTACAGTATAGTTTTCTCTAATCTTTCATTTCCCCCTTCCCCATTCCTTTATTGTACACTAGCAGCCCGGTGCACGAAATTCATGCATGGGCGGGGGGTGTCCCTCAGCCTCTCCAATTTGAGACCCCTCGAGGGATGTCCGACTGCCCGTTTAGGCCCGATCCCACATCCCTCTCACAATCCAGGACTGCTGGCTCCCAACTGCTCACCTGCCTGCCTTCCTGATTGCCCCTAACTGCTTCTGCCTGCCAGCCTGATCACCCCCTAACCACTCCCCTGCCAGCCTGATTGATGCCTAACTGCTCGCCTGTCAGCCTGTTTGCCCCCAACTTCCCTCCTCTGCTGGCCTGGTCACCCCTAACTGCCCTCCCTTGCAGGCCTGGTTCCTCCCAACTGCCCTCTCCTGCTGGCCATCTTGTGGTGGCCATCTTGTGCCCACATGGGGGCAGGATCTTTGACCACATGGGGGCAGCCATCTTGTGTGTTGGAGTGATGGTCAATCTGCATATTACTCTTTTATTAGATAGGATAGAGGCCTGGTGCATGGGTGGGGGCCAGCTGGTTTGCCCTGAAGGGTGTCCTGGATCAGGATGGGGGTTCCTTTGGGGCGTGGGGCAGCCTGAGCAAGGGGCCTGTGGTGGTTTGCAGGCTGGCCACGCCCCCCGGCAACCCAAGTGGAGGCCCTGGTATCTGGGATTTATTTATCTTCTACAATTGAAACTTTGTAGCCTGGAGCAGAGCCAAGCCTTCTGCTCGCTCTGTGGTGGCAGCCATTTCTGTTTTGACTTATTTATCTTCTATAATTGAAACTTTGTAGCCTTAAGCGGAGGTCAAAGCAGGCCAGGGCTACAGAAGCTTGGCTTCCTCCATCGCCGGGGGCAACCCTAGCCTCCTGCTCTCTCCAGCTCCATGGCTGCCGCCATTTCTCTTGGGATTTATTATCTTCTATAATTGAAACTTTGTAGCCTTAAAGGAGGCCTGGGCTGGCCAGGGTGTGCGGAAAGCTTGGCTTCCTCCATCACTGGGGAAACCCAGACCTCCCACCTGCTCTCTCTGTGGCCGAAGCCATCTTGGTTGGGTTAATTTGCATACCCACTCCTGATTGGCTGGTGGGCGTGGCTGGTGGGTGCAGCAGAGTGGTGGTTAATTTGCATATTACTCTTTTATTAGATAGGATAAAGTAACTGATGTATGTGCACAAGCATTTGCTTTTTTTTTAAACTAAATGGCCAATGGTGTGTTTTGATCTACATCAAATAGAGATGGGATGGAAAAAAATACTGATTCTGTGAAAACACCTTCTTTCTCCATTAGTGGCATGCTCATTCAGCTCTTGTCTTTATGTTCCTGTAAGTTATTTTGCTCTCACTGTTTAACAAAAATAGAACAACATAAAAATTCTTGCATACCTTGTTTGATTGGAGAATTTTAATGTTTTTCATTTATCATTGTAAAACCAAGGACAATTTTATAACTTTTTTGTACGCAGCTGTTACACGTAGGGCAATCTGTCTTTGAGTAAATTACTCTAAAAAAAATGAATCCTACATAGTTTTCCCTTCAAGTCAAGTGTCTTATTTAAATAAACTTCTTGTTTTAAAAAAATGTATTATCTATTCAGAAAAACAAATTAATTAATTAAAAACTTTAACATGGCCCTAGCCAGTTTGGCTTGGTGGATAGAGCATTGGCCTGTGGACTGAAGGGTCCCAGATTCGATTCCGGTCAAGGGCATGTACCTTGGTTGCGGGCACATTCCCAGTAGGGGGTGTGCAGGAGGCAGCTGATCGATGTTTCTCTCTCATTGATGTTTCTAGCTCTCTATCCCTCTCCCTTCCTCTCTGTAAAAAATCAATAAAATATATAAAATAACTTTAACATGAATGTGAAAAAAATAATTTTTACACTCAGTAAATTATTTAAGAGTTAGTCTTTTCAGAAACACTTATTTTTATAACATTAGCTATCATTATGAGTAACTACAAACACTACAAAGCTACAAATTGCAACATGTATATCAATGGCCACCTAGAGTTATCTTTCTTTTCTTTTTTTAATATATTTTTATTGATTTCAGAGAGGAAGGAGAGGAAGAGAGAGATAGAAACATCAATGATGAGAAATAATCATTGATCAGCTGCCTCCTGCACGTCCCACACTGGGGATCAAGCCTGCAACCCGGGCATGTGCCCTGATTGGGAATCGAATTGTGACCTCCTGGTTCATAGATCAATGCTCAACCACTGGGCCATGCCAGCTTGGCGGCCAACTAGAGCTTTAAAAAGTATAGACAATGCAGTAATTAACCAGGGAAATAGAAAAAGAAAAAAAAGACAGGGAAGGTGGTTGAAGAACCCGAAGTCACACTTGGGGACTCTCTCCTGTCCTGTGAAATCTCCCTATAAAGGTGGGAGCTTTATATGTACATTCTCGTGTGTGCCCTGCAGCTATCATCCCAATTTCACAGGTAAGAAGACGAAGGCTTGGGAAGCTGAAGAGACTAGCTAAAGTAGAACCTGAATCTCATCCCAGGTCTGCTTGAACCCAAGGCAAAATATATGCCAACATCCCCTCAGTGCTACCTATTAAAGATGCAGACCTTGATTAGAGCTTTGAAAAAAGTGATCACATTTTAGAGTCACAATCACCAAGGTCCATGCCTGAAAGTACACTAGTGAGCAGGAGGGAAAGCCATTTCCTCTTTGGCCTCTGCACAGATTTTCATGCCAGAGGCAAAGCACAGGGACCGGCAATGGAGTTCATCATTCATATCTTTCTGTGACTGGAGCATGCCAGCACCTGGCCGTGCTGCAGGGCAGGAATGTATTAAAACTGATTTGGAAAATATTTTTTGACAAACATTTAGTTTTGCCTTTGCAGTTGCTTACTCAGTGCCTGGTACATTGCAGTTCTCAGAAAATATTTACTGAGAGGATGAATGAACTAGTGATTGGGCAGCATAGTGTGAAGTAATGCTGGAAGTCCAAAGGGGTAAAATACAGTCCCAAGTTATAACTCAGTTGAGAAAACAAGACAAAAATACCACAATGTTTAGCTAAGAGGAGAAGCCAGGACTATAAGTAAGGCCTCAGTGCCAAATGAAGCCTGAGCTACAGAAAATCAGAGGTGAGAAATAGCCCGTAGGCTGAAGTGATGGAAAGATGACATATGGAAAAGCAGAAATAAAAGGCATTCTGGGGAGGACAGTTTCTAGTAGAGATATAGAATAAGCCCAATGTATTTTTGTTGTTGTTAATCCTCACCTGAGGATATTTTTTCCCATTGCTTTTCAGAGAAAATGGAAAGGAGGGATGGTAGGAGGGAGAGAGAAACATCAATGTGAGAGAGACACATCAACTGCTTACCTCCCACATGCTCTGATTGGGGAGGGGCGGGGGGTGGAGTTTGAACCTGCAACTAAAGTACATGCCCTCACTGGGAATTGAACCTGAGACCCTTTTGGTGCTTGGGCCTACATTCTAACCACTTAGCCTACCAACCAGGGCAAGCCCAATATATTGATCCACATGAGAGAACTACAGGATTTGAAATTGGATAGAACCAGGGTTTGAATCCCATGTCTACCTCTTATTGATGAGCACAGTTACTTAACCCCTCTGATGAGGATAATGCTGGGGCTCCAGAACCAGACTGAGATATTTGCACTCTACAGCCTCCACTGGGGCACATTTTGGATGCTTGGTCTTCAGGATCTCGTTTTTTTGTGAACCCTTGTCTAAAGCCAGACCAGAGAGAAGGAAGACTATGGGCAGGAAAGAGAACAGATTGTTCTTTATGCCCCTGAGATCCTCCGGACCTATAGCCAACTGGAGAATGATGGGCAAACTGGAGTCCCTAAGTGGAATGGGAGGCCTCACCAGATGCATGGGATAGGCTAAATTTGGATGGGGCAGCCATGGAGGGAGATCTTCAATTGCAGCCAGTGACGTCATCTCAGCCTCTGTCAGTCACTCCCACAGCCTCAGTGGTCACTGATTCAGGCTGCAGGCCTGAGACCTACCTCCAAAGCCCCTCCTCCAACTGGGTCTTTGTTCTCTCCCTTGGCTTCTTGATCTTTGAGTCTTCTCTTTGTTTCTATTTCAGTCTCTATTTCAGCTTTTTTGTCTCCGTTTCAATCGTTCCCTGTCTCTGCTTCTCTGTCAATTGTCTCATGTTCTTTCTTCATTTTACTCACATTTCTCTCAATAACAAGCCCCAATATTGCTTGCATTACTGGAATCCAAAACAAAGCAAAACAAAAACCCAGAAGCTTGGCTTATTCACAAAAGCATATTGATCTAAAAGCCAGTGTAATCATTTAGATTCATACTTTTATACAATACCCAAAAACATATCTCACAAGATTAAGGAGTTAAACATACAAAAGCCAAATCACAGAAAAACTGGCAGGAAATTGAATTGACTATCAGATCTTTGGAGGAATCTGTAACTTTTAAAGCAGTAAGCAAAAGAAGAAATCACAAAGGAAAAGATGAACAGATTTTACTACATAAAAATGTGAAGCTTCTGTACAAAAAATAAAAAGGCGAAAAAGAAAAAAACAGATGAAGAAAAACGTTTGCAATAACATTCAAAGAATGACTAAATTATATAAAGTTCATATCATAAAAAGAAAAATTAAAGCTTGAATAAACAGCCATCTCCCATAAATAGAAATATAACCATAAATCAACATAAGGAAAAATGCTTAGTATAATATTCTCAAGTACATACACATTAAAATACTAAAAGAAACCATTTCCTGGTCATTATACTAGCAAAAATTAAAACAATGATAATACCCAGTGCTTGTGGTTAAGTAAATTTACACAATACTTTTGGAACACTCTTTGGCAATAATTATCAAGAAACTTTAAACTATTTGTACCTTTGTCCCTTAATTCCATTCCAAGGGATTTGTCCTAAGGCAGCAGATTTTAAACTATGCTACTTGCAACCTCACAAGTTCTGCAGAATTGTCTGTGGGACTGCTAGGAAGGATACGTATTAGTCAGGGTTTGTGGCTATGAGCAAGAGAAATTAACCCTATTATAAGCAAAAAGTCAATGCACTGAAAAACAAAAAACAAAACAAAACAAAAAACTCAGAGGCTCACAGAATCAGCCGTACAACCAGGTTCTGAAAACTGGCAGGAAAGGAGAATTCCAGAGGGCTAAGCAGCTGGAACCACACCACAGGTCACAGAGCCAGAACAATCAGGTGCATATGGCACTGCTGCTGAGAGGAAAATGACCCCTGATCACCTGACACAGTCACATACACAGGATTCAAAAACCTAGGAGAGAATGCCTGATTGACTGGACCTAAATCATATGCCTCAGATTTTGCAAGGAAGCAGGAGAGGGGAGGGTAAAGAATCTGGGGATTTGACTTCTTAATGGGAGATGGGAATTATCTTCCAAGTCTTCACACATATGGGGAGTCCCCCAAAATGGAAGCCTTAGGGAACTAATTGCAAGATGACATGGATGCTAGACAGCTGGAAAGCAGGAAATACCTTCTACTGGGTGAAAAGGTGCTGACCACGTAAAGCTCTAAGTTCCTATCCTCATCTCCACCAAAGCACTCCACCTTCCTCAGCTTTTCCAAACAGGCTCCCAGGCAATATTTTATTTGAAGGAAATTTTCTGCAGCTCCAACACATCTGAGAAGCCCTGTGACAGCAGTAGGGAGGCTCGTGTAATGCACATTAGCAGTTCTCTTTACCTTGCTGCCTCCAAATAAAGAGGTTGGGATGACATTTGCTTGTGTAGTCTCCCTTACAGGAAGGGGTGGCCACATAACACAATTCTAGCCAAAGAGACAGAAGTTTATGCCTGCGAGGGATGATTCTGGGATGATAAACACAAAAAAGGCAGGCCTGACTGGAGTTATCTCTTCATCTTTTCTGCCTTGAGTGCTGATATTATGACCAGAGAGAGATTCTGCAGCCATTTTGCAAACATGAACATGAAAAAAAGGCCACGGGAACCAAAGCCAGCAGTCACCCACTTCAGAATGACTTGTTATATGAGAAGCTTTCTGTTCCTTGCATAAAAACATTACTAATTGATAAGCCCCTAAGAGAAAAACTTTTATTTCTTTTTTCTTTTTTTAAAAATATATTTTATTGATTTTTTACAGAGAGGAAAGGAGAGGGATAGAGAGCTAGAAACATTGATGAGAGAGAAACATTGACCAGCTGCCTCCTGCACAGCCCCCACCAGGGATGTGCCCGCAACCAATGTACATGCCCTTGACCGGAATCGAACCTGGGACCCTTCAGTCCGCAGACCGACGCTCTATCCACTGAGCCAAACCGGTTTCGGCAAGAAAAACTTTTAAAAAGTATAAATGTGTATTGATATGTTGTTTATTACAGAATTTTCCAATGTGGTAAAAACAAACAAACAAATTAATTAAATACTTACAATGTCTAACTATAGGAGATTACTTAAATAAATTACAGTCTATCCCCTGGATGAACTGTTATGCCTATATGAAACTGGGTAAGTATGAAGTCTTTATATGCTTATGACATAACAATAATTCAAACACTAGAATACATAATTTTATCAATGTTATTATTACTATACTAGGGGCCCAGTGCACGAATTCGTGCACCTTGAAAGGAACTGTGGGATGCAAGGCTGCAGGGGGCACAGGGGTAGGTCTCAGCCCATCCTCCGCACTCCCACCTGGCCCCTCCTGCCGCGGACCCTGGTCCCCTGTCTGCCAGCAGCCCTCCTCCCGCCGCTGCTCCCACGCGCTGACGGCGCCGACCCCACTCGCACCCACTGATAGTGCGGAGCGATTGGGGCAAGCACCAGCAGCAGGTGAGAGGGGGGGTCAACGCCATCAGTGGGTGCGAGCGGCGGCTGCTGCCCCGATCACCCCTCAGGAGCAGGGGGAGGTGGAGAAGCTCTTAGGGCAATTGGGGCCAGCACTGGGCGCCGGCAGTGGGTGTGAGTGGTGGCTCCGGCAGCGGTGCAAGTGGGGCCAGTGCCGGCAGCAGGTGCAAGTGCTGGGAGGGACCGTGGTGTGCAGGAGCAAAGAATTTTTAGTAACCACCAGAGGCTTGCCCCGATGACAGTGACCCGTGCCTCGCCTTGGTCTGGCGCCCCCATTCACCTGCTCCACCATCCCGCCACAGCCGACACCCACCATGTTCCGCACCTGCCCCCTGGTGGTCAGCACACTTCATAGCAACTGGCTGTTCAGTTATTCCGCCATTCAGTCTATTTGCATGTTAGCCTTTTATTATATAGGATATAACAGCCCAGTTACCTACAATAGTCACTATGCCTTTTTACGAAACTGAATCACCCAAGTGTTAGGTCACTTCACAACCAACATTCCACTTGCTAAGACCACATTCCACTTGCTGATACCATTATCTTTCCCCTCCGGACTTTCCCAAGATCTGGATCTTCCCAGAGAGTTCCCCACTGAGAAAGCCCACCTAGAGTCCTTTAAAACCTCTGACTTCCCATCCCTCGGTGCTGGGGCCATTTTGGGACTCAGCCCATCTGGTCTCCAGACGACCTAGTAAATTTGTAAATCCTTACCACTTTTGGTCTCATGAATTCCTCCTTCAGTGACCCTAACACCAAGCACCTACTTGAGCAGAGTAGCCCTAAAGAACCACGTTCTATGACCCTCCTCTCCACACAGTTGATTGGCTCTGGGATGAACAACTGATCCAGACTAGCCAACATCTTCTGAGATGCTTTGCTACAAACTCTGCTCAAAGAGGATGAACTGGGCCATTAGGTTTTTCATTCTTTGGAATCGGAACTGGCAAATACCAAGAGACCCAGGAAAACCAGATCAGGACATCAGGGGCCGAAGCTTAAAAGATACTTAGACCATGACGTCAAGGACAGGAATGAGAGGCTATGAACACATGTGTTATCAAGAACCAGCAAATATTTGGCTGAGAAAAGATGCAGAGTAGAGCGTGAGGAAGTCAGCCAGGTAAATGGAGAGAAAAGAGGTAGACACGGTAAAGAAGCAAAAGCACAAAGAGTAGCTGACTTAGATAAATGGCAGAGTGTTACAGTGAAGATCAAGTAATCCACTGAGTCTGGAAAACTACCTTAAATACAGAACAATTGTCCAGCTCCAGTACAATAGGCCTCGCTGAACTGCGGCCCCTTTTGCTGAGTTTTGGTGCGACACTTTTCTCTTCCCTTTTAGCTAGACCCTGTGGCCTATATGAGTATGCATTCCTGGGAATTATAACAGCCTAACATAGGTCTAAATGCAATCATGAAAAATTCTCTTTACACATGGACAGGAACATGAGCAAATAAAAACAACTGTTTTTGTTAGGGAAGGGAGTTTGTGGGTGCTTTATCTTTTCAGGAATTCATTATTATTGCTGTAATGTTGTTTTTACATTAAATAAAATTATGTTTTAAAAACCACTATAGAACTGCTGGAGGGAAGCTTTAAGTGTGTGCATACTGTTTGACTCTATAATACTACTTTCAAGAATTTAAGATATTCTATATTAGGGGTAATGCTGGAACATGTAAATTCTTTTTTAAAAAAATGTATTTTTATTGATTTCAGAGAGGAAGGAGAGGAAGAGAGAGAGAGAGAAACACCAATGATGAGAGAGAATATTGATCGGCTGCTTCCTGCACGCCCCACACTGGGGGTCAAGCCCGAAACCCGAGCATATGCCCTTGACCAGAATCTAACCCAGGACCCTTCAGTCTGCAGGCCGATGCTCTATCTACCGAGCCAAACCAGCTAGGGCAGGACCATGTAAATTCTTGAGTACTCAGCACGATATTGTCATAGTAGGAAAAAAAAAAAAAGGAAGTCACTACTAGTAAAATGCCAAACAAGAGTATCGGTTAAGTAAATGACAATATATCCACCATGGGATGCTGTAGAACCATTAAAAATCACATTGTGGAAGAATGCCGTTAGGCACAGAAAATGTTCATGATTTACTGCTAAGAAGAAAAATAAAATCCAACCAACCAAACAAACAAAAAACCCTGCAAAATAGTAACTATTTTTGGTGCCTTTTCTGGGTAGAGAACACAATAAATGCTATTATAGGCCTAACAAATACTACCGGGAAAGGACAGGCACTAATGTGTTAACAGTGGTTGTCCTTGGATTGGGAGGCTGGGATGATTAGCATACATTTTTGTACTTTCCCTTTAAGTCTCCTTTTTTCATGTTTTCCTGTGTTGGCTACCTTATTTATGTAATTAAGAAGGTGAGAGGAGGCTTCCCCCTCCCCCCTTTTTTAAGAGAGAAACCTGCTGAGTGTCTGTGCCTAGGGAGCCATCCGTGGCCACAATTCCCAACATCTCCCACAGCTCCCGAGCTTGGGGAAACCTAGACAACTGACTAAATCAAAGACTTTCGCCCTCAGAGCCCAGTGCGCAGGTAACAGTAAGACCAGAGGCCAGGACCAGGGGTTGGGGAGATCTGAAGAAGCCCAGGACGGCGGGCAGCATGGGGCCGGCGGCAAGCCTCCGTTTGCAGAACAATCGCCCCCACCCCTGCCAGGCCGGCGGGGAGACTGGTGACTCTGGAAGGGCCCTGAGCTGGGGCGCGCGTGGGGGCAGGGAGCCGTCACCCCGGTGCCACGGGCCCTGCTGACAAGGGTGCTAACAGGCTGTGCTCACAGAGGTATGAAGCTTTAAGCCTGTGAAAAGCCAAGCCAACTAGGCGGAAGCGGCTCTGCAAGCCACGGGCCCGGCCTGGGCCTGCTGCAAGCTGCCTGAGCGCTGGGAGCCATAAACCAAGTGGGGCTCTGGCCAGGCCGCCGGCAGCCAGAACCACTGGCCAGAGAGAAACGGTCATGGGCAGGCGGGGCTCACAGCGAGTGCTTCAAGCCCAGGCCCAGGGCCTCCCTCACCCGCTTTAGTTCTCCCCTCCATTCCCATCCAGAGGGCTGTGGATCTTATTTTAAAAAGACAAAAACGAAGAAATTACAGTGACACAGAAAAATATGTAAATAGGAGTCAGAGGACTTAGAGTTGACTCGCAACCCACGTGACCATGAGCAGGTCCTCTTTCTGCTTCATGCCTCAGTTTTCCCATCTGTGACTTGGGATAATTATAATATTTTCCCCAATAGGTAGCTACGAGTCCTATTAAGGAAAACAAAAGTGATATATGAAAGGATATGTCAAAACTGCTTCATCAATTATGAAGGACTAAGCTAACATCACTCCCGTTTCATCATCATTTGGGGTGTTATTTGTATTTAAGGGTAACTCACCACTTGCCACTTCCCACAGCTCACAGTGGAAGACTACACAGAGAAACGATCATTTAGACGTAAGAAGGAAATGAGATCCAAAGCAAAGGGGAACACGTACCTGCCAATATAAAGATCAATAAAATGTTCTGAGTTTCACAACAGAAAAGCTATAAAAGGAGTCATGATGAAATATGTTGTTTTCATTATTGGAAAAGAAGATTAGTACAGAGGAGAAGGTTAAGCAGGTTAAGTGTCTTCAGAGAAAATAGAATGTTCTCTAAATCCACATTGCCCAAGTATTGGCCGTTTCCATAACAACCTCATGTGTGTTTTGCTGTATCTCTAGGCCACATGTACTTTGGTTGATGAATACTTTTTCTAAGAGCCTAAGAAAAATTATTTCCTACATAAAATATATTTCCCCTAATATACTGTATTTTATTTTTTAAATATATTTTTATTGATTTCAGGGACAGAGAGGAAGAGAGATAGGAAAGTCAATGATGAGGGAGAATGGATCGAGCCCACAACCCGGGCATGTGCCCTGACCGGGAATCAAACCGTTACTTCCTGGTTCATAGGTCGATGCCCAACCATTGAGCCATGCTGGCTGGGTTATACTCTATTTAAAAATACATAACCACTAGAGTTGAAAGTATTCCTCCTCTAACCACCTAAGATCATCTAAGGGGCCACCTAAGATGTACATGTGCCCAGTACCTGTGAGCTGTGTGTACCGCACTGGAAAAACAACTCTCCTTGTTTAACGCTCACCCTATAGAGCCCATCATGGCAGGTCCACATTGACTGAGATCCTAGTTATCACTGGGGCCAACTTCCTGGACCACCTCCAAGGAGAGTGAGGCCCCACAAAGGGACAAGATCTGCCCAAGATCACACATCAGGGAAGGAACAGGTTAAGGCCTCCCGACCTTGAATCCAGTACCCTAGGCTCCCCTTTACCCGCTGCCTCTCCTTGGGTCCCCCTCCCCATCATCCTGGTTGACTCCTGTTAAAGATTTTGGACAGTCTCTAAAGAGTCATAAGAAATCATTTAAGCAAAAGAGTGGTAGTAAGCGTTTGCTACAGTGACAGCTGGAATGGAAGGACACAGAGTAGAGGCATGAAGGCCTATTAGGAGGCTCTTGAAGTAATACATTAATTAGCCCATGACTGATTCTATGAGGAGGGGAATTGATGCACTTTGGGTGACTCCCCAGAACCACCTCAGATTTTTCTCCCTGTCTCTTTCCCTAGATTATGAACTCCAGGATGGACAGAGCTGTGATTTAGGAGGTTGGTGTGGGGCCATAGGTATAGAGGTGGAGTCTTCTAGACCTCACCGTAACAAGTAGTGAGGTGGTAAATAAGCTCTGGACAAATTGCACAGGATAATGAGAAGTGGCCAGAGGAAGGAAAGAACTACTGGCAGGCTGCAGCTTCTGGTGGGGCAGTTTGTGCCCTGAAGGCAGGGACCCTGCAGAGGAGGTTGCCCAGGGTCCCCCGCTGAGGCTGAGCCAGCAGAAGAAGGGAGGCTATTTAAATGGGCTCCTAGAACAGCTCCCTTCCACAATTTGTCCACGTGAAGGGTTACCTGCTTGTAGTATACCCTAAGGTGCTATATGTGGTAGTAGGGCCTCATTGTGGGCCCCAAAGAAAGTTATATCAAGGACTTTAAAGTGATAACCTAAAACTCAGGTGGTTCCTTTGGGCCAGGTAGAGATGTATTTCCTTCACCCAGAACTCCTCCCCCGCAGGGCCCCTGCTGAGCCATGAATAGAGCTGCTTGGACTAGTAAGGGCAACCTGCAGAGCTCATTCAAAGCAAAGCTCTAACACAGATTTGAGTTGGGAAGAGGGGTGCAGAGACCCCCACAAAGTCTAGTAGTCATGCTTCCAACCCTCAAGGGAGAAAAGGGAAATGTCTTTTTGTCTCCCATAGCCTCTGTCAGGTGCTGCTGCTTGAAAGGCTGTGGGCTGAAGGAACAAGTCCTGGATTAAGAGCCAGAAGGCTATAGTTCTTGCTCTGGCTCTGTGTGCTGTTGGGCAAATCACCTTGCTACTCTGGGCTTCAGTTTCTCCATCTACGCAACTATTTTCCTCATTTTTGTCCTGCTGCAAGAATTGGGAAATTTAGGTTCTGAGGTCAGACAGACTTGGTTTATAGTCAAGTTCTTCCCAAAGGAACTCAGAGTTCAGTGGAGGACACAGACACACAAACAAAGATATACAATAGAGACTGGCACAAAAGCAATAATCTTGCTTCTTGCTCAAGCCAGCACAGACAGTGAGTGGCAGAGTGAGGACTAGAATGCAGGGACTGGACTCTAACATAGAGACATATCAAATCAATAACCGCACAAATAATGAATGCAATGGTCAATCATAAAAGTGACAGATGCTGTGAAGGAAAAGTAGAGGAGGTTATGAGAATGCACAACAGATTATAACACAACATATAAGCCGTGTTAAGGATTTTGGACTTTCTCCGTTTAGCAAAAAGAGTGATAGTAAGAGTTTGCTGCAGTAAAAACTGGATTGGAAGACACAAGAACAAAAGCATGAAGGCCTGTATTGTAGTAATACAGGCAAGAGATGGCAACGGCCTGGGTCAGGGTAATGTAAGATTAGACCAATGGGCAGAACTACCAGGACTCGGTGATGGGTGGGATGTGAAAGAGGGGAGGGAGAGGACAATGTTAAGGCTGACCTCTGTGCTACTGGAATGAGCAATAGGCTGAATGATGGTGCCATTTACTGAGAGTGGGTATGAGAGGAAGAGTAGCTTTTGGAGGAAAATGTCTTTAGTTTGACTTTGGCCATTTGGGGTTTTCTAGTTGTGGGGGTGGTTGTTTTGGTCTGGGCAGACTACGTTTGCTTGTGGCTTTGAGAAAGCAGTTGGTTGGATACATGAGCCTCTCGGTCAAATTGAGGAGTGGGCTTTGGAGTCAACCCAAGGTGGCAACTGAAGCCACAGTGGACAGGGGGCGGTAGCTTGCCAGGCCCTACAGAGAGTAGAGAGTAGATTGAGTACAGGCTTTGAATGACACCTACTGGTTTCTCTTCCCTCTTTACCACCAGCCATGTGACCTTGGGCAAATTTCTTTATCTCCCTGAGCATAAGACTCCTTATTTTTAAAATAAAAAAGATTTTACCTACCTCTCCAAATTATCATGAGATTTATGCTATAGTACAATTTGAAGTTCAAAAGTCTCTCATCTACTATATATGAGCATATTTCAGACAAGCACCTGTTATTATATCCTACAAACTTGGTGTGAAGTTTAATACCAATACAATTTAATTTTTTTAATATATTTTATTGATTTTTTTACAGAGAGGAAGGGAGAGGGATAGAGAGTTAGAAACATCAATCAGCTGCCTCCTGCACACCCCCTACTGGGGATGTGCCTGCCAACAAGGTACATGCCCTTGACCAGAATCGAACCTGGGACCCTTCAGTCCGCAGGCCAACGCTCTATTCACTGAGCCAAACCGGTTAGGGCCCTATACAATTTATTTGAACCAAAGAATATATCCAAAGCACTCATCATAGCAGAGAGATAGTATAGAATACATTTTTATACATAGACAGCCCTGGGTTCAAGCCTGGGCTTAACACTTTCTAGCTGCATGACTTTGGGCAATTATTTAAAGCTCCCTTTTCTGAAAAATTGGGAGAATAATAGAATCATCCTCATATGATTGTTATATGGATTAGATGAAATAATGATGTAAAGTATCTTGCACTTATCGTGTGCTCAAAATATGCTAGGTATTGCTATTGTCCAACATAAAGTGTCTGGCACATAGTGATTATTCATTACATTTTTCCCCCTACATCCTCCTCATCACTCCTCCACCCTCCACAGGTCCATCTGCACTCATTTTAGGTGCTCAGACATTGGTCTGTTCACAGAAGAATCAGACTCTCTAATTCCTCACAGCACCCCCAATTCAGCCCTCTCTACAGCAATCTCTTCTCCCCCTTCGTTAACAAGCATGACAGATAATATAGGACATTGTCACATTGTTCTCAAGTACCAGCTCCCCTCCCTCACGGAGAATATAAGAGACAGAGGCTCTAGGCCATATGCTCACATCATCAGCTATGTTTCCATGACAACCAGTCCAGCATAACTAGATGTTTCAGCAGGGATGAGCTGTGACGCCCAGCTCTCCACAGAATGTAGCTGACTAGCTATTGTTATATTTTTTTGCATTGACCTAAGGGCTAAAGTAGACTAGATATGACTCTTAAGGGTGGGCAAGTTTCTGTTTGCATAAGTAAGAGACTGGATTTAAGAATGCATTTGGCTATCCATTGCAGGAATAACTGCTTTAGCTGTCATGAGCTAAAAGAAATCTAAATCCAACACGAAAAATGCCACAATAGAGGAAAGTCTATTGGTATAGGAACAAAATAAAGATACAGATCTAATTCTTCCTAAAAGGGTCATAGGAAGGTCATAGAAACCTTTATTTTACTAAATAGAGGAAGAGAAAGCATAGAGACCTGTTAGCAAACTGTTGCAAAATCCATAGAAGAGATGATGAAGTCTGAACTAAGTTAGTGATGATAGGAATTGGTGTGGGAGTTAAGGAGGTATATAGAGGGAATTGGAGATGTTAAATTGTCATTGACGTTAAACACACAGATGGATTGGCTAGAGTGCTACTTAGATTTCTTATTTTTATATATGAATAAAAGGGTTTTGATACCACCTGAGCTGAAGAACATCACAGGAGCAAATTTAAAGGAACTGATGGTTAGCTCAATTATGTAAATATTGAGTTGGGGGACCATGGTATATCCAGGTAGCAGGACAATGTAGAGGCTAGAAGCTCGGTAACAGCAAGGAGCTGGGAGTCATCAGCATGGGCGGGATTGGCGAAAACCAAAGGAATGGATGAGCTCACCCAGAGCAAAAGGGAAGTGTGCCAAGGACAAAACTCTGGGTGAGAGGCACTTAAGGAATGGGCCATGGCTGAGAATTCAGTGGAAAAGATGGATTCGGAGAAACCAGAGCGGTAGAAAAAGAACCAAGGGTGGGTGGTGTTACAGAAGCCTAGGGAAGAGGATTTCAAAAGAGAGTGTTAAATCCTACAGAGGATCTAGGAACATAAGGGATTGGTTTCAGCTTGAATGACTTTGATGAGAACAGTGAACGAATGTGGTCACAGCAAACTTTCTAGAAGTCTGACTGTGAAGGGGAGTAAAGAGATAAATGTGATATCAGAGGCAGGTGAGGGGTGAAGGAGGACTTCCTAAATGTGGAATGAAGCTTGAGCATGTCCGCAGGCTAAAGGAAGGAGCCAGGGAGATGCTATCGTTAACCTGCCTTTCCCAGATATAGGCCAATTTTGGAGCAAACTCCCGGAAAGCTAGTCTCTCCTCCCCCAGGGCCATTCCAGAGGGCCCCTAGGGATGGCTCCTTCACAGGGGGCCTCCAGGTGTCCCTCAGCTTCTGCTCCTTTGATGACATTCATCCACAAATCTTTATTGTTCTTGGAAGATTCAAGGAAATCAATTATGATCTCGAATTACTACAGGCTTACTAGGAATTATGCAAAATACCAGCTGTCTCCCAGATCACCTTATTAGAGCCTTAGGCTGGTAATTTCATGGAAATGACTCTGAGGCAGAGTTAAGCTGCCTAGCAGGAAGCCTTTTATACTAGGCATTTGTCTTGTACTAGTATATCTTCTCTCCCTCCTTTGGGGCCAGCCCAGTTGTCTTTAAGCCAAACTCTTTGGGGACTGCACTCTCAGACTCCCTGCTTCCTTCAAACTTAGAGCGACCTTTGCCCTGGCCAGCATCTCACTGTCCATTCCTTGGTGGCTCCATCTGGACTCTGAGCAAAGATTAGGGATACAGCTTGGTAAGGTTAGGAGTATGTGACCTGAAAGAGATCCAGGAAAAACTGTCAAGACTACACAGATCCCAACAGAACCTGGGACATGAAACTATTACCCTCACAGCCCCAGCGGGACACATAGTGAGGTTTTGGCTTCCCTAGAGAATTCACCTGCCTAACCCCAGGAGTTTACTCTCTGAGTCTTGTTATTGCTTCACTACCCTATTTCTCATCCCCACCATTGGCTAATTAGAGGCCAGTGTGGACCTTAAGCCCAAGAGCTTTTTCCATAATATTTTTTACTGCAGAATCCTAGTACTTCCACTGTATCTAGTACAAAGTAGGCACTTGGTAAGCATTTCTCAAATCCCTTTCTTACCTTTGCATTCACCACATGCTGTTTGCTTTACCAGAAAGGCTCTTTCTCCATCCTCATCATTTAGCTAATGCCTACTCATCCTTCCGAGCTCACCCAAAACATCAACTCCATGAAGCCTTCACTGATGCTCCACCTCTGGTCTGTTCTGCACCATTCAGAGCTTACCTCTGAGGTAGAACTTGGCACTCTGTATTGTAAATATTTTCTTGTTCACCTGCCGTATCGGCCTCTCCTTTGATAGATGGATAGATAGATAGATAGATAGATAGATAGATAGATATCCTAATGCATTTGAGGTTCATTCCTTTTCCTTGCCAAATAATATATCATATTTTATTTATCCATTTCCCAGTTGGTGGACATTTTGTTTGTTTCTACTTTTTGACTATTATAAATAATGTTGCTGTGAAAATGTATGTACAAGTTTTTGAGTAGATGTACATTCCATGCCTCTTAGACTTGCTGGGTCATATGGTGCCACTATGTTTAACCTTTTGATAAACAGTAGGACTGTTTTCCAAAGCAGCTTACCATGTTATATTTCCACCAGCAGTGTATGAGCATTCCAGTTTCTCCACATTCTTGGCAACACTAATTATTTGTCTTTTTTACTATAGTCATCCTAGCAGATATGAAGTGGCATCTTATTGTGGTTTTGATTTGCATTTTCCTATTGATTAGTGATGTTGAGCATTTTTCATGTGTTTATCTTCTTTGAAGAAATGTCTATTGAAGTCTTTTATCATTATATTAATTGGGTTGTCTTTTAATTATTGATCTGTAACTGTTCTTTATATAATCTGAATACAGTCTCTTATCAGATATATTATTTGCAAATATTTTCTCCCATTCTGTGGGTCGTCTTTCTACTCTCCTATTTTTTAAAATATATTTTATTGATTTTTTACAGAGAGGAAGGGAGAGGGATAGAGAGCTAGAAACATCGATGAGAGAGAAACATCGACCAGCTGCCTCCTGCACACCCCCTACCGGGGCCGTGCCCGCAACCCACGTACATGCCCTGGACCGGAATCGAACCTGGGACTTTTCAGTCCGCAGACCGACGCTCTATCCACTGAGCCAAACCGGTTTCGGCTCTACTCTCCTATTAATGTTCTTTGAAGCACAAAAGTTTTACATTTTGCTGAAGTCCAATTTATCTATTTTTTTCCCTTTGGTTGCTTATGCTATTGATGTTGCATCTAAGAAGAGTTTACCTAACCCAAGGTCATGAAGATTTATTTCTGTTTACCTCTAAAAGTTTTATAGTTTTAGCTCTTACATTTAGGTCTATGATCTATTTGGAGTTTAAAAAGTGTAATCTTAAATTCAGTATAAATTTTATCTCCTCCCCTCCCTCACTCCAGGTTTAGGTTGGAAACTTGATTGCTTAGAGTGGAAATAGGGGGTGAAATCTAGCACAAAAACACCTCTCCTCCTTGCTAGGGGGGAGGCTTTTCCACCATCCATATTTTATTTCAAAATGAGAGAGCTCAAGTACTATGACAGTCTCCATTTATTTACTCTGGCCACTGAAAGCAGAGTAAATTATTTGATTTGTAAATTTGGGAATAAGCTGGATATGTTTGATTCAGTGATTATTTTTCCTCTTCTTACTTTTCTTAGGAAAGCACCTGCCTATAGGAAGCAGGAGTTCCCCTCTGCTCCTCGTTTTAAGTCTTACCTGGCCAGGACCCCCTGTCTGCAGGCTGCCAGGGTCTGGCACTACCTTCTCTGCAAGATGAGTCTGCCTAATTCTGGAGTTCCGTTCATTATTGGCTCTTGCTGTGACCTATATGCCCCAACTTAGCCTTTATCACACACACACACAAAAAAGGTTATATGTTGGCCACCATCCATCAACCTTATTTTTTGTATAATTTCTCAATTTGTTTAGAATCCAGGCAGTGAGAGAGATACTCTGATTGGGTAACATCAGAGACTCTGATACTCTTATCCTTCTTTTAGCCTCTAGCATATTGGAGTGGGCAAGAAGGAATGGGACAAGTGTCTTAATTTGGCTGGCTCTGATTAGAATCCTTCTGTTGGTTATTGTTGCTTCTTTGGCTGTCAGTGAGTGACCACTGATGACCTCTCCGAGGCAGATTTCCAAAAGTAGACTATCTCGTGGAGAGCATGTGGGAGTTCTTTGGGAGGGAATTGCAGGAACCTCCCTCCCCACTATAGAGTTGTCTCACGATCAGTCAGAGTCCAGGCAGGAAACAGACTCCACATTCAAAAGAATAACTGAAGAGACTCTAATGTTGGAATGTTGACAGAGGAGTGGACAAGGTTAGGGGAACCAACTAGGATGGCTAAAGCGCCCAGGGATAGTCAGTGGCGCTATTACTGGGCTGGAAGGAGTTTGGGGAAAAAATGGTTAACCATGGGAGAGGAGCCACCGGAAGGCTGTGGTCATAGAAAGATGAGTAAAGCTATTGTAAAACTATGGCCTAGCAGAGAGGGATTGAGGATGGTGGGTTGGAGGGTAATAAATGTCTTTCTTTCCTCCCATCCTCTGATCTCCTATTGGTATCTCCTATTGCCCAGACCCAGTTGGAAGTCTGGTGAGGGAGGGAGCCTGGTGATGAGGCCCCTAAGAGTAAACATCCCAAGGCACAGAGCAGGGCAGGGAAGGGTGGAGAATGGAGTTGGAGGGGCAAGTGGATAAAGCCCTGCACATCTGCTGTAAGAGCCAGGGCTCTGGCTCCGCTCTTCCACACCCCTCAACAACCACTATCAGCGTGATATTCAGCAGTCCTGCTGCCAAGGTTGTTTATGACTAGTGCACATTCTGATTAAGCAGTATCCATGCTGTCCAGCTGTTAAATATTTATTTTGAGTATCAACCCAGAGCACACTTTACAGCTTATTACTGTTGGAGTCTCTTGCCTAGTAGGTAGCCTTCTTGGATAGAACAACAATGAACTAAGAAGGCTCAAACCTCCCTACTGTCAGTGATCCTCACTTGACCTTCAGGGAACACATCAAAACTTTCAGTTCCAAGTAGTGGGTGTGTAGACTATTCCACTGCCCCCACTTCCTCTCTCTGGCCTGCCATCTATCTCCTTCCAATTTTTTTTATTTTTTTGCTTGCTTGCTCTATTAGACACTAGAGATAGTTCAGTAATCTACTGCCTAAGCAGATGTCCAACTGGGGAATAGAATCTGCTCTCTTTGTCTTGCAGGCAACTCTAATTGCTACAAACCATTCTCTTGGAGTTACCCCCTCCACACGTTGGCACCCTCAAGAAATTTCCTCTGTCTTCCCTACCCTATCTTTTAATATATTTTGGAAATGGGGTATAGTGGGGGAGAGGAGGTGGATGATGACAGCAGGACAAATCGTGCACTCTGTTTGTAAGCCCAGGAGAAGATTGAAGGGTAGACCCCCAAATGTATGTTGTTCTCTTTAGAAGGTGAGGTATATAGGTGTTTGGTTTGTTTGCTTGTGTTTGTTTTCAGCCATAGGCTTTGGTGTGACTGCAGGGCAAGAGAAAAAAGAGCCACCAACATCCTATTAAAAAATAGTTCCTGCTCTTGGAAAAAATATTTTTAAATAGCATGAAGAGAGATGTAATATTGAAAGTACAAAGTTCTCATTATCCCACTTCTCTGAAAAAAAGAACAGTGTTAGCAGTTTGATACATATTCTTATTGTCTTCTTTTGCAATGAATATTAACTTGATTAACTTTTTAATAGTACACTATTAACTTTAAATAGTGTACATAGTGTACATACTGTTTTGTGACTTCCTTTTTTCACTCAACAGAATATCCTAGACATCTGTCAAAGTATGAAGTTAAAAATATAGAAAGGAAGAAAACCAGAATGTAGTGTTGAATTAGAAATTGAGGTATTGGTAGAAACTGATAAATTTCAATATGTATGGATAGATGTAGAAATAAATATAAATATAAATGTTTATATGCAAATACACACACATACACACACACCGTGGATACACATAAATATATTTGCTAGCTGCCCATTCTAAGGGTCTGGAAGCAAACACATTGGGTAGACCTAGCACTTAGGTCTTGGTTTCTAAAATCCATTCTCCACTAAAAATAACCAAAACTCCTTGAAGAAATGGTTGATTCCAGGGCGCAGTCAGGGAAAGTACAAGGTGAACCTGGAACATCTCTTGGTGCCAGAAAGCAAGGAAATGTTAAAAAATCAATTGGGTCAAAAGGACATAGAAACAAGCTTGAGGGGACCCCCATTGGCCAAATCTAGAATAATTTGCACATCAAAAGAAATAATGATAATAAGGGATTATAATTCACTACATAAATTCGGAAACCATGAATGCATACTGTTATAAATAAATGAATAAACTGAGAACTTGAAGAAGAACAGTATATTTCCATAGTTTCAAAACACAGTCCCGCAAAATACTCAGTTATAAATGGAGACTTGTTGCTCAATGAATATAGTTTCAGTTTTGCAAGATGGAAAAGTTGTAGTGATCTGTTGCACAACAATATGCATATAGTGAACACTACAGTGTACTTAAAAATGGCTAAGCTAGTATATTTTATGTTATGTGTTTTTTACCACTATAAAACCAATACTTATTTGTTAAGAAAGGAAAGAGTAATTTTTCCATGAAGAAGACTTGAAGACACTACCTTAATCAAATGATCCAAGTGAACATCATTAGTAATGGGACAACTTGAAACCATTCCACACAACATCGTTCCTGTGATATCCCTGCCGAAGATTCAGAACCTGAACCTCATCATGAGGAAGCGTAAGGCAAACCTAAACTGATGAACATCCTACAAAATAATGGGCTGCAATCTTCAAATGTGTCAAGGTCGTGAATGTCGAGGAAAGACCAAAGAACTGCATCAGATTAAAGGAGACTAAAGAGATATGACAACAAAATGCAACATGTGATTCTGAACTGGCTCACTTTTCTGTAAAAGATTTAATTGGAATAACTGGTGAAACTTGATGGAGTCTGAAGATTAGATTGGGGTAATGTGTCAGTGTTGATTTCTTGATTTTGATAGTTGTGTGGTGTTTAAGTAGGAGAATGTCCCTGTTTTTTATTGTTGTTATTGTTTTTGAGAATGCCCTTGTTTTTAGGAAATACACACTAAAGTACTCAGAGATGAATCATCATGTCAGTCCTTATTGGCAAATAGTTTGAGGGGATAAAAGTTATTCCACACATATTGAATTAATCAGTTTCCACCAATGCCTCTGTAGGTGTTATACTGGCAACCTTTCTGCAGATTTGAGATTGTTTTAAAAACATATTCTTCTAAAGGAAGAAGATCGTGGGGCACTAAAATGTGAATTGGAATCTGCCTATGGGCAGAAATTGTTGTCTAGAGAGCGTCCCTGTAGCTTTCCCATAGGCAGAGGGCTCCTTTTTCATTGGAGGATCTCATCACTTTCCAGAACATTTGGTATCCCTCCAGTTCCTGAGCCTTTCTAAGGTGCTGAAGAAGAAGATTGATTTGTTTTTTTGTCAGAGTCCTTCCCTGCAAGTACTGTCTGTCTTGGTTTGGTTTCTTCCAAAAGTAGAGCCTTAAACAAGAACTAGGGTGCAAATAGTTTATCTAGGAGACGACCCCAAAAAGCAGGAATGAGGACGTAGAGAAAAGCAAATCAAGGGAAGAAGGAAAAGCCACTGTAAGGGTGTGTTATTGAGGTTGTGACTGTGGGCAATAGGGCCTGGGGAAGTGTACAGCCTCTCAGAATTGTCTGCCTGAAGCGCTGGATACTGGAGCTCTCATCCACTCTCCCTCTGATCCCTCTTCGGTTGAGGACTGCCCCAGTAGCTTTAAATGTACTCTCCCCAAAACACACTTTTACTTTTACGTGAGTCAAGTAGTTTTCACAATATCAGAGAAGCTCCAAGGCAAAAGGAGAAAAGATGGGAGTCACATGCTGGAGGCACCATGCTATCAGCACAGGCGAGGCTGAGCTGGGCTGAAATGAGAGGTGGGTTGAGGACATGTGAGTGAGATACCACAGGTACCTGCTGCAGCAGCTTTATCTTCCTCCACTTTCTTCTTCTATTAATTTTTCAATTACAGTTTACATTCAATATTATTCTGTATTGGTTTAAGATGTACGGCAAAGTGGTTAGAAAATTATGTACTTTACAGAGTGGTCCCTCCCACTCCTTCAAGTACCCACCTGGCCCATAGTATCCATATACAGTTACCACAATACTTTCTCAGGACATTTTCCCCGCCTGCTTTCTCTAGTTCAGATCGTGTCATCAAATTTGGAGTTTTTATTGGTCTCACTGTTTGTGTGGGCTAATTCTGAGTAAAGAAGGAGAGAAAAAAGACCTGATTTTGCTCATTTGTAATCAAAAGTTCACTAATTGATGACTAATATAACATTTGTTTGTAATTTATTCAATACTTGCACTGCTGTAAGTGATTCCCAAGTGCTGTCCCCAGCCCTTCTGGTTATCTCATTTCCCAGGATTTCTTTGGCATTGTTGGCTAGTGAAGTGGGATTTGCTCATCCTCAGCAAATCACAGGTTGGACTCCTTCCATCCAAGAAGGAATGTAATTTAGGCTCCACAATTTTCACAGAAGCATGTCAGCTTTGGTCCTGTTAGTCTTATATTTAAACTCTATGGATATCCCTTTAGTCATTAAATGGATGTCACAAAACCTTGCCAAGAAGCCAAACTTAGCATAACCCATGGACACAGACAATAGGGTGCTGAAGGCCTGGGGTGGAGAGAGTGGGGAGGGCCAGATGGGGTCAATGCAGAAAAAAGGGGACATACGTAATACTTTCAACAATAAAGAGTTATTTTTATATATATATAAAAGAAGCAAAACTTAGAACTGAGTGCAAACTACCTTCTCATAAGAAGCACAGTTGAGCCCTAACTGGTTTGGCTCAGTGGATAGAGTGTCTGCCTTCGGACTCAAGGGTCCCAGGTTCAATTCCGGTCAAGGGCATGTACCTTGGTTTCGGGCACATCCCCAGTGGGGGGTGTGCAGGAGGCAGCTGATCGATGTTTCTAACTCTCTCTTCCTCTCTGTAAAAAATCAATAAAATATATTTTTAAAAAAAGAAGTACAGTTGAAATTTTAAAAGTCCAGTTGAGCCCAGCCGGCGTGGCTCAGTGGTTGAACATCGACCTAGGAACCCGGAGGTCGCAGGTATGATTCCTAGTCAGGTCACATGCCCAGGTTGCGGGCTCAATCCCCAGTGTGGGGCATGCAGTAGACAGCCAATCAATGATTCTCTCATTTCTATCTCTCTCTCTCCCTCTTCCTTCCTCTCTGAAATCAATAAAAATATATTAAAAACAATAAAATTAAAATAAAAAGCCCACTTAAGGGAGGGACTTCTGGAGAAAGAAATGAGCCTCCCTCAGACAAGATCACATTCTCTTTATGCATATTCCCCTTGGTAGCACTTTACACTATTATGATTAAGTCATCAGTTGCACAATGAGTTATCTAATATCTGGCCTTCTGCTCTGTAAAATAAGCTCTACTGGAGTTGAGATGTGTTATCATTTAAAACTGCTTCCTCAGAACCTAATAAATAGTTAGATTCCAATAAATATTTGTGGAATATATGCTTTAGTTGCAGTGACTAAACCCCCAACTGAAATTTGCTTTAAAAAAAGAAAATATGTTACCATATGTAAGAAGATAGAGTTAGGATAACTTCCCAGGTTGGAAACTCAATGATTCCATTAAAAATCCTGCTCCTTTCTAGCTCTCTATATGTCATCTTTTTATATTATTATTATTATTGATTTTAGAGAGAGTGAGGGAAATAGAGAGAAAGAAACATCGATGTGTGAGAGAAACCTCAATCAACTGGCTTCTGTATGCACCCTGACTGGGGATGGAACCCATAACCTGGGTATGTGCCCTGACTGGGAATTAAACCCACCACTTTTGGTGTACCGGATGATGCTCCAACCAACAGAGCCACACTGGCCAGGGCTCTGTATGTCATTTTTTACTTCAACCTCAAACTGCAAGATAACTGTAAGAGCTCCAGGCATCACACAAAATCCAGAAGAGAGAACATCTCTATGGCTCTTTCTTTGAAACAAATAAACTTTTCCCAGAATCCTTCAGCAGACTTCTCAGCTCTCATTGGCTGGAATTGGGTCATATGCATATTCCAGTGGTCGGCAAACTCATTAGTCAACAGAGCCAAATATCAACAGTACAACGATTGAAATTTCTTTTGAGAGCCAAATTTTTTAAACTTAAACTTCTTCTAATATAAGGTGACCAGACGTCCCGCTTTTGGCGGGACAGTCCCGATTTTTGGAAAGAATGTACAACAAGCTAGGGAACGGCAGGAGAACGGGAAGGGAATATAAGGTTTTCTGTGGCCATGTGGCTATTTAGCCAGGATAAATAATGCACTAAAAATTGTGGAATATGCGCTGTCCTTACCAGGAACTAATGCTGTGACTGAACGCGTTTTTTCTACGGTAAATGAAGTGTGGACATCAGAAAAATCACAATTAAGTGTTGAGACTTTGAAAGCCATTTTATGTGTGAAATATAATTTAACAAATTCTTGTGAAAAATTTCATGACCTTTTAAACAACGACAGCAATCTACTAAAAATATTCACTCAAATGAGAAATATGCCAAAGAATAAAATAATACTATACATAATTTTTTATTTATTATATTTGTAAATTGTACTTATTTTGAAATTTAAAAAAATATATTACAATACTATTTTTGCGTTCTATGAAAATTTTTGTTGCTCCATATAGACCAAATTTTTAATCAAGAACCGCCCCCCCTTCCTCTCCCCCCCCCCCCCCCCATTAATGGTGTCCCGCTTTACCAATGTTAAAATCTGGTCACCTTATTCTAATACCACTTCTTCAAAATAGACTCGCCCAGGCCGTGGTATTTTGTGGAAGAGCCACACTCAAGGGGCCAAAGAGCCACATGTGGCTCGCGAGCCGCAGTTTGCCGACCATTGTCCTAGACTAATCATGAGCAAGGGGATAAGATTGCCTTTATACCAGTCAGTCAGACCTATCACTTGGAGCTTGGAGCAAGGTCCACTTCCCCTGATGCACATGGCTGCGTGAGGGAGGAGTGGGTAGCAGAACAAAATAATGGTTCTATTAAGATGGAAGCTGGAGTGTTCACGGTGGGTTCACACAGCATGCAACTCTCTGCAGAGCATACTGCAATTCAAATCTGCTCGCCGAGACCAGCTAACAATCTCTGTAAGAGACATCAGCTGTCTTCACTACCCTCCCTTCTAATGTAGACTCCTCCCCAAAACAGTACTTGCCTGTCTTGCTAACCACCTCCACACTTGAGTTCTGGAATCAGCCTCAGGCACAGCTTGCATTTCCCTTAAGGTTTTTCAGAGCTCCCATGGGAGACACTTTATGTTCTTGTTCACTATCCTTTATATAAGAATCTGTAATGAATTACAAGTTTGTGTCTATGGACAAATACCCTCTCACCAAACAAGGACAATGACACAATCCATGGTCATTCTTTCTTACAGCAGTGAAACTTAGAGCTATGTGTAGGGCTCAATAGCCATAATGATCTCATCCCAGGCTCTTTATGCCATTCTGTTTCTCCTTTCTCTAATATTGTGTCTAAGATTGGGTAGTTGTTGTTGTTTCTTTATGTAATAAGTTAACTTTGGGAAAGTCTGAGCCCCACAATTTTTGAACCCTTGAGGGGAGAAGCAACTAAAAACAAACTAAGTTTGGCAGATTTCCCCCTGGGTCAGCAATTGAAATTCTAGACTACATATCTTAATTTGATTTTAATTTGATATTTCCACTGAGGAAATATTGGAAATGTATTCAAGTCAGAATCTTATGATTGTCTTTGAGAACCATAAGGCCAAACAATACCATTGTGGGCCTGCAGGAGATACTTCCTGAAGGAAATGGATATTGCCATTGTTAATCGTCCTGGAAAGAATTCAACCCTTTGGCTGAAAATATGGTCTGGGAAGCCAACTCATGAACTGGTGTAGGGGGAAAACTTCCTTCTCTTTCTGGGGCCTTGGGCTAGTTTGGCTTGGTCTCTGAAGTGGGGACATTCCTAGAGAACTGGCGTTGGTGAACATTGACCCCTGCATAGTGAGGTCAGGCCTGGAATGCAGCAGGAAGATGAACCAATAGGGCATTCCTGAGGAAGGATCTGAGTTTGTGTAGTTATAGGAAGTTGTTTGTTATTCTTCCCTTACTTTATTCTGGAATCATCAGTCACTTTTCTTTAAACATAGGCTGGTCTCTGCTGGGACATGGGCCAAAGAAGCCCAGAGGAGAGCAATGCCTTATGTGAACCCCAAATATTGTTCACAGTGGGGCAGCAACCTCAGGGTCAGCAGCGTGCCTTTTCTTCCTTATTCCCTTTCTTTCTCTCCTTCCTCTCTTCTATTCTCCTCTTTCAGTTTCTCCTTCTCACCTCTCTCCCTTTCCTTTCCTTCCATTTCATTAAAAAAAAAAAAAAAGGCAATATATTCACATGGTCCTAAATCAAAAGTACGAAAAGTACATGCCCCAGACATTCAGTCAACCCTCCCAACCTTGTTACTAGTTTCTTTTTAATTCTTCCAGGGATAACGTATGACTACAAAAGCAAATATAAATATGTACAATACACATATTCCTTTTTACTCTCATCTATAAAGATTAGGATACTCTACTCACTATTCTGCACCTTTTTTATTCATTTAACAGTATACCTTGGATATCCTTACATAGCAGTGCAAAAAGAGCTTCCTCATTAAAAAAAATTAGCTAGATGATATTCCATTGTACGAGAACATAATATTTTATTTAATCTTTTCCTTTCACCAATAGTGCATATTTATTTCCCATGTGTGTAAATATATCTATTGGAGAAATTTTTGGAAGTGAATTTGTTGTATAAAAGGGTATAAGTATTTATAATTTTGATGTATATTGTCAAATTGAGGAGGGATCTATTTTTTAACACAATGGAACACCCTGAAAATTCTCAGAAATACCTGGGAGAATCCATAAAGAAAATGTTTTTCTGGTAACTTATTGGTGGGACTTAGTGGCTTGAGCCTGTAATTTGGGTTAAAATTATATCTCCCGAGTAATAGTTATTTATCATGATAAAGACTTCCAGGAAACAAAACAAAACAAATAAACACACACACACACACACACACACACACACACACACACACACACACAAAAGACTGCCAGATATCTCCCCAAATCCATTCACCCATTCTTTTGTAGAAATAGAGGGTAATCTAGGCAAATGGCTACTCATTTTCTAGCTAGTTTGTAGCTCAGTGTATCAGTGTATCGAGACTGAGTCATCACCAATGGACTGTGAATGGAAGTGAAGGGTGTAAATTTGCCTCATTTGTTTAAAAAAAAAATCACTAGCCCGGGACTTTTACTCTATCCCCTTCTCATAGACTGACACACGTATGGGTCATGCATGACCCATCTTTGACCATGCAGATGAAGATAATGACATTGAGGATGGTAAGATAATACAATGGAAGAAACTTGGGACCCTTAATAACTGTGTGGACCAGAAGGGTCCAGCTACACTGGCTTCTTTAGCTTGGGATTGTTTTGTGAGAGAAAAATAAACTTCTACTTTCTATAAGTCAGTTTATTTTGGGCACCTGTGTTATAGCAACTTAGCCTTTTTCCTAACATCCGTTCAATATTTTTTGGAAATAGGCTCTTGGAGTATTACCCTCAATGTCTAAGCCAAATGATTTATTTCTATGTAATCTGCCTATTTACACAAGGACTTGGGAGGGCTAAGCAAGGGCCTGCCACAGAGTGGGCAATCCCTTCCTTCCTTTTATAATATTTATTGAGCATATGCTATGCAATAGGCACATTGCTAAGTGCTAGGGATACATTAGTGAGCAAAACAGATACTGCCCTGCCCTCATTGGCCTCCCAATACGATGAAACAAACAGACATTATTCAAAGTGTCACACAAATAAGTTTCTGGAAATCAGAGGTAAAGTGTTGTCTCTTGAAGAGGGACACATTTTTCTCATTGGAATGGAGGTGAAACTGGCAGGGGCTGGAATTTGGGGTTGGGAGCTGGAGCGGCTGAATTTAGCTGTAAGACCTTCCCTACTCTCCAGCTTTCTGGGGTGAGCCACTGCTGCTGCTCTTACTATTTCTGTTAGTAAGCCTAACAGAAGAGATTCCCGTGGACACTTCCTCCTCTCACTGGCTCTCCTCCAGAAAGCATTTGTTTCAGGCCCAATGATTCAAAACTGGAAAAGCCCCAAGGGATTGCCTCATCCGACCTCTTCATTTCACGGAAGAGGAAACTGAGGCCCAGAGAGGTTAAGCAACTTGCTTAAGGACCTATAGAATTTTTCGCACAGTCAAGATTAAACCAAGTCTCTATTAGAGCTACAGCTCTGTTATAATCTGCATTTAGTAGGGCCCAAGCCCCAATTCGGAACATGTTTTTTCTTTCAATTCCACCTCCCACATCAACCTCCAACACACACACACACACACACACACACACACACACACACACACACACACACCCTCTAGCTCCTACTGCTCCGCTATATTCCTCTCCAAACCAGAGCAGTGGAAAGGATATGAAACTCAGTCTTCCATAGAGCCCATGGGACTGGAGTCAACTCTCAGGATGGCATTGGCAGTAAAGGGAATTGCATTTTAATTGGGACCAAAGCCGCCAGGTAAAGGAAAGTGTCTGCTGGCTCATTTTAGGCATTCAGAGCAGCTGGGGAAGGTGTGCTGGGAATGGAGAATTCCCGGGACCCCTACCTCCTGCCCCCACATGGCCAAGTGAAGCCCACTCTGCCAGCCCAGGAGATTCTCAGCTGCCCTGTGGCCACCACCCATTGCCATCCTTGCCAAATTTGGGAGGCAGCAGACTTAATCCCTTAACTCAGCTCTGAGTCAGCAGTGGCCAAAGCTTCAGAGCTCAAGCCAATGCTGTTAGGGGTGAGATTGCAAATGTACCTCTTCAGGCTCTGATGAACACATCATCCCTGAATTACTAAGGCCCAAAGCGGAAAATCCAAAATTCTCCAGCAGCCTCTTCAGCAGACTTCCTCCCAAGGGACAGCAGTGTTTCTCTGTATCTCTGAGACCCACGTGTGGGAAGTGCTGTCTTTCCCTCTCTTGCTGAAGGAGTTCTTAATTGGGGAAGGGATAGGGGAATTCGAAATTGGGAGGAGAGAGAGGGATAAGTTTGCCCCCACCAAACAACCAACCATTTGGGAACTTCTAGCTGTAAAGAGAGCCAATTTGTGTCACAGACCCAGCTCTCCAGGGGCCAAAGCCTCATAAAAGAGTCACAGTGTCACAGATTCGGGCACTCAGAGATGATCCCAGCTAGTGCAAGCAAAAAGGATGGTATTCATCATGTCAATGAACTCAACTTTATATCCACAGTCCTTCCACTCATCGTCCCTGCAGCCAAGGATAGCCCTGCTTTTATCATGTGACCCCACTTCCCTTTGGCTACAACTGACTGGGCAGGTGGAAGTAGAACCTGAACCCAAGTGTAACAAACCCACTGGCCGGCCAATGACCTCCACTACGGAATGGCACAGAAAGAGGAACTGGGATAACCGTATTTTCTTCTTTGGGAATTTAAACAGAGACTATGGAGAGAAGGAGGCACTTAGCAGCAGGAGTCGACGTTGAAGGGTTATGATTTAGAGAGAACCAGAGGCAACCATGATGAGCAGGCAAAAGCGGTAAGGACACAGAAATCATGAGGAATCAGAAACTATGAGTGGAGATAGTATTGAGAAAATAGAGCAGACATATAGATGTGCAGAGTAACTGAGTCACAATAATAGACCAGTGTGGCCAAGGGCTATGGAAACCCTGTTGTTAAGGTTCCTTGAGCTTCTTTAGATACGGAGCAACCATGTGGTTCAGCCACACTACCATAGGGGTCCTCTCGTTAGATTCAATGAGAAGTTTATCTCTTTTTTCCTTTTAAATCTTTATTGTTGAAAATATTACATATGTTCCCCCTTTCCCCCATCGACCCGTTTTATCACTTTTTTTTATCCTTATCTCTCTCACATATATATTACTTGAGGTAAATTGAATGATTATTTGTTCCTGAGAACCCAAAGAACCAAGCACAGCCTAATGTCAGATTTTTAATCAACAAATGATTCAATAGAACCAATGACAATGTTGAAAGAGCAAGATGAAATCAATCCACCATGCTTTCCCATTTAATAAAAATAACTAATGACAATAGTAGTAGCTTCCAAGTATTAGATACATACTTCTGTGTATCCTTGTACACATTTATATACAACTGAAATTATAGTGAACACATATTTTGATTTTGGCTTTGATTGGCTTATTGGGACTTAAAGAGATATTCAGATGTGTGAGGAAGAAATAAGGATTCAAGGAAGAGCTGAGTCAATGTATAGAACTATGCTCTCCAACACGGTAGCCACTAGCCACATGTAGCTATTTAAATATAAAATAATTAAAATTAAATAAGGTGAAATGTAAGTTACTAACCACATTTCACATGTTCAATAGCCACGTGTGGTGGGTGGCTACCATATTGGACAGCACAGCATTGAACATTCCCATCACTGCAGAAAAGTTCTATCAGGCATTGAGAGGAAACTGGCTCCTCTATCATTTTCTATCACAAGGGCAGGCAAACGTTTCCTGGAAAGGATCAGACAGATCCAGAGACTTGGAAAGCATGAGAGCAAGCCTAGGTAATGAATAAACAAATGACCAGGGCTGTGTTCCAATAAAACTTGATTTACAAAGAAAAGGCAGTAGGACACATTTGGCCCGTCACCCACCTATTGTACCCCTAATCTACCACATCATCCTATTAGTCTCTTTCACAATACTAAGCATTTTGTAATAACTGATTTCTGCATTTTTATTGTCTTTCTCCCCACATTAGACTATAAGTTCCATGAGGGTAAAAGCTATGTCTGTCTTGCTCATCACTGTGACTCCAATGCTGACAGCACATGCTTAACTAGCATTTATTGACTGAATGAAAAATGGTGTTGACTGAAGAATGCCAGAGAAGGAACAGCTTTTTAGGGAAGACAATGAGTTCCCTCAGGGACATGCCAGTTGCATTATCATTTATTCTTTTATGACTCTCTCTGGAGTCTCTTTCACCTTCAGCCTTCTTTAAACCTCATTAGTCTGGAAGGCAGTGGTGTTTTTCAGGAGCCGGACAGAGTTGCTGCTTTTTGGACCCGCTCTCTGGAAGGCTATAATTGGAGGCCTAGCCATGGCTAGGCTCATCATCCCTGAGCCAAAGGAGCAGGAGAAAGTCTTGGTCGGGGCCTGGCCATCCTGCATGTTTGTCAGTGTTGGCTCAGAGAACATAGATTTCTTCCCCAGTCTGCTGGGCTGAGCAGAATTCAAATCACATCTCTGACCCAAGGAGTTCCTGAAGGCAGAATTTCCAAAATTGCAATCATTCGTATACTCCCTTCACAGTTTTTACTGCATTTCCACACCACCTGGAAACATGTTTCCTTAATATGTCCAACTCTTGCAAAATCTTTAAGAATGTGTACATCAGATTGGATCATGCTTTCCACCCAGAGATGATCCAGAGCTCTTATCATAGTCTTCAAAGCCCATCTAATCTGGCCCCTGGGTAATTCTGTGACCTCATTTCTGCCACTCATTCAGTCTGCTCCTGCCACACTGACCTCCTCATATTCCTCAGACATTCCAAACCAGCTGCTGCTCAGAACCTGGGCTCAACCTGCCTGGAATGCTTCAGTCCTCAGAGTCTAATCTCAGGAAGGTCTTTCTTGACCACCTTATATAAAATAGCAGCCCTCTTTGCTCTTTCAAATACATTTTGGAATCAGCTAGAAAAAAAAATCCACTCACGTGCACACACAGCTAGTATGTTGATTGGGATTGCATACATTTCTAGAACAATTTGGGAGATATTTTTATACTTGTGTCTTCTTCCTACCCATGCTACGTCTTTTCATTTGTTTAGGTTTTATTTTATGTTTTTCATTAAAGTTTTACAATTTTCTTGATAAAGACCAAGCCCACTTTTTGTGAGATTTGCCTCTAGATACATAAAATTGAGTTGCTTTTGTAAAGAATATATATATATTTTAAATTACATTACATTAGAAAATATTTATTGCTTGTATATCTTTTTGATATCTGCTATCTCAGTTATGACCCCTTTTTATTTCTAATGTTATTTATTGGCGCCTTCTCTCTTTTTCTGATGCATCCTACTGATATAGAGAGGTACTACAGACCTACTAGCACCTAATGGTGACATTCTCTTGATGTAATCAAAAGTGTTGAAACGAACGGAAAGGGGAATAATTAAATATTATTTATCATTGGTCTTTATGTACAAACCTTCAATCATTTTGTGTCCCACCAATGTTATATGGTTCCCACACTGGGGAACATTGATTAATTAATCAATGAAATACCGTTTGAGTTATCAGTTGCTTTGGCTCACCTCTGGGCCTGTCTTTAGCTCAGAAGGTGATAGAAGGGTGTGGAGCTAGAAGGAATGCGTGTGGAGGGTGCCCCAGAGAAGTGGGGGATCCCAGAGTGTGACTAACTTGAGGGCTCTCTCTCCCCAACCCATCCTGCTGCTGGTTCTGTCTCTATGAGCATTTCATCTGTGCACACAGAGATATTCCCCAGGGTAAGTTTGGGGGTGGAGGTAGCAGTGAATGAGGGCCTCCTTGGCTTTCCCCACCCAGGCTCTGCATGTTAAGCAGGAAATTGGGGCTTCTTAAAACTGTCAAGGTTTCCTGGAAGCCTGTGGGAGTTGAGGCCACCTGGCTTTCTACAGCTCACTTTCTGGTGGTGTTTGGGACCTGAAGCAGGGAGCCCTCTCTGGGGACATAAGCTCACAAGCTGTAAGTTCTGAGGATCTGGGGCCATGTTCGCGTTGGACTGGAGAAGGGGGCTTTCAGACCTGGCTCTTCCAAACTTGACTGGTGTTCACCACAACCCCATGCCCCTGTCCCCAGGGCAGTACTTGTCAAATCAAACTGTGTCTTCTGGGAAATATGATCATATTGAAGGCTCTGTCTCTGAGAAACCCTTGAACTGAGGAAGACAGGAAGCCACAGGCTCCTGGGTGGGCAGAGCCTACCTGGGTTACCCACCCCCCATCTCAGAAGGCAATGCAGCTGTTCTGAGTCATCAAAGAAGCCTAACAAATAACATCTTCTTACATGTTGGCATCATCAAAGAGGTAGGTTAGAGCCAGGTTATGGCTGGTATGAATGCACTAAAAAAAAACACAGGCTTTGGGGCTCCAAGGCCCAGGTCCCAGCTCTGGCTTCTGCACTTCCTGGCCGCACCTCTTAGAGGACTGTTCTCAGCTGTGAAAGCCAAATAGCATCATGGTGTAATGTGTGATCCTTTTTTTTATTTTTTTAAATTTGTGCAGGTGAATATAATATAACAAAAAATAGCTTGTGTTTGTACATGCTATATTGATTATGGTACATCTAGCTGCTGCAACAATTAAGCCCCCAAATGTATAAAGATCCAAACCTAAGTTCATTTCTCACTCACACAAGTTCAAGGTTGGCAGGTGGTTCTTTTCCCCTCAGTGATTCAAAGACCCCGGGTCCTTTCATCTTGCGGTTCTGCCATCCCCAAGCGTTTCTTTCAACAGGCAGAAGGAGAACAAGGGTGTGGAAGAGTCACACTCACTTCCTAAAAGCTTTGGCCCAGAAATAATAACATGTCTTTCTGCTCACATTCTAATGGCAATAACTGTACACATGACCACACCTGGATATAAGGATCGCTAGAAAATATCTCTTCCCAGGTAACTGCTTCTGGCAAAAACTTGTACCATAGAGGAGGAAGTGAAATTCTGGCAGACATGCCATACATGCAAGAAGAAGAAGAAGAAGAAGAAGAAGAAGAAGAAGAAGAAGAAGAAGAAGAAGAAGAAGAAGAACAACAACAACAACAACAACAACAACAACAACAACAACAACAACTCTGGAGAATGTACACCAATCTAGTATTAACAGTAGTTCCTAGTTACCTCTGGGAAGTAAGATTAGAGATGAGAGAGAGACTTTCACTTTAAATAAGTAATATTTTATGAGTACATATTAATTTTATAACTAAGGAAAAAACAATGGGCATGATTCATTATAAATTTCCAGACAAATATGTGTCATTTGTTGTTATTTTTATCATTGTTCTTTTGTATAGTCCTAGAGTAAGAAAGTATCACTCAAGAAAAGAATGTTCTATTACATGTCCCTCATTAGAGGCAGACAGGTTTTAGGGTAGGGATGGTGTGGAGAAAAGCAGAGATTTTTTTTCTTAAAGTTTAAAAATATTTATACCAAATGAGACTTCAAAGGGGATACATATTTAGAAAACTGGAGTGGTAGACTCAGAAGCACCTGCCAGAAAATACTCCATACACATTTCTTAAGCACATGTATAGAAACATAAATGCAGTTCTCAAAAAAAAAATTGAGATGCCATGTCTTAAATCTTTGCAAGAAGAAAGAGCCACTCTGGTTTTCTAATTTTATTTGAACACAAAATATTTAATATTTTGCACGTAGAGAATAATAGGTAACCATTATCATGAAAAAGGAGAAGAAAAAGATTTATAATCAATACTTTGTAGAAGAAAAGAAGGCTCTGTGAAAGTTTCAACCATTCCCAGGCCCCATAACAGGTGAAGCTCAGAGGCATCTGGCTCAGGCCAGAATCACTGATTCATTAAAGAAATTGTTATTGTGTGGCTACTATGGGCTAGGACTCTTCTAGGTACTAGAAATACAGCATTGAACCAACCAAAACCTCTACTGTCATGGAATTTGTTTTCTGGAGGAAGGACACAATAAACAAGTAGAGCCAAAAGTACATGACATATCAGGTGGTGGTAAGTGCTTTAGATAAAATTAATGCAGGGTGAGGGAAGTACAGAAGAGAAGTGGAGGAGAGAGGAGAGGGAGAGAGAGAGAGAGAGAGAGAGAGAGAGAGAGAGAGAGAGAGAGAGAGAGGTTTTATGTAACTGGTCTCATGGTCAAGGAAGACCTAATTGGTAAAGAGTCATTTGAACCAAGGTCTGAAAAAAACCCATGTGAACTATCATGCCCAAAATAAAATTGTTATGATAACAGAGGATATTGTTGGTTGTCCAGGCAACATCCAGCTATTTCTCCCTCCTCTCTAATAGAGCCCCTCCCCCTTGCCATGTGGTCTTGAGAAAGCTGGACTCCATCTCCAACTCCGGGGAGTTACTGTAAGCCAATCCTAGCAACCCAACCTCACTCACAGTGACTGGCTCAGGAAGTCAGGCTTAGCTAACCCAGGGAATCCCCCTGGTCCCTGTATTGGTTCAGGGGCAGGCACTCAACCTAAGCTGGCCTAAACAGACTGAGAGAAGGGATTTATATTTATGTTTGGGGGAGGAGGCTTTGTCCCCTATCATGATGGATGTGAACAAGGAAGCATGTTGTCACAGTTGCGCAGTACATGGTGACACGGCCACCTCTAGACAAAGAGGGAAGCCAGTCTGTAGACAAAGCCAATAGAAATAGAGGACAGAGCTAGGAGAACTGCAGAGAAATAAAGTCAGAGCCCTGATTATTCCATGCCTGGAGCCCACTCTACTCCAGGTCTCCCCATTATACGAGATGAAGAATCTCCTTACTGTTTATGCCAGTTTGAGTTAGGTTCTCTGTTCCTTGGTGCTTAAAGGTTCTTAACTATGACAATAAAAATAAGAGCAGCTAACATTTCTTGAGCATTACCTTATGCCAGGTCTGCTCCTTAAATTTGTGATTTCATGTAATGTTCTCCACAATCTTATGAAGCAAATACAATTTTTTGTCTTTATTGGTAAGATGTAAGTCACTTTGCCTAAGCTCATATGGGTAGTCAGTGGCGCAGCCAAAATCTTTCAGAGTTCAGAGCCTATGCTCTTTTTTTTACCTCACCGGTGGATATTTTTCCATTGATTTTTTGAGAGGGGGGAAGGGAGGAGGGAACGGGAGAGATACAGAGAGGAAAGAGAGAGAGAAACATCGATATGAGAGAGACACAATGATTGGTTACCTCCCACAAGCGGAGGATCAAACCTACAGCCCTAGCTGGTTTGGCTCAGTGGATAGAGCGCCAGCCTTCAGACTGAAGGATCCCGGGTTCGATTCTGGTCAAGAGCACATGCCCGGGTTGTGGGTTCGATCCCCAGTAGGGGGCGTGCAGGAGGCAGCTGATCAATGATTCTCTTTCATCATTGATGTTTCTATATCTCTCTCCCCTCTCCCTTCCTCTCTGAAATCATTAAAAAAAAAAGACAAACAAAAAAACCTGCAACCCAGGTTCGTGCCCTTGATGGGGAATTGAATCCGGGACCCTCAGTAATTAGACCTGCTCAGTGGTTAGAGCAGGCCAATGCTCTAACCACTGAGCAACACCCGGTCAATGCCAGAGCCTGTGCGCTTAAACACTAGGTTGGTTTTATCAATATGTGAGGCAGAGAAATAGAAAGAGGAAAGAGTATGTGAAGAAGCCAGAGGGAGAAATATTGATAATCTTTTAAGTTTTATAATAGTATCTATATATAACCTTGTTCTCTCTGCCTGGAATACCCTATCCCAAGAACACCTTCTCCCCACTCTCACTTCTCTGCCTAGGAACTTCTATTTGTTCTTTAAGACCTTGACTCAGATGTCACCTCCATGGTCTCTCAGTATACTGAGAAACAATCTTCCTCTTTCCTCACCTCCACTTCTCCCCTCTCCCCCTCCAGGTCTCCACCTTCCGGGCCCACAAATGCCAAACTCACAAATCATCTGTTTTGCCAAAATTCTGTTCCGATTTGATAAACTCTGGCCGGGCCAGCTCACTCAGCATGATTCAGCCGAGGAGGGAATAGTGAGGCTGCATGCCCCGCATGCCGAGCGGCTGAGCTCAGGCAGGATGGGCGGCGCAGGAACCTCAGCCTGACAGATGGCTCCACTCGGCCGCCTCTCCCGGCCCCACGCCAGGGGCAGCGCTCGCACTCTGCAGGAGGGAGGGCGCAGCCAGGTTGTGCGATTCTCACATGCATGGCCGTGTGTGAGAGGTTACATGCATGGGCCAGGCGGCGTGTGACTCTGACTGCATATTTGTATGTGGCCGGTTTGTGTGTGCATGTTCATCTGTGTGGTGCAGATGGGTATGTATGGACATGCCTGGCTGTGTGTTTGTGTGTGCATATTTGGGTGCATGCAGAGGTGTGTGTGTTAGGATTTCAAGTTTGCGTTCATCCTATTATGTGTGCTCATGAGCATGAAAGGAGAGAGAGAGAGATAGAGAGAGAGAGAGAGAGAGAGAGAGAGAGAGAGAGAGAGAGAGAGAGAGAGGAGTCCTGGCTTTTCAAATTTAGCCTTTTGCATGTCCCCACCTATTGGGGAGAGCTGCTGCTCACCCCTCCCTCCAGTTCTCTCCTCTTCACAGGTCTTAGGGACATGAGCTACAGCAGGATGTCTTCCCATTCACACAGTGAAATTTAGGCTCTGACCAATCATGAGATTTCTAACAACAATTTCCTGGCTACAGTTTCTCCCTCAGGTAGAGATTCTTAAACTTTTGTGAATCCAGGCCCTCTGAAAATCTGGTGATTAGAATGGGATCTTGTTCCAGGAAAATGCCCTCAAAAAGTACAGTTTTACATACACTACCCAGAGCTCAGGGGCCCTCCAAAGCCTATTGTGGGCCTCAGTAAGGAAACCAAGTATTATACAAACACGCATTGAGCACGTATTGAACACTTACTGAGCATTATTATATTGAGCCCTTGTTAGAGAGACAAGTCCATAGTGGAACAAGATGACCACGGTTTTTGAAGAGTACCCAGTCCAGTAGAAGAAATAGATGGAAAAACACAATCACAGGCCATTGGGACAAGTGCAACGATGGTTGAATGAAGGAACTCCCAGGGTATGAGAGGAATAGGGGGATGCATTTCTTGAAGGGTTCCAGGGAGAGATTCACTGAAGAATGGGCATTTCAGCTATATCTTGAAATATGAGAAAACACTCGTGGAAAAGAGAAATGGGGAGGACTTTCCGGGCAGAAAAAAAGAGCATGTGCAAAAGCAGAGGGGATGATGCATTTGGGAATGACATATCTGGGATGATCAGGAGGTGAGACTGGAAAGGAGTCTGGAGGCAGACTGTGTGGAGCCTTGCACACACTAAGCTAAAGGTTTAGATTTTATCTTGTGTGATGGGGAGACTTTGGAGCTCTTTAATCAAGAGAGTGACATAATCTAATTGGTGTTTTGTAAAGACCACAGTGTATCCAGCACTCATCCAGAGACCAGATAAGAGGCTGTTGCAATAGTTTAGGTGAGATATAATGAAGGTGTGAACAACAGGATTGTGGGGAAAACAGGGCACAAGTGTGAAGAAGAGAGATATTTAGGAGATAAACTAGACAAGAATTACATGTTTCTATTAAATATATGGGGTTAAGAAGAAGAGGGAAGGACCAGTTGAGCATGGCTTCTCTTGTTTCTAGCTTGGGAAGAAAGGTGGATGTTAGTGCCATTCACTGGGATGGAAACAAGATGCAGAGCAGGTTGTTGAGTTCCATTTGGAAGACATTGTGAGACATCCCTATATATATAGTATTGGGAAGAGATATTCTGAAGTATAAATTTGTGAGTCATAAGCAGATGAATGATAACTAAAGTCATGGATAACAATTGAAACACTCAGGGAGAATGTAGAACCATATTGAGTGAGAGGAGAATCAAGCAAGAAGTTCTTATCTAAAGGTATATGGAGAAAAAGAAACTTATGAGGGAGGATTCTTAGTGTTTGAAAAGGTTGAAATAAAATCAGGAGAGAGAGATTTCCTGGAACCTAATAGTGAACAAAAATTTTTAAATTAGTCAAGGGCTAGCAAGAAGTCATATAAGGGGAAGGTGGATGCAAACACCATGCAAAATCAAAAGATAGAAAGAAGACCAGAAGGAAATATGAAATATTAAAAAAAAACACACACACCTAACCAGTTATTACTACAGGGGAATTATGGGAATTTTTAATATTCTTTTTTTACAGTTGTCATCTAAATATTCCAAGACCAAAACAATGCATGTGTACCAAATTTGGGCAATGAGAGACAATACCTAGAGAAAATTTAGGAAGCTATTGGAATAAAGGACTTCCACTTCCAGCCAAGGTGGAGGAGCAGGCAATGGATTTAGCCTTCTGCTTAAAACAATTATAAGACAGACAAAATATATGAAATAACTATTTTCAGACATTGGACAACAGGCTGTTCAGGACACTGATCCCTGGAAGTGGGAGGAAAAATTAGATGAGTCTTAGTGTTAGAAATATATACTAACACATTTGGAACTAACAAATTAGACTCTGAAGAAGAAAATATTACTGAAATTTAAAAGAGGAGAAAAGACTAAAAATGACAAAAAGAGAATGGAGCATCATTGAACTATTTAAAAACTTCTAGGGGCCTAATATATGTATAATTCAAAATCCTGAAAGAGGGTGAGGAGGGGACAGAAGAAATAGTTGAAAAATCAATGGCCCCAAATTTTCCACATTTGATAAAAACTGTAAACTCACAGATTCAAGAGGCTCCATGAACCACAAGCAGAAGAAATGTAGAAAACACACTGAGGATGAGTATCTCAAAGAGATATCTGCCAAGGGGGAGGGGGGTAGTAAGGACACATATGTAATACCTTAATCAATAAAGAAAAAAAAAGAGATATTGCCCTAGCCGATTTGGCTCGGTGGATAGAGCGTCAGCCTGTGGACTTAAGGGTCCCAGGTTCAATTCCAGTCAAGGGCACATGTCCGGTTTGCGGGCTCGATCCCCAGTGGGGGGTGTGCAGGAGGCAGCTAAGCAATGATTTTTCTCTCATCATTGATGTTTCTTTCTCTCTCTCCCTCTTCCTTCCTCTCTGAAATCAATAAAAATGTATTTTAAAAAAGAGATATCTGCATTCTAATGTTTATTGTAGCATAATCATAATAGCCACAATATGGTAAGAGCCTAAATGCTCAGTAATGAATGGATGGATAAGAAAATGTAATATACACTGACTGGCCAGATTATTATGATCTCTGAGTGCATAATAATCTGGCCACTCAGTGTATATCCTATATAATAAAAGGCTAATATGCAAATAGTCCCCTCGACCAAGAGTTTGACCAGCAGGCAGGCTGGCCAACCGCCCATGTCCCCTCCCTCTGGCCAGGCTGGCCAGACCCCACCCATGCACGAATTCATGCACTGGGCCTATAAAATATATCTATATCTATATCTATATCTATATCTATATCTATATCTATATCTATATCTATATCTATATCTATATCTATATCTATATATTGAGTGGCCAGATTATTATGCATTCAGAGATCATAATAATCTGGCCACTCAGTGTATATTATTATTATTCATCCTTAAAAAAGAATAAAATCCTGCCATTTGTGACAATGTGGAGGAATCTGGAGGACATTGTTAAGTGAAATAGGCCAGACAGAAAGACAAATACTAAATGATAGCACTTACATGTGGAATTTTTCAAAGTTGAACTCATAGAAACTGAAAGTAGATTGGTGGTTGCCAGGACTAGAGAGTGGGGGAAATGGTCAAAGGATACAGTTTCAGTCATCAGGATAAATAACTTCTTGGGATCTAGTGTATAGCATGGTGACTATAGTTAATAATATTGCATTGTATACTTGAAATTTGCTAAGAGAATAGATCTTAAAAGTGTTCTCACCACAAAGAAAAGGTAACTAGGACAATTAAAAGGTGCTGGGACAATTGAATATCCACATGCAAAAAATATTAACTCAGATCCTTACTTTATACTATACAGTCCACAAAATTAATTTAAATGGATCATAGACCTAGAGCAGTGATGGCAAACCTATGACACGCATGTCAGCACTGACACGCGTAGCCATTTCTGATGACACGCGGCCGCATGCCAAGGATGAAACATTTGCTGCTCCTGAGGATGAAACATTTGCGACTAGAGTCTTGGAGTTAGTTTTTTCCTCAAAGTGACACACTACCCGAGTTATGCTCAGTTTTTTGGCAAAGTTTGACACACCAAGCTCAAAAGGTTGCCCATCACTGACCTAGAGGTAAGAGCTAATATTATAAGCCTTATAAAAGAAAATGTAGGAGAAAATCTTCCTGGTCTTATATTGGGAAATGAGTTTTTAGATACAGCACTAAAAGCAGAAGCCATAGAAAAAATTGATAAATTGGACTTCAAAATTAAAGACACCATTAAGAAAATTAAAAGACAAGGCTTAGGTTGGGATTAAATATTTGCAAATCACATGTTTGATAAAAGATTTGTAACTAGAATAAATAAAGAACTCTCACAATCCTATATAATAAAAGGCTAATATGCAAATCAACCAAAAGGTGGAACTACCAGTCGCTATAACACGCACTGACCACCAGGGGGCAGATGCTTAACACAGGAGCTGCCCCTGGTGGTCAGTGCACTCCCACAGGGGGAGCACCGCTCAGCCAGAAGCCCTGAGCCAGGCTCGCGGCTGGCGAGCACAGTCAGTGGCAGGAGCCTTTCCCGCCTCTGCGGCAGCGCTAAGGATGTCTGACTGATGGCTGTCAGTCGGACATCCCCCGAGGGCTCCCAGACTGTGAGAGGGCGCAGGCCAGGCTGAGGGACCCCCTGCACCTGAGTGCACAAATTTTCTACACCGGGCCTCTAGTTCAATAATAAACGAAAGTAACCCAATTTATAAATGGGCAAAAAGAAGATAGATAAATAAGACATACAAACTTCCAGTTATAAAACATGTCATAGTGATACAATGTACAACATAGGGAATATAGTCAATAAATATTGTAACAACTTTGTATGGCGACAATTACTAGACTTATTCTGATGATCATTTTATAAGGCAGATAAACATTAAATCACTATGTTGTACACCTAAAACTAATATAATATTGTATATGTCAACTATACTTCAATAAAAAGAAAATATGAGATGCCACTATACACTCACTAGAGGGGCATAATAAGAAAGATATATAATACCAAGTGTTGGTGAGGATGTGCAAAAATCAGAACCCTCATGCACTATGGGTGGGAATATAAAATGGTACAACCACTTTGGAAAACAGTTTGCCCATTTCTTCAAAAATTATTATACAACAATTTACAATAGCTAAGATCTGGAAACAGCCTAGGTGCCCATCAGCAGATGACTGGATCAGAAAACTGTGGTACATCTACACAATGGAATATTATGCTGCCATAAAAAAGAAGGAATTCTTACCATTTGCAGCAACCTGGATGGAATTGGAGAACATTATGCTGAGTGAAATAAGCCAGTCAATGAAAGAAAAATACCACATGATCTCACTCATTTATGGATAATAAAGAACATTATAAACTTGAACAAAAAGATAGATGCAGTAAAGCATCAAACAGTCTGTCAAATTACAGCAGGAAGGTTAGGGAGAGGTGGGGAAGATAAGAGATCAATCAAAGGACTTGTATGCATGCATATAAACATCACCAATGGACGCAAAACTCTGGGGGGTGAGGGCATATATGGGAGTGGGGTGGGGGGGCAATGGTAAGATATGTACACATATAATACCTTAATAAAAAAAATTAAAAAAATTATTATACAATTCTATTTCTGTGAATGTATCCAAGATAAATGAAAATATATGTCCATACAAAAATGTATGAAAATGTTCATAGCAGTATTATTCATTATAGTCAGAAATGGAAAAAATCTAAATGTTCAATTGATGAAAGATAAAATATGGTATATCCATATAATGGTACATCATTCAGTATTTAAAAGGAACGAACTCCTGGTACATGCTACAACATGGATGAACCTGAAAAACTAAGTGAATGAAATCAGAAGCAAAAACTACATATGTAATTCTATTTCTATGAAATACCTAGGAAAAGCAAATTTAAAGAGATTAAGTGGTTGCCTAGGTCTGGAGTGGGAGTGTAGATTAACTACTGAATGGATATCAGGGAACTTTTTGGACAGATGATAATGTTCTGAAACTGGATTATGGTGATAGATGCACAACTTTATTAATTTACCAAATTATTGCATTTATAAAGTTTCAATGGGTCAATTTTGTGATATGTACATTATACCTCAAGAAAGCTGTATAAAAGAAAAAAAAAACACAAACCTTTACACATTAAAAAAAAAAAAAAAGTTAAAAAGTCATTACCAGCAAACCAGCACTGGAAGGAAGGTTAAAGAAAGTACTCCAGACAAAAGGAAAATTATACCAAGTGAAAATCTAGGTCTACACTAAGAATTAAGAGCACTGGAAATAAAAATATGTAAGTGTATTTATATCTATTGCTGTACAACAAATTACTCCAAATCTTAATGGCTTAAAACAGCAAATGTTTATTATATCACAGTTTCTATGGGTCAGTCTGGGGAGACAATGCTCCACTGTACTTCTGCATATCTTGTACCAACTTTGTTCTAGACAATCTTTTCAAGGATGTTTGTACAGCAGTCTTAGAAGACAGAGAAAGTGTCTTTCTCCAGAGCAGAGGGCAGATTTGTACCCTAATCCATCTAATAAAGATAATGTCTTTGTCTGGGGCAAAGGTTGGGTAGGTTTACTTGCCACTTCCAGTTTTTAACCATAGACTATGAATATCAAAGTTGATTTCAGGGTGTTTTCTCATGTGAGATCCAAACACAAACTTAATTAGTTATAGTTATGGCATTGTGTTCCAGGAAATGCCTGTTCCGGGAGTTAGGGGTGGGGTACAAAGATGGAAAGAACTATTTAGTGTGAATAAGGTAAGGGTTGGGGGAGATAACTTCAAAATAGAGAAATATACTGCACAGCAGGCCATGGTCTGATAGAGGCTCCTTGGTGTTCAAGACAATGGCTAACTTGGCTGAGGGAGCCACAGCTTCCTGTCCTTTGGAGATGGTATGAAGATAGGAGTTTGCCGATAACGGAGATGAGCCTTGATTGAGAAGAGAAACCACAGAGCTATTGCCCTACTGTCATTCAAACAAAGGAGACAAACCCACACACAGGGCTTGAGACTGGAGATGGGGAGGACTGGTGATGGACTCAACAACCTGGAGATGGAAATGCCAAAGACAGAAAATAGATACAGCACATTAGCTTTATTATTTTTTATTAAAAACATAAAAGCAATTCATGCTTATTGTAAAAAAAAAATTTTTTTGAATAGTACAAGAGAATATAAAGTGGTAAATAGAAACCATCTTCCTGCCAATCTCACTCCTCAGAGTAAAGCAATAATTTCTTGCCTTGCCCCAACCCTGCCCATTCCCCCAAGTCCTTTGCCAAGAGGTAACCGTCCTAGTTCTTTCTTTTGGCATTTATATATCTCTGTTTTCCCTAAATAATATGTTCTTATTGCTATCTTTGATTAACCCATTTTAAACATAATATAGTTACTTCTTTTTATGTAGATTAGGATTTAGCTCTTTTACATCCCCATCCCTTCTGTTTCTTCTCCCCCATGCTCCCGATAGGACTACTTTGGGCTAAATCAGTATTCAGCGTTTACATTATGACCCCTATGCAAATGTTATTGACAGCTGACCATTGAAGCATATCAAAATTATATTTCTCTTTCTACCTTTGTTTTTCCTAAAGTTAACAGTCGTCTTGATTTTTCATTTGGCAAATATTCTTTGCACTAATTACCTACAGGTAACTCTTCTAACACCTTCCAATAATCTTTCACTATAGTTTTCTCTGTGGTCAATGGCATCAGGTAATCTGTCAGTTCCAATGTTTCTCTTAAACACATCCCTCTTGGGGACCTTTGTTTTCATGCTGGAACTGTTTGTACTTGAGCCCTCCTGGGACTTTCCTTCCCTGTCATTCTGAGAAAAATTTCCCCACCTTGTCTTGAATTGAAGTCCTCGTTGACTAGAATTTTTATCTTCCTTTCTTAGATTATGCCCTTATTTGAGAGATCACATGTACCAGTGTTTTCATCAGTTTTAGCCTGGTGATAGCCCACAATATAAATCTTTTGAGTCACCTTGCTCTTATCAGAATTGGCTGCCCTTTATACCTGGTGCAAATCTGTGATCCTAGGATTTATCTTCACTGCCACCTTCCAGGTGCTCTTCGTCTTCTTTCCTTGTTGAGACTTCTGTTTTCTTGGTTTATTTCCTTATTTCAGTGAGAAAGAGTGCATGTCAGATGTGGTATGTCTATAAAATTTCTTTATTCTATCCTAAAGATGTACATTTAGATCATTTCCAAAATTTTACTATTATAAGCAAACCTTATACAAGCATCCTTGCACACATATCTAAATTATTTGTAAGGAGGAAACAAAACTGAAGCATGTGACAGATACAGGAAACAGAAGGAGGAGGAGCTCAGCAAGCCCCTCTTGGGTAAAGGGTAAGCTGTGTAAAGGGGAATAGAAGCTAAAGCTGGAAAAATAGGTTATGGCTAAATTGTTGAGTGTCTCAAATGTCAGTTTAATAAACTTAGATTGGAAAGCCATAGAGTCTTTTTCAATGGGAGTTCGACTTGATTACAGCCATTGATTCTACTTTGATGGAACAAGAAAAAAGTCCTATTACCTCCAAAACATAGTAGGAGGAAAGCCAAAAGCTGCTAGTATCATAACAGCCAGAAGAGAAGCTTCAAGAAGAGAATAGACAACTATGTCACATGATACAGAGAAATCAAATTAGATAATTTAGTAATAAAGAATTGTGGTGGCATTTGATTGAGTAAACTGTCAATGGAGAGGAGGAATCTGAGGGCTAAAAACTATGTCAGAAATAATTCTTCTGGAGGTGAGGAAGTAGAGATAGTAAATGCATTAGTTAGATAGGCTATGCTGTAGGAACGAACCATTCCTAAATTTCAGTGACTTACAGCAAAGTTTTCTTTCTTTCCTACATTCTATGCTCTACACAGCCACTTAAGAGCTCAGAGCAATGGAGGCTCCATCATCTTGAAGTTGTAATTTTTAGGAGACAAAACTCCCTCTACAGTTGCCTCCATAATTAAAGAACTCATTGGAAGGTCACTTACCAGCTACTCTATGTTTTGGTCCAAAGTGAGATACTAGTTGCCTAGGCCTGCCTAAGTAGGAAGCAAGTCAAAGGAGCTAGAAAATGTGGGGGGTCTATGGAATATTGGTGAGTACCACCATTTTTGACATAGGGAGAATAGACTATATATAATCTACACTAATAAAAGAGAAAGATGCAAATTGACCATACCTTCGTGACGCCCACCAGCCAATCAGGAGTGAGTATGCAAATTAACCCAACAAAGATGGCGGGTTAATTTGCATACACAGGCACTAAACGGCCAGGGCAGAGCGGGACACTTGTGTTTCCATGGCAATGACGCAGGCGTTCCGCACCGCCCCAGCAGCTCTGGGCCTCTAGACAGCATGGGTAGGCAGAAAGGCAGCTCCGGCCAGAACGAAGGTGGTGCTGGCAGCCAGGGTAAGGAAGGCCCATTCTTGCAGGAATCTTCATGCATCAGGCCTCTAGTTTGTTATAAAGGGAAGAAGAGATAGGGTGACAGATAAGGTAATATCTAGGGTGACAGGAGGTTAGTGGGTTTTGCTTTTCTAACTGAAAGAGAATTGAGTTTGCTTCAGGACAAGGAGTAAACAAGCAATAGAGCATTGTTATTGGTCCTGGAGAACATAGAGGGGGGAGTGATGGGCCTCAGAAAAGAGACTTGACCCTATTTCTCTGAGATTGGCAAGAAGAAGGTGAAGGGCATGCAGTCAGCTAAATTTGTTGGTGTAGAAGCAGGAAACTGAGGAAGTTCACACCTGATATTTTCAGTTTCCTACGAAGTAGGAAGCAAGTCAATTGCCAAAATTGGTGGTAGTGATGGTAGTGGTGGTGGAAGTGGGAGGAATCAAAAGTAGATAATGGGCCTTTTTGGAGTTTGGAGAAGGTTCTCAAATCTATCTCCACTAAGCCACCAGCCTTGGAGTAGACAATTACAACAGTTTCTATCTGATTTACCTACCTCCAATTCAACACACTACAAATGGGTTGACCTCTTTTAAAAGACAAGGCAAACCAGACAATGTCATTCTCTGCATAAAACCCTAAGGATTCAAAATTCTTAAAATGACCCAAAGATCTGGTTCACCTTGACTTCTTCAGCCTTGCCTTCAAACCTCTCCATACACAAGGCCCACTTTCACTTCCTTCCTCTTTCCTGTCTCAGGGCCTTCACACTCTTCCCTTTACGTGGAGAGACCTTTCATTCCACTTCTACTTCCACTTAGCTTATTTGAGCCCTTCCTTTAGGCCAGAAATTAAATGTCACTTTCTCAGGAAGGCCTTCCCTGGTCCTTCAGACTAGGGCATGTCTTCCTCTGGTATACTTCTATAATACTTGGAGTTTTTCCCTTTGCAGCACTCTTCTTGACCATAATGATATATTTCTGTATTAGTGGACAAGGTCTCTCTCCGCTGCTAGACTATAATTCTATGAAGGCAGGGAATGTATCTGTTGTCTGTTTTTGTCTACCGTCTACTGTTTTCTCTTTAACAAGTAGCACACTGCCTGGCATATAATGGATGGTAAGTAAATATTTGGCAAATGAATGAATGGACTAATCGGTTTTGTTAGTTAATTAATTCATACCTATTGTGAAGAGATGACCACAGCTGCATTAGAGCCAATTTGCATGGTTGTGCTCAGGGGCCCAAGCATAGGAGTGAAGAAGGTAGATGATTGGACTGATACAGAGTTTAGATTTTTAGGAATAGGTGTGGTAGAAATAGGATAATGCTGGTTTTCATGCTGTACTACAAGGTCAAGGGAGAATAGGGAAGGAAGCAAAATATTTAGGGGAGTGATGGACTTCGGAGAAAACAGTGAGGCCAAAGGCCAGGAGGTCAAGGAGAAGGTATGATAGGAGTCAAAGAGTGAGAGTTAGGAAGCTAGGAGATTACAGGCAGGGATTTAATACACTAGAATTTAAGCTCTCTAAAGTGGAGTGCCAGGTCTTGAGAAGGGTATGACTATGGCTATGAGGTGGTTGGTTATTGTTACCAACATTGTGGAACAAGGAAGCTAGGGTGTTTTAAAAGCTTTGCATAATGAAGTCGCCTGGGTGATGGCAGGACTTGAAGCAGAGAAGACTTGAGGGACTGGGTTGGTCAGAAGTCGACCACTACAAAGAAAGCATAGAAGATGGCATGAGCCTCAAAGACAGCCCCTCACCTCCATCATTTCTTCCTTTCCTGTGTCACTTATTCAAGGGTCATGGTCCCAGGACAGAAGGTCTGATTGACTAAGGTGGATGGCATAAGCCTCAAAGGAGAAGTAAATTTTGCAGGTAATAGGAGTGTAGTGATAGGTTAATGTCAATGTGGAATGCCAAGAATGCCAATGGAGGCCCCTGTGAGCAGCTCTCCCAGGAAACCACACTTGAATGACATTGCCATACTTGAATGAGGCTGCTGGAGAATTCCCCACCGTACCCCCTTCACCCCTATTTCCTTCAATAACTTTGAGGAAAAAACAGATTATATCTAGTTCCTTTTTTCCTCATTCCTTTATGATCCCAAATGCTGATGATTCTGTCCTCACTTTTTCAAAGGGCATTGGTGGGGACCCACCTCATTCCTGGATACTTGGTCATCCAGGATTGGGCCCTAGTGTATTGAATAGGCAACAGTAAAAAAAAAAAAAAAAAAACACCAAAAACCATGGTATACAAATTTTATAGATGAAGACACTGGAAGTAAGAGGTGAGGGGCTTAGAGTGGAGGAGCCATCTTGGAGAGGCACCAAAAACTGAGGCTGGATTGTAGTCTAAGGCAAGAAAATAATGGCAGTCAAAGTTTGGCTGTCCAGCATACATTTCCTTATCCTAATAGCAGCCTCACTTCTGCACCATTATATGCAGTCTTCCTCCCACTACCAGTCACTGAAGGGCTACAGAGTTTTAACCAGTGGATTTAAAAGAAACAGCAGAAGTTCTTTCGCTACTGAGACTAGTACCATGCCAAGCCTACAGTACACGCTTAGCAAATGTGACTTGTTTCACCATTGACGGTTACTTATTATCTGTGTGATGTTAGGCAACTCACTTAACAGTCTTTGCCTCAGAAACAATATGTGCAAAATTATCAGTGTTCTTAACATCTATGAACTGTCATAATTATCATAATTATTATTTTATTAGTACTCGAAACAGTGAATGGGTTGAAGCAATTGTGGTATATCATCAGCATGACAAATTATTTAAAATAACATATAAGCAGACATTGACTTGTTGATAGAGAAGTTTATGTCATTGAATAAAGTCACATTATGACATTTAGATTAAAAATATATATATAAATGAATACATGTCTGAAATTATATATCCCCAAAATAACAAATATTTATCTCTGGTGGTGAGATTGTAAATAACTTTTTAATTTTATTTTTGCCTTTCTTCATTTTCTATCTTGATAAGCAAGCAGTACTGAGTAATTAATTTTTAAGTTAAAAAAGGCCATCAGGTAGTGGAAAATCAAAGACTATGAGTTGATTTCTGTCAGGGGCAAATTCAGTGGGGGAGGGCAAGGCAGCCAGGTTCCTGGCAATAGAGATGGAGTTAGAATGTTAGTCAGAGCATACTTCTGGATGAAATACTTCTGGTTTAAAGGAAGGTCCTATACAGTGGCTAGATACAGATCCAACCCCCCAGGGATGCTGGAGGCCAGAGCTCAGAGAGTAATTTTTATCTGTCCCCTGCTTATTTACTGCATCTTCTACCACTTTATCCCTTTGTCACACACAAAAAAGAGGAAAAAATCCCATTTTGTTCTTCAAATATGCCAAACTCATTTTCACCTCATTCCTTGACAACCCTTTCTAAGTTACCCGCCACCTACCCATTAGCCTATTTATTTCCTGGATAGCACTCATCCACTCTGAAAATATCTTATTTGATTGTTGTCACAAAAATGAAAGCTCATGAGTGCCAAGATTTTGTCTGTCCTGTTTGTCATACACATGCTGTGAGAAGAATAGGGCTTGCACAAACTAGGAGCTCAAAAACAAAACCACTGATTTAATGCAAAAGCAGAACTCATCATCAGAGAAAATGTTAAAATGGGAAACAGAGACAGAAACCCAGTTGTGCTACTTGGACCCAGCAGCATAGAGGGTTGGCAATTGTGAGTTCACCTTTTGGGGGTGGATTCAGTCGGGAATATAAGGGCATACATACTATTTCAAGTAGATTTTTCCTTTGCGAACAGTTATCTCTCTCTCTCACACACACACACACACACACACACACACACACACACACACACACACACACAAATGTGATGTCATTTCCAGGGGAATATGACACAGTCTGTATGCATGAATTTATTAGAAGTCTGGGCTAAATTAGGACTTCCTGAATTATGTGAAAAGTGATGAGACTTGTGGCTTTCCAGAAAAACTTGACACAAATTGTGCACTAAAGCAATTCCATGGAATGATATTTGATAGTATAAATGGTCACTTAGTTTAAGATATTTTGGCCTAAGATTATGACAGCTGAACATTTCTGATACACACCAAAATCCCTGGTATGTAGCTATTAACTCTGCTTTCCTGGGACACAAGGAAGCAGATAACTAGAATTCTATACCAAACATGTGAACAAGTGAAAAAAAAAAGGAAAAAAAAAAGGAAGGGGTGGAGTAAGAAACAGTTGAAACTAACTTTTATTCAGCACCTTTTACACGCCACACACAAACAAGTCATGAATGTTCTCATTTAATAACACTGCAAGACAGGCATTATTTTCATTTTCCAGATGAAAATAATAAGGCTGAAACAGAGTAACTTAATGAAGATCATAGTTAATAAATTACAGGGGTAAAGCTGATTCCAGGTTTATCTGACTTCAAAGCCTGTACACTTTTCTACCATACTTGCTTTCTTAACATTTCTGGAAACCCCCTTGATGAAATGTATTGCTCATCTTTAAAAAAAAGAAAGAAAGAAAGGCAATGATATGGTTGAAAAGAAGACAGGAAGTAACAGGGGAAAACTAATCCACAAACTATGTGGTTGAATCACTGAAATTGCTGATACTTGATTTTTTTTTTTTTAGCTATAAAAGAGGCAATTTCATATCATTCAACCTCATGGTATTTGTTTTATGGATAAAGATCACTATGACACACCTTTACATTTCATTGCCATTTCAGTAACCCCTTAAGACAGGAGGGGGAAAGATAACTGTTCCCATTTCATACATGAGGAAAGACAGATTTGGTAACCCTACCTGCTTATCTGAGCATCATTTGCCCTTTGAGAAACCTGTAGCTTTTTTTATAAACAAATTTTAATTGATTTTTAGAGAGACAGGAAAGGAGAGGGATAGAGATAGAAACATCAATGAGAGAGAAACATTATGATTGGCTGCCTCCTGCACACCCCCTACTAGGCATGGAGCCCGAAACCTGGGCATGTGCTCTGACCGGGAATTGAAGCTCTTAATTCATGGGTCAATGTTCAACCACTGAATCACACTGGCCGGGAAACCTGTAACATTTTATTTATTTATTTTTTTTGGTAATTATTCATATTTTATTTAACAGTATACTTTAGCCTCCCCACTAGATTAAACTTGAAAGGCACCAGGGACTCTGTTTTATCTCCAGATTGTATCTCCAGATCTTTCATAGTCGCTGGCACACAGTAAATACTCAATAAATATTGGTTTGAATCAGTCTATCATCCTGCAAAAGAACTTTTCATAAAGTCCTTTAATTTATTTACTATATTCTAATGAATCTAAGTGGAACACTGCATTGAATTCTCTGGATTTTGAGCCAGATACTGATATCACTATCTATACTTGGTTGTTTTTGTTTGTTTGTTTGTTTTTTAATTTAAATTCTTTATTGTTGCACTGGCTGGTTTGGCTCAGTGAATAGAGCATCAGCCTGCAGACTGAAGGGTCCCAGGTTCCATTCTGGTCAAGGGCACATGCCTGGGTTGCGGACTCGATCCCCAGTAGGGGGAGTGCAGGAGGTAGCAAATCAACGATTCTCTCTCATCATTGATGTTTCTATCTCTCTCTCCCCTGTCCTTTCCTCTCTGAAATAAAATATATATATATATATATATATATATATATATATATATATATATATATATATATATATATATATATAAAATAAATTATTTATTGTTCACCCCCAAACCTGTAACATTTTTAAGGCTTCTCCCTGTCCTCTACTTCCTGCTCCCACCATGTATCTGCCCCCTGCCCCCCCCCCCCAATCCCACTTGCATGCTGTCAAAACAATTCTTTCTTTTTTTTTTTTTTAAAATCCTCACAGAGGACATGCTTAGAGAGAAGAAGGGAGAGACAGAGACATTGAACTGGAAAACTTTCGGTGCACAAGACAACACTCAACCAACTGAGCCACTCTGGCCAGGCTCAAAACAATTCTTGAATTTGACTTCTACAGCAAGCTCCTAACTGGTTTCCCACACCTTCAATCTAGTCTCCAAAATGTAGCCAGAGGTTTTTCTAAATGTAAATTTCATTGTTTCACTTATCTGCTAAAATTCCTTAGTAGTTCTTCATTCCCACAAGATAAAGGTCAAGTGCCCCAGCCTTTCTTTCCTGATCCCAACCCTCGTCTATTGTTTCCAGCCTCACCATCTGCATTGCTCCCAGCACATCCTATGCTGAGTAGAACCCACCTCTCTTGTGCCACACACCGGTGACTATACCTGCACTGTTTTATGTCTGCAATTGCTTCTCCATCCCTTCTCCCTGTATCTTATCTGACATTCAGTGGGCATATTCATGCTTTTCAAGGCTTAGTTCAAACGTCACCGCTTTGTGAAACCTTGCCTGACTTCCTTCTGATAGTCACCATTTTTCTGTACTCTCACAGAAGCTGGTACATTTTTCTAAGACTTATTAAATAGTACTCTGATTAGGTGTTTATGTGCTCTTCAAATACCCACCAAACTGTATTTTATCCTTAGTAACTTCAGGACATAGCACAGCACTAGACCTAGAGCAGGTATTATCAGGCAGAAAGGGTTCTAGAAAGTCCCAACTTGTGCCTTAGGTTAGGGAATAAGGGAGGAGTCTTAATTACAGGTTGAGTGCCCAAAACCAGGCCCCACTCTCCCAGGGCTTTTCCAGAAGTCATTATATTGAAGAAATAAGCCAGGGATTACCTGAACTTAGAGTTGTACTTTCATTACCAAGGGTTATTTTCATTAAAGTAAGTAGTGCCTATGAGTGTATGATCTGTACAAATTACATAAGACTATTTGGATTTTATATTTTGCACTCCTAGTCCAGGAGTGGAGCACCTAGAAATCAAGTTGGCCTTTGCTGCCTATGATAATTACACATTTAATTCAATTTGATGAACAAGGAACAATTTACTAGCAGAAAATATATGTATATAATATAAAACCACCAGGAATACACATGGCCACAAAGACCAGCTATTAGTCCAAGAATATTCAGCTGGCCAAATATTTCCAGAATGCTTCCTTATAACCTTTTAAATTTGGTAGCAGGTATTAATGCATCAAAAACATTTACAGAGAAGAAACATACAATTGACAAAATTCTATCTACCAACTTTTATTGGACCTGGGAAAAAGACCACCAAGATTTGATTTTAGCTGTGGGAACACATCGGTCTTGTTTGTGGAATCCCAGTGTACCAGCAGATAGTTTGAAACCCACACTCCTTACAGTCATACCTTTACTCAAAGCATGAGTAACAAAGTACAGGTTGTTGTTTTTTAAAAAGTGAAACGACTTCATAGAAAGAGAAACATTTTGATTATGATTCATTAAATTCACTTTTTAATGTAGTGGGGCTTTAAGAAATGGTTTGGGTAGCTTAGTAGAATTCAGTAATTTTCCCAGACAGACGCCTTGAGCCACAAGGCATTTCCCCACTGTCCTGGCTGAAATCCTGGGCAGTAGATTCAGGACCCACCCTGTTATAAGAGAATGCAGTGCTTACTTAGGGGAGGATGCCGCCAGCTATCTGGGTGGGCCCAGAAGCTGGCGTTTCAGCAACTTAGAAGCCCAAGAGATCAATATCACAGATCTAAAAATCACTAGAGCTAAAATCAGGAACTGTGGCCAATGAAATATCTTAGCCACACCAGTAATCTATGAGGATAGACAGCACTTTTCAAGATGTTCTAGTGATATAACTGGTATATTTTGATTTTTTAATTCACTTGGAGAGACTATCTATAACATATCCTGATTCATCTTAATGTAAGAGGCACTCTTATAGAATGATGTCTTTTTTCCCACCTAACATTATTTCATGGGCACAGGTCCACAGTATAATTTAATCCACACCATTATCTTTATAGCTACATTTTTTATTCATTTGGTCACTCAATATTTATTGAGCATCTAGTATTTGCTGGGTACTTTGATACACACACACACACACTATATATACACACACAGAATACCATTTGGATTGATACTCATTTTGGGTTGTCATAATCATTTCAATTTTCATTATTAAAATATTTGGACTTTTTTCTTTTGTTAAGTATGTCTTCCGAAATGGTATCACTAGGGAAGAGCCTGAACAGGTCAAGGATTTGTATAGCTACTGTTGCATGTGGTCAAGATGAAACATAGGCTTTAATTTTAGAATTACATGTGAAATTTATGGTTAAGCCACTGCAGTAGACCAGAATAAAGATGACAAGAGTCCAAACCAGGGCAATCTTAGTAGGAGTAGCAAAAAACGTTTAGAAAAATACTTGGAAGAAAATGGAACTTGGCGTCTGATGAGATATAGGGGTTAGGGTAGAGTTAAGGGTGACTACAGGATTTCTAGCCTATGTGACCACACAGAGAATACAGCAGAGGAACAAATTTGAGGGGCATGGTAAAGTTGCATTTCATGCTGATTAAAAATTTTGTTCTCTATGTTTTTATTTTATTTTTTATTTTAGAGAGGGAGGAAGGGAAAGAGAGAAACATCAATGTGAGAGATACATCAATCAGTTGCCTCCCATACGCGCCCCAACTGGGGATCAAACCCACAACCTTGCCCTGACTGGTTTGGCTCAGTGGATAGAGCGTCGGCCTGCAGACTCAAGGGTCCCGCGTTCGATTCCGGTCAAGGGCATGTACCTTGGTTGCAGGCACATACCCAGTAGGGAGTGTGCAGGAGGCAACTGATCGATGTTTCTAACTCTCTATCCCTCTCTCTTCCTCTCTGTAAAAAATCAATAAAATATATATTTAAAAAAACAACAAACTACAACCTAAGTATGTGCCCTGAGACCTTTTGGTGTATGGAACAACTCTATAACTGAGCCACATTGGCCAGGGCACTCATGCTGATTTTGAGGTATATGTGGGGAATATCCAGGTGGAGATATTCCAGTTGATTATAAACTTTGTTGAAAGGTAGCTGTAAAAATGGAAGGCCTTCAAGTATGAATTTCTTAAGCCAAAAACCCTGGAGGTCAGTTAACTGAATTATTTCATTTTGCAAATAAGGAGATAAGCCCAGACAGATACACCTATTTTCAGAAAGCTACTTAGAGAACTGAGGTTAAATTTAGGAAGAATCATTCAGGGCTGTTTCAGCCCACCAGACTGTATTTCATTTTTATATCTCGTTGGTTTTACATTTATTCAAAATACATAGTTTTCTCAGAATCCCACTTATACAGGGAACCCCAGATAAAAGGCAGAAATCCCATTTGCAGTTTTTTGTCACTGCATAACTGACTTCTTAGAGACCCTGCCATGGTACAGAAAAGAAAAAGTGATCTGATTAATAGAAGTGACTTGATTAGAGTGAGCAACTCTAAATATCACATTGTTACTCTTACCTGGATGCACTTATTTCTGTGCTCAACTGATAAAGAATCAGTCATTTGGTTGTCATTTTGAAAGGAAACAAAACCAGTATGTTCATCAGAGGCCATGAGGTAAATGGGTTGTGCAGTTACATGTAGCTGTGCTAACAGTAGTTGATAAAGCAAAAGTGTCAAGAGCTACTTTAAAAATTGACACGATAAACACTTTTACAAAGTCAAGGGCAATCATACCTCAAAGAGTTCTAGAGAAATGAAGTTTCTTTTAATTAAGTTACTGGTTTTAAAAACAAAGCATTCAAGTAACAGCATAAAATTAGGACCTAAATTCTTTCTTTAAAAAAATATTTTTATTGATTTCAGAGAGGAAGGGAGGAGAGATAGAAACATCAATGAAGAGAGAGAATCATTGATTAGCTGCCTCCTGCATGCCCGCACTGGGGATTGAGCCCACAATCCAGGTATGTGCCCTTGACTGGAATCAAACCCGGGACCTTTCAGCCCACAGGCCGGCGCTCTATCCACTGAGCAAAACTGGCTAGGTCAGGACCTAAATTCTTAGGGAGGTATGAAGAGAAAAGGTTTCCATTTTCTCTGTAAGGAAGGAAGGTGAATGGGAGAATTGGAGTGAAATTTATTATGTACCAAATAGTCATAATACATTATATTATTTCGTCCCTCATATCACCTTTATGAAGCAAACATTATAAGCACTGTATAAATGTGGAAAAGAGGCACAAAGGGAAGTGGTGGCAATGAGTGACTAGATGCAAGGGCTTTAGTTTTAGGCATCCTGGCTTTATACCTGTTAAGCCTTAATTAATACTAAGTAACTTATCCTCTGTATATACTTACACACTGGATATACTTAACATTATTTGCTTATCAATACCTATTTTGGGGTATAATAATATTTGCCTCATAGAGTGATTGGGAGGATTATACATGACATTGAAAAAGCACTTAGTGTTATGCCTGCCATATATAAGCATTAAATAAATTAGCTATTTACCATCATCTAAGACCATGCAACAAATAAGTGGCAGATAGAGATGTAGTATCGTAAAACAATGAGCGAGATACAAGGCACCTTAATGACCCAATTAATTAGGAGCCGTTTATTGCACGCGGCCCAGAGGGAGGTGTCTCTCCCAAATCTCTGAGCAACACATACAGGAAGTTTCCTGTATTAATACTTTTTGAGCTTCTTTGTTTGCAGATATTACAAAGAGCTCTGTGTGAGTTATTGTTACAGACAGTTGTAACCTTGAATACATAATTAGTTAGTACTTGCCATAAGAATATGGGAATTATTATCAGTATTAGTCTATATTAGTCTATTACATTGGATGGCTAGCTTGCAAGGTCAGACAGTTAAGTTTATTTTTTTTCTATTATTTAAACTGAAAACAAAGTCATTTTATAGAATAAGAGACTGTCTTAAAGTGACAGAGTTTACAATGACAGAGTTTACAGGACTAGGGACTAACAATAGCAGAGAATTCAAACAGCAGTTTTATACAAGATGGAGGTTACTATGCTTCAGAGACTCCATGCTTTTTTTTATTCTGAACTGAACTTCTGCACTATAGCTAGTTAACTCTTTAAGCTCCTGAAATCTTAAGGGTGAAGAGTAGAGCTCAGGGAGCAAGACAGGTAACACTGATGATATACTAAGAGTTTTGGAGAGGGCAGTAGGCAGGGAGCTGATAGACCCAATTCTACTTTGAGAAGAGCATTTAGAACTGTTAAGAAAAACCATAATTTAATTAATTTTTTAAAAAACTGTAATTTTAAAATTGAATCTTGATTTAAGGGGAAGGCTATAAATTATTAGCTAAGAATATTTATCAGTGTGGAAGGAGAAGGTCACCAGTAAAACTTAGCCAATACATAGCACAGATATTTCACATCTGATATTGAGGTTCTAAAAATACAGGTGTCCCCAGAATATATATATACACACTTTGAATAATAATTCCAATGGGTTAAACCTGAAAAGAAACATCGATTGAGCTATCAGCTGTGTATACATTTTTGGGGGATACCCTGTATTTTGATTCTCTTGCCTTTTTAGAAATCCTGAAATGAGTTCTTTTGTCTCCTATGTTATTTATAAATCACGAAGTTTCTTGTAGCTAGCAAAATATCACTAATGTCAATCTTGCTAATAAATTTACCTGTTTTCTTCTTATGACAACTTTGAACACCATCACTTCTAATCCCCAAATAAAGCTGCATAGAGCTCCCTCTAGTGTCATGACAGCAAAATATAAGGGCCACTGATGTCTCATAAGACATAGGTAAATTCATTCAATACATTTATATATTACTACAGGCCCAGTGCATGAAATTCGTGCAATAGGCCTTCCTTCCCCTGGCTTCGCTCCCGGCCGCCCAGGAGCCTGCAAGTCCTTGCTCCTGGGCCACTCGGGGAGCCTGCAAGTCCTCGCTCCCGGCTGGAGCACCGCTCCTGTAGCTCCCTCCGCCACCCCCCCCTCCCTCTCATAGTAGGCGTCCCGCCCCTCCCGGCCTGCATATGCAAATTAACCATCATTGTTGGGTTAATTTGCGAACTCACTTCTGATTGGCTGTTGGCGTAACAGAGGTACAGTCAATTTACATGTTTGTCTATTATTAGGTAAGACTAGAGGCCCAGTGCATGAAATTCATGCACAGGTAAGGTCCCTAGGCCTGGGTGGTGATCAGGGCCCATTTGTGGGGCGACCAGCGGGGCGATTGGGGCCTCTGCTCGTACCCACCTTGGCCTGGCGCAGCCCACTCACCTGCTCCACCATCCTGCTGCAGTCCTGCTCTCGTCAGGCCCCATCAGGATGGCAGCATCTCCAATGCTGCCCCCTGCCAGCACTGCATAGCCAATGCCTGCTGTGTTCTGTGCCACCCCCTGGTGGTCAGCGCACGTCTAACTCCCAGTCGGTTGAACTCCCACCCATGGGGACAATTTGCATATTAGCCTTTTATTATATAAGAGGATGCCCTCACTTGGTGTCAGATACTATGTTTATTCTCTTACCAGACATCATGGTCCTAATTATACAATATCTTCTAATGTGAGCAGCTACAGTCTTTAGACGTGTATTATATCCTAAGAGAGCACAGTGTAAACAGCTTCTCTAAACAGTACTGCTATCCAACTCAGTTTACATTAGATGCACAAAGCTAATACAATGCTAATGAAGTAAACTGCTTAATGTAGTATAGATATGACAACTGTGTTAACTTCTTTCTTTGTTCTATTTATAAATTTAAGAAAATGGCAATGTGAGCCAATTCGATCCCAACAAAAATGGCCTGAATATGTTAGGCAGGCAATTTTCTTAGCGTTATCAACACATATTCTAGGACAGCGGTCACCAACCTTTCGGACCCCATGGACCACCAGTGGTCCGCGGACCACCGGTTGGTGACCGCTGTTCTAGGACAGAGAGAGGCATAATTTATTTATTTATTTTTTTAAATTTCTTTATTGATTAAGGTGTCACATATTTGTCCTCATCCCCCCATTCCCATCCCACACCCCTCCCCATGGATGCCCCAACCCTCTGTTGAACTTAAGCATTGGTTAGGCTCATATGCATGCACACAAGACCTTTGGTTGATTTCTCCCCCCTCCCCCCACCCTCCCCTATCCTCCCTCTGAGGCCCGATAGTCCGATCGATGCCTCCTTGTTTCTGGTTCTGTTTTTGTTCATCAGTCTATGTTGTTCATCATTTCCCCTAGATGAGCGAAATCATGTGTCACTAGAGATATACTTATAAGAATTGAATGTGCGGCGAGCAATAATAGTTATGCTGACAGGCAAATGAATCAGTCTGTAGTGAGTTTCTTTCTGGACCAACAGTTCTTTTGAGACCCAATATCAATGTCCACCAGTTCCTTATGAGTACATGTCGGCACTGACCCCTCAGCTCTGGATGGTGGACAAATGGTGGTAATGCAGGTCCGACTCCCTCTGGTTTGGTCTCGGCCGGATCCAGGGGCACGGCTTCACCTGGATCCAGGGGCCCACGGCCTCACCCGGACCCGGGATCCAGCCTCACCCGGATCTAGGGGCACACGGCCTCGCCCAGACCCAGGATTCAGCTTCATCCGGACCCAGGGGCGCATGGCCTCACCCGGACCCAGGGGCGCGTGGCCTCTCCCAGACCCAGGGTCGCGTGGCCTCACCCGGATCCAGGGGCCCACGGCCTCACCCGGACCCAGGACCCAGGCTCACCCGGATCCAGGGACCCACGGCCTCACCCGAACCCGGGACCCAGGCTCACCCAGATCCAGGGGCCCACGGCCTCACCCAGACCCAGGACCCAGGCTCACCCGGATCCAGGGGCCCACGGCCTCACCCGGACCCGGGGCCAGGCTCACCCGGATCCAGGGGCCCACGGCCTCACCCGGACCCGGGGCCAGCATCACCCGGATCCAGGGGCCCACGGCCTCACCCGGACCCGGGGCCAGGCTCACCCGGATCCAGGGGCCCACGGCCTCACCCGGACCCGGGGCCAGGCTCACCCGGATCCAGGGGCCCACGGCCTCACCCGGACCCGGGGCCAGGCTCACCCGGATCCAGGGGCCCACGGCCTCACCCGGACCCGGGGAATTTCTTGAGATCTTAAATGCAACACAAATTGATTATGAATACAAAAACCAAAATCTTTAACATGATGTCATTTTTATTGTCCTATATATTGTCAATAGGTGTTCTATGAAAAAAGAATTCCCTAGTCAAGTGAGATTAAGATATGATGGGTAAAACCAAACTAATCTGCGTTCCTTCCTCAAGGACCTCTCAGAATTTGTAGTACGCTAATGTACACGGTGAATCCCCAGTATAGCACAGCATAAAGCTTTTCTCAAACTTACTTGACTATGGATCCTTTTTCTCCCAAAAGACCTAATGACATCAAGAAAGCTCAAGTTCAATGGAACAAACATCCTTTGGGAAATGACCTAATCCAAACAAAGCCACATCAGTTTCTCTGCTTTCATCACAAATCCCCAGACCTTGACTCAAAGTATCAAAATGACACTCTTCTACAATCCTAGTATCTTTCATTGGGTAGCCACTGACTTTGCTTTGAAATTTCAATGCTCTAGAGTCTCAAATGCCTGGTAATCCTCCAGTTCTGATTAAATAAGCAAGTGGCTTCAAAGTTTATGACTTCAAGGTATCAATCTCCATTCCAATCCAAACAAATCATTCCATCCTCTCTCAGGTGCTGAAATAGGAGATGCTGCTTTCACTCCTTCACAGACCTTATCTATGGACTCACCCTGATCCTAAATGAAGCCTGAAGCCTAATTGGAAGACAAAGTATAATGGTTCAGAATTCGGCTCAGAAAAGCGTTTGGAATCATAATGGCAGGTGATGGTGCCCAGCCTGTGTAGAGTGAGAAAATGGAAGGAGTAAGGCGAGGAGAACAGCTTTTTGAATCCTCTGGAGATGAATTCATCCAGTGCAGCTTCAATAACTGGCTGGACCAATTTAATTCCTAACAAATATTAAAGAACACCCAAAGCTAAATGTGAATGAATAAAATCTATTTCCAAGGTAAATGTCTACTTTGGGTTATCTATTTTTTATTACAATTCAGGATAATTAGAATAGTATGTTTATTTCAGTCAGAATTCAAATGCTCTTTTAAACTTATGATGGGTCTGTCTTCTCAAGTTATTTGCTATTTTTTTCCTGAAGCTAAATTCCAGAGAAAAGTCCTTTATAATACAACTAGAGGCCCGATGCACGAAATTCATGCAAGAGTAGGTCTTCCTTCCCCCCGCTGCTGGCACCAGATTCCCTCTGGCACCCGGGACCCGGTTTTCACTCCAGCACCTGCGACCTGGTTTTCCCTGCGGCCGCTGGCAGGCACCGGAGACCTGGTTTTCCCTGCGGCTACTGGCAGGCACCAGGGACCCAGGCTTCCCTCCAGCCTCCAGCAGGCACCCAGGACCCGGGTTTCCCTCGCAGTCTTGGCTTCGTTCAGAAGGATGTTGGGTCTAATTAGCATATTATGCTTTTATTATTATAGATAAGGCATTTTTAGAGATATTGATGTCAGAATATTAAATAAGTAAAAATCAAGCAAGTAAATTAAGACCTGTCTCATTTCATATCATTGGATTTGTAAATTATCTTAATGAAGTTCACATATACACAACTCAAAGTAAATTTATAATAGAAATTTATAACCCAACTAAAAGAAATCCATCGCAATATGACTGAAATTATGTAATTGTATATTTATTTATAAAATAACAAAAGATTTAGAAATAGATCTGTTTATTGTGAAAATGGTCTTGGTATATGTGAGAACATTATATACTTTGAAGACAGCATTCATAACTGTTAAGACAAAAGACAAACTATAATTTTAAACTCAATCTTGATTTAAGGGAAAGGCTATAAATTATTGGCTGGAATGCATTCAGCATGAACTCAAGATTCTATATAACATAAAGCATGAAAGTACAAAAGATGTTGGAGTACAGTAAGCCCATACCTAAATTTTAACTATAAAGCTGCAAGGACTTTTTGTTTATTCTTATATACTATTTTTCTTCTGAGACAAGTTGATTTTATCTCCAAGACTTAAGGCCATTCCCTGTAAACAAGAACACAAAAATTTTTATAGTTATTGAAACTATGTAAAACCAGTAGGTAATTCTATCTTAACAAGCCCCCATTCAATAACACCACATTCAACAATGAAATCAAGGAGTACAGATCAACAAAAACTTAGTTATTACATACTATTAGTGCTAGATTTACAAACAGTCAGTAGATTTGTAGCTGAGATTTCAAAAACCTTTGAAGAACCCATTTCACAAATAACCCATAGGAATCAATCTGGTTTTAAGCAAATACCCAGAATGAAAGGCCCAAAAGGTGAGCCATTTTAATAAAACAGAAGTTGTATTTCTATTCAGAGAATACATTTGCACCTAATGCACAAAACATTAGTATGACAGAGAAAATTACATATAGAAATAAGAAAAACTTAAAGTCTCCATCCTTTTGTTCAGAGATGAACTCAAAAAAAGCAATTGTTGCCTGGCCAGTGTGGCTCAGTAGTTGAGCATCAACCTAAGAATCAAGAGATCACAGTTTGATTCCAGTCGGAGGCATTCAGAAGGCAGCTGTTCAATGATTCTCATCATTGATGTTTTCTATCTTTCTCCCTCTCTCTTCCTCTCTGAAATCAATAAAAATATATTTTTAAAACAGCAACTGTTACCTGACTTTTTGCACGAATTCTTATGTGGCCAGTAACAGGAGCCTCTGGTCCCTGTTGAATAGGCTTCTCAATGCTGACATTTGCAAGTGCATCTTCTCCAAATATGGAACGAGCATAGAGGTTGGCTGCCATAAAGCCACAGTAACCAGAAAGTGCCTGGAAATAATTTGTGATAAATACACTACTTCACTATTTCTAAAAAACTTACACATAAGCAAGACCAAAGAGCATAGATAAATTATGTGGTAGTTATCATATGGTGGTGATTATAAGACTACATGAATTTGTCAAAATTTATGGCACTATACATGAAAACAGTGTGTATTTTACCATGTCTATATAAACCTGACTTTAAAGATATAGCACTTATACCAATTTGTATTTATATAGCCTCTATTTATAGTTGTTTTTCCTTCTACATCAGACCTTAAGCTCCATGAAGGAAGAGACTTAACTTTTTTTCATTATTGTATATCCAACAGCTCACAAAGTATTGGGCATATAATAGTTATTTGAATAGCTGTTGGACTCAGTAATATATTAATTAAATGGTACTTTCCTAGCAGCAAATAGCCTTTTACTGATAAAATTAATATTATTACATTAGCAGATATTTCACAATAAAACTATTTTGGAAAAAGCCTTTAGCTGAAAGGGAGAAGATTGAAAAGAAAAACTAATTTGACTATTCAGTTAGGTCACTGCACTAGGAACAAGCTGGCTGATATGTTCCAGTGGAGCAGGGGTGGGGAACATCTGGCCCGTGGGCCTTATCATTTGGTCAGGCCCTGCCAAGGCATTAGACCAAGGCATTAGGAGTGAGTCAATTAAATGTCTGACCAAATACAGCAGGCTAATTTTTAAGTTGATAATTCTGTATGGCCCACGAATGATGTTATAAAGATCCAAATGGCCCTTGGCAGAAAAAAGGTTCCCTACCCCTGCAGTAGAGAAAGGTAAGTAGATTCATACAGTCTATGGGATAACTTCTTTTAGCTAGTCCAGAATGAAACTGCCTTTCTCATGCTGAATGATAACAAAAATACACTAGAGGTTCTTATACAAGAAAGCCAAGAACCTACCATACTACTCTCTATCAGATTTCAGGTCTCAGTCCAATCTTACCTTCTCTGGAGTGAGGCATTTCATGTTGGTTGACTTTAATATGTGTTGTAAATAGTCATTTAAATCAATTATATTTGTGTTTACTGTCACCTGTACAGAAAGAGAAAAAAGTCAAGGAGATTATAATTCTTACAGTGAGAAAAGTTGTGAATTTCTTATGTTGGGGTTGAGAAACAATCACTCATATGTCATATGAGAATGTTTTTCTAAATATTTAGTGGGAAGGATAGACAACAAAAAAGTAAATGACATGTACAAAACCTAGCAAACTATAGGATGGTATCAGAATTTTTAGATACAGATTACTTCATAGAAAATTAACATATTGCATAAAATATTTGTAATAAAAATCAGGACTCAAAGAAAGTTGCGCAGTAAGCCACTGACTTTGCAAAGTCTCTTTTGGACACTGGATTCAATTATAACTTAATATTCATACATACAAGAAATGGAATATTGTCTATAATGTCGATCAATCATTCAGCTTAATTGTAGAACTGCTACTGTCGCCAATTTACAATAGCAACTTAAACTAACTTGTATGACTTTCAATTAAAGCTAACTTGCAAGAAGAGATATTGAAAAACTTTGCCTCTCATATCTGACACCTTTTAATGGGATTAATTTTATAGGAGAATCCCTCAACATTAGTTAAAAAGAAACAAAGATAAGGAGTTCAAGCAAATCTCCCTAGGACTAACTTTGTTTTCCCATTCAAATTCGGCCCACATCTGACGGAATTCAGCATCAGTGCAAGTTGCAGGCTGGATGTAGTCCATGATGTCAATGTGAATATCACTGAGGACCACACAATTTCTGTCACTTGCTGCTCCAGAGACATCATAAACTGCAATACACATACATAAAATGATCCCAAATCACCAAAGGCAAATTTTAATTTAAATAGTTTCAGTATTTCCAAATAATGATTATGGTATTAGTAAATATTATATAACGCTTATTGTACATTGCTCTATTCTAAATGCTGTACAAATATCACCTGCTTAACATTCACATCAAGCCTTTGTTATAATATTACTTTCCATCTCTTGGATGAGGAGACAAAAACAAAAAGAAGTTGCTCAAGGTCACAGCTAATAAGTGGTGGGAGCCAAAAAACTCAGATGCTGTATTAGGCACACTAGGAAAATACACAAGTAGTAACGCCACATTGCATTGTAATTATATATTTCTTTAATTCCTCCTTCTGCTTGACAGTTTCTTGGGGACAACGACTTCATCTGGTTCATTTCTGTATATCCAAAACATAGAACAGTGCTTAGTACCTCAGCAGGTGCTTCGTAAATGAATGCATGAATGGATTCAGGTTCTGTCCTTAAGAAATGTCAAACAGCTATTCATTACAGAAATTCTTTAACAAAAATATTCAAACATCACATGCTGTAATTTCTTACCTATGTTACCAAATATTATTCCATTTTCTGTTGATGCTACTTTAACATTAGCTTTAATATTTGCAAAATCATGAGGAGCAAGAGTCAAAGGAGATGGCTTTTCCACAAGTTTTAGATCCCCTGAAAAAAATTTAGACAGTTAATAAAGACATATGTAAATCTTTCAAATCACAAAACCTTAGCATGTATACAGCTTTATGGTTTCTAGCAAAGTAAGAAACAAGAGAAGGATTATGATTCAAATATTATGAGGACAAAATAAAGAAATCATTTAACACATTATTCATTTCAATATGCACATTTTCTTTTAAAAGGTAATATGCTTCTCAGGATAATTCTATATTTAATTCGTGTGTGTGTGTGTGTGTGTGTGTGTGTACTGTGGGCATACCATTTTATGTCACTGAATGAATACAACTTCTCAAAAAGTTTGTCATATACTATAAACTCCATTACAAAGAAAAGATAAAACTCTGCAGAAAGATGTAAATTCTTAGAAACATAGTTCTTTATATAAACATCAAGCTATGCTGAGGGCAGAAGTCTATTTTCCTTTGATATCTTCAAGTCCTTTAACTCTTATTTAAGCCATATGGAATTTCCTAGGGGCACTGCCATGTTCCTGTATACAATTTATATTTCCCAACTTCAAGGCCAGATGTAGAAGTGGTCAAAGTCTGATTCATGTGTCTTCAGTAAGAAAAATGAAAGACATCTCAAATTGCTAAATATAATAATGATATATTACTCTGGACACATATGGTATATATTGATTATAGACTCAGAAAACACCTAGGTCTGTACTAAGGGAATTAAAAATTTAACTAAGTGAGCTACTTGGTCAATCTGTAACTTAAATAGTTCTTATTTATATCTAGAAAAACTGATATTTATAATTGAGCTCAGTGAATAAACTTATTTGGATATACCAAGAGCATAAGAAAATAATACCACAGAGGTACAGAAAACTGGAGACTAAATATTAAATGTAAAACTAAATCTTGATTAAAATGTCACAAATGGCTCGAGAATTTTTTTTTTTTTTAATTCCTCACCCCAGGATATTTTTCCATGGATTTTTTAGAGAGTGGGAGAGGGAAAGACAGAGAGAAATATTGATGTGAGAGAAACACATCAATTGGTTGCCTCCTGCATGTGCCCTGACCAGGGCCCAGGCCGGGAAGGAGCCTGCAACCGAAAGGTAGGTGCCCTTGACCTGAATCAAACCTGGGACCCTTCGGTCCACAAGCTGACGCTCTATCCACTGAGCCAACTGGCTAGGGCTCAAGAGAATTCTTATACTAGAACTTGTACACATCCCTTAATAATCTGTCATAATGGCTTACTATAAATATCCTTCCTTTATGGTAAGTAAATTTCCTCACCTAGAGTAGCTAACTCTAACGTGCAGTTCTGTAAAGTATCACTGGTTTGGTTCACGACAAGTACATCTAGGACGATATCATACTGGTTGACATGAACATAAGCTTCTGCGTATACAGGATCTGAGAAACCTGTCAATTGGGTGACCTGTCAAACAAAAACAAAGAGATAATCAATGACTGAGAAAATTTAGCCAAACATATCCTGGCCAAATGACTAAGTCTGTTAGGTAATTAACAGATATGCTTAGATTAGACAAGTCATTTTGAAACGGGCATAATAAAATTATTTTGTCATGGAGACATGGTAAATCAAAACGGGGACATTACAAATAACAAAGCCTAGACTTTATATCTCAATAGTAGAAAGACATTAAATATGTCTAGCAAATACATTAACCATCCAACTTAGGAGTTAAATCCCTCACTGTCTAAACTCACTAGATGTTCTCCAAAATTCAAGAACCCAATAAAATTCAGATCATGTGGCAGTCCCTGCTACACAAGCTCAGGAACTAAATAAATAGATTGTATAGCAAGACATGCTTGTACAGTAATTCCATGAAGATAAAATTGTGTTTTCCTCAAAATTGTTAAAAAACCATCTACAACATAGCAGTTTTAAGACATAATATTGTCACCAAAAACATGGACAACAAAAGAAAAAATAGGTAAATTGGACTATATCAAAATTAAAAACTTTTTAATTTTGATTTTATTGATTTGAGAGAGAGGAAGGGGGAGGGAGAGATAGAAACATCAATGATGAGAGAGAACCATAGAGCAGCTGCCTCCTGCATGCCCCCTACTGGGGATCAAGCACGCAACCCAGGCATGTGCCCTGACCAGGAATCGAACTGGTGACCTCTTGGTTCATGAGTCGATACTCAACCTTCAACCACTGAGCAACACTGGCTGGGAAAAATTAAAAACTGTTATGCATCAAAAGGCACTATTTATAACAGAGTAAAAGACAATTCACAGAATGAGAGACAAGTGTATGCAAATCATATATTTGATGAGGGTCTTGCATTCCGAATATATATGAACTCCATTAGTTCAACACAAATAACCAAATTAAAAAATGAACAAAAAACTTGAATAGACATTTCTCCAAAGTAGATAAACAAATGGGTGATAAGCACATGGAAAAAAATGGCAAATATCACTAGTCATTACGGAAATTAAAATAGAAACCACAATTAGATACCAATTCATACCCACTAGGATGGCTACTATTAAGAAGAAAAAGAAAAGTGTTGGCAAGAATGTGGAGAACCCTTGCGTACTGGAATGTAAAACAGTGCAGCTGCTATGTAAAACAGTATGGCGATTCCTCAGAAAATTAAAGCAAAATTACTATATGATCCATTGATTCCACTTCTGGTTATAACCCAAAAGAAATGAAAACATTTGTAAACTCATGGCCATAGCAGCATTATTCAAAATAGCCAAAAAAGTGAAAGCAACCCAAGTGTCCATTAACAGATGAATGGATAAACAAAATGTAGTATATATTCACAATGGAATACTTACTCCTCCTTAAAAATAATATTCTGAAATATGCTACAGCATGGATGAATTTTGAAGACATCAGGCTAAATAAAATAAGTTAATCACAAAAGGACAAATATTACATGATGAGCAGTCAAATTCATAGAGATAGAAAGTCGAATGGTGACTGCCAGAGGCTGAGGGGAGAGGGAATTGGAGTGGGGGGAGGGCTAATATTTAATGGATTTTACAAGTTGAAAAAAGTTCCGGGAATGGATGGCAATAATGGCTGCACAATAATATGAATATACTTAATGCCACTGAACTACACACTTAAAAATAGTTAAGATGGTAAATTTGATGTTAATATAAATTGTACACAATTTTTAAAAATAAAAGTTTTAAGATAAAGGGATTAAATTAGATCAATGATTTGTAAATTTATGTATTTTGAGTATAGGACAGTTTTCCTAATAAATCCTGTATAGAACTCAATATATTAAGAATATAGTCCTAGCCAGTTTGGGTCAATGGATAGAGCATCGGCCTGTGAACTGAAGGGTCCCAGGTTCAATTCCAGTCAAAGGCACATGCCCAAGTTGCAGGCTTGATCCCCACCCAGCAGGGGGTGTGCAGGAGGCAGCCGATCAATGATTCTCCCCCATCGTTGATGTTTCTATCTCTTCTCTCCCTCTCCCTTCCTCTCTGAAATCAATAAAAATATATTAAAAAAAAAAAAAGAATATAAAAGTAGAGTTGCCCTGTTAAAAGCAATAGGACATAGGAAAAGCTGATGGCAAGGATATGGAGGAAGTGGCCAGAGCCCTGGCCTTTAAAGCTTTAGTTTAGCTCTAAGGATCTCCCAGCTCTATATACTGCACTATGCACCCACAACTGGAACAAGTTATACAATCATCTACTGGATTTATCTATAATAATAAAAGCGTAATATGCTAATTAGACCGGACATCCTTCCAGACATCCTTCCGTCCTTCCGGACGAAGCCTGGGCTGAAAGGGGAGCCCAGGTCCTGGGTGCCTGCCAGCAGCCAGAGGGAAGCCCGGGTCCCGGGTGCCTGCTGGCGGCCGGAGAGAAGGCCAGGTCCTGAGTGCCGGAGGGAAGCCGGTGCTGGCAGCTGGGGGAAGGAAGACCCACTCTTGCACGAATTTCGTGCATTGGGCCTCTAGTAGTACTATAATAGTAGAGTACTTTATCAGCTTCTGAATTTCAATCTTGTTTAACAAACCTATCAATCACAATGATTTGACAGAAACTGATGCTATACAACAAGCATGTCAAACTCATGGCCTGTGGGCTGCATGCGGCGCAGCCCCACCCACAACAAATATTTTTGCAGCCCAGCCAATATAAGAAATGTTTTAATAAAAATTTTGTAACTTAATTTTTAGAATATCCTGTTATACGTAATTATTAATAACGAACTACAACGTTCGTTAATGACTGATTACTATAACCGTGTTGCATTCGTTTCCCTTACACGCCTTCCGCGCAGGCACACCATTTCTCTCCACTAATACTAGCTGCAAGTATTTTAGCAGCTGACTACCACGTCATTAGTCTTGTACTGATTTGTTTGGTGTGTGCAACAGGAAATATTTTGCTTTCAGAGAAGAAGAAAAAAAAAGGTTTAGTTGTGTTACGCTTATTGATTTGTGCAGTTATTCAGTGTCTGGTAAGTTAATGTTCAAGAAAAAATATTAATTTTTATTAAAATGTTCTATTATTTTATGTTAACGATGACTCATTTATTTCAGCCCTTGTAGTCAGCATGTCTCTATCGAAATAAACCTACGTTTCTATGAAAATTGAAGCTTTTGTTTTTTTGCAGCCCACATAAACTTAAACCTTGTTTATTTGGCCCGTGTTAGCCTTTGAGTTTAACATGCCTGCTGTATAGCTTATTTTTCTTTTAAAAACCAGGGGGACCAGCAACTTCCTAATTACTACTTTCTTAAATAGCCAATTTAAATAACTTACCAGTGTATTTGACATTTTGTTACCTTGTTAAGTTTAGATGCCAGGGGATCTGCTGCCTCTTTCCTCTGTGTGTTACCCATTGCAGCCAGCAAACTCAGCTGAAACTGATCTTCCTTGCAGTTCATTTCATTCTTAGCAGTTAGTTGCATGAAGGAAATGGGGTCATCAGGCTGTACTGTCACATTCCTCTTTTCAGATTCTTTCTGTGTTGAGAAAACAAACACGTTTCTCTTTAATTGGAAAGAAAGATAGCTTTTTGTACGCCTTTATGAGGACTGAATTAAAAAAAAAAAAGCCACCAAGGACTTTTATGGCTTTATCATATATACCTTACCTTTTGGGATAATTTCTCTTCTTCTAGTTTAGCAGATAACATGTGTGAAAGGGATTGTCTGCATTCCTTATTGAAAATGTCATTCATTAAAGGCGAACATTCAGACAAGACCTTGAGGCACAGGGAAATTCGATCTACATCATCATCTGTAATTGGCTTCTTAGGAAGAGAGGATTTTCCCAAATGAAGGACAGTGGCCATAAGCAACATAGCCTCAGCGACAAAAGACTAGAAAAGTAGAGAAATGGATTATTTATCGTCTTGTTTCTGTAATTGCAATAATGTTACTTTATATAACTCACAATCTAATAAATAAAACTTTCACTTCACCTGAATAAGATTTCAAATCTTTTGGATTTTATCTCCATCTTTTTTGCATCCTACTTTTTCCTTTCTATGCTAGCTGCTACCCTCTAAAACCTTCATTAAGCCCCAACTAAAAGACAGCAACCGCTTTTTAACTGTCTTGCCTTACTCTAACTCCCTGACATGCCAATGCTTTCTTTTTAAAATTCCAACAATAGAAAAGTTAAAAGAATGATACATTTCACAAATAATTAACTTTCTGCCATATTTGCTTTCTGATTTTACTCATATATGTGCACTTATTTTTTTAGGTAAACATATGAAAGTAAGATTCTTCACCTCCTAAGTACTAAGTAATAAGAGAATCAGAACAGCTTCCTAAATAACTGTTATATCATTATCACTCCTGAGAAATGTAACAATCCCAAAATATATCTACTATGTACTCTAAATTGAAATAAATCTCTCTAATCTCACAAAAGGTTTTCATTGTTTTTTTTAAATCCTGGATCAGCTTCATACATTTTATTTAGTTGTTATTCTCCTTAGTCCCTTTGAATCTAGACCAGTCCCCTGGCTTTTTGTATTGTTTTCCATCACAATGAGTTTTTCATTTATTGTTTGATTCAAGAGAGAGAGGAAGGAAGGGGGGCAGGAAGGGGAAGAGGGAGAGACATCAATTTGTTGTTCCATTTATTGGTTGATTCTTGTATGTGCCCTGAGGATTGAACCTACAGCCTTGGCATATCGCGATGATGTTCTAACCAACTGAGCTACCTGGCCAGGTACACAATAACTTTTAAAAAGAGGCCAGGCCAGTTTTTTATAAAATGTTCCCCACTCTTGGTTAGATAACAGACAGGTGATGTTTTGTATTTCTTTTGTATTGCATCAGGAGGCACATATGTTAGGTTGTCCCATTATTGGAGACACTAAGTATGATCACCTGGTGCTGCTATCTTAATCCTTATTGTAGGTACACCAATTACTTCACTCTACATGTGAATACCTTCAATGACTTCCCTGGGCCTTCATATTGAAGTCCATATGACTTAGACTGCTATTCAGTCTTCCACAAAGTGAATCCAAAGTACTTTTTCAATCTTATGTAGCATTAACCTGACACATGCTCTGTCATTGCCAAATTGTCTTTGGCTAAGTACTGATTTGCACACATACATGAAAAAACTATCAGAAGCCTTGGGAAAGAAGCTGAAAAATAAGTATAATAATCCTCTGATCCTGGATACTGTCACCAGAGGAAAGAGGGGAGAACAGAAAAAAATAGAAGCACAAGCAAAGTAAAGATGAAGAAAAGCACACAAAGCCATATCCTAACTAAATTACTGAAACCTGGTGATAAAGGGAAAAAAATCTAAAATCTGCCAGAGAAAACAGGACACATTCCATGCAGAGGCATGAGAATGACAATGGCTTCTTTGAGAATACCAGAAGACAATGGAGCAACATCTTGATGGTACTAAAAGAAAAAAATTCTTAACAGAAATCTATACCTACAAAGATATCTTTCAAAAATAAAGTAGGCCTTTTCAGACAAACAAAAACTAAGAAAATTCACTACCAACATACCTGCATTACAAGAAAACCGAAGCAAATTCTTTAGGCAAAGTTATATGATACAAAGAGAAACTCAGCTCTACACAAAACAATGAAGAGCAATGGAAAATGCATAAATGAAGGAGAGCTAGTGTGATGATAAACAACCAAACTTCTACCTGCCTTGTACCAAATGCAGCAAACTTCATGAACCAGATATGTTACCAGAAACCTGGCTCTCTCAGATATCAGCAAATGCTCTCCCAACCTGCAGAACTGAAGCAGCCTTTTTATTAGAGAAAACCAAATTGGACCCAGAGACACAGAATCCTGGAGACTTTTAAAAAACATAATTTAAATAATAGATGATTATTCTGTGACAAGACCTGAAAAAATAAATAATGGCCCACAGAGTTGCAAAATAAATTATTGCCCATAAATCTAAATAAACAGATAAAAAAGAGATAATACACCTTGTAATTTGCCTGAGCCTCTAAATATCATTAATGGCTCTTATAATGATGAAAGTTTAAAAAAAAAAATCCTTTGAAAATCCCAAGTCTAAAATGAAAATGTCTAATTATATGTTGGCATAAGTAAATGAAGAAATCTAATGGACTGTTATGCAGCTATTAAATATTATAATTATTACTAGAGGCCTGGTGCACAAGATTCGTGAGGGACTCAGGGGGGTCCCTCAGCCCAGCCTGCACCCTATCTCAGTCCGGGAGCCCTCGGGGGATGTCCGACTGAGGGCTTAGGCCCGCTCCCCCAGGGAGCGAGTGGGCCTAAGCTGTTAGTGGGACAATCTTAGTGTTGCTGCAGAGGTGGGTGAGGCTCCCGCTGCGCTCACCAGCTGTGAGCCTGGCTTCTGGCTGAGCGGTGCTCCCTGTGTGGGAGCACACTGACCACTGGGGGCAGCTCCTGCATTAAGCATCTGCCCCCTGGTGGTCAGTGCACATCATAGCAACCAGTTGTTCTGCCGTTTGGTGGATTTGCATATCAGCCTTTTATTATATAGGATGATTAGGAAGGGTTTAGAATAAATGGGAAAATGTTATAATGTTAGGTGAAAGTGTGGTATTATAAAATGCGAAATTATCACACTAGAGGAAAAAGGGTTTCACAGATAAAAGCCATATTAAACTCTTTCTGGAGGAAGGAAGAATTTTTGTTACTATATCTGGTAACGAAATTCCATCTTTTGATATTTCTATCTCTACTATAATATTAACAAGATTTGTACTTTAGTGCTTAACTAGGAGTAATATTTTTCTTATTAGTTATTACCTCCTATTTCTTTTAGCAATGTGAAAAAAAGAAATGAACAAAAATAAAACCATTCACATGGGAAGTATGTGGGTAAATATAAGACTTTTTCTCATTTAAAAAATTCTTTAAAAGAAAATTGACTATTTACAGCAGGAGAACAGATAAACAGAAGAATATTATATGGATAGCCTTAAAAAGGAAGGAAATTCTGATACATGCTATCATATGGATAAAGCTTGAAGACATCACGCTAAGCAAAATAAGCCAGTTGCAAAAGGGCAAATATTATATGATTCCATTATATGAGGTATATAGAATAGGCAAATTCAGAGAGGAAGAAAGTAGAAGAGTGGTTGGCTATGGCTGGGAAGGAGGTATGGGGAAGTATTATTTATTGGGTACACTTTTAGTTCAGGATGATAAAAAGTTTTGGAAATGGAAAGTGGTAATGGCTGCTCAACAGTGTGAATGCTCTTAATGCCACTGAACTGTACACTTGAAAATAGTTAAAATGGTTAATTTCACATTATGTATATTTTACCATAAAAGACAAATATCCAAAAAATGGGGGCATCTAGGAAGGTAATTGAACTTTTGCCCTGTTCCCAACTCTCAACTTCTTACTATTAGCTAAGTATGCCCTCTCCCTATCTAAGTCTGGACTCCAGATAAATAAGAAATGGTTGGGAAAAACAAAACAGTGCATACATATAAAAGAGATAACTATTTAATGCAAAAATAATAAAAATGCCAAAAATGCAGCATAGGATAATATGACATGTAACAATAAAATGTACAATAGTAGTACAAAGGATGGTAGTAGGGGCTGGGGGAATGGAAGTACATTATTTTAAATGAGCACAGAGTCAGAATGGTCAGAAGCTAGGATGAAGGTTATGAACTATAGAAACGGCAATATATTTAGGAGATATTTCTGGGATAAAATAGGCAATGACTGACTGGATGAAGATACTGGATAAAGGCTTTTTCTTCACTGAGCCTTGACTAATTCTAGCAAACAGAAATGACTTCATAAACCCTTATATCTCTTCCACTGGACTAATCATACGGTATTATTACTGTATTACTTCATCAATTTTACAATAACATTATATTACTGTGTCTATTTCCCCCATTAAACCACAGGATCTTTAGCATTCCCTTTGGGTCCCTCACAGTTCAATGCATATAGTAGGCACTCAATGTTCACTTGTTGGGTAAATGTAGAAAAAATGGACTTACATTTTGCTTTTTCTTCTCTTGAACCAAAGCTACATAGCGCAAGGCAATCTTGGTCAGAGTTGTGGCAAGGGAGGCAGCGACAAAGAAATCTCCATCCAGCAGGAATCCTCTCAGGGGAGGTCTGCAAAGCAATCAGGGAAAATGAAATCCAACAACTTCTTAAGCAGCATGCAGCTTTGGCATGGTTCAAATAAGGCTATTTAACACTCTCACTGCCATCCTTCAGTGATAAGAATCTCAACTAGCTCCCTCCTTAGCTCTCAGAATGAAGCTGAAGGAAAAAAGAAAAAGAAAATAACACATGAATTTAAACCCATCTTTAAATGACACAAGAAGCAGCTGAATACAAAGAGAAAATGGGGAAGGGTGTATGTACTCGAGCTAATGAGCTACGTTCAAATCCCAGCTTATCTACAGTATTTATTTATTGTGTCCCTTTGGGGTGAATTACAAACTTCTTCAAGGTTCAAATCCTTGTTCTATAAAATGGGACAGTAATGTACTTAATGGGTTGCTGTGAAGATTATATGAGGCAAACTACATAGCACAATGCCCAGCATGTAATAAGCAATCATTAAAATTTTAGGCATTATTTTCATCATCTTCACTATAAAATTAGAGAGTAAAATGAGGAAATCATCAAAATTTTATTCCATCAGTTAAAAGTAGAAAATTTTTCAAAATGTTTTCTAAAAGTTACCTCAATTTAGCATTTTCTATATGAGTAAAATAATTTTAAGCAGAACACAGTTATTTCTACGAAAATACTTATAAAAAGCAGAGGATTAAAACCATCAACATGATTCCTGAGAGGAAGAACTTAAATATCCTTTTCCTTTCAAGTACCTTAAATGGCAAAGATTTCCATGTTGGTCAGAAAAGCAAGTAAGAGAAAAGCAATCACTTGACTGTTTTATACACAAGAATAATGAAACAGTAGAGCTGGCTGAGCCTAAGTGCTGCCAATTACCTTTCTTCCTCTTTCTTGGTGGGTCTAGAGCTGCTAAGAGCACTCTGAGTTGCATAGGTGCCCATCTCAGTTACCAATTTCTGAACTGGCCCCACATTTATTTCTTCTTCAGGTTTTAATTCACCAGCTTCCTTTTTTATTTCTGATTCTACAATTGGGATCTAAAAATAAATTGGAAACATCAATAGCAAGCAAAATCACATTTAAATATTCAATCATTTCCATAGAGAAGGCATTTTCCTAATGGGATATTTGGAACTTGGAATTCTCAATTTTCTTTCCTTCGAATAATATTGTAGTAAGAAGACAGGGGCTTTGTGATTAGATGTCTCTTCCTTGTTGTAATGGTTTTGGGTAAATTAATTAAATGACTTAGAGCCTTAGGTACTTAATCAGCTAAATGCAAATCTTAATTCTTTCCACACAAGTCACTTAGTAAGAAAATGCTTAGGACAGTGTCTAAGACAAAAGAGATATCTTATTCTTCTCCATCCCTCCCTAATCAAAAGAGCCTTCATCTTCCTAAAATAAAATAAATCTGCCCTAGCCACTTTGGTTCAGTAGATAAAGCATCAGCCTGCAGAATGAGGGGTCCCGGGTTCAATTCTAGTCAAGGGCACATGCCTGGGTTGTGGGCTCAATCCCCAGTTGGGGGAGTGCAGCAGGCAGCAGATCAATGATTATCTCTCATCATTGATGTTTCCATCTCTCTCTCTCCCTCCTTCTTCCTCTCTGAAATCAATAAAAAATTAAAATTAATCTAACTTAGTTTTACAAAATAACTTCATCAGCTACCTTTTTAAAAGCACACAAATGGCTACTATGCATGTATTCCTTAATATCAGCCCAGTTTAATTTAAGAACTGTAAGCATCTTTAATTATTATCCATCAATTCCTTTATTTTAAAATAACCTGATGTCCAATCAGGTTAAAGAACTTATATCTAAGGTCTCAGAGCTAATTATTGGCTGAAGCAAGATTGGAACCCAGGTGTTCTAAAAAGCACCGTTCTTTCTATTTGCCCATATGGTTTTTTGAATGAGGAAATACTGCCAATTTTAGTACATAAACACTATAAAGTCCGCCCTGTTCTTAAAATATTTGCATTCTTCTTTTAGAACACATAGACTAAAGCAGAGTTTTACAAGTCTTTTTCTAAAACATAGAATCTTCTGTTCAAATAAAATCTTTCCCAGAAGAGTAAATAATATAGATAAAACAATAGGTGTTACAGCTCAACACAGGGGAAGGGAAACCCCCAAATTTCCCACAGCTCTCAAGGCTTAATTATCTGTGTAGTTAAAATATATTTTTCAGTGTTCATTAGTCCAGATAAAAACACCACATACAAGTCAGATTGAAAACACCACATACAAGTCAGATTGAAAAAAAAAAAGTCAGAAGAACTAAAGTAAAAATCACCAAATAAAACAGCATTTACTATGAAAGTAAAACATACCTCCCCCAGAGATCTTCGGACTTCAGTCATCACACTCTGAATGTCTTCCTTGGTACTACAGTATTCTCCCAGGATCCACAATGCTCCTCGGTAAATCCTAAAGCAAGAATACAAGTTCTGAAAACACTGATTTGTCAATGAATCTTGAAGCAATTTTTCTTTGTGAATTTAAGCTCAAGTAAGAAAACAAGACTCTGTACTTCCAAGGCATTATGAATGACATTTTAAGAAATATAACAAAGACACTTTCTTTAATTCTCCCAGAAATCACAAGCACTAAAAGAAAAATAAGTGCCCTCATCTATCATTAGTAGGAAAATCTTAAGACTGGTAAACCCAGTAGTAAAAATAAAATACCAAAATGTTTCCCAGAGAGGTGTTATCTTCCATTTACAACAGAGTTAAGGTAAAAGTTTATCTTATCACTTACTACTATAAAAAATTGTTCTTTTTAATGTAAAAAGTACTTTGTATTTGTAGTCACTGAAAAGTACAGGCAGGATGCTCACAAGAACAATGAACAAGGAAGGAGTACAAAAGGATCAGTAACAACAAAAAAAGAAAGCAACAATTTTCTAGTTAAAAATGTTAAAATAAATAAAGTCTTGTCATCATTTTCATTAAATTCACTTTTTTAAAAATCCTAGAAACTGAAAAATTCTAGAGATCATGGCTGCCAAAAGCAAAGCTTTGATTTTTTTTTCCTCACAAAGAAAGCAAATCTTTCTCACTTCCACAAATGTCAATACCTTTTCAATCAGGAAACAACTTTGTAATGGCCCCTTATTTCCACCTATGCAGATATAATGCAAGTCTGTTATAGTCTATCTATCAGATGCTTTAAATCAAACAAAATTTGGATGACAAAGTCCTTTCTCATTAGTAAAGGCCATCTGAAGAAAAACATCAGATTTAGGTTGTATTTGCAACCCTTCACTTCAATAAATGATAAAGGGAATATAAATAATAATGATATCTAAAAAGTAATACCTTTAAAAAATATGTTCTTAGTCACTTTAGGATTCACAATGTTTTAAAGAAGATAAGGATAAAGAAATCTAGTTAAATCACCACAACTATAAAAAAAATTTGCCGACAGATTATGGATCTACCAAGGGTGGGTATAAGGTAATATTTATTGTCATTCTTATTTTTGTCTTGATTGTCGTGTCATCTTTCCACTCTTATATTTTATATCAACTGGCTCTTTAAAGACAGATATTGGTAAAATGCTTACTCGACTTCACATTTAAACAGATTTTAAACCTACTTGACAGATTTAATAGCATGAAAGACTTCAAGCATCTTCTCAACAATAAGCATTCTCAGGTTATCAAAGCGCTGAATGGCTTCACGAACAAACTCCAAGACATCAGCAGCTGCTGCTTCATTACTGTCGCTAAGAAATTCCATTAACTAGAAAAAAAAGGAAAAGGGATAACAATTTAAACTTAAGTTTAATAACCTTAAGCAATTTTTAGTAAGGTTTAAGTCAATTAAATAAATGTGCAAAGCATGTATTAATAACTTTCAAATGTATAACAAACTGCAAGTTGAGAGATAAGCACCATTAATGTAAAGTCATGACTTTTCTGTTTTATGTGCAACATAAATTAATTGGATCCTCCTACATTGTAACTAAAAGTAAAATCATTTTAGAAAAAAAAATTCAGAGCTCAATGGCAAAATTTCAAATTACAATAACATACCTCATTAATCTGACAGTGACAGAAAACAAAATACTCTAGATATGTGAATTTCTCCTATAACTGAATCCTTCAACTTCAAGAGATAAAACTTTGAAAGAAATACTTACTTGCCCTACTGGATGATATATATATATATATGGTGTGTGTGTGTGTGTGTGTGTGTGTGTGTGTATAAATTATACTTCAGGTAACTATAACAAACATCAATTATAATCATATGTGGAGATATTTTTGTCACTGTTATTTGTTGTTGTTTTGATGAAGAGAAAAAAGTCAAAGTCCTTATTCCTCTGAGTTTAAGAGTTAGTATTTAACTATTGAATAACTAGAATTTTTGAAATTCTTTTATGAATTTCAAAAGTAAGGTGCTCAGAATCACATACCACAGGAATAACATTAGCAGCCATATCTGGAAATCGGACAGAACAGGAATGCAATGTTCGCACAAGGAGTTGTCTGTATTTGTCAGTATCTTCATGCTCAGACACGTTATTTGTTTTAATCACTTCCTTCTTCAGGACAATAACCAGCTATTGAACAAAGTAAAAATAAGCAAGAATTACAATATGTATGGCCTCAGAGATTACAAACTGCTGTCAGTTTTGTCTTACCTCTTCAACATTTCTAGAAGAGACAAGATCCAGTGCTAACTGCAGAGTTTTCTTGCGTACTTCTAAGTCTGGTGTGCTCAATACTCTTAGGATGTCCATAACCAGATCCTGAAAAAGAACAAAAAATCAAGAATTTACAACAGTATTTCTAGTCACAAGAAGAAAATCTTAACTGAAGAGTGGAGGGTTCTGTCCATCACCTTAATTCTTTGATCAACAATAAGATCACTCATGGTAGAAGAACCAGGTATTTTTGGTCTCCTGAAAGGATGCAATATGAAATATACACTATCACCTAAGATGTATTCAAACTGAAAATGTTTACTCTATCAAATTTCAGATCAAATTTTTTTTTTTTTTTTTGCACACCCCCCACTGGGGACGTGCCCGCAACCAAGGTACATGCCCTTGACCGGAATCGAACCTGGGACCCTTGAGTCGCAGGCCGACGCTCTATCCACTGAGCCAAACCGGTCTCGGCAAATTTCAGATCAAATTTGAGAATTTATAAGAAATATAGAAGTCTAAGGGACAAGCTAAATGTAACCACCAGAAAGTAACCAGACACTCAGAGGAAAGGCATCATTTTTTTTTTTAATATATATTTTTATTGATTTTAGAGAGAAAGGGAGAGGGAGAGAGATATAAACATCAATGATGAGAGAGAAACATTGATCGGCTGCCTCCTGCATGCCCCTTACTGGGGATCGAGCCCACAACCCAGGCATGTCCCCTTGACAGGAATCGAACCTAGGACCATTCCATCCACAGGCTGAAGCTCTAGCCACTGAGCCAAAATGGCTAGGGTGGGGCATCTTTTTAAAAAATATGTTTTTATTTATTTTATTAAATTTTTTTGTTAATCCTCACCCGAGGATTTTCATTGAATTTTTAGAGAGTGGAAGGGAGTGAGAGAGGCACAGAGAGAGAAACACTGATGTGAGAGAGGCACATTGATTGGTTGCCTCCTGCACTCACCCTAACCAGGGCCAGGATTGAGCCTGCAACCGGGGTATATGCCCTTGACCAAAATCGAATCTAAGACCCTTTAGTCTGAGGACCAATGCTCTATCCACTGAACCAAACTGGCTCAGGCTCTTTTTATTGATTTTTGAGAGAAAAAGGGAGACGGAGAGATAGAAACATCAATGAGAAAGAAACACTGATTGGCTGCCTCCTGCATGCTCCCCACTGGGGATCAAGTCTACACCTAGGCATGTGCCCTGACTGGGAATCAAACCAGTGCCCTCTTGATTCATAAGTCAATGCCAGTCAGGCCAGAGGAGGGGCAACTTACAGGACAACTGGTCTGGTGTCTTCAACAAGTCAATGTCATGAAAAAAAGAAATTACTCGCCCTGACTGGGTAGCTCAGTTGGTTAGAGCATAGTCCCGATATGTGGGTTTGATTCCTGGTCAGGGCACATACAGGAAACAACCAATGAAAGCATAAATAAATGGAATAACAAATCTCTCTCTCTCTCTCTCTCTGCCTTCTCCCCTTTCTAAAATTAATTAAAAACAAACAAACAAACTGCTCAAATTAGAGACTTAGGACATAACAATCAGATATGATGATGTATGGCCATAAATTGGACAAAACAAACAAAAAGGGTATTCGGGGACATCTGAGTTTGGTATTAAATAATATTAAGAAATTATTACCAATTTTGTTAAGTATGATAATGTTCTTTTGGCTCTGCAGGAAAATGTAATATTTTAAAGATGCATACTTAAAATGTATGGCAAATAAATATTTAAAAATATACCAAAATTAATTTGTAAATAATTTTACTTCTTTAAAACTTTATATCTTTTAAAAATTTCATTGACAAGAAAGTTCTAAAAAGTCTAGGAATAAACTCCTATATAGCCTTCACTTACATTCACTAGTTGTTAATATTTGCCTTATATGCTTTATCATATTCTCTCCTAAACATTTTTGTGTAATAAGAATAATTTCTTCTATAACCACAATACAATTATCAAATTCAGAGAACTTATTGATAATAATACTATTAACTAATATATAGTCTATATTCACATTTCTTCAATTTTCCTAATAATGTCTTTTATAGAAAACTTTTATTGTTCTGATGCAGGATTAGCATGAATTTAGCTGTTCTGGGGCTTTATTTTTATAATAATCATTATTCTCACAGATTAATAGTTATGCTGATAATAGTCTAGAATCTAATCAGCTTTTATTTCAATCAGTTGGTACAATTATTTTCCAAGAAATATTACATCCAAATGAAAACAAATATATCTCTATCACTAAGAAGACCAAGTGCAATACAAATAGAAAAGATAATATATGTTAGAAATATTTTTTAATGGCAAAGACAATACTCCAAAAGGCAATGATGATTCAAGAGTTATACTTGAGCTGAGCAAAATGTAAACTGCCCAGTCTCCAAGCATTTAAGCTAACAATGATGGCAAGGCTTGAACACTATCTCAATCTGAAAAAGATTTAATTTAAGATTTCTCTTTCAAACAACATTTACCTGTAGTACTCGTTCATGAGCAGGATGCTCTTTTAATTCGACCAATCGATCCAGAACTATGAGCTTTACATTGTTGTCACTCTCCTTAATAATTAAATCAATGTAACACTGAGCAGCAGCCTATGTAAAAAAGAAATACATTTAAGAACACATTAATCTATCTTTAACATAGAATCTGAAAATAAGAAGGAAAACAAATCCCCAAGAAGCCAAAATATATTCACTACTCCCACATTAAAAGTTTATGCATTTTTTCCAAAGGAATATGTCCTTCTATTCCCTAAATTCTAATAAATCTCATTGTTTTTCAAGTTTACAAAAGATGAAAAGCATCAGAAATTAAAAGGATGAAAAGGGACTGCTATAGGCTACTTATTAACAACCAAAAATTAAGGATTGATATTAAGGAACAAGGGAGAAAAAAGCAAATAAACAATCTCCAAAAGTATAGCTACTAAGCACCTTTTACTTTAGGTGCAAAGTCCGACACACCTGCATTATATTGCAGAAAAATCAAGAATATTAAGATGACCCTGAGTTATGAAAAGCAGAGGAGCAAAACTCCAAGAGCTCCCAATGATCTAGAACAGTGGCTGGCAAACTCATTAGTCAACAGAGCCAAATATCAACAGTACAATGATTGAAATTTGAGAGCCAAAATTTTTTAAACTTAAACTTCTTCTAATGCCACTTCTTCAAAATAGACTCGCCCAGGCTGTGGTATTTTGTGGAAGAGCCACACTCAAGGGGCCAAAGAGCCGCATGTGGCTTGCGAGCCGCAGTTTGCCGACCATGGGTCTAGAACAATTTGACAACAAGATAAATGAAAACATAATATTGGATTATAATCCATGCAGTAAAATATCCTTACTGACATAAAGAAGGAAAGGAAAGACAGAGGAAGGAGAAGGGGCAGCTCTTCCTTGCAGAACTCCAATTAGTAAATGCAGAAAGAGGGAAATAGAAAATCACCATTAAAATACCAGTAATAACTGCTGTAGGAAAGGTCCATTGATGGATGCTAAAATTAGTTGGTGCAAGTTTGAGAAGAAATAAACTATATGCACAGTTTCAAAGTATCTTGCCATGATATTACTAATTGTGAAGGAAAAAATCATAATTCAACAGTGGAGAAATCTGGCAGACACCACCTTAACTGATTGATCAAGGTTAACATCACCATTAATAAGATATATCAACATCATGTACTCCTTTATGATACTGAGAAGAGCGCATCACTTCTGCGGTATTCTCCCCCCAAAATGTATAGCCTCACCATAATAATGAGAAAACATGAGACAAACCCAAATTGAGGGATATTTTACAAAATAACTCAATACTCTTCAAAAGTCTCAAGATCGTGAAAAAACAAGGACAGGCTGAGGAACTGTAAGGGACTGGAGGAGACTAACATGACAATTAAGTGTAATGTAGGAGCCTGGACTGGACCCTGGGAAAGAAAAAGTGCATTAGTCTATAGTTTAGGTAAAAATACTGTTCCAATTGCAATTTCTTGGTTTTGATAATTATACAATTGTTATGTAAGACATGAACATTACAGAAAGCTGGATGAAAGGTAATGGGAACTTTGTCCTATTTCTCTGTAAGTTTTAAATAATTTTAACATAAAAAGTCTTTTAATAATTTAAAGTATTGGTGTATATAGCAGTAAATTCTCCTATTTATACAATCTGGCTTTCTAGAATAATTCATTCTCTGAATATAGTAGGGATTCCTTATATAGTCTTGATAAAATAAACTAAAGAAGAGGAAGATAATATTCCATTACTGAACATACTTACTGGAACCTTTTTGAGGATCCATCATTTAGGATGCAGTATTCATTCTCCCAGATCTAAGTTTCAATGTAAAATATGGGGAGATAGCTTAAAACACCAGAACCATTCCCCTGAAACTAGAAATATTGGTATTTTCTATCTCTCTTTCTCTCCATGTATTTATGTATGAAAACGGAAAGGGAGAAGGAAAGTCAGGCTACATAAGGAATCAAATAATTTCGTGAAATTTGTAGCTGTTATCTCCATGTCATGCAATGCTATGTAACCACATAGTAAACTGCAATGTCACTAAATCATAAGCGACAAGACAGAGTGCCTATAATCTAACTGGCACCAAAATAAATAATCAGTACCTTGATTGCAGTCGGTGCACTGGAGAGAGTCACTAAAGTTCCGGCGGCTTCATATTTTACAGCAGGACTAGATGACTGTAATAAGTTATAGATGCAGCGAATAAAACGAGCCCTTTCTGATGGATTAGCATGACAGACCTGGAGAAGAAAACATTTAGGTTCCAACTAATTTCATGGACAGTTAACTTCAAATATATTTTTAAAAATAATCCATACTTATGGGATGTTAGTTTTCTTAACTTGAAAGCTAAGAATAGTCTTTTAAAGACATCTGAAGATGACAACCAACTTGGGATGAGACATTGTGTCTATCTATAACAATAAAAGCGTAATATGCTAATTAGACCGGACAGCCGAACAACTTTCAGGACAACCTTCCGGACAAAGCCAGGGCTGCGAGGGCCGAGGCAAGCCACCACTGAGGGCTGAGCCCCTTGCATGAATTTCATGCATTGGGCCTCTAGTCTATATATATAAAAGCCTAAGAGACTGGCCAACAGGGATTGGGCTGAAACTGGCAGTCCAACATCCCCCGAGGGATCCCCGATTGCAAGAGGGCACAGGCCAGGCCAAGGGACCCCACCAGTGCACAATCCTCTAGTTAAAATATATTATCCTAGCAATTAAAGAGCTTTCTAGAAAGACTATTTTACCTTATCTTAAACTGTTCAAGTTTATTTTACCCATCATTGATCAGTCTTACCTTATAAATTAGCTCAACAATAACCAACTGAAGAATGTCTCCAAATGTTTGAACCTGATCAATACAAGTACTTAGGTAATCCAAAGCTCGATCCTAAAAAAATAAGAATATATTTATCAAACTCCACCTCATTCAATAAAAGGACTTAATGCAACTTAAAAAAACATACACAAAGAAACCAAATGAGGAAATGAGGGCAAAGAAAAATTAACTAATGAAAAAAATGAAAGTTAACATATAAATATAAGCCATAAAGTCAAATATATGTTCTAGAAATGGGTCACAAATCTGGGTTCTGAATTTTCTTGCAGTTAAACCAAGGAGAAAAATACTATGTATTCAGGGTATATGATTCAGGAATTTATACAATCAAAATAAACCAGCTGCTTTGGAGTATAGTTCTTCCTATTTCTAAGATCAAGAAGAAAAATCTCATCAATTCTCATATACCAAACACTGATATAAAGAACTATGGCCTCAACAACATCTCTACAGTAAAAGAAACAACAAATTTTATCGAACTATTTCAGATTATATCCCTTCGTGTAGGTAACACCAAAAACACATCACTAAAATCAACTCTACATGAGGACGAAACATTGTGACCTAAATAAGTAGCTTTCTTATAGTTTTATTTACGAAGATAAAACAGCAGCAACTAGATTTCAGAGGAATTAATAGATGACTCCGTATTTTTCAATCTTCATGCATATTTCCCACATTTTGATAAATACTGGATAGCAAAAATTCTAAGATTAGATGCCACCAAGATGTGCAAAGTCACTGCTAGCCTCCAGCAGATCCATATACTTTAACCACCAGCAGAGCTGGATGTAGACTTGATATTCACTCATGAAATTTGGAGTCTATAAGAACACACATCTACAATGAAGGCACCCCTCTTTCACAGACATGGCTCAGGGTGGATCTTATACAAAGCTACTGTTTATCTTTGTTAAACAATTTTAGATCTACACCAAGAGAAGGAAAAACAGACATCAAAGCCCCAAAGTAGAAGACCACAGAATATGACCATAATTTCAATCTGGAAAACCTGAAAAGTGGTTGTTGTGAAATGTTTACTTTGAAAAAGAATATATATACACACATATATATATATATATATATATATATATATATATGCAATATTCCAGAGAAGGGTTAAGAAAAACCACTGTATTTTTATACAAATTAAATTCAAAAATCTAAAAAAAAAAAAAAATATATACAAATCACATACTATAAACAAAATTACTGTCTAAAAACAGGATTAGGCCTATGTAATACTTTTTTTAAAATGTTTTTACTGATTTCAGAGAGAGGAAGGGAGAGATAGAAACATCAATGGTGAGACAGAATCATTGATGGGCTGCCTCTTGCCCACCCTTACTGGGGATTGAGCCCATAACCCAGGCATGTGCCCTAACTGGGGAATAGAACTGTGATCTGGTTCATGTGTTGACACTCAACCACTGAACCACACCAGCTGGGCTGAAATACTCTTTTTTTCAATCCTCAGCCTAGGACATTTTTTCACTGATTTTTAGAGAGAGTGGAAGCGAGAGGGAAAGACAGAGAGAAATATCAATGTGAGAGAAACACATTGATTGGTTGCCTCCTGCACGCACCCCGACCAAGGCCCCCAGTCGGGATGGAGCCTGCAAACGAGGTGCACGCCCTTGACTGGAATGGAACCTGGAACACTGGCTTATTAAAAACTATTACCTAACTTCAAGAATTATTCATTCACGACCATTTTTGTTACAATGATACCCCTCCCCACTTTCTCTCTTCCCATATTATTTTGAAGCAAATCCCAGATCACTTATCATTTTTTTTGTAAATAGAGGGTATCCCCAAACAGGGCTGGGCTGTAATACTTTTAATTCTCATTTAAGTACAGTTATAAAAGTTATTTTTTTAAAAAGTACTTACCTGATCTGCATGAATTAGCATCATAAATGCATTCCTTTTGCAACTTGCATCCTTTTCATTCACCAGAAAATCATGTATCAGTTCAGGAGCATCAGGTATAAGATGTTCAAAATTTCTTGAAATAAAACAAGTAATATCCATGTTTAATAAAATCCTACTTTGTTATTTTATTTTATAACCCTATGAACACTACCAAAATTAATCTTTATCAAACTTTATAACAGTATCATTGTTTTGCTTTTTAAAACTTTAAATCAATTAGAAAATTGTGGGTAGGAATCACAAGCTTACATCTTCATCTATTAAGGTATCAAATTATTCTTTTATCGTTTAATACAGAAAAAGGTAATTTATTTAGCATGCAATCTATCAACTGACTATCTCAAGTAATTGCCTTTCATATACTTTAGGAATAAAATATCAATGCTTATGATGACATCTTCAAGGTACTTAAAGAGCATTCTTTAAGAATTATCAGAGAAAAAAAGCATCCCTTGAATTTTACTAGTTATACACTATATTTATTAATTTATTTACTTACTGATTTCTTATTTTGGAAAATTTTAAGTATTTCTAACAGAATAATAAACACTGGCTTATTAAAAGCTATTAGCTAACTTCAATAGTTATTCATTCACAACCATTTTTGTTACATCGATACCCCTCCCCACTTCCTCTCCTCCCATATTATTTTGAAGCAAATCCCAGACCACTTATCATTTCTTTTGTAAATAGAGGGTGTCAAAAATGTACACATACTTTGAATAATTAGAAAGTATTTATTAAAATACATTTCATTTTCAAAGTGTAATAGAATCAGCTGTTAAAATGTATATGTACAAATTTTTTGGAATACCCTGGTTTGTTTTCTAAAATTAAGAATTCCGCCGAAACTGGTTTGGCTCAGTGGATAGAGCGTCGGCCTGCGGACTGAAAGGTCCCAGGTTCGATTCCGGTCAAGGGCATGTACATTGGTTGCGGGCACATCCCTGGTAGGGGGTGTGCAGGAGGCAGCTGGTCGATGTTTCTCTCTCATCGATGTTTCCAGCTCTCTATCCCTCTCCCTTCCTGTGAAAAATCAATATATTAAAAAAAAAAAAAAAAAAAGAATTCCTTCTTTTTAAAACTAATCATAATACCCTTATCAGACCTTAAAAATTTAACAATTCCTTAAAATCATCATATAGCTAGTGTTTAAATTTCCAATTGTCTTAATGGCATAATTTTTGTGCATGTATTGGTAGTTTAAATACTGAAATTTGTGTAGTCTGTATGGTAGCTTTCAAGAAACTCTACATTATTAACCACAATACCACTTTCCCTAACAGATAACAAAATCTAACATAACAGTAAAAGAACTGTAAAATTATATGATAATCAACTATTAAAGTACAAAGATATTTATAAAAATTACATCCTACTTCTAATGGATTGACTTCTAATGGAATGACACCAGTGATTATAAAAACCAAGCATTCTAGCTTCATCTAACTGGTTCTTTGAATGTTTTTAAAGTTCAAAATCTTCAGCTTTCTAATAAGAGGAATTAGTTGAGAATTGCAATCCTTCCTAAAAAAGTTCCCTCCTTAAGGCCTCTAAGGAAGGGTAAAAAGACCCATATTCCACAAAAAGAGAATTCTAAAACAGTCAAAACTCAAAACAAAGCCTTTAAGAGCTAAGTTAATAAATTAAGTGGGCTGGAGTAATACAACTGAGAATGACAGGCATTGTCATAAATTGGAAAGTGTACAAACTGTTTAAAAGGGGGCTACTTATCACTGAATTTCAGCCGATGGTTGTCATGCAGAAACTAAGACCCAGTGCTGCCAGATCTTTTGACTTTTCATGTTGACAACTTAATAATAAGGGAAAATATCTTGTTTAGGCCAAATGAAACACATATGCAAGCTACATACAATCTGTAAGAAACTACTTTGGAAACTCTAATGTAAAAGCAGAAACACCTCACAGAAATAGGCCAAAGGAGTATCTTTATTTACCTATAGATAGTATAGATGGCCAAAACAGCATTTCTTCTAACATAGCTGTGACGATGCTCCAAACAAGCACGAATAGCTGGCATTAAAGGTTCTAACAATTCTGCTTCTTTTAATTTGCAAAGAAAACGAAGAGTGGATCCTCGAATAAATTCATTAGGATGCTGAAGATCCTGATATAAAAATTTAAATAGAAAGTGTTGAGTTCCAGAATTAAAAATAATATATTAATGCAAAATTTTCCAAGAAAAAAAAAATCAGTAAATAGGTTTGAGAAAGACCTAGATTATCACATCATTTTCATCAGATTCCTGTTAGTGAAAGCAATTTTTATTTGTCACATCAATTATCTTATATCCTGTGTCACTGCTTTTATTAACAACACATAAAAATGCATAGGAAATGCCTGGAAAAAGTAACAATAAAACTTTTTACAATAACTCCTTACAACTTCAGTTCCTAACAAGTAAAATAAAGCCCCTTCTACCAGTTTTACAATTATCTAAAATCAAAGCAATATTCACAGATAATTATGGTTTAGTTTACCTTTCTATATGCATCACATACAAGGATCATTTCATGTAAAAGTCTCCCATCTGGAGTGGTTTTAGGAACAATTTCCCAAAATACCAGAAGTAATTTTTTGATGGTGTGATCCTGAAGAGGTAGCACAAAACGAATGATGGTCATCAGAAGTCCAGGAAGCTTTTCACCATTCAGAATCATAATGATGACTTTCTTCAAAGCTTCAGTCTTTGACTTCACATCTCCTTTTTCTGAATTAAAAATTTTTAAGTAAAACAATTATTTCAACAGAAAATTTCTTAGATAATTTCAAAAGCAATTAACAAAGTAAAACCATTTTCTCACTTTATCAGCAACAATGGTAGTAATGGCACAAACCAAAATAACAAGGGTTCTCAATCTGGTCATGTCACAAACAAGCTATATGACTTTACACAGGTGATTTATCTGTGATTCTTTACATATAATATGAAGGCACCGGATTATATCTCTGGTCCCTAACCAATGGAATTAATGCGGAGACCATAAATGTATAGGTATATTAAATAATGTATGTCTCAAACATGCAAGCAGCTATTTTTCAAAATGTAAATATGTGCCATTAAGAGCTTCTGAATTCAAAGTAGTTTTTAGTCTGTATATATTTTGTCAACCAAAGTTACAACCATTATTGAGGGAAGGAGGGATCACTGACATGTTGGAGGTCCTCAAACTCAAAAAGATTGGGAACTAAAGACTACATTAATCCCAAGATCCCATCATATTCCTACAGACTATAAAACTTTAGAATCTTTAAGGAATTACCTAAAAATTGAAAAAAATTAAAATATACTAGATTAGTAGCCACTGTTTAGAATTAAGGATAACACATTTAAGATAAGGTGCTAGTTTATTGTTACCTTAGCCTAAAAAAATATGCACTATAAAGTTATTTTATGTAAAACCATCTACAACTTTACAGCATTATCTTTGAATACTAAAGAATTTATGGTACATCTTTTGGACTCAATATGCAAAGGCAGAAATATAAGAGACAAACAAGTACAATGCTACAATTGTTTTGATCATAAAAATAAATAAGTATCTAGAAGGACAAAGAGGGAAGACAAAGGTACTTAATAATCTTAAGAGTTATCATGAGCAAAAAACAAAACAAAAAATAAATTTCTAATACTTGGAGCAAAGTGGCTACTACATAGAGTTCTTTGCTGTTGCCAAAGAGACAGAAACTACAGTTGGTAGAGTTATAGGAAGGATTTAAGCTTTGGAAGAATTGTACTAGGTGAAACAAAAGTTCATTCTAGCCCCCAAAGGCTAAGTATCTATTCCTGGCTTGGTATGATATTTAAACATGTTGCAGAATAGAGAATATCCTCAGGTATTTGAACTGAAAACAAAGTAAGGGTTATTAACATATTTATCCCACAAGGGTCAGTATTTTTAAAACTGACTAAATTCTCATATATCTCTCCCTGCTTCAGAGTATTATATCTCCTGCCATATATGAATAAAAATTGGCATGTGCCATGTCAAGTCAAGAAACAAATGTTGAAGGATGGAGTGTCAATCTGGGCAAACTTTGAGTTAAGTCTGTGAAGAGGACAAAAACAAAGCATCAGGAGAGATGTCAGTAGCTGATAACTATATCCACGAAAATAAGACAGACTAGGCAGAGTTCTAAGTGGCCAAAGTTGTATTCACAATACAGGTTTTTCTCTTTGTCACAAACCTTCCTTTCTGAGTAAAAAATAAATAAAAATAAAAATCTACACCATTTGTATTTGAAGCCTCCTCAACACCAATTTCCAATTATTTTAACAATTCAAATTGAGTAGGGGGATGCTTTTATCCACATCTTTAAAATTTTCAAAACTTCTATTCCTTTATGATCACTACCAAAAGATATGGAAACTTTGAAATATCAATTCAATTCACCAAAATATTACTTCATACTCCAGAGAAAGTACAGCCATCAGAGCACATATCCAGTGAGTGATTAAAGGTAAAGTGTAGGTAAAGCAACTAAGTATTTCACCAAACAAAAAGTATTTGTTACTCAAATTGGAAACTTCTAAACTTTTTCTCATCTCAACTCTTTTGGTTAGAGAAGGTTAGTCAAGGCAGCTGCAATTAAAAAAGGGTATTGTTTACAATTAAGGACAGGTTTTGTTCTTTACCTTTCTAGTTATAACCTTAAGTATTTTGGGGGTCTAAAAATAGCTAAAGTTTATTCATTAATTTTCATCCCATTCTACTATGTAAGTATGAACACACACACACACACACACACACACACACACACACACACAGCTTTTGTATATAAGGGTATCAGTTTAAATACCATAAAATAGGGCTTCTTTTTCCTTCTCCAAATATAGACCTCAATAGAAACCTAATAAGTGAACTAAAATCAGGAAGTATTCCATTACTACTTATTAAGAGGTGAGAATACACAAAATATTGTCTCCTTTCAAACTGCAAATTATCTTCCTAAAAGATACTTTCAAGACCTGAAGCATAATTTTCACTCTATTTTAAACAGTCGTTATCAGTTTTAAGTTAAACTTATTTTTAGTAGTTCAATTAAACAAGAATCATTATTTTGGAATGTGGGTTACTTAAAAATTTTCTTTACAGAATTACAAAAAGGAGACACAGTGTACACTCTTAAAATTCAGAAATATAGTTCTTGTTTTCTCTTTTGTACGTTTTAAAAATGAAAAGTTTAAACCTTTCTAGAAAATACATGTGTATTCTTGTGATGACTTCATTTGGTCAACAGGTGAAAACAAAGTTCTTTTGGTTTTACAAGCTAAGTAATATGAAGTTACATGCACAAAGGAACTAAGACATTCAAATACACACTTTCAACCTGTTACCTACAGAGAATTGTCAGAGTTATTAAAGCATAATATATTAAACCACACAAGCCATTATGTTATTTTTAGGAATATCTCACAACTAAATTATTACATTTCTTTAGCTTTACTAAGCTGGGCTGAGATGTTTTATTTCCAATAACCAGTACGTCTAAAGGTAACAAGTTCTCATTTTTAATAAGACAAAAAAGGTCTATTGAAGAGATCCTAGAAAAAGCTTAGACAAAAATTACGCATTTCTAATTATAAAGAAACTTGAAGTGCAAATGAGCTTTTCATTTCCAAAATACCATCAAAGTTTACCTAGATCATTTTTTAAGCTAATTTCCGATGGAGGTTCCGAATCCATTGGCACGTTAATTAACGTATAGCACACATTCTCGGCAGCCGTCATGGTTTCCGGTGATAATCAACCCTGGATACAAGATTTAAGGATAAAAGATGCCAGAAAAATCTAGAAAAACAAATAGGATAGGATATCATTACAAGTAAAAAAATAAACACACAACCAGTAACTACCGTGAACTTCACTGTCTAAAGTTCATTCAGTTTAGCTTATGAGTTTTGAAGTATCGGAAGGGTTGGGTCAATGTATATTGTGTCCACAAAAACAGAGCCTAATATTTAAAAAACAACAACACACACACTCTTGTCACTTTCGACCTAAAGGTGTATTTTTCCGCCCTCCGCGACCCCGCCCGGGGTTTAGAACGCTGCTCTGCAGACCTAAGGCCCACCACCCAGGGACAGTGCGGGCCCCGCCCCACCGGGGAACAGAAGGGATTTAACGTAGCACACACTCCGAGCTGCTCCCGTTCACGGACCCGGTGCGCCATCCCCCGGCTAAAACCTGCAGGTGTTTCATCGCGTTTCACGGTGGGACCCGACGCCGCCTACGTGGGTCCCTCCATCGGTGCGCTGCACCCCCACCCCCTTCCCCGTCCCTTTCTTCCTGCAAAGCAAGCCCCGGCCTGGAATGGCGAGCCCGGGGCGGTGTGGGAGGGAGGAGACCCCAGGCCAGTACGCAGGCCGGGACCGGGCGTCCGGCCCCGAGCTGCCCAGACCCCTCGCCAGGCCTGGACACGAGCGGCCTAGTCTCTCCCGTTCCGCCACTCCCCAGAGAGAGCCAGTTCCTCCGACTCTCCCCAGCCCACCTCGCCTTTGGGACCTGGGGGCTCGTGTCCCGCTACCTGGCTCCGGGGGGGGGCGGGGGCAGCAGCTGGGGCAACCGCGGGACCGTCTACTAGGGCTCCAACCCCCAGCAGTAGCGGCGGCTCCGCAGAGTCCTTGGCTGACGTGGAAGGGGGTGGGAAGACGACCCAGGCTCCGGCCACCTCGCACCTACGGCGGCTCAGAGAGGACACGCCGTCTCCGTCCTGCGGCTGCGCGCTGCCGGCAGTCCAACTTTCTCTTCTCTCGTTCATGGTTGGTTTAGGCCGCAAAAAGGACTCGAAACACGTATTTATTGTTTTCCCTATATGCCTGAATTAAGCGCTGGGGTCATTTAAACGCTATTTAGGATTTGTTTCTTATTCCAGGAATTAAAACAGCCAAGGGGAGGAACTTTGGAGAGGGGACACACACATTTTGCACAGGGCTGTGTGGTCCAGTGGAAAAGAGCACAAGATTGGGAGCTGGAAACTCTTTTCTAGTTCACTCACTAATAAACTGGGAAAATAACGAAATGTTTTTCGGGTCAGTAACTTAAGTTCTTCCAATAAGGAACACTATATTATGTGAAGATCCATTTCAGTTCTTAACATCTGCAGTCATCTGAATCTTTGTCTCTGCGTTTAGGCTGGAGTTGCTCGACATCAGAATCGCACTTGAGATTTCTGGTCTTTTTTTTTTTTTTTTTTTTTTTTTAGTTACGGTCCCTTTCATGATCTTTTCTGAACACCCAGTAAATTATAAAATTTTTAATGCATAAATGGATTGACAGCCATTGTTTTAAAGGCTTTTTACCTATCTCCAAAGACCTAATTTATACAGACAGCTATAGCAAGCCAAAGCACCTTCGATTTTGCACATTTGAGGGGCCGTACCCCTGCCCCGCTCAAAAAGTGTTTTCTGGCCAATTATTAAGTTTTAAAAAAAAAATGAAGCCTTAAGCAATATATTGTGAATACCAAGAGGTCTGACAAAACCCGCCCTTATTGACAGGTAACCTCAGTTTGGAAGTTAGAACACAGAGTGCTAGCTTCATCTATCTGGAAGGCAGCTATTTTGATATTTCCTCTTTTTGAACCATCAAGCAAAAAATGTTATTGAGCACCCAAAATATATCACAAAAACCTCACTTAAGGTCTGCACTTAAAATTGTCATAGTATTTTCTGAGTGCTCCTCAAACCCTGTGCATTAATTTTTGATTATTTTTTAAAAATATTTTTTATTGATTTCAGAGAGGAAGGTAGAGGGAGAGATAGAAACATCAATGATGAGAGAGAATCATTGATTGGCTGCCTCCTGCACGCCCCAAACTGGGGATGGAGCCCGCAACCCCGGCATGTGCCCTTGACCGGAACCGAACCCAGGACCATTCAGTCCGCAGGCTGACGATCTATCCATGGAGCCAAACTGGCTAGGGCTGCATTAATTTTTTAAAAACTGTTTTGAGATCACTGTAGAGTGACATACAGAAATCCCATGTACTTTCCACCTGGTTTCTTCCAATAATATAACACCTTGTCTAATAATAGTAAAATAGCAAATCCTGGAAATTGACATCCATACATGTCACTAGTTTTGTTGTTGTTGTTAATCCTCACCTGAGGGTATTTTTTTTCCATTGATTTTTAGAGAGTAGAAGAAAGGGCAGGGGAGAAAACCACATTGTCTCCAGCACATGTCCTGGCGTAACCCTTTCGTTGCATAAGCCCACACTTCAACCACTGGGCCACACTGGCTAGGGCACGTTTCACCGGTTTTACATGCACTCATTTGTGTATTTAGTTACCATGTTTAGATTCATGTGATCACTACATCACGATAAGGTACAATTCCATTTCAAGGATCATTCCTATCCTTTTATAATCACAGCCACTTCCCTGCATAACCCCTGGCAACTACTAACCTGTTCTCCATTCTATAATTTTGTTATATCAAGGATGTAATATTAACCATACCAGTTGCCCTGGAGACTCCATTGTATTACAGAATAAAATTTGAGGCTTACCATGACTAAATTAAGTCAACTATTAAATATGAAAAAAGGCAAAGAAAGTGATGTTCTAGAAAACCTCATTTAAGGTCTGCACTTAAAATTGTCATAGGCAGTGTTTATATTGTTGTATATATTTAACTACAGGTTGTTGAGCAGAACTTTACACACCCTAATTCTTCCTGATTTATTTTTAAAAAAATGCTTGTATTGAATTTTAGAGAAAGAGAGAATAGAGCTAAGACAGGTTTTGTTCTTTACCTTTCTAGTTATAACCTTAAGTATTTTGGGGGTCTAAAAATTATTTATTCATTAATTTTTATCCCATTCTACTATGTAAGTACACACACACACACACACACACACACACACACACAGCTTTTGTATATCAGGGTATCAGTTTAAATGCCATAAAACAGGGTTTCTTTTTCCTTCTCTAAAAATAGACCTCAATAGAAACCTAATAAGTGAACTAAAATCAGTATTCCATTACTACTTATTAAGAGTGGGAATACACAAGTAAAATATTGTCTCCTTTCAAACTGAAAACTATCGATGAGAGAGGAACATCATTGATCAGAATCAAGCTAAAAACTCCAGCCTGTGTCCTCTGTATCGAACCAGTGACCTCTTGGTTCCTGGGTCAATGCTCAACCCAGCCAGGCTCTTCCTGACTTGTTGTAACATGCATTTTTGTTTGGGGACTTATTTTTACTCTAGTATGTAATTACATCATTTTGATTGCTTTTTAAATTATAAATTATTTGAGCAAGGACCTTGTCATATATCAAGAATCATAAAAATTTACATGTCTAGGAAATTAAGGCCTAGAAAAAAAGGGAATTATCCCAAATTGCAAAAAGGCCAAACACTGCAAAAGCTGGGACTAGAACCTGAATCCTGCCACCAATTTTATTGACTCTTATTTTTAACCATACCAGTTCTTCAAAGATGCACATATAGATGCTTAATAAATTCCATGTGAATTGAATATTATCTATATATCAAAGTGACAGTTTCTATGTAAAGACTTTAGGAATTATTTAAAATTAACACAGAGCAAATGAAATAACTGAGTATAACAATTAGACAAAACATGAAAAGGCATCACAATTAATTCTGTACAATGGGGTTGAATATTATTAGAATGAGGAAAATTTTAAGTTCTAAAGTCAGTGTATAAGACTAAAATTATATATTGAAAAAAGTTACTAAAATTGACCCTAAAGCACAATACAGATCAGTTTTTTTTTTCAACTGAATGCCAACCAAGTAATTGGTTTACATTTAGAGAACAGTGTACAAAAATGATGCACACACAATCTTTAAACAATATAATCACTTAACAAAGGCTCACGCCAGAAAAGGCACAGAAGAGAGCTGAGGAAAGATCAAATTATGAAATTTCCCACTTACTCTCCCTCCACCAGATTATACACCAATTGAATCTGAAGGCATGTGGGAGGACTCCAACTCATTCAGCATTATTTTGTTTGTGGAAGTCACATGTGCTTGATACAGTATCACTGTTGTTTAAATGGCCACCACATTGTACTTGTGGCCTCATCCCAAGTTCAAATGACAGACTCCTGAGGCTACTCCAGAATCAACACCAACATCTCATACATTCCGATATTTAGTCAGAGGTCTTTCTCTAAACAAGGTTGCCAGTTTTTCTTAATCACTCTGCCCTCAAGAATTCACAGAGAGATTTGAACCTACTAACACTTTTAAGTTTTGGGCAGCCCTGGCCAGTTTGGCTTAGTGGATAGAGCCTCAGCTTGCAGACTGAAGGGTCACAGGTTCGATTCCAGTCAAGAGCACATGCCTGGGTTGCAGGCTTGATCCCCAATAGGGGGTGGGTAGGAGGCAACCTATCAATGATTTTTTCTCATCCTATATAATAACCGATATAATAAAAGCCTAATATGCAAATTGTTCAACCAGGAATGGAACCTGTGACCCTTTGGTCTGTGGGCCATCGCTCTAACCACTGAGAAAAACTGCTCAGGGCCAAAGTATTTTCTTAATTAGGGCTAAATAACTTGTCCAAAACCAATAGCAGCTAATTACTCAAATTAGGTCTAAAGTCCAAGTTCCCTCCAGAAAGATATGAATCTTAAAAGATAAAAATTGTTTTTGCAGTACTGTTTCTTGCTACATAGCTCACAGGATAATGGAAAGCAGACTAAAGATTATGCCAGAATGTGGCTGGGGAGGGATAAGCAGAAATGAAGGTTTCAGATTAAAATTTCCCTTTTGTTACTGTTGCAAAAAATTCCCTACATGAGACCAGAGGTATCACTACTGCCATCTGTTGGTTGGGAAAAAACCCACACCACTTACCTGTGAATATTCTAAACCAAATCTCCATGAATTCTCATGCAGCCAGTCCATACACTGGAAAATTGGTTTAAGGCTGTGATAGATAATAGGTATTATTTTCCCCCACCACTAAAAATAAGGCAATTTATTTTACAAACATGGTAAATGACTACATGTAATCTCAGACTACTATTTATATAGTTGAAACTATTTAAAAAACAAACAAAAAACCAATATACCAGATGAAACAATTTTATTTCACAGTTGTATTTAAAACCAGAAAGACACCATGTTCTTCATATAAAAACATTAGTAAAGGCAACTGTACTTTCTAGAAAATGATTATATAGACCCGCTCCAAAAAAAAAAAAAAAAAAAAAGCATTCCATTATATGGTTTCAGTGAAGCTGCTTGCAATTCCAAACCTCACATCTGGACTGATTCCTAAAACATACCATTCCACCACTGCACCTTTTGGTTCAAAGTATAGATTTCTGTCATCAGTACATGTTCCTGCATTCTTACACATTTGCTAATACAAATATGGACTGGGGGATTATCACTTAATGCTCCATTGGTTCATCAGCCTTTTCTGCAGGTTCATCAGCAGGTTGAGCAGGCTTAAGAGGAAGAAAAAAGAAAATATGCAATATTACATTATAAAGAAATCTATGAGAAAAAGGGGTTAGGTATGTTTTCAGTTTTAGTTCATTGTCCTGTTGAAATTTCTAGACAAAGGTTATTGTTTTTTAAATAGATATAGTGTTATAGTTCTGAAAACCTAAGCATCATTGAACAATTCTAGCATTTTATCATAGTTTATCTTGCTCAAGAATAAAAAGCCTTCCAACAGCAGTTTCAATAATGCAAATCTTGCTTCTCCAAATACCAACAATACCCTTTCAAAATGAAAAGAAACTAATGCTGTAGAAGAAATTTCTGAACAGGACATTTTATTTTCAATAGCAAATAAAGCATATATAAATAGCAAATGTGCATTCTAAATATCCAATATAAAAGACCAACATTTAATATGAGATTCACCAACACGTCTTGATCCTTTCTCAGTATTTGTGAAGAGCTAACTTAGTTTCCAAAGCTGGCCCCCAGTTAATCTCTGTTCCCACTACTATGGACTCCTGGCTGGCCCTATGACTTGCTTTAGTCAACAAAATGTGCTGAAGTGATACTGTGCCAGTCCTGGGCCTCAGTCTTAAGAATGCCTAGCAGCTTTTAAATCTTTGTAAACTCTGAGCTGCCACCCCTGCTGAAGAGACCATTGGGAAAGAAAAGGCCCCAAGACTACATGGGCAGAGGCCCAGCCATTCCAGCAGAGGGCCCAGCCTTCTGTCTCTGTAAGATACCTAGAAAGTGTGAGTAAAGACATGAGTAAAACCATCTTGGACAGACTGCAATGTGTTCGAGACCCAAGTGAGACCAGCAAAAGAACATCTAGCTGAGTCCCAGTCAACCCACAGAATTGTGAGAAATATAAAATATATAACTAATCAAGCCTTTTTGTGTTTATGGAGACCAATTCCCCCTCAGTATTTTACTTTACTCAGCTTAGTTTTCCTATTGCCATATGAATTATGAGCTTATCTCAATAATTAAAGACAAAAATGGTAGATTTACACAGTTGTAGAAGGAACAGTTTACTATAGAACTAAAGCCTCTTGTGTCACGATCAGTTATATACCTGTGCCTTTCTCTGTGGTCTTTCTTCAAGGCCTTCCAGGAATGGAGACACATCATCATCATCATAAATCGTAAACTCCAAGTCTTTACCAACAATTCCAATGGACACATTCTGAGAAGAGGAAAAGGTAAAAATTTAAAAATCGAGAGAATTTAGGTTGAAAAATGCTTTTGATAAAACTAGAGGCGTGATGCATGAAAATTCGTGCAAGATTAGGCCTTCCTTCTCCTGGCTACCATTACCAGCTTCCCTCTGGCACTCGGGACCCAGGCTTCCCTCCAGCTGCCCCCAGGCACCCGGAACCCGGGCTGGCTTCCCTCCAGCCCTGGCTTCGTCAGGAAGGACATCCGGTCTAATTAGCATATTATCCTTTTATTATTATAGATTATAGATGTTGGGGGGGGGGGAAGCAGAATAAAAATTTATATAGCACTTGAATAAAACTTAACTAGTAAGCCCTTGTAATTTGCAATTTAAATACTCACTTTTGATTAATCATGAATAAACTCAAAATTTGCACATTGGCTCATAATAGAAATGTGCTGCAGACAAGTGGGAGGGAGCAAAACACTTAGCTAGGAAGTAAGCCTAACTCCTAAGAAATAATCAAATTTATCTCTCATATAAGTTAAGACATGATGGTTCTTACCAAGGAAACAGTAAGTTTTAGGATCTAAAGAGCTGAATATAGTGGGGGCTTGCAACTATTTTCTACATGGAAAAATTAGAGAGCAATGCTTAAAATGTTCAGTGAATGCTAAGCACTGCAAAATAGCTCCTGTAAATTAAAATTTTAGTGAAAATTGTAGGCATATGGATATAAAGGCCATTTTCTATGATTCAGTAAAAATATGAAATCAAGAAGCCAGATACCTGAGCTAACGTTTCCAAACTGTAAATGTCCAGTCTATACCCAACTTTTAAAAGTGATGGCATTATAGACATTTTAAACAAACTTTTAAAATTTAATGTACTTCCCTACTTTTTTTTATTTTTAGATTTTTAGAGGAAGGAAGGGGGAGGAGGGAAAAGAGAGAGTGAGGAAGAGAGAGAGAGAGAAAAAAAAGAGTGAGAGAAACATCAATGTGAGAGAGATACACTGATTGGCCTTCCTCTCGCATGCACGCTGACCAGGATTGAACCTGCAACCCAGGTATGTGCCCTGAACAGGAATCAAACCCGGGACCTTCCAGTGCATGGGATGATGCTCCAACCGAGCCACACTGGCCAGGGCTCCTAATTTTTTTTAAAAAGAGTATTATTTTTCTAACAGGAAAATTTATTTTAGAAAAAATTATGCAGGCTATAAAGTTTTCATATACATACTAAATAATTATCTAACCACTATAACAAAATGGATTTACAATATTCTGACTGATCTCACTTTAATAAATAATCATTAACTTCAAGGAGGCCTTTAATGGTTCCTGCATTGGGCTGTACAGGTCCCTAGATCATCCAATCTCCCATTCTCTTGGATAACTCTACCATTCCCCATTCTCCTTACAGATGAAAACCTTGCTATTTCACTGAGAAAATAAAAGCAAATTAAGAAGAGAACATTCACAAGCTCCTACAGAATCCACTCTTTCCTGTATCTGTGTCCCTACATTCTCTCCCTTCCTGTTACGGTGAATGAATCATCCAATTTCTTCTCTAAGATCTACCCTTCCACCTGTGTACTGTTCAAAGAAATTGGTCTAGCAGTTTTTCTCAAATTTCCCGTACATATATAGTTCCTTTTATACTGAATTATTCTCATGCAGCCGACATGCTATCATTTCTCCCATCTTAAAAAACCAAAATAGCCTGGCTGGTATGGCTCATTTGGTTGAGCATCATCCCATGCACCAAGAGGTCACTGGTTCGATTCCAGATCAGGGCACATGCCCGGGCTTGTGGGCTTGATCCCCAGTAGGGGGCATGCAGGAGGCAGCCAATCAATGTTTCATCAATGTTTCTATCTCTCTCCCTCTCTTAAAAAAAAAAAATCAATAAAAAGGTTTTTAAAAAATACAAAATAACCAAACTCCTTTTTTTCTCTTTTAGCCACCATCCCATTTCTCATACCCTTCAAAGAGCTGTCCATCAATTCCTCTTCTCCCATTCTGTCCTGATTCCATTCCTGTCAGGCTTTTGCCACACCATTAAGATTGTCTACTCAAGTCCCCAGAGACATAACTGCTAACCTAATGATTAATTCTCAATCCACATCTTCCTTGATCTATTAGCAATTTTTCATTTCCTCCTCCTTGAAATAGTTTCTTCATTTGCTTTTAAGGATGCCTCTTTTTCCAATTTTTCCTCCTACCTCCCTGGCCATCTTTTTCAGACCTTTTTCTAATACCTACTCACTTCTCAATCTCTAAAGGTTAGAGTGCCCTTGGCCCAGTCTTCAAACCTCTTGTCTAACTATTCAATTCCTTTAGCAATCTCATCCAGTCCAGTCTCTAAAAGCCATCTATAATAATAAAAGCGTAATATGCTAATTACACCAGACATCCTTCTAGACGACTTTCTGGATGAAGCTGGTGGCCGGAGGGAAGCCCGGGTCCTGGTGCTAGAGGGAAGCCGGTGCCGGCTGGGGGAAGAAAGGCCTACTCTTGCATTGGGCCTCTAGTTTCTCTAAGATTTGTAACTCCAGGCTAAACCATTCTCCACCAAAATCCCGGGGGTGCTCATCTGATAACTGCTTACTCTGTATAGCCAAATGGGCAAACAATAGGCATTTCAAATTTTATAGGTCCTAAACTAACTTTCTGATTTTCCTCCACAACTTCTACCCCAAAACCTATTTCTTCCCCTTTTTTATCCTTCTCAGTAAATCAAAAATATCTTTCTTTTACCGGGCCCCAAACTTTTAAGACATCCCCCCGCCCATCTCACCCTCACAACCATATTGTTAGCAAACTTTTTAGCTCTAATTTCAAAACATACCCAAAGTTGAACCCCTTCTCATCATCTCAAACTCTATGACTCTGCCTAATCTGCAACTATCTCTCACCTGAATTACTGTAACAGTCTTAAAAATATTCCCACCCATGCTCCCACTAGAATCTGTTCTCAAAATAGCAGCCAGAGTCGTTTAAAACCTAAATCAAATCATGGTGTTCCTCTGATCAAACTCTAACAGCCTACTCATAGTATAGTCCAAAGTACTTATCATAGGACATAGTCAATCCATTACCTAACTTCCTTTCTTCACTTCTTCTTGATCACTAACTCGAACACTATCAGCCTCCTTGTCTTGAATACTAGAAACATTCTGGACCCAAGGCCCTTGCACTTGCATTCCCTGGAATAAGCGTGCTCTAGTCATCTGTATGGCTCACTCACTCACTTCCTTTAGATCTTTTCCTCAAGTTCCACTTTCTTTTTTGTTTTTTAAATATATTTTTATTGATTTCAGAGAGGAAGAGAGACATCAATGATGAGAATCATTGATCAGCTGCCTCCTACAAATCCCACCCTGGGGATTGAGCCCACAACCCAGGCATGTGCCCTGACCAGAAATTGAACCGTGACCTCCTGGGTCATAGGCTGACATTCAACCACTGGCTGGGCTCTTTCTTTCTTTTAAAATTGATTTTTAGAGATAGAGATTTGTTGTTCCACTTATTTATTCATTCATTGGTTGATTCTTATATGTGCCCTGAGCAGGGCACATTCCACTTTCTGAGTGAGGCCATCCTTGACACCTATTTTAAATTATACCCACCATACCTCCTTCCTACATCCAATTGGTGATTCTTTCTCCTCTTACCCTGTTTCATTGTTTCTACAGTGTTACTATCTATATACTACATAACTTATGGGTACACTATCTCCTGCCACTTGGATATAGGTGTCATAAAAGCCAAGATGTATTATTATCCTATACTAGAAGCCCGGTGCACGAAATTCGTGCACGGCGGGGGGTTGTCCTTCAACCCAGCCTGTACCCTCTCCAATCTGGGACATCCCTCTCACAATCCAGGACTGCTGGCTCCCAACTGCTTGCCTGCCTGCCTTCCTGATTGCCCCTAACCGCTTCTGCCTGCCAGCCTGACCACCCCCTAACCACTCCGCTGCCAGCCTGGTTGATGCTTAACTGCTCCCCTGCCAGCCTGTTTGCCCCCAACTTCCCTCCTCTGCCAGCCTGGTCACCCCTAACTGCCCTCTCCTGCAGGGTGGATCACCTCCAACTGCCCTCCCTTGCAAGCCTGGTCCCTCTCAACTGCCCTCCCTTGCAGGCCTGGTCCCTCACAACTGCCCTCCCTTGCAGGCCGGGTGCCTCACAACTGCCCTCTCCTGCTGGCCATCTTGTAGTGGCCATCTTGTGTCCACATGGGGGCAGGATCTTTGACCACATGGGGGCAGCTATATTGTGTGTTGCAGTGATGATCAATCTGTATATTACTTTTTTATTAGATAGGATAGAGGCCTGGTGCACGGGTGGGGGCCAGCTGGTTTGCCCTGAAGGGTGTCCCTGATCAGGGTGGGGGTTCCCTTGGGGCATGGGGTGGCCTGAGCGAGGGGCCTGTGGTGGTTTGCAGGCTGGCCACGCCCCCTGGCAACCCAAGGGGAGGCCCTGGTATCTGGAATTTATTTTCCTTCTACAATTGAAACTTTGTAGCCTGGGGCGGCAGCCATTTCTGTGGCAGTTAATTCACCTTCTACAATTGAAACTTTGTAGCCTTAAGCGGGTGAGCCCGGCCAGGGTGTGTGGAAAGCTTTGCTTTCCCTGTTGCCGCCGGCAACCCTGGCCTGCTCTCTCAAGCTCCATTCTGCCGCCATTTGTTTGAATTTGTTTACCTTCTATAATTGAAACTTTGTAGCTTGAGTGGAGGCTTAGCCCTGCAACGGCTATGGAAAGCTTGGCTTGCTCTGTTACCTGGGAAACCTTGCTCTCTGTGGCTGTAGCCATCTTGGATTGGGGTTAATTTGCATACTCGCCCTGATTGGCTGGTGGGTGTGGCTTGGCTGGTGGGCGTGGTTTATGTAGCAGAGTGATGGTTAATTTGCATATTACCATTTTATTAGAGAGGATAATAAAAAGGTAATATGCAAATTGACCCTAATGGTAGTAAGACAAGAACAACTGCTCGACCAGTCACTAAGAGGCGCACTGACCACCTCTTGGTCCCTTTCCTCGGCCAGCAGGCCCCCATCACCCGATGGCGAACACGGAACCAGGGGTGGGTGGCGAGGACATGGGCAGCACCAGGCCAAGGCCCCTGACATGCCATTCACCCCACACACAGAGGGCGACCCATGGCTGGGGCGGGAACGGCCAACTTCTCAGTCCTTCCCCACAGCCGGCAGGTTCTGATCACCCAATGGCGAACAGGGAACTGGGGGTGGGTGGCGGCAGGGCCAGCTGCTGGCAGCCAGAGAAGATGGCCCTGATCGCAGGCCAGGCCTAGGGACCGTATCCATGCCCAAATTTCATGTGCCAGGCCTCTAGTGCTTACTATATTTTCAATGTTTAGTGCCTGCATGTGGGATGTGCTTAATACATATATTTGTCAACTAAATTAGTAATATACAGATACTCCCATCTACTGAAAGAATAAAGAACATTCTATACCTGACCTATTGGCTTTATAAAAAAAAAAAAAAAAAGTTCAAAAATAATTTCAAAATCAGATCACTAAATGAAAAGCTTAAAAAAAAGAATGAGCCAAGGCAACCATCTCCCAAAATAAAGAACTGTAAGCATACATTCCTCTATTACTTAAATTTATGCAATTAATGATTAAACTGTAATGTTAGTATCTACAATTGGAAAACATGGTATTTACCTTTGTAGTTAGGTCTTGTTCTGCCGGAAGTGTCTCTCTTAAAGCACGCAGACCATGCTTAACCAGTTCATTCAAATTGCCTATATATAATAAATTAACAATTATTTCTTAATTCCATTAAATATATCACAATAAAAACAGCCAAAAGTTTAATGTTTAGCCCTATAATCTTCTAGTAATGATAACATTGCTGATTATTGTTTTATTTAGTGAGGACACATGGTTTGTTACTGAATTTGACTTTTCCTTATGCTAAGCTAAATCAAAATCCTGATTCACAAATGTAAAGCTCAAAGGCTTGTAGCAAAACTAGACAGAGACATCACAAGAGAATAAAACTACAGGTCAATTTGTCCTAAGAATATAGACAAAAAAAACTCAACAAAACACAGCAAACTGAATCTAGAAACATTTATATGTTTATATAAGCACTTATACATATAATTTATATTATACACTATGACCAAGAGGGATTTCTCCCAGAAATGCAAAGATGGTTTAACATTCAAAGTCAACTAATGCAATATACCACAATAGAATGAAAGGGGAAACCCACATGATCACCTCAATAAATGATTTAAAAAGCATGTGTTAAAATTCAAGACCTTTGCATAAGCAAAGCACTTGAAAACCTGCCCTATCATCTCATATTTTTTACAATATATTTTTATTGATTTCAGAGAGGAAGGGAGAGGGAGAGAGAGAGAGATAGAAACATCAATGATGAGAGAGAATCATTGACCAGCTGTCTCCTGCATGGGGATCGAGCCCGCAATCCGGGCACGTGCCCCTGAGTGGAACTGAACCCAGGACCCTTCAGTCCGCAGTCGACACTCTATCCACTAAGCCAAACCAGCTAGGGCCATCTCACATCTTTTACCTTTCTTCCCTACAGCTACACTGAGTTTTTACTTGTTTATGCAGAAATGTCTGTGTGGCTAAAAGCAAGAACAGAGCCTAGGAAGGTAACAGTTGCAAACAGTGTTAGGGGCACACTTCAGAACAACTGAATCAAGTCTTCAAGGTTGGGGACACATATTTGTATTTGAAAAAGTCCTATTAGTGAATGTAACTACTGCGGTAGTTAGAAGGGCTAACAACTAGCATGTATAACAGAAATAATAAACACTTCACAGGCTTAATTTTTTAAAAAATTCTTACTGTAAGACTGGTAGTTTTCTTCATTTAGGAAGCTGTGTTAATTCATTATATAAAGACTGGAGGGGGCAAATAAAAATCACTTACACTCCATAAACTCAGACATATGTCTCTCCAAGTAAGTACGAGCTGATTGAGAACGGGCTCCAATGGACATAGCTCTGCAGTCAAAATAGTTAGCTGACGGACAGGTTTGGAAAATATGAGGGCCCATATCCTACAAATGGGGGGGGGGGGGGGGAGGAGAAACACCACATAATTCATGATTTTCATTGAGCTAAAAATTAGAAAATTTCTAGTCAGTTTTTAAAAAATCATTAAAATGTAAAAAATACTCTGTGAACTTACATCGTAACCAGCAATAAGCAGTCCAACACCATATGGTCTTCGGCCATATCTTTGTGTTGGTATCTGGGTCTCTTAAACTAGTTAAAGAGCCTGTTCTAACAAGAAATAAAATACTATCTTTCTTTTCAAATTAAACATTATTAACAAAGAACTTTGATTTTTTTAATTTCTGCATAATCTACCATTGGAAGAAGAAAACAGAGCAATATTTCTCTGGCCTACTATTTAAAAAATGCTCAACTATCCACCAAAAAATGTTCAACTATTCACAAAATGTTTTCTTCTCATAAAGAGAATTTCATTTGTTTTGGATATAAGCAGTCAAGAATATTTTTAGGACATCCAGAACAAAAAAACAACAACAACGTTTAAATCTCCTCTTGGTTAGTTTTACTGAAATTGAACTTATCTATGTCTGCAAAATATCAATTGCTTATAAGGGCTAATGATAGAGCAAACCAATTCCATATTTTAGAACCCATTCTTCCATAGTAAAAGTTCCCCTACTTCTCTTTCTAAATTTTAAACATTGTTATTGAAAACTAACCTTTTCCTGCAATATTACCTATGTTATACACTACAATATTTCTAATAACTAACATAAAGGATTAACTATCAAAATTCTTTCAAGTTCATGTCCAAAATTCTAACATAAAAAGGATACTGCTTCCAATTAGAGCTACGAGACGAGACACAGGAAGAGGTCTGTCAAATACAAATCTGGAATCCAAACACTCCTGGCGCATAAAATTACTAAAAAAGAAACAAGAAAAATTAGTAATTTCAAATCACAGAGTTATTCAAATCTAATTAAGTAGTTTGATTTCATTTTGCTTTCTTCCAAACACTTACATGGATTACATTCATATTAAGTGAACCAGAAAGACATGGAAGGATGCGTTTTTATACCAAACTCTGGGGGTAGGGGAGTACATGAAGTTTAAAAACACAACAACAAAAACCCTCACACAACTAAAATATTCCTTTAGAAAACCTTTGTTTCAGGGCACTTTATAGAATAGAGAGAAGGCTGAGCGAGAGAAAAAGAACATTCTCTCTTCTCTTATCCTTCCCACTATCAAAAAGATTATCTTGAATTCTGTCTTTAGCCAGGAACAAGTTTACTGTTTTTTCTTGAAAACTAAAATTTCCCCAATAGAGCAACTGCAAAAAATAGAATCCATACTAAGATACTGTTACTTGTTCCTGACTATTGAATCTCACCGCTAAATCTGACAAGATTCAAGCATGTCTGACATTGGGGAAAGGGAATTCATGCCTAACTATAAAAGCCAAGAGGATAAACAACAGATATCCGCCTTTCTTTCTGTGTTGCTTTGTCCAATTTGTGTGCATGTCACATCTGATGATTAAATGCTGACTGTAGGAACCAAGCTCTTCGCTCAGTACTTTATTTAAGTCCACTTCCCAAGGCTGTCTCAGACTGCACTGCCCCAATGTTGCATGTACTAATCACATGTGACTACTGAACACTTAAAAAGTAGATGGTCTAAATTGAAATGTATCATAAGTACTAAATACACATGAAATTTCAAAGACTTAGTATAAAAAACAATGTAAAATATCTCAGTAGTTTTTATACTGATTACATGTTGACATGATATTTTAGACAGATTGGGTTAAATAAAATGTTTGACAGTGAAATATATTTTACATTTTCAAGAACTGCCAGAAATCAATAATGTTGTCACTATAGAACAGATACCTGGATAACTTACAAATCTTAAACATTAGCATTACTATTTCCCCTTAGTGGTTATATTCTTTCTTCCCTATTTAAGTCACAGACTTAAACATATTAGTTTTGGCTTATTACCTCCCATATCCCAATACACACACTCACATATTACCTGAAGGTACTGTTAAGTGCTCTACATATTAGGCTCCTTAACAATAACCTTGAAAAAAATAATACTAAAAAAACTGAGAGTTTAAACAACTAGCCCAATCTCAGATACTAAGTGTATAGGCGGGAAGTAAACTCATTCTGTGTGATTTCAAAGCCCTAGCTCTTCATTTACATAATGCCTTTCAACTAGAAATAATTTTCATTTCCTTTGGACTCCCACAAACATCTACCTATTGCTCTCCACTTTCTACCTTTCATTATAGATCTATATCCGATTCACCTGTGTATACTACGAAGTAAAAGTTTTTCAAAAAATAAATTCTGGTGTATTAAAGAAAGCAAGGGTAGTTCGGCTATTTCTCAGAAATCAGACAAAAGTTGTCAAGCTCTTCTTAGACAAAACATCATCTCAAACAATATACACTGAGTTACTAAGTTTCACATTATTCAGGGATTTCTCAAATGTGCTAATATGCTTAATTCTATTTGTTACTATTATAGGAATCAAGAAATGGAATACTTAATAACTGAGCCCAAATCCACTAAGGTATTCACAATCATAACTTATAAATACGCTGGTAGAGAACTCTCTAACATATCTTAACTTGTTCTTCTCTAGAAATGAAATCAATGATAAATCAAAAGGGATGTTGCTTTTCATGATCATACTCACCATAGCAGTCTAGCATCAGCAGTAAGTCCCGCAATTGAAATACCAATATGGTTGTCAACATGGAGAATTTTTTTCTGATGAGCGGCAAGCTCTGACTGTGCTCTCTAAATATAGACATTATAAAACATACAAACAAGTTTAAAATTTTATTATCTATACAGTGAAACTTACGCTTGATAGTCCTGTTTTTCTAAACGAGGAAGATACACTTATTGCTTTATTTACTTACCTTCAATGCAACCAATACTGCATGGGTTTTTGATTTCAGACCAACTGTGGCTGAACCTTGTTTGACAGCTTCCATTGCATATTCAATTTGATGAATCCTGCCCTAAAGAAAAAAATAACAAAATATCTTAAGAGTCATCTTACAAGATTCTTTTATAAATTTAAAATTAGAGTTCCCAAATCTCAGGTGAGCATAGTTAAATCTCAAATGATTATTTTTAAACCAGAAAACCTATTTTAATGATAAATTTAGGGCCCAGGAATGTCCAAAGTTATTCTATCCCATTTTCTCACAGCCTACAATCTCTTGAGTTTCTAAACATACTGCAGCCACCAAAAGCCACTTCATAGAAATTGTATAAAACATTTACCTGAGGGCTCCAAACAGTGACATCATTGTCATACTGGTTGCGAAACTGAAAGTAAAAGAAAACAGACCTATTAATATAAGAACATTACAAATCCCAACTCTTAACTAGCTCTATTATTAAAGAAAAAAATGTTTTCCTGTCCAGCTGGTGTGGCTCAGTAGTTGAGCACTGACCTATGAACCAGAAGGTCACGGTTCGATTGCCAGCCAGGCACATGCTGGGATTGCAGGCTCAATCCCAGTGTGGGGCATGCAGGAGGCAGCTGATCAATGACTCTCTCTCAACATTGATGTTTCTATCTCTCTCTCCCCCTTAATCTCTGAAAGCAATAAAAATATATTTTGTAAAAAGTTTTCCCATCTGTTCCCATTCAACATTAATACAATGCTGTTAATACAATCTTATTGTAAGATTACTACTGTCTGTACTTAGTTGCAAGCCAATTCTACATATACCATGAGCGAGTGGGGGAGGGAGGAAGCAGATCTAGATGGGTCCTATCTTCCCAACTTCCAATCCTACCAAAGACCATAGCACTCCTTTTGGGTTCAGTCAATTACATAAGTTCATGTGTGTCAACTTTCCTTCATATCTTTGCTTATGTTCTACCCTTATACCAGCTTTAATAAATAATCAAAAGCATTCCTTTTTGAAAATTTAGCTCAAAGGTCTATCTCTTGAAGTTACTCCATCTTTTCTTCCAACATTCCCCCAACACATACTCCCACCAGTTTTTTACCTCACATCCTTTCTTCCTTATATTATGAGTAGGGGCATGTCTATTCTATCTTTGAATGCTCACCATACTTAAAATAGTGCCTTGTAGGTACAGACATTCCTATTGAATGAATGAACACAAAAGTGTCCTCAGGAAGGTAGAAGTGGACACAAATAGCTACAGCGACAGAACCATGACTGCTTTAATGACGGTATTAAAAGGAAGTCTACCAGAACAGTCCTTGAGAGAATAATCATGCGGGTGAACAGGTTGAATACTGGAAGCCCCGAGACCCATGTTGTAATCCTGATAACATCACATCTCCTCCTCTCAGCCTTGGTTTACTCATCTGTAAAACTAGGTGACTGGACAATGTGACTGAAAATGGCCTTTTCTCCTGGAGTTCTAGGGGAGAGGGCAATTAGATGGACACAGCAGGAAAATGCACGCGGTACCGGAACCCAAACCCTGGGGTCAAGTCCGCAATAGCAGTACCAGGAGGCCTCCAACTCAAATCCCTGTTTTCTCCTCCCTTTTCCCCCCCACGCAGAGCACGAGGGACCACTCAGTACTGCTGCTAAGTATCTACTACACTGAATTTGAAGGGCGAACTAGGCTAGTTCACGGAGGAAGTAGCGTCTGAGGCCCGGCAGAAAGTGAAACAAACCCGGGATAAAGGCCGCCCCGACTCCCGACCGCCCCTCTCCCGGCCAGGCCGGAGATGCTGAATCACTGCCCGAACCCTCGCGTCGTCTCTGGTTTCCGCGCCCCGTGGCCCCCGGCCCCGCTAAGAATTGACTGGAGACGCGGCTCGTCACCGGCCAGTTAGCGGACCTCTGCCCCAACCCTCCCCAGGCTTGGAATCCAACGCACCATGGTTCCGACGCGGCCCTTGGCTGCCCGCTCCTCCTGCAAAGCTGCCGATCCAGGAGCGCTGCCGAAACTACCGCTCGGCGATCTGCAGGGAAGCCTACGTCATTTTGACGGCAGAGGCGCAGGGCCGAGCATTCTATCCCAGAGACATCGATCGGCTCCCAACGCTTCCCCGCCCTCGGGGCGCTGACGTTCGGAGGTGGGCGGGGCCTCGGAGAAGGTGGCCCTGAGATTGGCGGGAAATCCCGGGCCGGAGGGTCCGCGGCCCCCGAAGAGCTGCTGGGCGGCCAGTACCAAGTTACGCTGCCTCCATCCTCGCGATTTACCTGTGTGTTGCAGATACCTCCAGTTTCTCACTGGCCCGGCCGGATGCCCCGGACATCGCTCGGGAAGACCGCTGCGACTCGGGTGATGGAGTGTGCAGCTCAACCTCTCAGTTTACCATCCACAGAGAGTTGGTGGGTTGTGTGACTGGGAGAAGAACGAGACTGCCACGAGAAAGGCCACAAAACAATGGCCCGTCTTCTGGGTCAACCGCAATCCTCTGACTGGAGTATGTTGTCTGTGTACATGCTTTTCTTTCCACGTTGGAATCCAAAAGGAGAACGCATCTGTCAAGGCCTGTTGTCATTGGTCATCGTCATTATTATTGGTTTCCTCCCACCAGACTGAACTTTTTGAGGGCATTAATGTCTTTCTGTGCGCTCCCGCTCCCCCCCCCCTCCCCCGCCCCCAAACCAAGCCTGGTTCCTGATTGATGAGGTCACTGAGAAAAAAATGGACACTTTCTTCAGAAATACGTATTTTCTTTTTTGAGAGCATTAATAAGTCCCTAAGATTAAATAGTTGAGGACACTGCAAGCATTTGGCAACCTAACATCTACCGACTGCCAACGATGACTTATTTTCTTTATAATGAAGAAAGGATGAGTGCCTAGACTCAGGTAGGAGTTGGAAGGATCCTTAAGGAGGTCTGGCTGGTATGGCTCAGTGGTTGAGTATCCACCTATGAACCAGGAGGTCATGGTTCGATTCCCAGTAGATCCCCAGTGTGGTGTGTGCAGGAGGCAGCTGATCAATGATTCTCTCTCATCATTGATGTTTCTCTCTCTCCCTTCCTCTCTGAGATCAATAAAAATATAATTTAAAAAAGGAAAGGATCCTTAGGATGTGAGCTTTGAAGATGAAGTAACACTCAGATCACTTAAGTTATTTGTTCAAGTTTGGGACAATTGAGTATCACTCTTTTAAACACTTTCACGTATATTTTGGACATTTTTCCATGTTAAACATTTTCCAGGTTAAACACAGCTTCCTAGTATTCCGCCTTATGTCCATATATTTTATTTACCGAAGTCTCTATTTAATATTTAAGTACCCCTTCTCCCAAGCAACTTATTTATGAGCTGTTTGATATATTTTTTTCATGTACATCTCTGTTCCCTTCTTTAGAATCCTGTATAATAAAAGCTTAATATGCAAATCGACCAAACAACCGAACAGCAGAACGGCCACCCAGACGACCATCTGGATGACCATCCGGGATCACGCTATGACACCCACTGGCATCAGGCCAGCCAAGGCGGGAGTGATGCAATTGATTGGGGGCCTGGCTATCATCCCATGATCGACCCACAGAAGGAGGCCCAGGCCACTGACCAATGGGCTGCAGCGGGTGGGCAGTGCCTCCCTCTATGGGAAGCCTGGGTCCCGGGTGCCAGAGGGAAGCCAATGCTGGCAGCCAGGGGAAGGAAGGCCTACTCTTGCACGAATTTCGTGCATCGGGCCTCTAGTAAATTCATAAAAATGGAATTGCAGAGTCAAATGAAATGGTATTTCTAAGGCTTCTGATAAAAAGTGCTCATTGCCCTCCAGAAATGTTTTACCAATTTACTCTGAACAATAGTACATGAGTGTCCTCCTCCTTAAATTCAACAATATTAGTTGTCATTTTTTAAAAATCACTGTTAATTTAGTGGATTAAAATAACAGATTTAAATTAACAGATTTTTCTCTTTTGTTTCTCCAGCACCTAGCACAATGCCTGGCACATACTAACTGCTTAATGAGTATTACTGAATGAATAGTACACTTAAAAAGTATGGCCGTCTTTTCTTTTTTGGAAATTGTGCATTCTTGTTTGTTTGTTTGTTTGTTTGTTTGTTTGTTTTTAAATATATTTTTATTGATTTCAGAGAGGGAGAGAGAGATAGAAACATCAATGATGAGAGAGAATCATTCATCGGCTGCCTCCTGCACTCCCCCTACTGCGGATCGAGCCCACAACCCGGGCATGTGCCCTTGACCGGAATCAAACCCGGGACCTTTCAGTCCACAGGCCGACGCTCTATCCACTGAGCCAAAGTGGACGGCCATCTTTTCCTATATATAAGTAATGATCTGTATTGTTTTCAACAGTTGCATAGTATTCCCTTGTGTAGAAATCTAATAAATTACTTAATTATGGGTGGCAATTAGATTATTTCCAAGTCTCCACTATTATAAAAATACTATATAATGAATATTTTAATCCATACATTGCATGGTACCAAAGATTGATATCTAAAACTTGTTGTTTTTAGTACTCTTCTAGTAGAATTTTTAAATTTGAAAATATTTACAGTAAAATTGTAGAATTGCTTGCACTTTAATGTGACCATGCTAGATATTCTCTGTTACCTCTATGTATCTACTTCACCCTTTAAGGATTACAGCAGCAATGTCCCTTCCTCTCTGGCTTCTGGTTAAGCTCAGCTGATAGAGGGTGCCAACAGGAGATCAGAAGGCAGTAGGAGATAAAGTATTTATTACCCCTTCTCTCTCCATGTTGGCACCAGGTTGGCAGTGGTATGGCATCATCTCTTGCTATTTTCCTACCCACATTCTGATTATACTCCCTTCAGTAGCCCCTTTTGAGTGTGCCATCTGTTTCTTGCTGGCACTCTGACGGATACAATAATATTTTATATTTTTACAGTGTGCAGGTGGTCTCTAATACTTTTTTTTAATATGAGAAAACCCTGTTATCTTTTCTTGATGTTTAGTGTATATTATGCTTCTAGGAACAATATTAGTAGGTCTAAAACAGCTGGAAAATAGAACCTAAGATTATGATATATGCCCTTCCCTGTTTTGTACCTGCTCAGATATCTAAGAAAAAAATCAGTTTGCAGTTGTTCTTATAATTCTTTTCCATTATAAAAGGAATATACATTTATTTTTTCAAATGCACCATATGAGGAATAATCCTGTCATCCAATAGGTAGAGGAAATCACAGTTAAAATTTTAGTGATTTTTTTCCCCCTTACAACAATATCTCCTTAAAGAATGGAAGGAAATTATCCTGAGAATATATTTTCCAGTATTTATAATTTGTAATATATTGTCTGTATATACATTGTGGGTGAGACTCTTTCTCCATAGAAAGAAAGACTGCATTTCTTTATATCAACTTGAATCTAACCCTGAGCTATCATCCTGCCATGCTGGTGGAAACTAAATCTCTATTATTATTGAGCATTTCCTCTCCATATAGGATTGTACAAAGTTACTAGGGCCATAATCATTGTGGAAATATCTGGGATTACCTAAAATTATTTGATCACCTTTACACATTGATTTACTGCTGAAATTCCCTTTTATGTGCCATCTTCCCTTCAGGTCTGATGACTCCAATATTCCTTTCCCATCGTTGGAATTCAACAGTCTGGAATCAAGTGAGTGAATCTGGCAGCCCCTGCACCCAGGTGCAGCCTTCATCTCTGGGGTTGTGCCACCATCCTCTGCTCTGTCACAGAGCTAACCAGAAGTCTTAGCTGTTCACTTAACCAATGGGCTACAGACTTCTAAACCTCTCTTCTACCTCACCCTTAAAGGCATTCCTCTCATTTCAAAAGACAAGGAGAGCTTATGTTGTCTCCAAGCAGCTTTTGATTTTTGCCTTATAAAAACCTGAGATCCAGATACCTGCTTGGATGGGGGCGAGGGGCGGGGGAATAGAGAACATGTAGAATTAATATCTCAACAAAATAAACTGCCACAAAAATTTGTATCAAAATATATATGCTTATTTTAATCTACTCTTTAATTTAAACATTATACCACAAATGTTTCTTCATGTCACATGCTTTTAAATATCTGCATAATAGTAAGGTATTCCATCATATAAGTGGATCATAATTTATTTAATTAACATTTGATAGCCTTTAGATAGCTCACTCTAGTCTAAAGCTAGCCTTGTTTGTATCCACTCCCACCTTATTCCCTCAGTGTGTGACCAAAAGAGAGGCCTGTACAAAAGCTATTGGCATACTGAAGTTGTTTAGAAATATTTTTCCAGAAATTAAGCAATTGTTACAGAATGTCATCTAGATAGTTGAGTAATAATGAATATTACATGTCCATGTGAAAATTTTAACTTGGCTCTTCTTAGAATGTATTTTTATTTAATTTTTAAAAATCCAGAAGTAACAAACAATAGCCTCTAAATGATAGAAGCAGTGCTGCTTTTCTGGCTTATTCTTCCTGCAAAATACCCTTATTTATCAATTTTGTAACTACTGTATAAGAATCAGGGTGTACCCTGGGCCAACTCATGCTTAAAGGAATGAAAGCCACTAAAACCCCAGGAGACCAAATGTCTCGTCTGTTGGTCCAAAAGTGAAACTTTGATATAAGAGCCACTTTGAAGAGAGTCCAGCCAACCAAATTTAATTCAGAGCCACCAATGTATGCGTAGAAGGAAATCATGAACAGGATATACTTTAGAGTTAGATAATTCTCATTCATTCAACAAATATTTATTAACCACCTTACTATATGCCAAGCATTATTACTAAGATATGCTAAGAATACCTCAGTAAACAAAACAGACAAAATTCCCAAAGAAGATTATTATTGGATGAAATCAGAGAGGAAATGGGCTGGAGAGGGGTGCAGGTAGTATAGGGCCTTTAGGTCACTTTGACTCTGAGTGAGATAGAAAGCCACTAGAGGGTTCTAAAACGAGAAATGTCCTGACTGATATTTTTAAAGGATTATCTTGAGGTAGATAATCCTTTAAAAATGGATTAAAGACCTGGCTGGTTTGGCTCATTGGATAGAGCTTCCGCCTGGGGACTGAAGGGTCCCAGGTTTGATTCTGGTCAAGGGCACATGCCCGGGTTGTGGGCTCATTTCCCAGTGGGGGGCGTGCAGGAGGTAGCCAATCAATGGTTCTCTCTCATCATTGATGTTTCTATCTCTCCCCCTTCCTCTCTGAAATCAATAAAAAAAATATTTTTAAGAAATGGATTAAAAATGATAATGTTGAGAACAGACTGGAGCCAGGCATGCTAACAAGATCAAGGCAATTATATATCCACGTGAGAGATGACAATGACTTGGACCAGAGTTGTAATGGTGAAATGGTAGGAAGAAGTTGGATTCTGGATATATTTTGAAGGCAGAGCCAACAGTACTTTGCTAATGGATTGTATGTGGCACGTAAAAGAAAGAGCTTTCAAAATGACTAATGTTTTTGGCCTGAGAAAATGGAGTTGCAATGAACTGTGACAAAGGAGAGATAAGAAGAGCAGGTTTTGGGGGAAAGATAAATATGGTTTTGTATATTAAACGTTTAGGATGTCTATTAGACATCTCAATGGAGATATGGAGCTATTAGTTGGCATATGTGTTGGAATTCAGTGGAGAGGTTCAGGCTGGAGACCCAAAATTGGAGGTCATCATTGCAGAGATATTATTTAGAGTCATGAGACTAGGGTGAGAATAGGTAGAAAAGAGCCCAGCCGATGTGGCTCAGTGGTTGAGTTTCGACCCATGAACCAAGAGGTCACTGGTTTGATTCCTGGTCAGGGCACATGCCCCGGTTGCGGGCTCGATCCTCAGAAGAGAGTGTGCAGCAGGTAGCCTATTGATGTTTCACATCAATGTTTCTATCTCTCTATCTCCCTTCCTCTCGCTCTCTAAATAATCAATAAAAATGCATTTTTAAAAAAGAACAGATAGAAAAGAGTTCCAAGAATTAACCGCTGGGAACTTCGATATTAAGATAGAACTGGGTTTGTATTTAAGCTTAGTTACTTATGAGCTCCAAGACCTTTGATGACTAATTTCACCTTTCTGAACCTGTGTTTTGTTGTTGCTTAAACCTATAAACTAGAAATAATATTGGCTAGAATCTTTTATGATTGTTGTGATGACTAAATGAACTTTTCATTTAAAGTGATTAGCATACTGCCTGGCACATGGTAAATACTCAATATTTATTAGTTACTAGAGGCCCAGTGCACGAATTGGTGCATGGTGGGGTCCCTCGGCCTGGCCAGAGATCAGGGCCCATCTGGGCTGTCTCGCCCAGGCCCAATTGGGGCCGATCAGGGCCTGCTGGTGGCTGGGGGAGGGACTGCAGGGAGGTTGGCTGTGGGAGCTCACTGACCACCAGGGGGCAGCTCCTGCATTGAGCATCTGCCCCCAGTGGTCAGTGTGTGTCATAGAGACAGGTCGACTGGTTGTTTGGTCGACCAATTGTAATGGTCGCTTAGGCTTTTATATATATAGATTATTATTTTAATATATTTTTATTGATTTCAGAGAGGAGAGGAGAGAGAAGCATAAATGATGAGAGAGAATCATTGATCGTCTGCCTCCTGCGCGCTCCCTACTGGGGATCAAACCTGCAACCCAGGCATGTGCCCTGATGAGGAATCAAACCGTGACCTCCTGGTTCACAGGTTGGTGCTCAACCACTAAGCCACACCGGCCAGGCTATTATTGTTATTTTTTTAATATATTTTATTGATTTTTTACAGAGAGGAAGGGAGAGGGACAGAGAGTTAGAAACATCGATGAGACAGAAACATCCATGAGAGAGAAACATCGATCAGCTGCCTCCTGCACACCCCCTATTAGGGATGTGCCCACAACCAAGGTACATGCCCTTGACCGGAATCGAACCTGGGACCTTTCAGTCCGCAGACCGACGCTCTATCCACTGAGCCAAACCGGTTTTGGCTATTATTGTTATTTTTAAACCAGTATTTGTCTTGTAAAATGTTGCTGGCTGCCTTAGTGATAATATACTCATATAGTCAATACAGTAGTGATGTCTATTACTTATCTAGATAAAAAGTGGCAGACTAGAAGTGTACAGTGAGGCCACTCCTCTGCCTTTCTGTTGTCTTAAATAAGTTATACTTTTCAGCTTGGAATCTTCTTTTTCAACTTGTTAACTTGTGAAATACTTCTAAATAATATTGCTTTAATCTCTTGAAATTTTTATTTTTATTTAGCTGCCAAGATCTATGAAACACTATAATAGAGGTCTTTTTTCCGTTAAAGCGTATGGCTGATTATTACAAAAATAAAAACATGATTGGTGAAGTTAGAAATAAGGATCCCCTTCCTTAACACATTTGAATAATCATTTGGTCTGGAAATTATTTAATACTTTATAAAAAGATGTCTTATAATTTTAAAAATAAACAACCTTTTTTGTCCTAGCAACGTAAGATATATTCTGATCTAATTTTTATAGAAATCCACCCTGAGATTATTTGGGAAACTGCTTTCTGTATTAAAAACAGGCATTTCTTCCTTTCCTGGCCAAAGCCAGCATTTTTTTAGTGTCTACATGGCTTCAGAATGTCTTTTCCTTTGGCCTATTGCTGAGGTGGCAAGGGTAACCATAGAGAAACAAAAGAACAGACATGTTATGATGGAAAGTATCTTATAAATAAGCAAAATTTTTCATTTGTTGTATTTTTTCTTTTATCACTACAAAAGCGAAAAAAATCCCTAGTTTACCAGTAGGCTAATTATTCCTTAGATATTGGTCATAATAAAAGTGCCCTTTTAAATATGCCCTTTAAAACCAACGTTTTCTAGAATTGAAATCCAAAGTTAAGTGTGCAATTCCCTTCTCTGCTGCTAGGTGGCAATTAATGACTTGGAGAGAGAAAAGTCCTTCACTCGCCTCCCCCCCCTCCCCATCTTCCCCACCCAGAAAGATACGTGCATTTTCTCTTCCTTAAGGTAAGAATTCTCTTAAGGATAATATTCTCTTTCCTACTTTGTTTTGTCCGAGTGAATTTACATTCACCTTTCCTTTAATTGTTAAGAATAACACATACAAATCTAACACAGGCTGCTATAGCTAGAGAAGAATAGATCATATCTTTTAAAGAGGGTGGTTTCCAAACAGACTGTATGTTCATGAGTGATATAGAGTAGGAAGTTGCTATAATTTCCCTGCAGGACTTTTTTTTTCCAATTCTAGTTAAGAAAAATTTCCTGTGAAAGGAATTACAACGGGCCCACGTTAATATTATGCCAGATGTAATATAATTAAATATAATCAAAAAATGAAGAAAAAAAGTACTTTTAAAGACATAAAAGCAATTTAAATGTGGTAAAATTGCTCTTTCAAGTGAACTCTAGGAAATACAATAAAATAATTCTTCACAAGAGTCACAGAGTGGCACAGGATAAAAAACAAATTTTTTTTTCCAGACAACATATCCAGATATATCTATTACTAGCAAAATTCTTTAAAGACTACACATAGGTTTTTATTTTTATATTTATAAGTCTAGTGACTCTGATCTATATCATTTTAAAATATGTTGAATTGTGTACATTGCTTTTTTATAACTTTTTTTAACCAAAAGAATATATTTAATGAGTATGTTTTATATGAAGTTCAAAATATCAGAATCCCTGTTCAAAGAAGACTCTCAGTTTGGGTCTCAAACCAAAAAGACTCTCCCCAGGCTGAACTTAATGAAGCCTAACACCAAAAAGAAAAGCTGTTTCTGGCATTCTAGGCCTTCCCTGCATCCAGATGGCCTGTCTGTAGCCTAGCCAGAACCAAACCCTTCCTGCTGCCTTTCGAGCTGGCCTTGGATGACAGCCCCAGGCTACACCAGCTTCCATACCCCCTTAACTCTTCAATGTCCAAGGTTTTTAAGAAGAGATGGGACTTCCAGTGTGCATTTTATTGGAAGGGTAAATCAAGTTTTAAACTTGAAGTTTAGTTTATAAAATATTTATCCACACCACCTCTCGCCTCCCCTCCCATAGGCTTTCTCCCAAAGTAGCTCAGTCAGCCAATTGGCATCAGAGGAGCACCGTTTGGAAGGGAGTGTGTGTGGGCAGCTTGCAGGTGAGGACAGGGCTGCCAAGGCAGACCATGCGGTTTGTCCTGTGCCTACACCCAATACCTGACTTGTGCCTTTCCAGAGCATTTGTATACACACAGCAGAACTGCTGTTTAGGGTGTGGGTAATTTCAAAGAGTATTTTTTAAAATAACTCATTGACAAGATTTTGATTCAGCAAAAGAGAATGTATATGGGAGATATAAAGTGACCATGCACAAAATTAAGTGAGAACTTCTCTGAAATAGTTGTGGCAGAAAAACAAATCTGCTCTATGTTTTAAAAGTGCCGTTGGAAATCTTACTAGTGGCAGCCATTGTTTTCATCTTGGGTTTTCAAAGGTTTGCTTGTATGTGGGAATTTCATCAGAAGAGAATACACAAAGCAAATTTTACACTTAAAGGCAAAATTTTCCTATATTTTTACTTTTCTGCACATAGAGAGATGTTATTAACTGATTAGCAATGGGGCTTCTCAGTTGGCCAGAACAGATATTTTCAGATGAAAGTCTATGATTCTCTATCACTTTCCTTCTTATTTTTGAGTCTCATTTCTTCGTTTTATGCTTGCTGTTATTTTTAATTATTATTATTATGTCTGTTGCCAAGCTATTCCACTTTCCAGAGTTGATTAGAGACCTGAGAAATCCAAGCCAACATAAAGTCCTGGTTTCCAGATCAGACTACATGAACAAAGAAAAAAAAAATACAACACAGCAAAAGTGCTAGCTTTTATAGAGCCCTTAAAGAAAACAAAATAAAAAACGCAAAGGAACCTAGAACTGTAGAGAATGGAGCTTAAAAACAGGGACCAAGGGAGGAAGAATGAAAGGATGAAAAATCACGTAGCACCGAGATGAAAAGAAAGTATATAAAAGAGAGAATAAAAGTAAACCCGATATATCTGTTGACTTGCAGTGTTTAGCCTGGAGTGCCAGGTAGCAACTCCAAGCAGCAGAAACTCTCAGCAGCCAACGAAAAAGGGGCCCTCTGGCGCCAGCTTCAGAACTGAAACTCTTCCCTTGACCCTCTCCACCTGACTAGCTCTGTTCAGATCTTCACTCCCTTGGCTGCAGCTTCACCACTTGTTTCTCTGCAATTGCCTAGCCCACAAACATATAAGGTTGTCTTCTGTGCCATGACCTTTTCTCCTTGCAACTAGTATGATGAAAATTGGGACTCTTCAACTAGCTGTCTCATGCCACCTTGGGTAACATTTTTCCCAGTTGGACCCAGTCCTTGGGATTTTTTTTTTCTCTTGTGAAAAACACACTTACGGCTCAATGCACATTTCCAAAAAATAGGCTGAGATTACCTAAATGCAAAAAGAGTATAAAGGTCTATCATTTCTGGACATAAATGTCTCTTTTACAGTTTTACACATTACCTTACTTATAACTTATTACCTTAAAAGTATTATCTTATTATTAATAACCCCTTACTGATAACTGATATCTGATGGATTGCAATCGGATTTTCACAGAACAATAAAATACTTCTGCCAGAAAGTAAATATGAGAAAAAATTTATAAAACCAAAAAAGGAACTAACACATGAAGTTAGACGTCAACTTTTCCTCTTGGGAAATCTGAAGAAAAGCTCAATTAAAGGGGAAGATTGTTTTAGAATAAGTCATCTAGTGTCAGTTTAAAGTACTTTTTAAAAAATGTGTGTTTTTATTTCTATGAAAATAATTTTTGAGGAGGGGGCAAAAACTTGGGAGTACCATTCCCATGTTTTAGAGTCAAAAGAAAATTGCTGGCATGAGAAATGTTATGAATTTATGAAAAATAACAGTTTTTTCCCCTAATTAAAATGTTGTATGTTTCTCTACTTTTTTCTATCACTACGAGAGAGTATATATATATATATATATATATATATATATATCACTACGAGAGAGTATATATATATATATATATATATATATATATATATACATATACATATACATATACATATATATATATGGCATCCTTGCATAAAACCCTTTGACCAGATTTCACAACTCTAGTCCTATGTTAATAAGAAGTCTTTACTTAGTTTCAATCTTTCCAAATAAGCCTGTCAGTTTTGACACAGCAAATACCAGTTTGGTCCTCTCTGTCCTCTGTCCCTTGACCCTCTGCTTGATCTGTTCACGTATAAAAAGGTGAAACTAGGCCCTATTTCTACAGAGCATTTTTGTCTCGATGCAGGGCCACACAAAACTGTGGGGAGCTCCATGCAGGCCCAGGAAGGAGCTAGAAATTGGCTGCCATCCAGTTCAGCTGGCTCAGGAGAAATTCAGCTTCCTGGTCCCCACAGAGGGTCTCTTCCGTGCTGACCTTTGACTAATTGGCAGGGCTCTCGAACTCTGACTCTTCTTCCTCTCTACTTATATACTCCTCCCCGCCCCCCCCCCCCCCCCCCCCCACATTGTGGGTGCTTCTTGGAAGGGGGTAAAGCCTGAGGAAAAGGTGCTGGGAGAAGAAAAGTAGAAGTCCTAACTTTTGAGCCCATAAGGACTCCTCCCCCACCCCCACCCCCATTGATAAGGGAGTGATACTGTTAATTTAAAAGGATGTTAACACGTGGCTTGCAAGATTTGCAAACCGTGGAGAATTTAGCTTGGTCTATGCATCAGTGTAGATAACTTACAAACCTCAGGAGAATATCCCATAGTCCTTTTAAACTCCATATTTAATAGAATTTTTTGCAAACATTTTAGCTTTCTTTTTATAATTATTATTGTCAGTTCCACTGTGTAGAAATAGATTCCAGGAAAAATTACAATGCATACAATAATCAAATAACTTATAGATTTTGATGCTAAAGCCTTTAAAAATGCCATTGATTTATCTCATACTCATTTAATTTTGAAAGAGACCTAACCAGTATATATTTAAAACCGGTCATACCATATTTAAAAGCTAAGAAAAAAAAGTAAATATTATAAAATAACAATTGTAAAAGTACCTTTTAAATTACAATCGTAAAGATTTGATTGTATTTTCCTGATTTTTGTTCCCCTTTGATGACTTTAGTGATGGTTTAGTCATCTTCCCTCCTGCTAACTTTGTATAAACAATCCCTCCTTTCATTTGGGGGTGTCTGTCACCCATTCATCTGGCTCACTCTATGTACCTTCCAAAAGCTGGCATTCAGCTGAAACCAGAAAAAAAATCTTTTCCCAGTTTGTTAGCAACTTGTTGAAGGCAATTGACTGCTTTTCAATAGAAAACATTTCCTTTCCCTATTGTGTCACCTCTAGTTCCTAAACACTTCACAGAACTCTGGCTGAGCCCTCCCTATGCCAGACAATGGCTTCCTTAAAAAACAAATATACAAACAAAAAACAGAAACCGCTTGTGTCATAGACAGGAGGCATTTTCTTCAGAAAAGAGTCATTGCTCTCCACCCATAATGTCCCTGCACAGTAAAGGGCACCATAGAACTGGAAGGAACTTCCCAATTCAATCCTACCCACAAATTGTACAGAGGAGGAAACTGAGGCCCAGAGAAGTAAGGGTAAATAGTCCCACTTTCCAGCAAAGATTTCTCTCTTTTTCTGTGCCAGGGACCGCCTTGGCAGTCTGGTGAAGCCCATGGATTCCCACTCAGAATAGTGTTTTTAAGAGCATAAAATAAATTACATGAATTTAGACTCCCTTTCTTATGCCATATACAGAAATTATCTCAAAATACATAAAAAACCTAAACATAAGAGCTAAAATAATACAATTCTTAGAAGAAAACATAAGAGTGAATATTATGACTGTAGATTAGGCAATAGTTTCTTTTGTCTTTTTTAAAAATATATATTTTATTGACTTCCCACAGAGAAGAAGAGAGAGGGATAGAGAGTTAGAAACATCGATGAGAGAGAAACACCAATCAGCCGCCTCCTGCACACCCCCCACCGGGGATGCGCCCGCAACCAAGGTACATGCCCTTGACCAGAATCGAACCCGGGACCCTACAGTCCGCAGGCCGACGCTCTATCCACTGAGCCAAACCGGCTTTGGCTTCTTTTGTCTTTTTAAAAACAGCTTTCTTAAACTATAATTCACATACCATAAACTTCTTTCATTTAAAATATATACAATTCAGTGGCTTTTAGTATATTTACAGAGTTTACAACAATCACCATGATGTAATTTTAGAACCTGCTTTTGTTTTTCTGTTCTTTTAAAAACATTTTTAAACAATAAGGAGGATTTATTGGTTTATGTACAGAGATGATCAAACAATGATACCAAGGTCTGAATTTTTCTCTGTTTGTTCTTTTCTTCTGACATGTTGGCTTTTTAAAAAAACAGCTTTATTGGGATTAATTTACATAAAAATTGCTCATTTAGAGTGTACAATTCAATAGTTTTTGGTATATTCAGAGTTGTACAACCTTCACCTAGGCAGTTGTTTCTTAGATATGCCATCAAAAGCATAAGCCACAAGGGGGGAAAAAAGTACATCAAAATTAAAAACTTCTGGCCCTAGCTGGTTTGGCTCAGTGGATAGAGCGTCAGCCTGCAGACTGAAGAGTCCTGGGTTCGATTCTGGTCCAGGGTGCATGCTCGGGTTGCGGGCTCCATCCCCTCAGTAGGGGGTGTGCAGAAGGCAGCTAATCAATGATTCTCTCTCATCATTGATGTATCTCGCTCTCCTTCTGCCTTTCTCTCTGAAATCAATAAAAATATATTTAAAAATAAATAAATAAAAACTTCTGTGCTGCAACTAATGCCATCAAGTTGGTGAAAAGGTAATCCACAAAATGTGAGAAAATATATCTGATAAGGGACTTGTATCCAGAATATACAAAAAACCTCTTACAGCTTAATAATTAAAAGATGAACAATTCCATTAAAGAATGGGCAAAGGAATTGAATAGACATTTCTCCAGAGAAGGTACACAAATGGCCCATAACAACATGAAAAAATGTTCAACATCGTTAGCCATTAGTGAAACGCAAATCAAAACCACAGTGAGATACCACTTCATGCCCAATAGGTGGCTATAATACAAAAGACACACAATAGTAAGAGTTGGAGAGTATATTGAGAAATTGGAATCCTCAAACACTCTGGTGATAATATAAAATGGTGCAACAATTTTGGGAAACAGTCTGGTATTTCTTCAAGAGGTTAAACATGCAGTTACCCTATAGCCCAGGAATTCCACTTCTAGGTGTAAAACCATTAGAAATGAAACAGCCACACACAAACTTACACATGAATGTTCTTAGAAATATAATTCATAATAGCTGAAAAGTGGAAGCAACTTAAATGTCCATCAACTTGAATAAACAAAACATGGTATATTCATACAATAGACTATTATTTGGCAATAAAAGAAATGAAGTCCTGATACGTGGTACAACTTGGATGAACCTCAAAAACTTTATGCTAAGTGAAAGAAGCCAATCACAAAGACCACATATTGTATGACTCCATTTATATGAAAGGTCGAGAATAGGCAAATCATTAAGACAGAAAGTAGATTGAGGGCTGGGTGTGGAGGGGAGAAGAGTAAGAAGTGACTGCTAATGAGTATGGGTTTCTTTTTGTGGCGATGAAAATGTTCTAAATTTAGATTGTAATGATGGCTGCATAATTCTGTGAATATATTAAAGCCATTAAATTTGTATGTTTTTATGTTTATATGTGAGTTTTATGTTTATATGAATATTTTAAAAGCAAAATACATAAGAGCTCAAAGGAAATCAACTTTTAATATCAGAATACTAAAAAAATGTAGTATAGTAATATATGTGCTTCTGTATTTACATGTCAAATTATAAGAGGTAGCAGCAAGTCTATTAAATACCATAATTTCAAAGTAACGATGAGTGAATACGGTATTTTAAGATTTAAGCAACAATGTAAAAGCAATAAGGAAATGTCGGATTTTTATTGATGAAAACTCGTAAGCACTGCTAATACTCTGGTTTCTTAATAATCGAAGAACTACATAGCCAATTTAAGCCTACAAATAGGAGGAGGTGACAGATAGGGCAGATGTTGGGGAGATCCTGAAGGAATTGCCAAATTTTAATTAGAGGTCAATGAAAATAATGTTGTAATTTTTTTCCCTTTCAAACTCATGGATACCCTGAATTCTGTCTATAGACCCCTGGGGGTCCACCAAGAGAGTTAATTAAAAAACTGGTTTAAAATCCATGCCTCCTGACACAGTCCAGTTCTCTAATCCTACTCTTCTTTTTCTCTCTTAATAAAGAGGATTAGATAGAAAAGAATGTTTCATGTAAACTGCTAGATTGAGTCATTGCTAAAAAGAGAGGGACCCAAAAGTTGCTTGTCTGGGAGTCTCTAAAAAAAAAAAGAGAGATTTTGATTGTGATCCACCCTTCTACTTCATCCCTGCCCTACCTTACCACCACCAGCACTCACACGAATATAAACCACCACCACCAAATGATGTTATGTTTTCTCCCTTCAATAGAGGACATTGATTTAGAGAAATAATTGTTGTTTAGAGCTCTAATGAAAATGTGGCTTTTCTTAGAGGGGATATTTTTAAGAGTTTACCTTTGAATGCCTGGCAAAACAGATAAGCTGCCAGGAGATTGAATCAGTTGAAAACAGGGTGGGGTAACTGAGCTCAAACCACTGATTTTAGGTTTTGCAGAAATTTAGCCATTTTTCAATTAAGGAGAGCCTACCAGGGCTTGCCATCTTCAGAGACAGCTGCTGATACACATGTGGTCACTAAGAGGTAGACGGGAGAAAAACAGAGACAATCAAGCTGTTTGCCTCCATTATATTCAAACTAGAGGCCCGGTGCATGAATTCGTGCACAGGTGGGGTCCTTCAGCCTGGCTGGTGATCAAAGCCTATCGGGGGGCCAGCCGGCTGGAGGGAGTGACCCTGGGAGGTTGGCCGGTCGGCCCCCCTGATCTGGGCCATTGGGGGGCCGGCCAGCCATCGGGAGGGACTGTGAGAGGTTGGCCTGCCATCCCCCCACCCCTGCTCAGGGCCTAGGGGGAGGGACCACGGGAGGTTGGCTGTGGGAGTGCACTGCCCCCTGGTGGTCAGTGTGCATCATAGTGATTGGTCACCGGTCATTCTGTTTGTTTGGTCATAACGGTCGCTTAGGCTTTTATATATATAGATAACAATAAATATCAGATGATTACAATATGTACACACAAATAGAGTAAATAAATTTTTAAAAGATGAATAGAATGTATGACATTCCTGCCATTATTTGAAAAATGGGGCAAGGAGGTTTTTGGGTTCTACTCTGAACTATGCCTTTTTTCCAAATCAATTCCACCACGTAATCTGATAGAGTAGTAGAACTGCCTGATAGAGTAGTAGAACCTGGACCATGGTTTGGGATTGGGCATTAAGACTGATGATCACAGCCCAGCTGGTGTGGCTCAGTGGGTTGAGTGTTGTCCCATGCACCAAAATGTCACCATTCCCATTCCCGGTTGGGGCACATGCCCGGGTTGCTGGTTCAATCCCCAGTGGGGCACGTGTAGGGGGCAGCTGATCAGCTTCTCTCTCATTGATGTTTCTGTCTCTCTCCTTCTCCCTTCCTCTCTCTCTAAAATCAATAAAAACATATTAAAAAAAAGACCAGTGGTCACTTGTGCCATGGATTGGTGGCTCAGTTGGTTGGAGTGTCATCCTGTACACCAAAAGGCTGCGGGTTCGATTCCTGGTTAGGACACATGTCTAGGTTGCAGATTCGACTTCCAGGTGAGTATGTACAGGAGGCAACCAACTGACATTTCTCTCACATTAATGTTTCTCTCTCTCTTTCTCCCTTCCTCTCTCTCTAAAATCAATAAAAATACATCCTGGGATAAGGATTTAAAAAAAAAAAAAGACTGGTGGTCACTTTAGTACTGGAACTTGAAAGGTTAGACAAAACACAATCATATTTTCTGAATTAAAAATATAGAATGTGCTTTGACTATTGAGTTTTATAGTTCTTTCTGTCATAAAAAAATTCTTTAGGCAATATATTTTGTATACAAAACAATAGAGTCAAAGTTGATACAATCTGGAAAACCCAGGTTGAATTGCTATCATAAAGATATCCCAGATTAAGCCCGACCATCATGGCTCAGCGGTTGAGCGTCAATCTCTGAACCAAGAGGTCAAGGCACATGCATGGGTTGCATGCTCAGTCCCCAGTGTGGGGAGTGCAGGAGACAGCCATCATTGATGTTTCTCTCATCATTGATGTTTCTCTCTCTCCCTCTCCCCTCCTCTCTGGAATCAATATATATATATATGAGATATCCCAGATCAAGAGAATTGGGAGTGCAGTAAAAATGGATAGAAACTGGAGAAAATCCAGAACCAGATCATCAGTTAGGATTTCAAACCAAACCAAGGTCAGAACCCAATAGTCAAGGTCCAAAGATTTAGGTACAATACTCAGAGCAAGGATCAGGGCAAGCCACCAGTCAGAAAACAGCCAATAGAAGAGAGGCAATCAGATGAGCTCAAAGACTCTGGCAGATGAAGGTAGGTAGTCAAACACCCAGGGCAAAGCTCCAGGAACGGGAGCTCTCTAGGCACTGATAGAGTGGGGCAAGCAGGTAAGACAGCTGACTTGAGGCTAGATAACAGGACAGCTCCAGTCTCGGGTCTAAAGATTTGCTGATTCTGATTGGAACGGAACTTAATCCCTACAAGGCTAACTTGAACCTGCACAGAGGAGGAGAGGAAATATGGGGCAGAGGTTGGGAATGGACAAAGAGATGGAGGTGGAGCATCAGGTGCTTCTGATGGGCAAGATCCTGACAGATTATTATATATATACACAGAGTAATATATAGATTATATTATTAGCAAAAACTAAAATAGCTGGTGCTTATACAGTACTTATGCATTACTGTATTAAGCCTTTATATATGCTAATTTATCTAATCTTTACAACACACCTAGTACTATTATTATGTTCATTAGGCAAAAGAGGAAACAGAGGCACAGAAAAGTTAAGTGATTTGCTCAAGGTCAAATAACTAGTGAGTGGTAGAGGTGGGATTTCCAGGTAGGTGCTGGCTTCAGTCTTCCTCACTATTCCATAGACCTCTTGGTGTGTGTGCGTATACACATTTTTTAACGCATGTGCATGCACACACACCCTCACATATATACAGTGGTGTTGGAGCTTGTTTGTATTGGATCATCAGAGCCAAATGTACACCTCTCTTCCCTACTCCACATTCAGTGGCATCATATTGGTAGCTTGAAATTGGCCGTGGTGAGAGTATTTGCAACATGGAAATTGGCAAATCAGAACATTTTTTTTGAAGGGTTGGCTTACCAGCATACCACTGGGTATACATATCACATAGATACACACATATGGATAGGCATATATAATATACTAGAGGCCCGGTGCATGGATTCATGCATGGGTGGGATCCCTCGGCGTGGCCTGCAGGGATCGGCCAAAACCGTCAGTCAGTCCAACATCCCCCCAGGGATGTAGTAGTGTGCGAAGCAGCAGGCAGCCGGGGAGGAGCCCAAGCTCAGGCTGGGTGCTGTGCTGCTCCCGCTCATTCTGGCCCCACTGCACCTGCGCTGCTGCGGCTCAGAGCCCAGCATCTGGCACCTGTTGGTCAGCTGAGCGGCGCTCCTGCTGTGGGAGTGCACTGACCACCAGGAGGCAGCTCCTGCATTGAGCATCTGCCTCCTGTTGGTCAGTGTGCATTATAGCGACCAGTCGGTCCACTGGTCAACTGATCGCTTAGGCTTTTATATATATAAATATAACCAAAGACAAATAAATTCACATTATAAGATACAAATAAATTAAAAATCTGCAACTATGAAACAAAATTTTAAAATACTAAGTAAAAGAGCCTGGCCGGTGTGGTTCAGTGGTTGAGCGTCGACCTATGAACCAGGAGGTCATGGTTTGATTTCCCATCAGGGCACATGCCCGGGTTGCAAGCTCCATCCCCAGTAGGGGGCATGCAGGAGGCAGCTGATCAATGATTCTCTCTCATCATTGATGTTTCTATCTCTCTCTCTCTCTCCCTTCTCTCTGAAATAAACTAAGTAAAAGAAATATATTATCTTTCCTTGAATGTGTAATAACTTCATTTTGATGTATTATCCTTCACACCCAGCCTATACTGGTCAAAAGGTCAAATAAAAAGATTTCTTCAGCCTTGGCTGGTGTGGCTCAATTGATTGAGTGGCAGCCAGTTGATGTTTCTCTTTCTCTCTCCCACTTTCACCCACTTTCTCTAAAATCAGTAAAAACATATACATATATATTTTGGTTAATCCTCACCTGAGGATATTTTTCCATTGATTTTTTAGAGAGAGTGGGAAAGAAGGGGAGAGACAGCAACACTGATGTGAGAGAGACACATCAATTGGTAGGGAATCGAACCTGGGACCCTTCAGTCTGCAGGCTGACGCTCTATCCACTGAGCCAAACCGGCTAGGACAAAACATATATATTTTTAAAAAGATTTCTTTAGAAGATACTTGCTATAAAGTGTTAAATTAAATTTCAGTATAAAAATGCTTTGATATTGCTCTGTGGACAACACTATGTGATAGGTCCCTATCAGTCCTAGATCTGCTATGTTGCTAAAAGAAAAATACTGATTAAAAGAAAAACTCTGATGTTTGCATTATGCAATTACTGTTTGTTTTTCTGTTAGACTCATGATAGAATCAGTAGTGAGAATGATACATTACAATGTCTATTTAAGGCCTTTGATGAAATGTGCCTCTGGGTTGCTATGAATTTTAATAGAAAACTCATTGCCTGGAGCTGCACAACTTTTATTGTTTAACTTAATAAAATCCTCCGGATGTGGATTAACTTCCTTTGCTCAGAATTTATTATTGTTTCTTCTGCAGTGAAATGGGAAGTGTAAGCATTTTGATAAGTGGGCTGAAAGACTTCTAAATTTCACTGTAGCCTCTTAGAGTGATCCCCATTATGTGCAGTAATCTGATTTTATAACACGCTGCAGTGGAAACCAAAACTAAAGAGATGGTCTTGCCACCTCATACAACATGGCAATGTAAGCAGGCAGCTCTCCCTGTGCCCTTGGATCCTGCTGGCCAAACGAGTGCCACAGAGTGTGCGTGAGACTGGAGCTCTGGCTGGAGCAATGAGGACATGAACAGATTCTGTCCTGATGCTCTTATCACAATAGGATGAATCAGTAGATAATAATAATACATGGGATTGGATATTTTTCTGTCTTAGCAAAACAAAAACCATGTTAACTCTACTCAGCCTCATCTCCTAATGTCTGGTGTTCAGTATTTAACAAAAATGTATCTTGGGTGAACAGGTCATTGGAAGGGATTCTGAGCACAGGCATTACTAGTAATCCTGCTGAGAGGCAATGGAGTCCATCCGACTGCCCTCTGGGGTTATGACTGCATCTCTTCAGCTCAGAGAACAGAGCTGAACACAACTAGCTTATTATTATTATTTCAAGTTTACATAAATAAAAAGGGATCGTTATGCATGAGTTGGAGGAAAGCAGAGCTCAAAGTAAATATATTCATGCATTTCATAAACATTCATGTGTTTCATAAATAGTTAAGGAATCAAATCAAAATAAAAGAGCACAACTTGATAGAAACACTATGTTACATTTTACCCCAAAGCAGTTGAAGTGAACTTAAAAAAAAAATACACCACACCTTCATTTTCTCATATACTGTCTTGGGATTCCTAAAATTATACTGGAATTATTTCAGAAACCCTAACATGCTACAGCATATTCATTTATCTTGATAAAGCTATTACAAAGTCATTTGGAAGACCAGTTGGCTGGTGTTTTTCCTGGCTTTATTGGTCATAATGAATTGATTAAGATTGGGAAGATCTCATTAGTAATAATGAGTACCCTGTTTGTGCGAAAACTGGAGAAGAAAAAAAAAAGACAAGCAGAAGATATTAGAGAATACAAAGTTATTAAACAGAGTTTGAGAGAGCAGGCACAGCTGAGTTTTATTCTTGTTGCCATGTAACTTGTTAAACCTTGAAATCTATTATTATTACTAGTATCATTATTATTAATTATATTTTCTTATTCTCCTATAAAATAGAAAATGGGATAATTATTGATGTACACATAGATATATAGGTTAGGAAATACCTTAGAGATCGATTTTAAGCACTTTGCAAGTTCAAAGTATAATGCTTTCATTAGAACATTCATTATCTCCCTGCCAAGTGTGGGAGGGAATGGCATGGACTTGCCTGTCTTCTAGATTATTGATGTGCCTGAAGTTTAGGTAACACAGTACACATACCATAATCCAAAAACATAAACACCCAAGAACTTTTACAATGAGGCCACCCAATATTTAACAATGTGCACTCAATACTTAAACATCTGATTTCACTGACATTATTATTGGATCATTTGCATCCAGCAGATTTTACCCATTATCATGCATGCTGCATTTAACAATGACTATTCTTCAATGGTTACAATGATGTAATATCTAAAATGTATAATTATTTTTAAATTGTTTAAGATAATTCCTTTCTTAGGATGCTCCTGGTGTTTAGAATCCCACATCGAAGATCTCCTAATAGAGTTTGTTTTAGTATATACCATTATCAGGATGTGGTAGATACAGGAAGGCTAACCCAAGAACAAAATTGTATGGCTCTTTTGTAAGTCAAAAAATTTTAAAAATATATATTTTATTGATTTTTTACAGAGAGGAAGGGAGAGGGATAGAGAGTTAGAAACATCGATGAGAGAAACATCGATCAGCTGCCTCCTGCACACCCCCCACTGGGGATGTGCCTACAACCAAGGTACATGCCCTTGACCGGAATCGAACTTGGGACCCTTCAGTCCGCTGGCCGATGCTCTATCCACTGAGCCAAACCGGTCAGGGCTATAAGTCAAATTTAAAGTTCCTATGAAATTGATTGAAACAGATCTATGCAGAATCATCCAGAAGGGACATGAATCCTAGGCCAGCAGGATTGGCCTGTTATTTGATGGAAGAGGTGGTCAGTTGTGGAAGCATAGAAAAAGGACCATCTTTAGGACAAACATTGGTAGTACTCCTCCAAGTATTCTGGGCAAGAGAATCCCAGTCAAATGCCTCTGAATATTGCAACTCTACTGGCAAAGACATTCTCAAAGTGAACATTTCGGGGATTATAGCCAACAAACTTCCCGTGTTTCTAGCTCTTTTAGCATGACATGAGTATCTGTCCCTATTGTGGTGTTCATAAAACAGGCTATGATAGCCTGACATGTTTAAATGTTGAATTATTCTAATGTCCTTGGTTCTGACTTTAGGTTCACCAAGCAACAGTCTAATTAGGATCTTGAACATCTACTTTACATGAGGGGAGAATGGGCTAGCCGCATGGATGTGACCTGTTGTGACATCCATTGATTATTGCAAATTAATAAAGTGACTTTTCTGGCTTGATGTAATTTTGGCAGAATGATTTGTTAAAGTATTGGTTTTATTTCATTCTCTCTATATTTTTCTCTTCTCTACATTCTAAAAGGTAGTAAGGCCTCATAATTCCCTATCACAGGAATTTTGGCAGCCCAAAAAGTAAAGGACAAAAGTGATTTCAAGTTAGTGGTTTTTCTCACCTTCTAGAAAAGCTAAGCTGATGTTGGGTGTCCTAGAAAGCTGGGAGAGAAAGGGTCTTAGAGAAGTAAGAGGCTTCTTTAGGAGTTTCTCTGAGGCTGGGGCGGGGGAGATGTCAGAGCCTGAGAAAGTGCAAGGCTTAGGAGGGAAATGACTGCTTGGAGTGCTTAGGGAAGCTGGATCATAGCACCGAAGACTCCTGAGTCCCATGCATCACAAAAGCCACAGTGACCATTCTTGGTGGTCACTTGGACTACAACAGTGGACGTCTTGGCAGTAACTGAGCCAACAGTACCTTTGCAAATAATTACTTAGGTTGCATTTCCTCCATCTACTAGGATGGGGGTTTGGAGTTCAAAGTAAGTTAATAGAAAGACATGACTTTTCTTGCATATCTGAGTGTGGCTGAGGTTGTTGCGCATAGCTTATCAGGTTATGAGCTCAGTTAATGGGAATCAAGGCTCAGTCTGCAAGAAAATCAGGTGTTTGAACCTGAAAATTCGAGGGCCAGAGACTGGTCCATGACAAGAAGTGTCATTCTATAAGGACTCTTGGAAATATGTTACTTCCTTCTTGAAACAGTGGACACTTGCCATAAACACCTCCTCTATACATACACAACCCCTCTTTGCCTTCACCATATTTTGATGAATTTCTACAAATTCTACCAACCTTGCAAATGTTTAAATTATCATTTTATACAATCTAGAAAGAAAGAATTGAGTTTGCTAAATAAAGGTAACTTTAATCACCAAATTAATAAGATTTTATTATAGGGTTTATCTAGCATATTTCATAGCATCTATTTTTTAAACTTTATTATGAAGTAATTATAGATGCACAGGAAGTTTAAATAGAACAGGGAGGTCTGATGTATCCTTCACCCAGTTTCCCACAGTGGTAACATCTTGATACAATCAACAGACTTTATTCAGATTCAGATTTCACCACGTATGCATGTATATGTTTGTGTATTCTATGCAATTTTACCACATGTAGAGATTCATGTAACCACAATCACAATTAAGATTTTGAACTGCTTTATTTCCACAAAAATCTCTCATGCCCACTTATGCTCCTCTTCTCCCCTAACCCAAATCCCTAGAACCACTAATCTGTCCTCCATCTCCATAATTTTATCATTTTGAGAATAGTATATAAATGGAATTATATAGTATTCAACCTTCTGAGATTGTCTTTTTCCCCCACTTAGCATATTATATGTAATCTTTCTGAGATCTATCCAAGTAGTTTGTTTCTTTTTATTGCTGAGTAGTATTCCCTGAGATGACATACTATAGCTTAACTATTCACCCATTGAAGGATATTTGGGTTGTTTCCAATTTTAGGCTATTACAAATAAAGCTACAGTAAACATTCTTGTAAATGTTGACATAAATTTATATTTCTCTGGATAAATACCCAGGAGTGTGATTGCTGATCATGTGGTTAGTGTATATTTAATTTTTTAAAAAATTGCCTAACTATTTTGCAGAGTAGCTGTACCATTTTATGTTACCATTAGCAATATATAATAGAGCCAATTCCTCTGCCAGCATTTGGCTTTGTCACTGTGTTTTATTTTAGCCTATGTTGAATATATTTTTATTTGCCATCTGTATATCATCTTTATAGAAATGTATTTTAATGTCTTTTGCCCATTTTCTAATTGGATTATATGTTCCTTACTGTTAATTTTTAAGCGATTTTTTTTTACTAGTCTTCTGCAGATGTTTGATTTGCAATACTTCCCGAAGTACTCTTTGGTTTGCAAGCACTTTCTTCCAGTCTGTGTTTTATCTTTTCATCCCCTTGGAGGATCTTTTGCAGAGCAAAAGTTTTTAAGTTTAATGAAGTCCAATTTGTGAGTCTTTCTTGAATGGATTATGCTTTGAGTATGATATCTAAGAACTCTTCACCTAGCCCTAGTTTCCAAAGATGTTCTCCTTTGTTTTCATTTAAAAGTTTTATCTTTTGATATTTTACATTTAAATCTATGATCCATTTTGAGTTAATAGAAGGTGTGGGGTTTAGGTTGAATTTCATTTCTTTGCCTATAGACATCCAATTGCTCTAGCACCATGTATTGAAAAGAATATCTGTCTTCCATTGAATTGTTTTTGCACCTTTGTTAAAAATCAGCCATACTTACGTAGATCTACTATTCCATTGATCTATATATCTATCCCTATACCACTTATCACACTGTTTTATTTATTGTAGTCTTAACAATTAAGATCCATTTTAAAAAGGCATTTATCTGAATAATAGCGATATTTATTTATTTATTTATTATTTTTTCTACTATATTATATTTATTAAAACATATTTTTTATTGGATTTCAGAGAGGAAGGGAGAGGGAGAGAGATAAAAACATCAATTGATCCAGCTGCCTCCTACATACCCCACACTGGAGATTGAGCCCATAATCTGGGCATGTGCCCTGACAGGGAATTGAACCATGACCTCCTGGTTCATAGGTTGATGCTCAGCTACTGATCCACACCGGCCAGGCAAGCTATCTTTTTTTTTTTTTTTGAATGCTTATATTTGCCAGGCCTTCTTATAAGTACTTCACATGCATAAACTCATGTAATACTTACAAAATCCAATGAGATGATAATATTTGGCCCATTTTATAGATGAAAACACTGAGTGCAGAGTCATTAAGTAACTTTAAGAGACAGATTTGGAGCTCCGGCCCATACCATAGCCACTATGCTTTATTGCCTCTCTGAAGTGAACAGATTTCTATCTCCTCACAGAATTGTTTTTACTGGACTCTGCATTGGCATTTTGCCATCAATCTACAGTGAGAGACGTGATAAGAAACAGCTCTATGAAACTTATTATTGCATTTACTGTAGGCAAGTTGATGAGGATATGGTTGACTATGTCACATGATGTCCTCTTTAGGAGGACAGATGGGAAAAATGTCTCTTAGATCTCAGTACCAGGAATAGATATATTTCTCCTGAATAAGTGGTTTGTTTTTATCTATTGGACATTGTGAAACTGTATAAATGATTACATTTTCCACTTTGTGCTGGCTGCTAAAAAGCTCAGAACCAAATTGTCAGCCTATCTTTAGTAATGATGTGTACCGCATCTAATATTACTTCTGACTTCATTTTTTTCTACCCTAATTTTCCCTTCTCCCTCATTTCCTCTCTAACTCGCTTTTTTTTTTACTTCAGTCTTTTTTCAAAATGAAAAACATACAAGCACTTTGTATAAAAAGTCAAATAGAAAGCTTTTAACATCAACAACAAAACAAAATGGCAGTCCCTTTGCCCACTCCTCCCACCTCTGCTTTCTTCTCTACAAAGCCAACTAAATTCATTTTAGCTGTTTATTCTGGGGCTTATACTGGTTTTTTGTTTGTTTTTTTCCCCCTTGACTTTTTAGTTTAGGTATTACCTCTTGATTTCCTTATATGGGGAAAAGATTTCATTTTTTTTATACCACACTCAACATATCCTTCACTTATATCCATCCTTCCATTTTAAAGATATCACAATTTTGGTTAAACCTGTTTTTGGTGTTTGCATTGTTGTGCCTATGGAAATATTGTTCCTAGATGAGCTGCTTCCTGTTCACTTTGCATCGTATATAATCATTTTGTTTTCCCCTAGGTTAATGATTGTCTCTTTTAAACTTCGGTTTCCATACAGCAATCACTAATTTCAACCAAGTCCTCTGACAGAATTATAAATCTCTCTATTTGTTTTGTTTGTTTTCTCATAGACATCTCTTCTGATGCCGCCCTGAGCCTTTCATTGTCCAGTTCCCATTTGCACCGACTGCTTGCTAGGCCCCTGGTCCATCTGTCATCCTGACACTTCCCTTTTTTTTTATTATTATTATTTTGAGCATTTCTTCTGCATCTCTCTTTTGTTGGATCTTCTGTTTCCTAAACTTCATATTTTCCTCTTGATTTATTTACTCATTTGGTTTAATGGAGTTTATCCTGAGATAAAGCTCATGAAAGGTAAAAACTTTTGAGACCTAGCATGAGTTAAATGTCTTTATTTTTTAACAGCAATTGTATGGTAGGGTATAGAATTCTAGGTTAGAAATAATTTCCCCTCAAAAATGTAAAGGCATTGCTTTCGTCCAGCTTCCATGTTGCTACTGAGAAGTTTGACACTAATACCTCCTCTGGGACTCCAGGTTGGTTTGTTTGTTTTTTCCTCCCTGGAAGGTTTTGAGGTCCTCTTTTCTTCCTAATGTTTTGAAATTTCATGATGATACACCTTAGAATAGGGTCTTTTTCATCCAGTGTGCAGAATGAACCTCAGCTTAAAACATTTCAATATGAACACACATTTTCTTCAGTTTTGAGAAATTATCATATACATTATTATTTTAGTAATTCCCTCCCCTCCATTTTTTTCTGCTCACTCGTTTTAGAACTCCTGATTCAGTCATTGGATCACTTGAACTGATCTTATTTTCTTACTTTTTTTTTTTTTTTCTTCTTGCCTAACCGGTGTGGCTCAGTGGTTGAGCATCGACCTATCAGCCAGGAAGTCATGGTTCGATTCCCTGTCAGGGCACATGCCCAGGTTGTGGGATCAATCCCCAGCGTGGGGTGTGCAGGAGGCAGCCAATCAATGATTCTCTCTCATCATTGATGTTTCTTTCTCCCTCTCCTCTGAAATCAATAAAAAAAATATTAAAAAAAAATGAGTGAGGCACTTGAATCCCCTGTGAATGGGCAAAGCTTATTGACTGTTGTGCTTCACAGTAATGCCATATTTCTTTTGGGGATAGGGACATTCAAATGTCATTATTTGAAAATCTTTTCTCTTAAGCTGGTCAATCAGATAAATTCTTTTGTGTGGGCGTTTATAAACCTGACTTCTAGCCTTCTGGGAGTTTTTTAAAGGAAAGGGGCTGTGGGTGAGGGTAGCTAATCATTCCTTATGGAGACTTCCATATAACCCCCTCCCTCCCCATCTTCAGCTCTGCCTGGTGCACCAAGCCCAGATCCTTTGACCCAGCTTCTCAAGAGAATAAACTTCCTGGCCTTGTCTAGAGTGGTGGAAGGGTAGTCACATGGCTGTGCTACGTTGGGAAGAAGATCTGGGGATCTAACTAGTCACTAAAAAGACTTTCAAACAGTCTTTTCTTTCCATCCATACCTCTTACTCCCTTCTTCAGGGGGCGTTGGGTGCCTCTAATTTCAGAGTTTTCCAGGATTCTGGGGTATGATTTACCTTCCTTCTTTCAGCCTTCTTTGATTCGTCCTAATATGAACAAGCCTAAATCCTGATTAAGGAGCAAAACAAGAGTTTGAAGTCAAAGTCAGAGAAATGGTGCCTATAGTCAGATACAAAAGAAGAGCAAAAACCAAGAAAGGCATCTACAACTGGAAGAGTAATCATATTAAAGTCTCTGTCTTTGTCGTCCTTCTCTACATATTTCTCCATGTGAAATTACTATACTTTGAGAAAATGTGCTGAAAAGGAGTAGTTTCCTCTGCTGATCCCAAGCTATGCCCTGAGGGAGCAGCAAGGCTACCTGGAGGTTATAGAAAGGTTGAGAGGTGTGTCCAGGCTTCAGGACTAAGGTCAACAACAATGTGAGGATGGAGAAGGTCCAATTTTATGTGGGTCTTGATTTAGAAATGCACAAGAGGGCCCGATGTCTTAAAGGGCACCGGGGAGGGGGATGGGTTGTGGTTTCCAGCCGCCCTGTCCAAAAGTTGGCTTTTGAAGACTGGCTGGTCGATAGAAATCTACTGGTTAGGGACATTTCACTTTACTACACTAAATATAGTGGGCCTTTACAAAACTTGGAGGCCTTTTTACACAAAGAGAATGCTGTTAATATGCTCTCCATCCAAGGGCATGAGCTCTGGGTTGTTGTTCCAGTGGGATGTGCTGCAAGACTCAGCCAGACCAGCAATCTGCTGCCAACTTTGGCCCCTAGGGAGATTTCAAAAAGGAATGGTTGTGTCCCTAATATCACATTTAATAACCTTAAATAACGGTAGGTATAGCTTAGCTTCATTTAAGAGATGACTCAGAGTTGGTACACAAGAAATTTACTGAAGAAAAGAAGGAAGGAAGGAAGAAAGGCAGGCAGACAGGCAGGAAAGGAGGAAGGAAAGGATTTTAATTCCCTTTTATAGCTTTGTCATCCAGAAATTTTAGTGTAATACAACAACAACAACAACAACAACAACAAAATTGAAAGTGTAATACAGAGATTTACTATTAAAAGGTCTTGAAATCCTAGCGGGCAGAGGAACTTGAAGACCCAGCGGAGTCAGGAAGTGACTTCACTCTCTGATCGTGAAAGAAAAGCAATGGGGGCAAAGGAAAGAAACAGAGAAACAAGATGGTGACTGCTAGCCAGAGGAATTTAAGTTCCCCTCCTCCCGGTGACGCTGAAGAGATTCCCACAACTCTCTCAGCATCTGGAACTTATTTGACTCTGGGTGGAGGAAGGCAAGTGACAGCTGGTGGGACCAGTGGCTTTCTGGAAGGATGGGATAGAAAAGCTCAGGGCCTGACAACTAGAGAGCTGAAGAAGAAAGGAAATGATCATCAGACAGAAGCAGAACTGAAGGGCCTCCTGGCTGCTTCTGGAATCAGCACATGCAGTGGTGTCCCAAAAAACGAAGTCTCCAAAGGAGAAGAAATAGTGTCAAAGCTACTGGTGAGGTCAATGAGTTTTCCAGACATAGATGACCCAGGGATTCTTAGTCTCTACATAATAGTCACACAAAGCCTTGTGTGCTAGACAGTGTTTTCTGTTTGGAAAAAAAAATCACACCCACAAAATACAACCTAATGTAACTGTTGCATAGTCCCACAGAAACCAACACTGGGATGGATATTTGCATGCAGGAAGTTTACTGGGGAGTGCCCAGGGAGTCAACACCAGAACAGGAGTGAAGGAAGTAGGATCAAATAGAAAGAGGAATTGAACTGCAATGTCGTCATAGCAAAGGTCTCTCAGCCAATTCCGTGAGGAAAGAGGACTGAGAGCAAAGAGGGCTGGGCCTTTATACCTGGGCAAGGACTAGTTGTTAGATGTAGGCTGCCTATCAGCTCTGGCAAGGCGACTCTCTTCAGCTGAGGACAATATCAGAAGAGAGACTCGCCTGAGAGCTATCAGCTGCCAATATTTCTAGCAGCGGAGGGAATGATTGCCTCAATCCAGAAATGGAGAATCTGAGTGGCACGCCATGGCATCTATTACAGCCTACCCTTTGCACTGGATCCAGTCACTTTATATAATAAGTTCTAGGAACAGCTCCTCTCAGATCCTGGTTGGTCTCTTTCCCTGGGGAAACAGTGAGACAAACTACAGTCCCTGGTACTGCTGCTAGTTTGAAGGTTGCAATTGATACTCATTGTCTCACTGTTTTTCAACCTATTTTTGTTTCCCTCACCCATGGTTCTATTGTCTAGGTGGCTTATCTGGTGGGCCTCTGATACCATGCCCTTCTCAGGCTGTGGCTGCTCCATTTACTGTCAAAATTGGGCAAAGAACTACCCAATTACCAGCACTTCTAAACCCACAGAGTCCAGAGTTGCTGGGACAAGAAGCATAAATACCACAAGTGGGTCACTGTGAGTGATGGTAAGCAGGGTTCAGGGTCACTCCTACTTCCTTCCTTCCGTTGCATTCCAGAACCATGTATTATACTTTTTGAGAATAATAGGTTCATATAATAATTGTTAACTTATGGTGTATTCTGCAACTTGGAAGATGTTATTGCACAGTATCACCTCCAAAGTGGAAGCTCAATTGCACCTTCAAAAGATGCAACTGAGCTTCATCACCTGTCAAGCTGGCAGTTTCTGAGTGTGGTAAGAAATAGGAAGAGTGGATCCCATGCTCATGTGCCACTGTCATACCAGCTTTGTTATGAAATGGATTCCTGGGTTCAATAAAAATATTACACAGGATTCCATCTTGGTGGATCAAACACTCTATATGCCCTCAGACAGTGGTGCTGGTTGAGGCCCTGAGGGCAGGAAAGGCAAACTTCACATCCAAGATATGTATTTATTCCAGTCAAAATTTTATCACTGCCCCATCCAATGTAACCTGCTATCAAATGGCTGGTTGGTCTCCTGGAAGAATGGTGGGATATTTGGGGCTTAGTGTTAGTCTCACTTGGTGGCAGGTTGGACAGAGGGAGGAGTAAACTGATGCAGTTGTAACAAAGGCTTCCAAAGAGAGTTCTGGGCTCAGATGACCCTTCAGAGGTGCCCTTCTTTGAGGCAAGGGAGTCTGGGCCCCTTATCCCCTATTATTGGCCAGTTAGAAGTGGCTGTCCCCAAGGAGAGGGGCATGATCTTGGGCAAGGCACTTTCTTCAATTGAGAGAAGGCAGTTCTTGGAGAGACACTCATCTAAGAGCTGTCAGCCAACTTCCATAGCCAGTGGGAGAGTGAGTGCTTCAGTCCTGAAGGAGAGATCTAGGTGGGCAGCATACCACAAAATACACTACAAACTAAATGGTAGGAATTCCTGTTCTAAATTTCAGCTATTCCTAAGAGTTCTGGAATGGGGATGAACTGGAGGAGGATAGAGAATTGTGAGATATGTCACCTGCCAAATTTCATAGTTGATTATCAGGAAAACTTTATTGAAAACTGCATATACTATGATTTTATATGTATGTAACCAAACTTAGAGTTGAAACAAGCAAAACATTTTAAAACAGATCAACAAAAAGCACAAATAATGCCTTTATCATAAGACTAGAGGCCTGGTGCATGAAATTCATGCACGGGAGGAGGGGTCCCTCAGCCCAGCCTGCCCGCTCTCACAGTCCGGGAGCCCTCAGGGGATGTCTGACTGATGGCTTAGGCCCACTCCCTGCCTAAGCTGGCAGTTGGACATCCTTAGCGCTGCCGTGGAGGCGGGAGTCGCTGTGCTTGCCAGCCGTGAGCCAGTCTTCTGGCTGAGCGGCGCTCCCCCTGTAGGAGCACACTGACCACCAGGGGGCAGCTCCTGCATTGAGTGTCTGCTTCCTGGTGGTCAGTGCACATCATAGCCACCGATCATTCCGCCGTTCAGTTGATTTTCATATTAGCCTTTTATTATATAGGATATGCACAGTTTACAAAATTCTGCTTGCTTGCTTTTAAAATATTTATTGTTGTATAGACATAATATATACATAGTCATATCAAGAAGTTTTGATATTATTTTAATTTCTGTTTTTTTTCTTTCCATTAATATGCATTGTTCATAAATTTATTATTATTATCAACTCAATATTTTACCATATTAATATATCAATGTTTTTAAATAATGACTTTCCCTCTATTTGGGGCATTTGATTTATCTAGTTACTAATAAGTAGTGCAGATATAAAAAATAGTTTAAAATTTTTTCTTTTTTTTTTTTGCCTCAAAGTGGGATTCACAGATATAGTCCCATGCTGCTTTTAAAAAAGGTTTTCCTAATTTTTAGTACTATAACCAATGTTCAAATACCTATTTACCCATTATTATGCTTACATTGGACTTTGCTCACTTTTACTTTTGATGGTAGAGTGAATTGTTAACTCATCATTGTTTAAATTCAGTTTCCTTAATTATTAGTGAGACAGAGAACTTTTCAAAGTGTTTCTTTAATCTTTGTATTTTTTATTATTTATATTTTGGCTATTTATCTCTCCATAGAAGGGTACTGATCTTTTATATTTTTATCAGTCCCTTACATATGATAGACAATAAACTTATTTGACATTTATTTTCAGTGGTTTCTCATTCCATTGCTCTTTATCATGAATTCACTTTTTAATTAAATAGTTGAATTTGTGTTTTATAGCATAAAACCCATTAACCCTGCTATTAATGATTTTTTTAAATGCTTCAGTATTCCAAAAGTTATATCTTGCTTTCTGTTAGTAAAAGTTTATTATTATATTGTGTCTATATTTTATGATAAATTTTTAAAATTTTATCTTCAAATTAAAATAGATTTCAGTTTAATTATTGAGACTCTGAATCTATTTTAGTATATAGTATAAAGTGTGGTAATATATTTACATTCTTTTAAATGATATCCAGTTTCTCCTACATTGTTTAATAGATGCTTATTTATTCATTGCTTATTTCACCAAATTTTTTATATATTAATTTATTGAATAGATTTGAATTTATTTCTGATTTGCTTAATTAATCTACTTTTTAAAAGTAGTATTATAAGACTTTTCCCCCTTAAAAAGTTAAGTAATTTTGGTTTTAAAATATATACAGATGACCATAGGAATATGCATATGAATATAGACATATAAAAAAGTCTGGAAGGTTAACCTTGGATGGCTGGATTATAGATGAACTTTATGTTTTTCTTTTAATTTATCTATAAATTCTAATACATATTAAATTATAATTAACACATATCACGTGTTACAAAGGGAGAAACTATTCAAATAAAATAAAGAAAACAAAAATATTCATGTAATAAAATATAATTATTAAGAAAAGAAAAAGAAGGGGCAGGTTGAGGAATAAGTCACAGTAAGGGCAAGTTTGGACAAACCACAGTTGCTCCCAATTCCTTCCTTTTTTCCCCCCAAGTCCCTTTTTATGTGACTAAACACTACCCAGCACTCTTTGTGAGCACGTGTCTGCATAGTTGCCCCTGACATTTCTGAAATGTGCACTTCTCTTGTCCCAGTCTGTCTCAGCCCTGGAATCTACTACTCCCTGTGACTGCAACTGTACCTGCCTTTGGCTTTCGACCCAGTTGGTTACCACACTGACTACAGGTCATTGATTTCTTTCTGGATTTCTGATATCAGACTTTGCTCTTTGTGTGTTTGGGTAACTCTGCTCACATCTCTTTGTAGTCCTTCCTCAATTGTCAACCCTCCTGACCTCCATACCCTCCACTCACCCCCAGCTCCATCGACTTCTGTCCTATTCTCAGCTGCACCAGAAAGTTTGGGATGACAGACCATCTGCTCAAAATAGCCATGCCCTGGACATAGTTTTTTGGACCAGAGGTGCCCATAAGAGAAACAGCTTGTGATGTGTGCACTCAGGCTCAAACAAAACAAAGCAAGCAAGCAAACAAACAAAAAGGTCAGTGTTGGAGCTGGCAATGTAGCAATCAGTGTCCAATCAGAAAAACAGAAACCACTGTAGACATGTTATATAGAAGGGATTTAATTCAGGGAATTTGTTATGCTGCTGTTTAAAAGCTGGAAAAGAGAAAAGGGAAGTTAGGAAAACCAGTTATTACCTCTAAGATGTGAAGAACAAAAGTGAAGAGATAGTATGAACATCTTCCAGAGTTGCCACTGCTTCTGGTACTGAATGGGAGGTGGGTTGAGGTGACACCCACTAGTGCTCAGACTACTAGGAAATGTTCAAGATAAGGAAAGAGTTGCATTGGTTCATAGTTTCAGTGCAGTGAGGTCCAGCTGTTCCTTGTTTCCACCCTTAGATGAGGTGAAATCACTTGTTATATAGGTAAGTCTTCTCTTACTTGAGCTACCTTGAAGGAAGTCTCTGTTTTGCAAACAAAAAAGCCCTCCCAAGACACTCATTGCCTCTGAGTGGCCTTTAGCCCAGGCCTTTCCTCCCACATTTTCCTTCACCAGGCTGACTCAGAACAACCCTTTCAATTAGGAGTTGAACTGCCCAAGAGTTTTGATCATTGCTGCTATATGTGACATCACAATGTTTTTAAATTTGGGAAAGGGAAGTCCTACAACATTGTCTTTTTAAAAAATCTTTATTGTTGAAATTATTACAGATGTCCCTCTTTATTCCCCCTATAGCTCCCCTCCACCCAGTTCCCACCCTGCCCCAGGCCTTCATCACCCTATTATCTGTGTCCATAGTTAATACGTACATGCATATAAGATCTTTGTTTAATCTCTTCCCGCCTTCCCCACCCCGCTTCCCTCTGAGAATTGTCAGTCTGTTCCAGTTCCATGCCCCTGATTCTATTTTATTCACCAGTTTATTCTGTTCATTAAATTTCTTATTTTTTTGATTATTAAATTCAATTGTTGGTAGATATGTATTTGCTGCCATTTTGTTGTTCATATTTTTTATCTTTTTCTTTTTCTTCTTCCTCTTCTTAAAGAATACCCTTCAGCATTTCATATAATACTGGTTTGGTGGTGATGAACTCTTTTAGCTTTTTCTTGTCTGTGAAGCTCTTTATCTGCTTTTTAATTCTAAATGATAGTTTTGTTGGTAGAGTAATCTTGGTTGTAGGTCCTTACTATTCATCACTTTGAATATTTCTTGCCACTCCCTTCTGGTCTGCATAGTTTCTGTTGAGAAATCAGCTGACTGTAATATGGGCACTCCCTTGTAAGTAACTTACTGCTTTTCTCTTGCCGCTTTTAAGATTCTCTCTTTGTCTTTAGCCCTTAGCATTTTAATTTTGATGTGTCTTGGTGTGGTCCTCTTTGAGTTCCTCTTGTTTGGGGTTCTCTGTGCTTCCTAGACTTGTAAGTCTATTTCTTTTACCAGGTAGGGGAAGTTTTCTGCCATTATTTCTTCAAGTAGGTTTTCAATATCTTGCTCTCTCTCTTCTTCTGGCACTCCCATAATTTGGACGTTGGTATGGTTGAAGTTGTCTCAGAGGCTCCTTACATATTTTTGGATTCATTTTTCTTTTTGCTCTTCTGGTTGGGTGTTTTTTGCTTCCTCATATTTCAGATAGTTGGTTTGATTCTTGTGATCCTCTAATCTACTGTTGAATCCCTGTCTATTATTCTTTATTTCAGTCAGTGTATGTTTAATTTTTGACTAGTCCTTTTCCATTTTTTTTTTTTTTTTTGGCATTCTCACTAAGATCCTTGAAAGTGTCACTAAGTCCCTTGGAGGTTTCTAGAAGATTCTCGAGTAACCTTATAAACATGGTTTTGATCTCTATAGCCAGAGGTTGCTTTCCTCCATTTCTTTCATTTGTGATCTGTTTCTTTGTCTCCACATTTTGGCTGCTTCCCTGAGTTGATAGAGTGGTTTTGTGTGCTAGGTGTCCTATAGGGCTCAGTGGCTCAGCCTCCCCAATCACCTGAGGTGGACACTTTAGGTGCACCCCTTTGTGGGCTGTGTGCACAGTCTTGTGGTAGTTAAGCCTTGATTGCTGTTGGTGTCACTAGGAGGAATTGACCTACAGGCAATTGGCTGTGGGGACTAGCTGTGTCTACAATGGAAGAGCTGCTGTGCAGGAGACACCCTTATGGGGCAGGACTTGCTTCAGTGGGGCTTTGGTGCTCACTGAGTCTGCCCCTTGAGTGTGTCCCTTATGGATCTGAGGAGTTGTAATCTGGATGGTCCTACTCTGACCACTGGGTACACTAGCTCTTGGATCTCCAAAGAGGTGCTAATTTGGCCTCTGCCTGAGGCCACCCAGCAGGAGCTACGGAGAGATCTGCAGATTCCTTCTCTTTGTATCAGGTTTGGAAGTGCCCAGACAAGGCCCAGCTGTAAAGCAAGGCAGACTGGTCCTGGTGCTGGGTCTTGGGCCTTTTATTGATAGGTTTGGGGCTTCCTGACCCAGCTGCAGCTTGTTTGACAGGCCATTCATATACAAAAGCCACTGTGCACAGCTTGGATGGGGTTGTAAATTGGATGGGGTGGGGTCTCAGGAAATCACCAGGGCAGAGCAAATGGAAATGGCTGCCCATCAGCCCTGTGGCTGGGAAGGTCTCAGCATGGAAACAATGACCGCTGAGAGGACCTCCCTCTGGGAGAAAGCCGCCCGGGGGTTCCTGCCCTGATGCCATACAGTCTAGTTTCTCCTCGTATGTGTTTGGGTCTCCCAGAGCCTTACCCGGCACTGGAGCTCAGAGGAAGGAGGAGCTTAAAAGTTCAGTTTGTGTGCTGGCCTTTTAAGAGGAGCAGCTGGGTCTTCAGCAGCCTCTGTGTCACTTAGCTCCAATCTGCACTGGTTTTTACAGCCCGTACTTCTTACTGCCCGTAAGGACTTCTTTTCCTAGCTCTGGGACCCTGGGCTGGGCTTCTGGTGTGGGGCTGGGACCCCTTGCTCCTCCAGGTGGCCTCCACAGACACAATCTCCCTCCCGATTAAAAAAGCAGTCCACGTGGGTGCTGGACCAGCCTGTCCTCACCTCCGCACCTCCTACCAGCCTCAGCGTGCTTTCATCTTTACTTCTCTAGCTATAGGACTTCTGTTCAGCCAGCTTTCCGGCGGTTCTGGATGATGGTCATTCTATATTTTAGTTGTAATTTTGATGTGGTTGTGGAAGGCAGCAAGTATAGGCGTTTGCCCTACACTGCCATCTTGGTTCTCCTGCAACATTGTCTTTTCTCCTCCCAGAACAGTGTCATTGGTATACTTCTTTCCAGCGCATTGTACAATTATTTTGCATTTATAAAACTCTTTTTAAAAAAATATATTTTATTTATTTTTTACAGAGAGGAAGGGAGAGGGATAGAGAGTTAGAAACATCCATGAGAGAGAAATATCGATCAGCTGTCTCCTGCACGCTCCTTACTGGGTATGTGCCTGCAACCAAAGTACATGCCCTTGACTGGAATCGAACCTAGGACCCTTGAATCTGCAGGCCGATGCTCTATCCACTGAGCCAAAAAGGCTAAGGCTGTATTTATAAAACTCTTAATGCCCTGTTGATTAGCATAGCATCAAATCTATGAATGGGAAGTGTTACTGTATCATTTGTTTAGTCTTTCTAGTTGTGAGCAGGAATGACTCTTCGTATCATTAAGGCTTCGGATTTTTCTTTCTAGTTATTGTTAGGTTGACATTAAAATATTTAATAAGGGTTTGGGGTCTCAGTTTTGAACGAATTGCTTTTTACACTTTGTTTCTGGCTACTGATTTTAACAACTTTTAAAATCGGTTTATGTTTCCTGCCGTCCACTTGAGGAAATGAGGAATTGTCCAGGGTGAGAAGAGGTGCTTAGCAGAGGTGTGTTTGTGTTGCCTGTTTGCTTTCACATATTTGTGTCTCTTGTGGATAGTGTTTGAGTAATGCCTAACCCGTGTGAGCCATGCGGGTGGTGTACCTTTACTATTTTCCTCTGTGAATAAGCCAAGTTAATTGACCTGTGCTGGGACCAAATCCATGTCCTTAAACCCGCTGAAGGCACAGGCAGTACAGACCTTTGCTTTCAATAGCTCTCATTTCTAATAATTAGAGTTGCCTGGGCTGCTTTGCAAGATACTGATTTCTATGATTTGAAGTCGAGATGCAGTTTTATAATCAGTAATTATATTTGATAAAGTATTTCTCTTCTTCCCCCAAATAACTATAACTAAATATATTCCAGGGTATCTTAAAATTGCGAGAGATTTTTAAACTTTGTATTTTCACATAATTGTAAATTTGTATGTAGTTGTAAAAAGTAATACAGAAAATACCTTGCACCCCTAACCCAGTGTGATAGTTTATTTTATGTGTCAATTTGACTGGGCTAAGGGATGCCCAGTATCTAGTAAAACACTGTTTCTCAGTGTGCCTATAAAGGGGTTTCTGGAAGAGAGTAGCATTTGAATAAGTGGACTGGTAAAGAAGATCATCCTCACCAATGAGAGTGAGGTGAGCATCATCCAATCCTTGGAGGGTCTAAATAGAACAAAAAGGTGGAGGAAGGGTGAATTTGTTCCCTGTGCTTGAGCTGGGACAACCACCTTCTCCTGCCCTTGGCCATCGGTGCTCCTCCTTCTTAGGCCTTTGGACTCAGACTGAGACTTGTACCACTGACCCCTGATTCTTAGGCTTTTGAAGTTGGACTTAACACTATCGACCTCCCTGATTCTCAGGCCTTAGGGCTTGGAGTGAATTTACACCACTGGATGGTTTCATGGTTCTCTGGCTTGCAGATGGCAGATTATGGGACTTTTTGGTCTTCATAACTGGTTGAACCAATCCTATATAATAAAATCCTAATATGCTAAGTGTCCAGTCGTCTGGTCATCCATTCAACCAATCAAAGCATAATATGCTAATGATATGCTAAGGCCGCTATGACATGCACTGACCACCAGGGGGCAGACACTTTGACCGGTAGGTTAGCTTGCTGCTGGGGTCCAGCTGATTGGGACTGAACCAGATGGGGCAGACACGCCCTGGAGCCTCCTGCAGTCCCTCCCTGGCTGGCCAACTCCCGTGTCCCTCCCTGGCCCAGCAATCATGCACCGGTGGGGTCCCTCGGCCTGGCCTGTGCCCTCTCGCAATCTGGGACCCCTCGGAGGATGTCGGAGAGCCTGTTTGGCCTGATCCTGCTCAATGCAGGAGCTGCCCCCTGGTGGTCAGTGCGCCCCCATAGGGGGGGAGCCGCTCAGCCAGAAGCTGGGCTCGCGGCTGGTGAGTGCAGCGGCAGTGGTGAGAGCCTCTCCCGCCTCCGTAGCACCACTAAGGATGTCCGACTGATGGCTTAAGGGAGCGGGCCTAAGCCGTCAGTCGGATATCCCCTGAGGGCTCCTGGACTGCGAGAGGGCACAAGCCGGGTTGAGGGACCTCCCCACCCCCCACCACGTGCACAAATTTCATGCACCCAGCCTCTAGTTCCTATAATAAGTTGCTTCTTATATGTCTATATAAATATCTATATCAGTGTCTATATCTATATTTATACCTATCTATATATACTATTGGTTCTGTTTCTTTAGAGAACCCTAAGACACCCAATTTCCCCCACTTGGAACATCTTGCAGAATTATAATACAGTATCACAACCAGGATGTCAATATTGTTGCAGAACATTCCATCACCACAAGGATCCCCATGTAGCCCTTTTATAACCACACCCATCTCCCTCCCATTCTCCTCACCTCCCACCCAGTCTGTTACCTCTGGCAGCCATCAATTTGTTCTCCATTTCTATAATTTGTCATCTCAAGAATGTTCTATAAATTAACCATTGGCGATGTACTTTTTGGGCTTTTTTCACTTATAATTCTCTGGAGATTGATCCAGATTGTGCATGTACCAATAATGTTATTATTTTTAAAATTTTTATTGTTAAGTATTCTCTTAAATAGATATATCCAATTTGTTTAACCATTCACCCATTGAAGTATATCTGGGTTGTTTCCAGCTTTTGGCTTTTACAAATAAAGCTGTTATAAGCATTCATCTATAGATTTTTGTGTGAACATAGTCGTCATTTCTCTGGGATAAATGCCCAGGAATGTTGTACAGCTTGGCTGTACCATTTTACAGTCCCACCCACAATGCATGAGTGATCTGGTTTCTCTTCATCCTCACCAGCGTTTGGTGTTAGTTTTTATTTTAAACATTCTGATAGATATGTAGTGAATTTCCTTAATAGTTATAGTCCTATTCAAATGACTTGTTTCATATTGGGTAAATTGGGTTCGTGTTTTTCAAGGAATTGACTCATTTCATTTAAGTTGTCAAATTTATATGTGTAGTATTGTTCATAGTATTCTTTTCAAATTCATTTATTTCTGCTTCTATGTTTATTTCCCTCCTTTTGCTTTGGGTTAATTTTGCTCTTTTTCTAGTTTCTTTCTTTCTTTTTTTTTTTTTTTACAGAGAGGAAGAGAGAGGGATAGAGAGTTAGAAACATCGATGAGAGAGAATCATCGATCAGCTGCCTCTTGCACACCGCCTACTGGGGATGTGCCCGCAACCAAGGTACATGCCCTTGACCGGAATCGAACCTGGGACCTTTCAGTCCGCAGGCCGACGCTCTATCCACTGAGCCAAACCGGTTTTGGCATTTTTCTAGTTTCTTGAAAGGGAGCTTAGATGATTAATTTGAAATTTTTCTTCTTTTTTCTATGTGGGGTTAGTATAAATTTCCCAGAAATAGATACTATTTTATATTGCATAACAAAGCCTTAGTGTAGCTGCCATGTTTATAGCTCCCTACTGAGGAATTCAATTCAGTTTAGCAGGCACTGTTCTAAATCTTCAGTATACATCAAGGAACAAAATAGACAAAGATCTCTATTTTTGTGAAACTTAACATTCTAGCAGAGGGAGACAGGCAATAAATAACAAGCATAATTTATATGTAGAAAGTGGTCAGGGGAGGAACAAAAAGTAGTAGAAGGTAAGAAGGAGTGGATATACGTGGAACTATAGTATTGAAAACTACAGTATTGACTGCACTGCATTTAAGACTACAGTTTTAGTATTGATAGGTTAGTTAGGCAGCCTTTGTGGAGAAGATGAGATGAGAGTAAAAATCTAAAGGGGTTAGTGAAGCCAGTATCTATCCATCAGATGGGGCAGCTAGAGCAAAGGCCCTGTGGTGGAAGCATGCCTGGAATATCTAAGGAAAAGCAAGGAGCTGAGTAAACAAGGAGGAAAATGGTAAAGATGAGGTCAGAGCATAATGGGGGCTAGGTCATTGGCTCTTGCTCTGGGTGAAATGGGAGCCATTGCAGTATGTGAAGCAAAGGAATGACATGACATAATTCAGGTGTTAAAAGAATCACTCTGGTTGCTATGTTGGGAATAGACTATGCCTAGAGGCAGGTGACTTCTTAGCAGGCTATTGCAGTAATGCAAGTCAGAGGTAATGTGGCTTGGAGCAGAGTGGTAGCAGTGGGAATAGGGAGAAGTGATTACATTCTAAAGTATTTTGAGAGTAGAACTAATAGGACTTCTTCATAGATTGGACTTGGGGTATTAGAAAATGATAGGCATCTAGATAATCAGCTTGATACAAGTCATTAAACATAGGTGACCACATTTAAAACCATATGCACAACTTCTATTCCCTACAGCCCTGCCCACAGCTTGTTGGACAATGGCAGGCACTGACCTGGGAGCAGCTGATCAATAGGCTGGACATTAGCCTATAGGATATCCTGGCATGAAAGTTTTGCTCAAATAAATGGCAATTAACTGTGCCAATGGTTTTCTTCTTTCAGGAATCAGAACTGAAGAGACAAGGAAAAGAATGATCAGTGAGAGCAGAAGCTGCGAGACATGGAGCGAAGGCAATATTCACAATTCGTGAGTAAGCACAGACCATGGATAAACAAGAGCTCTGAGCAAACAGAAGCCACAGGCAGCAAAAAGATATACAGAGTAATGACAGAAGTGATATAAGATGAGTAAGAAAGCATCACATTCTCAGGCCAACCCTGAGCCAGGCGTGCAGTCAAGCTCCTCTGTTACCAGAAGTGGGAGAATGGTGCTAGACAGGCACAGACCACAGATGTGCACCAGCCATGCAGAGTCAGGGTGCAGTCAGCACCAGGGAAGCCAGAATCAGGTAGGGGCCGAAATTATGAGGGCACAAGGAGGCCAGAGAAAGCAGACAAACCTGTCTGCTGAGAGAAGCAGAAAAGTGTAGCAGATGCTCAGAGAGAAGCAGGCATGGCAGATGACGCAGCCACATGAGAGAGGGAACTGCTTCTAATCTTCCTGTTTCAGTCCCATCCCAGGGGGGCCCAGCTGTGCTGATCCCTGCACTTTAGTGCCCCCAGGAGATAGCCTTTTGAATTGGTTCAAAATACCTTCTTTCCTCCTTCAGTTATTTTGAGTATTTGCAAGCATGTCAAACTCGCAGCCAGCAGGCCACATGCCCGCCAGCCGCAAGTTTGACATGCTTGCGTAGGGGAAAAAGATGGTACATTTTGGCTGGAAACTTGGAAATGTCTTGGTATTTTCTTATCTCTCAGGACTGAGCATGGCAGATAAAGTAGCAAAGGCGACAATGCAAATATTTGGTATAAAGAAGTAACTAGAATAATGGGAAGCATTTTACATACCTTCTCTCATTTAATCAGTAGGGTCTGGGAGTTCCCATAATCGAGGCTCACAGAGGGTAAGTACAATTTATCTTCATTATTCATGAACTCTGTATTTATAAATTTGCCTACTCACTAAAATTTGTTACCCCTAATCATACTCCTGACACTTTCCTGGTTATTCACAAACACATGCAGAGCAGTGGAAAAACTCAGTTGTCCAACATGCATGTTCCCAGCTGAGATAAACAAGGCACCCTCTGCCTTTTCCTTCAGCTCTTATCCTGTAAACACGTTTCCCTTTTGAAGTCTATTTGGTGCCACATTTTTGTGTGCATTTTTGTGGGTGATTTCACTGTGTAAACCCCCCAATAATAATGTTGAAGTGCTGTCCAATATTCCTATGCGCACGAAGGCTGATGTGTCTTATAGAGAAACTATGTGTTAGATGAGCATCCTTCAGGCCTGAGTTTAGTGCTGTTGGCTGTGAGGTCAATGTTACTGAATCAACACATAAAATGAAGTTATGTATTGATAGGTTGATGAAAATGTTCTGACAAGAGGTTTGCAGGAACCTAACCCTATATCTCCCCTAGGAGCAAGAGCTCAGTATTTGCTAATTTACAGAGACTTTATCAAACATAACTACCATGAGACGCAATAATCAACTGTAACACGCGGAGGATCAGACAACCTGTGAGAGAGTAGAGTGCCCCAGCTCCAAAGCCATGCCTCTGATCTTGGACAAATTGTGCTCGTTCCATCCCACCAGGCCCCGTTCCAGAAGAGGAAGAAAAGTTCCTCTGTTTAGCTTCCAGTGCTCCTTCCACTGAATGGTGCTGCCTTCCCTGGAACTTGTTGTCTTGGTGGAGATGAACAGGTAAGAAACAACTGTGAAAAGTGTAAGGTAATCTACATTAGGGCTGGGATAGTAATGTAAATATATGTGGCAGATATTGCTCGTCTATGACAGCCCGTTTTCCTGCTTGAGACTAGATGGGGTTTCACAATCCTTCTCAACACAGGACTCCAGATGATCGCTATCAGTCAATCAGAATTGGCATCTAAGACGAAACCTTTATCTTCCTTGCACGATGACCTGTGTCCTTATAAGATTAAGCATAAGCTTGGTGGATCTGAGTTCCCAGGCTTAAGGAACTTTAGCATTTAAGCAAATGTATCAGTCTGTTTCAAAGCTTAGACCCTTAGGGTAGCTCTCATGTCTGGCTGACTCTACTTTGGAGAGTCTTTCTGGATTCCTTTAAATAAGATTCTTGCTCCTGAAAGATTCATTTTTGATGGGAGCATCTTTCTTGTTTACCTCTGAATTGCCTGTGTCTAGAACATCGTTTGGCATAGACTCAGTGCTCAGTGATATTGGTTGAATGAATGCCTGGTCACCTAGATTTCCACCTACCTTTCCCAGGGAGAAAATGGAACTGAACTGGAGCAGCATTCTATTGAGTCTTTCTGTCCCTTTTCTTAGTTTCTCTTTATGTTTTCTCCTCCCATGGCTTACCTCTTTACTTCTGGTCAGATGGATCTGAGAATCCATTGCTGCCCATTCTCATGTAGGGCTTGGGACTCTTACCCCTCTTTCTGCCCAGCCCATTCCTCTTCCTCCACTCTATTCCCTTTCCCCTTCTTTTCTCCTCCATCAGTCATAGCAAACGGGGTTTGAGAGGAAATAGGGAAGAGGGGATGGGAAGTTAGACCAGAAGAGATGGATATACCAGTATTGGATGGGAGTCTAAGGAGGGAACATCACTTAGTGGGCCAATATAGCATGAGAGTCATGATTGAAAGAATGTGAGATTTTTTAACCATGTTAGTTATTTTATCATTGCAAGTGATTTTCAGTCATAATCTCTGCTCTGGTGTTGGGAGAACTACAGGAAACTGAGTGCCCCAATCTGCAGCTAGTTCTGGAGAAGTGATGTAGTACCTAAGACAGTGGGCAGCAGTGATAAAGCGCCTAAGGCCATGGGCTTTGAAGTAAGATTGAGCTAGGTTAATCTAGCTAGATCTATAATTTACTTCTGGTCAGATGGATCTGAGAATCCCAAGCATGAATGGTCTGAAGGCATATAGGGAAGAGGAGGTATGCTGCTTGAGCTGGGCGCTAATCTGGGCTCTGAACCCTAGCCTTCAGCTTCTAGACCTGCTGGGCACTATTGCTGCTCATTCTCTAACCACTTGCTAGATCTATAATTTGGGGCTGGCTCCTAACCATGCTAGATTTTAGTTCTTTTGTCAGTAAGATGCAGATAATAGTAGAATGTACATTATAGGTCATGATGGTTAAAAGAAATGAGGCCTATAAAGTTTTTGTGAAGTATGCTTACGCAAATGATGTCTGTTGTTGTCATTAAATAACATGATCATCATGTGGTATTTACTTGCGCACTTTGAGGCATTTCCTTTTCTTTTTAGCTCCGAGGATGAAAGCAAAATAAACTGAGTTTCTGAGAATCTATGAGGAAGACAGGTGCTTGCAGGGACATGTGAGTCTGTGTCAGAGAAGTAATCCTGATCACATGAGTGTCAGGAAGCCTGTGGAATTCACAGCCAGAGACTAAAGTGGGGGCTCTGGAGACCATTAGTTTCCAAGATTATAGGGTGACTGGCTAGGAAAAGCATGAAAGACTTACTTTGGGGAAATTTGCCCACATTTCCTGCTGCCCTTCTTTTGCAAGTGTGGAGGGTGAGGAGTGGCCATCTCTAACTTAACAAAGCATTGAACCAGTAAACCAGAGAGATGGCTCTTACGCTACTGTCAGCCTTAACACTTTTGGCTTTACCTCTCCATCTTCTGTGATAGTTAGTTTCCCAGAGCTGGACTCACTGATGCACACTCCTTACTACCATCACTGTCCTGTATGATGACCCAGTTTTTGCCCATCTCCCCTTACATTAGTTTTCTAATGCTGCTGTAACACACCACAACCTTAGTGGCTTAAGCAGCACATATTTATTATCTTACAGTTCTAGAGGTGAGGAAACCAAAATGGGTCTCACTGGGCAAAAATCCATGTGTCAGCAGGGCTGTGTTCTTTTCTAGGGGCTCTAGAGCAGTCTGTTTCCTTCCCCTTTCCAGATTCTAGAGGCCACCTGCACTTCTCGGCTCATGGCCCCTTCCATCTTCAAAGCCAGCAATGGCAGGTTGAGTCCCCACAGGGAGTCACTCCAACCTCTGCCTCCATCATGACATTTCCTTCCGACCCTTCCACTTCCCTCTTTCACATTTAAGGACCCCCATGATTGCACTGGGCTCACCTGAATAGTCTAGGATAATCTCCTTATTTTAAGGTCAGCTGATTAGCAACTTTATTTCCATTTGTAACCCTTGCCATAATTCCATAATTGCCCCTTACCGTATATCATAATATATTCATAGGAACCAGGGATTAGGAGGTGGATGTCTTTGGATACCATTGTTCTGCCTTCTATAGTCATTATCCATTATGTCCTGTTCTCTGACTCTAGAATTAGGACTGAGACTAGTAAATTATCTCAGTTACTGGGCCTGAGCCATCCTCTTTGTGATGTTGTTCATGAATCCCATGCCTGAGGATCTGATGTCTGGCCTGAGTGGCTCCCTCCGCCTCGCTTGACCTTTACAGAAAGTGACACTCAGTGCCTTACAGTGAGCATGAGGGTGTTCTGGCTGCTCTGCCTAAACTGGTGGGTAGCAGAAACTATTATTTATTTCTTCAACAATATTCAGATTTTTTATTGTTATAGCCAGCTAATAGATGTGACTTTTCTTTAATTAGTATTTTTAAACATAAGAAGCCTGTCTATCCATTCTATGTCACAGCCTTATCTGATAGTACTTTCATTAACTTGATTAATGCTTAAGGACTGTTTACACAAACTACAATAATCATTAGCTGCCAGTTCCTCAAACTACCCAGAGGTGACCTGTACTTTTTTGGATGCATACATAAAGGCACACTCATCTACACACACACACACACACACACACACACACACACACACACACACACACAATCGGTGTGGTGAGAAAAAGATGTTAAACGTCTGTTAAAGGTGTGTTAGATGTCATATTTTACCTTAAAGGGAAGGAAAAGAAGGAAGGGAGCTAGTATTTATTGAGAGGCTGCTCTGTTCCAGGAACTTGATGTTTGTAAATTCACTTTAATTCTCATCATAATGCATGAAAACACCTTCCTCATCTTCATTTTACAAATGGGGAAATTGAGGCCCACGGGTCACATAGCTAGTAAGAGCTCAACATTTGATATCTGGCCTGTCTGATTCCAAAAATTTTTGCTTGCCCTTTCACCTGGCCAGCTCTTAAAACAAGAAAATGGAACAGAATAAGGATGTTCAAATTAACATTAGTGGTGTGGGCCCTAGAGCTTCATGGAGATACCCAGGGACTCATCACACTGCAGTGAAGGCATTAGTAAGAGACAAGATGAGTGGACTGCGCTTGGGCCCTTCCCATGTTCCGTCAGACTAGCTCTGCTGTTATAAAAGTTTTACATATTGGGATGCAATGTAACATTTCTTTTAATATATATATATATATATATATATATATACATATATATATATATATATATATGTATATATATATATATTTATATTTATATATATATTATTGATTTCATAGAGGAAGGGAGAGGGAGAGAGAGCTAGAAACATCAATAATGAGAGATAATCATTGATCAGCTGCCTCCTGCATGCCCCACACTGGGGATTGAGCCTGCAATCTGGGCATGTGCGAATCAAACCATGACCTCCTCGTTCATAGGTTGATGCTCAACCACTGAGCAATCCTGGATGGGCTGCGATGTAACATTTCAATAGAAAAACAGATGGGGTGTTGTTCAGCTAAATAAGTCTCTTGAAGGCCATTAGACTAGAATTTGACCACCATGGCCCTGTGGTTCTGGGAAGTCTGTCTAGTTGTCCCCAATGAATTGATCAATTTTCCTAGTGCCTTAGTTTTTACTGAATGTGCATCAGGGACTTTGGGAGGGATGATGCTCTCTAGAATGAAAGAGATCATCTCAGTTAGTGAATGATGCAGAAATTATTCAGATAGAGAAGAAGCAAGTGATACTTTAATGAGGCTCTGCTTGCTTATAGTGAGTTAATATAATACAGAGCAAGTGGAGTTCCATTAAAGTATTACTTATTTAAATTTGTAAAGGAGGTAAAAACTTTGAAAATTTTATATCCTATCTTAGCAGTGAAAAAGGGTAAAATGAAAGCCACATCTTCTCTTATTCTTGCTTCCCTGAGTTACTCCTTAGTAACCCCTCAAGGAAGAATATTAAAAATAGCCAACATTTATTGATGGACAACTTAATTTCTATATTAGGTAATTTATGAAGCAGAGATTCAAACTGTCCCCCCAAATTCACTGTACTCCTCTTCCATGGTAACAGGATTCCCAATTTTTAGCTGTGCACAAGGCTGCCTGGAATTTTCCAGCCTCTCTTTGCAGCTAGGGGTGACCATATGACTAAGTTCTTGATAATGTGATACAAGCAGAAGCATTGTATGGCACCTTCTGGCAATCTTCCTCAAAGACAGATGGTACATGCCCTGTGCCTCTTCTCCTTAATTTCTTCCACCATCCTGCTTTCTGAAACACAGATATGATGTTTGCCACACTTGCCACATTCTTGGACCATGAGGGTGAGGGCCACACTGGGGGAAAGAAGAGCAGTGAGGAGAAACCAAGATGGCGGCATAGGTAAACATCTGAACTTGCTGCCTTGCACAACAACTTCAAAACTACAACTAAAAGACAAAACGGACATCATCCAGAACCACAGGAAGGCTGGCTAAGTGGAAATTCCACAACTGGAAGGGAAGAGAAAAGCTCACTGAGATTCAGAGGAGGTGCAGAAGTAAAGGCAGAGGTACGGAGGTGCGCACGAAGAGGGCTGGCAACTGAGTACGCGGCTTTCATTTTCAAGTGGGAGGGAGACAAAAGCTCCCGAGTGCTCTGAACTCCAGTTCTGGGCAAGACTCTGGGGACCCAGACTCATACAGGGAGAAACTGGACTGTCTGGCAGCGGACGGAACTTGAGGGTGGCTTTCTCTCAGAGGTGCTTGCAGCGATTACCAAGGGACACTGAGACCCAGGGGCCTCTTAGGGCAGAGCTGATGGGAAGCCATTGCTGTTCGCTCTGCCCTGAGACTCCGCCCCATCCAAGCTGTGCGCAGAGGCTTTTGCATATGAATGGCCTGGTCCTTTGAAATCTAAACTTACCTAACAAACTGCAGCTGAGTCAGTGAGACCCAGAACATCCAAAAGAAGGCCCAAGGCCCCGCAGCAACTTGCATTGCTTCACAGCTGGGCCTCATTGGGGCACCTCCAAAACCCAAACAAAGAAGAGGAATCTGTAGATCTTTCCATAGCTACTGCTGGGTGGCCTCAGGCAGAGGCTAAATTAGCACCTCCTTGGAGATCCAAGAGCCAATGTACCCAGGGGTCAGAGTAGGACCATCCAGATTACAACTCCTCAGATCCATAAGGGACACACTCAAAGGGCAGACTCAGTGAGCACCAAAGCCCCACTGAAGCAAGTCTTGCCTCATAAGGGTGTCTCCAGCACAGAAATTCTTCCATCGTAGACACAGCTGATCCTCACAGCCAGCTGGCCTGGAGGTCAATTCCTGCCAGTGATACCAACGACAGTCAAGGCTTAACTACAACAAGACTGTGCACACAGCCCACAAAGGGGTGCACCAAGAGTGTCCACCTCAGGTAACTGGGGAGGCTGAGCCACTGGGCCCTATAGGACACCTAGCACACAAAGCAACTCTATCAACTCAGGTAAGCAGCCAAAATGCGGAGACAAAGAAACAGGTCCCAAATGAAAGAAATGGAGGAAAGCAAACTATGGAATATAGAGTTCAAAACCCCGGTTATAAGGTTTTTCAAGAATTTTCTAGAAAAGGCCGATAAATTTAGTGAGACCCTCGAGGATATGAAAAAGGACCAACTAGAAACTAAGCATACACTGACTGAAATAAAAAATATTATACAGAGATCCAACAGCAGACTAGAGGATCACAAGAATCAAGTCAAAGATTTGAAATACAAAGAAGCAAAAAACACCCAACAGGAAAAGCAAAAAGAAAAAAGAATCCAAAAATATGAAGATAGTGTAAGGAGCCTCTGGGAAAACTTCAACTGTATCAGCATCCAAATTATGGGGGTGCCAGAAGAAGAGAGAGAGCAAGATACTGAAAACCTATTTGAAGAAATAATGGCAGAAAACTTGCCCCACCTGGTGACGAAATAGACTTACAAGTCCAGGAAGCGCAGAGAACCCTGAACAACAGGAATCCAAAGAGGACCACACCAAGACACATCATAATTAAAATGCCAAGAGCAAAAGACAAAGACAGAATATTAAAAGCAGCAAGAGAAAAACAGTTAGTTACCTACAAGGGAGCACCCATACGATTATCAGCTGATTTCTCAACAAAAACTATGCAGGCCAGAAGGGAGTGGCAAGAAATATTCAAAGTGATGAATAGCAAGAACCTACAATCAAGATTACTCTACCCAGCAAAGCTATCATTCAGAATTGACGGTCAGATAAAGAGCTTCACAGATAAGAAAACGCTAAAGGAGTTCATCATCGCCAAACCAGTATTATATGAAATGCTGAAAGGTATTCTTTAAGAAGAGGAAGAAGAAAAAAAAGGTAAAGATAAAAATTATGAACAAATACATATCTATCAACAAGTGAATCTAAAAATGAAGTGAATAAAAAATCTGATGAACAGAATAAACTGGTGAATATAATAGAATCAGGGGCATAGAAAGGGAGTGGACTGACAATTCTCGGGGGGAAAGGGGTGTGGGGGGTGCGGGAAGAGACTGGACAAAAATCATACGCCTATGGATGAGGACAGTGGGGGGGGGGGGTAAGGGCAGAGGGTGGGAACCAGGTGGAGGGGAGCTATGGGGGGAAAAAAAGAGGAACAATTGTAATAATCTAAACAATAAAGATTTATTTTTTTTTAAAAAAAAGGAGAAGAAGAAGAACAGTAAGATGAGCCTGCATCCCTGAGAACATTATGGAGCAGCTCTGGATTTTCTACCTTAGGACTTAGATGTGAGAGAAAAATAAATATATTTTTTAAACCACTTACATTTGTTTCTGTTTCTCAAAGCCAATACTAATGCAAATTGATATACCCTATATATTACTATATTATTCCAGTTTTGCAAATGAGAAAACTGTGGCATAGCCAGAGTAAATAAGTTGCCAAGGTTACCTATCTAGTAGGTGAAGGAGTCAGGATCTGAACCCTGATTTTTGCCAAATCCCATGTGCTTTCTTCCTTCTCAGTGTTCACTTCCATGAAGGTGATAGTTTTTGACCTTCTGTGGCTGGTAAGAGCCTTGCATCAATGCCCTCTGGTAATGTCTGGTCATGTAAGTACAGTCTTCAACTGGCCCCTCCATCATCTCTTTGAAAAATAAAATTCATGAGCCCCAAGAGTCATGGTGACCTTGAGAGTTCTGAGATGTCACAGCAGCCACCAGAGGTCTTAGACCTTCTTGGAGAAATGGTAAAAAGAACCATGGGAACTAATGATTGGGGCTCTAGAAAAATGGTTGATACTGTTGAACAGAGAGGGGATGATGAAGAAGGCCCTAATCCTAGGAGGAGGGCAGAGGCTGGAAAAGCAGAGAACTATCTTGAGGTGAGAATTGGGGTGGTGGTGGGCCGTGGAAGGGCATATCCACCTTACTGTGGGCACAAATCAGACAGGTGAGGGAGTCTGAGGGAGGCTGAGGGAGGCAGTGTCACAGAGTGCGTCCAGCTGAACCCTATTAATTAAAATAATGGCCGTCTGTTTGAATCCAAATGTACTTGTTTAGATGCCAGATTATCCAAGGCTTTTGAAAAAGCTTTTACTCTATAGCAGGGTAATTTCATTCCATATTGGGGTAGAGAAGGCTGTGGTGTGATTAAATAGAGCTACATTGGTAGTAGCGATCAAGGTTGTGGAACAAAGGAGGCAAATTGGCAGCAGCTGCAGAAATAATGGAATGGGAGAAAGTGCACATCTCCATCAAGGGGAGAATCAGAACCAGTGGTGGATAGAGGGAAGGTGGCTTGTTTATTTGAAGACCTAGTAGAGGCACAAGGTGAGGCAAATCTGACAACATATTCCTTAGGAAACTTGAGGGGATAGTAAAAAGGTGCGATTCTTAAACCAGACATAAAAGGGTTAATATGGTATGATCCCACCGATATCAGGGACCTAGAATAGTCAAATTCATAGAAACAGAAATTAGAACAGTGGCTACTAGAGGCTGGTGGGAGGGGGAAATAGGGAATTGTTTAATGGTATGATAAAAAAAGTTCTGGAGATGGATAATGGTGATGTTGCACTACAGGGTGAATGCACTTAATGCCACTGAACTGTGCAATTAAAAATAGTAAATTTTATGTTATGTGTATTTTACCTCTCACAAAAAAAGATATGTTTCAATGTGCAGAGCATACATTATTTTCTCCAACCTCTACCTCCCATTGAAGAGAGGGAACCCCAGCTGACCTAGCACTGCAACTAGAAATCCTGCCTTGACCTTGTCTTCTGCTCTGCTCCTGCACTTACCTGCTCTGACATTGTGATTCTTCTTTAATTTTTGACCATTCCTTATTCCTTGGACTTAAACCAGATTTGGCTTCTAAGGCTCAATTGCTGACATGTATTCCTGGAATACATTCGTTCTTTCCCCCTGTCTCAGTTATATCCCAACTGTTCTGGGGAACTCTGTACCCCTGCTTCCCAAAGCTGTTCCTACCTCCTGGGCCCCACTTTTGCCTGCGCTCCTGCCTGGCATATCAGATACTGAATCACTCAGGTCCACACTGATGTTTCTCTTCCCTAACCCCCTAGACTCTAGGACTACTAGTAGAGCACTTATTATATACGAACTTCCTTGTGATACCCCTTGGGGAGTGATAAGAGCTGAGGCCAGAGCTAACTGGGTCACTCTGGGGATGAGAGGACAGGACATCAGGCAGACCAGCCCCAAAGACCAGATAGATCAGCAGAGAGGCCCATGAGTGAGCAGAAGCTATGCAGCCAGCCTAAGGGTCAGGGAGTTCCGGTAACGGGATCCATAGGCCATTTTATGTTTTGTTTCCTTTCCTACTGTAACCCAGATTGAAGCCGAGGTCACCATTACCAGTGAGAGCTTGCCTCAACTACCTGATTCCACAGTGTAGGGTAACACAAAGCTTTCTCTGGCTTTTGGGGAATTTTCAGAGGTTTCTGCTCTAATTTACCCCTGACCAACCTAAGTGTCCCCAAGAGCTGGAAAACTCAGCTCTTTCACAAGTTATTCCCGCCAAAAAAATCTGTAGGCATTACAAAGTGGTAGGTAATACCACCACTGTTTTACAGATGAGAAAATTGAGGAACAGAGGAGTTAAATAAGAGGCTCAATAAACATTTGTGATTTGGTGGACCTTATTTGACTTCTTTTGTGGGGAGGGGTTGCTATTTCACTGTATGGCACTCAGTCCACTAGCATCTTGCATAATTCCTCTCCCCTCTCCTCTCTCCACCTTAACTTTCTCCATCCCAGAGGGCCTGCTACACTTCAGATCCATCTTCCTTTTTAGGCAGAAAGGATTTCCACTCTCACATTTTTGGATTTTAGCAATTTCTTTTCAAGTAGTTAATTCTCCCCTATTAGGAACACTAATATTCATGCTTAACGTAATACAATTTTCTCTACTGTTACATTCCTTTGGTTTTAATTTTTTATGTCAACCAAGCCGTTTTCAAAATAAAAACTATCCATATTACTCAGAATAAAAGAATAGGTTTAAACTTCCCAAATTAGACCTTATATGATAGCTCTTCCTATATTTAACCCACCTGGATACCCTCTTTCTTCAGCCTCCTTACATCATGCAGCAATTCCTAAATCTGGCTATCTATCTGTTACCGTGGGATCTCTGGAAAGGCAGTCCTGGGCCAAACTGCAGAGACTCTAATTCAGTAAACGAAGGTGGGCCGGGATTCTGCATAGTGACAAAATTCCTCAGTGATTATTTAGGAGGACTGATGGCACTGACCTCATTTCTGGGGCTCATGGACCACATGTGGCTAGTGCCCACCAAACTGGACAGTGCAGACATGGGACATTTCCATCACTGCCTGAAGTTCTAGTGGATAGCACTGGACTGTTTATTCTCCACAGCACTTACTGTGATGCTTAGCTAATGTAGCCTTATCTCTATCCTTCCTGAACCTCCCAGACTCCTCCCATGCCATCTAAACTGTCACTCCCTAAACAGAAAACCCTCAAACAGCTCAGCACCTTTTCCGAGGGTTCCCTCTGCCTCTGGGCCTTAATTGATTTCCTCAGTTAAGGGCCAGATATGGGGTTAGGGTCCTCTTTACTTCTGGTAACTGCTGTCATGCTCTTGTGAAAGACTCAACCACTTGGAGGCTGGTGTCATTTGGCTATTATCTCTCTTCTCCTTCCTACTGCTTTACTTCTAGCCTCCTGGTCATCTTATTCATTGGAGACTTTTACACCTGGCTCACAGTCTTCCTGTTTATCTCAAACATTGCTGTCATCTTGGATAATGTCAACGTCCTGCTAACAATTGGTCCCTCAGTTCCCTGACCTTCTCATCTCCAATAAAAATAAGAGCTAACACTTGCTACATGCCAATCATTAATCTAAGAAATCAGCATGTTACGTATTAACTCATTTGATTTCATGACAGCTCTTTAAAATAGGTCACTGTTATTATCATCTCCATTTTACGGATGAGCAAACAGTTAAGTAATCTGCTCATGGTGCTGTCACCATTAAGTAGTGAAAGCAGGATCTAAACTTAGGCACACTAGTCCCAGAGAGCATATGCTTCATTCAATACCACTACAGATTTTCTCCTTCCAGTGTTGGTCTTTCTTCCATTCAGTCTCCGCTACCCACTTCCACTGCTTTACCATGAACTCTGCCATCTCCTCTATTGTCTTAATATCACTAATTCAGCCATCTCCTCCTCTGACCAACTTCCTTGTCCTCCAGCAGGTCATATAAAAGCAACAATAAAGTAATGATAATAATAAAACACATATATGGTCTAAGTCAGTGATGGGCAACCTTTTGAGCTTGGTGTGTCAAACTTCGCCAAAAAACCGAGCATAACTAGGGTAGTGTGTCACTTTGAGGAAAAAACATTATTTCGCAAATGTTTCATCCTCAGGAGCAGCAAATGTTTCATTCTCGGCATGTGTGTCATCAGAAATGGCTACACGTGTCAGTGCTGACACGCGTGTCATAGGTTCGCCATTACTGGTCTAAGTGTTTTTCACATGTTAAGTTATTTATTCCTCACAATAATTTAATGACAAAGGTCAGTAGCATTATCACTGTTCTACAGATGAGAAATCGAGGCACAGAGAGGTTAAGTAACAAGTGCAATGTCACACAGCTCATAGATGATTGAGTCAGAATTTGAATTCAGTCAGGCCCCAGAGTTCACATTCTTATCTACTGTGCTAAGGATGATAAACCTGGAGTTGTGGGGAAAATCATTACCATCTGGGGATTTTTTTCCTCAAACTACCCATGCCTACTCTCCAGTTCCAAATGTTTGCTTATTTGTTTATTTTGAAAGAGCTTCTCAGATGTTTTGGACATTGGCCGCATATTGAGAACCACGAATTAGATCATTTCAACAACCTCCCAACTTGGCATTCTGGTTGAGTTCAACCTACTGTTGTCCTGCCAGCCTTGGTTAGGCCCACTTCATAGGAACAGGTCAGCGCTTGGCCTGAGAGTGGAGGCATCATGACCAGCACAATTGAATGGAAAAAAAAAAAAAGCATCAGTCTCAATAGCTTGGAGGGGCTGCAGCAAGCAGTGTCAGACAGATTTCTTAATGCCTTCATAAAACTTGATGTGTTTTTTTCTCGTGTCCATCTGATTTGATCTAATAGCCAGGACAAGGACCAACTGCTTACCTGGGATTGCACAGGGCAGCAGTTTGCTCCTCCTTAATCTGAAAGCTTCTAAAACAAGAAGAGAGAAGGGGAGCAAAGAAGGTAATCTTGGCATAGGTCCAAGGGAAAAGCAGTCTGGCTGAAACCTTTCAGTTCCCCTGGCCAGGAAGCAGCAATCTACGTAAACAGGAAGTTGAGAAGGTTGCGGGAGAGGGCAGTGGTTAGTTGGTGAGAACAAGAGCTGACGCCAGATCCGCGTAAGCGGTTACATGCAAAAGAGATTCTGATACAGGCCCAGCCTTTGCATGTTAACCATCCCCGCTCTCTCGGGCGGCCTTCTTTCATCAGGGTTTCTCCATGTGGTATGTGCTGGGTCCTGTTCTTACATGGATAAATCTTTGAGCACCTGCTTTTTTTTTGTCAGTTGTCTGCTTAGGGTAGTTTTACTTTATCTCATTTAATAGTCTAAACATTTTGTGAGAATGGGTTTACTATTTCCATGTTTTTAGGTAAGAAAACTAGCTCAGAGAGATTGTTACCTTGCCCAAATTCATTTACATTATACCAGTATACAGCACTTTTGAAAACTGTCTCCTCTCTGTAAAAGTGACGGTTAAGCATAACCTATTAGAAAGGGGGTGTATGTGTTTTCTAAGGGTACCATAACAAATTATCACAAACCTGCTGGCGTAAAATAGCAAATCCATTTTGTCATCATTCTGGAGGCCAGAAGTCTGAAATCAAGGTGTTGGCAGGGCACACTCCTTCTGAAGGCTAGGGAAAGAATACTTCCTTGTCTCCTCTTAGTTTCTGGTCATTCCAGACATTCTTTGCCTTGTGGCTGCATGACTCCATTTTCCTCCTCTGTCTTTACATGGTCTTTCTTCTTTGTTCCTATCTTCTCTTCTGTCTTTTATAAGGACACTCATCATTGGATTTACAGCCCACCTGGATAATCCAAGATGATCTCATCTCAAGATCTTTAACTTAATTACAGCTTCAAAGACCCCTTTTTCCAAATAAGTTAACCTTCACAGGGGCAAGGTATGAGGACATGGACATATCTTTTTGGGAGCCACCATTCAACCAACACCAGGGGATATCATTATTAAAATATAAATGCAGATTTTTTTTAGCATTTTAATAACCACAAGTTTGAAAGGGACAATATCTTTTTCTTTTTTATAATCCTTACCTGAGGATATTTTTTCCGTTGCATTTTAGAGAGAGAATATAAGGGAGGTATGGAGGGGAAAAGAGAGAGAGAAATATCTGTGGAAGAGACACATTGATTGGTTGCCTCCCATACATGCCCTGACCAGAGCCAGGGATTGAACCTGCAACCCAAATAAGTGTCCTTGACCAGGAATCCAACCTGAGACCCCTCGGCCGATGCTGTAACCACTTAGTAACACTGGTCAGGGTGAGAGGAACATTATCTTGATTAATGTTCCCATGGCCAGATCTTCATTCTTTAGAAGAATAAACTTTCCCAAAATGCTGCTCTCCCCAACTACTCCTACCCATTCCCCCACAAACCTTAGGTCTATCAGAATTTCAGGGCAAGGAAAGTGTATCACAAAGTGTATTTTGATAATGCATAGTAAGTGAAGATGGTATACCCTTCTCACAAAGCACATGACCACCCATAGTTGAGAATTACTTCTCTGAGGGAATGATATAACACAGGCTGATGGGTAAGGGAGAGCCTCAGGGTATGTTGATTGTATGTTGAAAAAAGAAAGAGAAAAACCTAACAACAGTAGTAATCATGGAGGTTCAAAGTTGAATCGACCTAAAGAACCTCAAAATCCAAAGGCCAGGATTGGAAGGAAGGGCATGATTACTACACAGGAGAGACACCGTTGTCCATGTGATATGTCTGAAATACTAATGTAGTCATGTCACTCTCTAGTCCATCGCCTTAACCACTCGGCCACGACTACACATTAGTCATGTCACTCTCTGTTTAAGATCTTCATTGGCTCCCGATGAACACTAAATGAATTTCAGATTCCTTATCACAGCACATAAGGACTCTGTAAACTGGCCTCTACTACTTGTTAGACTCATCTTTCACCACTCTCTCTCAAAGACTGTGTCCTCCTGCCACACCAAAATTCTTGCTATTTCCCAAACAAGTCATGTGCTTTATTGCTTTTCTAGCCTTGAACATTCTGTTACATCTGCTTGGAATGCTCTTCTCTCTTCTCTGCCTGGTAATTCCTGCTGGCACTTCAAGAGAAGTTTCTCTGCTGCTTCATCTGCAATTTTTCTTTAAGAAGCCTCCCTGCTCCTTTCCATTAATCGGCACCGTCCTCTGCTGTGATTTCAAGTCACTTTGTTCATGGGAAATGTTGACCTTTGTTATACCCAACCTTTCTCCAATACTTTGAGAGCTTTTAGAAAGAACTGCCATATTCATCCCTGAGTCCCCAGTATAGCAGGTGCTCAATAAACGTTTGCTGAAAAATGAAGGGACTGAGTCATCATGACTTCAAGTTTGAAATACTTGGTTTGTTGACAGTGGGATCCACCCAGGCTTTCCATCTTTATAAACCTGTCAGGCTAGAGCCACAGGCAGAGAAGAACACAGAGGCAGTCCTAGCTGTAAGTCTAGAAGAGGCACGAGAAGAAGGAGTTGTAGGAAACTGAGTTGTTCGGTTTGGGAACATAATGGGGTTTAAGACAGATTGGGAGCCCTCAGTCCATTTCCCTACCTTCAGCATGAAGACTACGACTGAAGTGGAACTATGTTGTGGTTTCCCATCAATACCAGTGATAACACATCAGAAGGGGTACGGATGACACTTCTACAACTAAGCAGTGTCAATTCTGATAGCAGGGAGCTATATAGTTGTGGGATGAATTGGGGAACAGAAGATTAAAGGAAACATTTGTGAGACCCATTACGAGCCTACGGAACAAGATAAGAGGGATTTGGGTTCAGGTGCGCTGCAGGGTTGAGGCCAGTGGCCCGCCCGGAGGCAGAGCACGATGCGCTACCCAACCAGCCCACCCGTGCGGATCACGGAGCTCACCAAGGAGAATGTCAAGTTCATCGAGAATACGGACCTAACGGTGGCCAATTCTATTCGGAGGGTCTTCATCCCTGAGGCGCCCATAATAGCCATTGACGGGGCTCAGATTGACGCCAATTCCTCAGTCCTTCACGACCAGGTCATCACTCACAGGCTTGGATTAATCCCCCTCACTAGTGATGACATTGTGGACAAGCTGCAGTATTCCCGGGACTGCACGTGTGAGGAGTTCTGCCCCGAGAGCTCCTTGGAGTTCACTCTCGACACGCGGTACAACGAAGACCAGACTCCGCGCATCACCTCTCGAGACCTCATCTCCAGCAGCCCCCGGGTCATTCCAGTGACATCCCGGAATCGAGAGAACGACCCCAGTGACTACGTGGACCAGGACGACATCCTCATCGTCAAGCTGCGAAAGGGCCAGGAGCTGAGACTCCACGCCTATGCCAAGAAGGGCTTTGGCAAGGAACACGCTAAGTGGAACCCAACTGCAGGGGTGGCTTTTGAATATGATCCCGACAATGCCCTGAGGCACACGGTGTACCCCAAGCCAGAGGAGTGGCCAAAGAGCGAGTACTCAGAGCTGAGTGAAGATGAGTCCCCAGGCTCTGTACGACCCCAATGGCAGACCGGAGAGGTTTTACTACAACGTGGAGTCCTGTGGCTCTCTGCGCCCTGAAACTATTGTCCTCTCAGCCCTCTCTGGGTTGAAGAAGAAGCTGAGTGATTTACAGACCCAGTTGAGCCACGAGATCCTGAGTGATGTCCTCACCATAAATTAACTGAAACTCATCCGCCCGAGCGGAAAAGGACCCGAGCAGCAGCTGTGTGCAGGTCTCCTGAGACCCTCCTAGTTCCTGAAGTCCCAACAGCTGTAATTAAAATTCTTGGCAAGCCATCAGCACCAACTAGAGAGGCAGCAAAGGGGAAGGGTGCCCCTCCCAGTCTTGCTTGGTCCCAGGTAGATTCCGAGGGGTGCCCCTGGTATTTGAGGCAGGACAGTCCTTCACTGTGCATGCAGCATTCCTGGCCCTGCCTGCTAATGGGCAGGTCTCCCCAGAACCCAGACCTCCCTCCCCCCCCCCCCCCCCCCCCCCCGGTCTGCTTGTAGAGGTCATACTGCTTCCCTGTTGAAAACCACTGAGCTAGACCCTTCTTTTTTAGTCATTTCAGCTCTTGACTTACTTTCTGTGTGAAAGTTAGCATTTTCACAGTTGTACCTTAGGTTTCTGCTTTAGGATTGAGTGATAGAAGTCTCATTCAGGCCGTGTACAAACCCAGCCCCTGCCCACGGTCAGCCTACGCTTGGCTCAAATTCCCAAGCGTCTTTAGACCTTGGCTGTCCCTGCCCCACCCCACCCCCAAATAAACCCTGTATTTCATTCTCTCTCTCTAAAAAAAATAAAAATAAAAATAAAATAAAATAAAGATAAGAAGGATTTGATGTTGGGTCCCATTGGCTGGTATACACATATTGTTTGAGAGTCTATTATATTCTTAGTACCTGCCACTCTTACCTAATTCTGAAAAAAGTGGATCATATTGTCCACCTCTGGCATTTGTTTAGGGCATCTGATCCAGGGGCTGGGAACAGTTATGAGACTTGGTATTAGAACTCTTCTTAAAATAATATTAGTAACATCTGAATCAGTTGGCTCAAGCATCACAGTATAATCCAAGGTCTAAAACCAGAGTGCATACCAATTGGATAAGTTATTTAACTTCTATGTGCCTCAATTTCCTCTTTAGTAAAATGGGTATGATACTAATAGTATATACCTCATAAGGCTGTATTAAAAATATAATGGATTACTTAACCATTAATAAGAGTGATCAATAAGCATTGTCTATTATTATAACTATTAAGAGGCAATTACAAAATAATTATAATTATGTGAGATGGTGGATATGTTAACTAACCTTATTGGAGGGACCATTTTACAATATGTATGTATATCAAATCACCAAGTTATACATCTTAACTTTACACAATATGTCAATTCTCAAGAAAGCTGGGGTGGAGGGAGGCAAATACTCTAAAGTACCACCTTCTGAACTGAAACAATAATAGTCATATTTTTCTAGCATGATGGGATCTATATTAGTCAAGACTCTTAAAGATGCAAATGACAGAAACCCAGTTCAAACTAGCTTAAGCCAAAAGGAGGACTTTCTTGACGTGTCTCTCTGAAAAGCCCAGGGTTACAATACAGCCGGTTTCAGAGGCAAAAAGTGTCACCACAGGAGTTGGCTTTTTATTTAATCTCTCCGTTCTGCTTTCTTCTATGTTAATTTTATTGTCAGACAGGCTCCTCTTGTAGAAACGATATGTCTATTGACAAATTCAGACTTGCATTCCCACAAGTTAATCATGGTAGAGAGAGATCTAGCAAAAATTTCAACACTGATTCTCATTGGCCAAAAGTAAGTCAAATGCTTATTTCTAACCCAACCACTGTCTTTCTGTTTGGCTAGGCCTGGATTGTGTGCCTACCACCGAGTGAGTGGTAGGGCCTTTCCACAAAGACAAATTAAGGCGTGGTGTCCAGAAGAAAGGCATCCAGGGGCAGAGAGGGACAGATTCCGGTTTGGGGGAGCCTGAAGGTTTATCATTTTGGGCCTTTGCTTAATAAAAATAATACAAAATTACCAATTTAAAAATAAGTATTAAACTAAATATTACTAAGAATGAAAAAATAAATCACATCAAATTATTGGAATGTTGGTGATTTGGAAATGCTTGTATTTAAATGCTTCTTGATTGTATGCCCTCGCTGGTTTGGCTCAGTGGATAGAGTATTGGCCTGCAGACCAAAGGGTCCCAAGTTCAAATCTGGTCAAGGGCAGGTACCTTGGTTGCAGGCTCCTCCCCAGCCCGGGCCCTGGTCAGGGCTCGTGAAAGGAGGCAACCAATAGATGCGTTTCTCTCAAATCAATGTTTCTCTCTGTCTTTCCCTCTCTTTTCCACTCTCCCTAAAAAATATCAATGGAAAAATATCTTTGGGGGAGGATAAATAAATAAATAAATCACTTCTTGATTGAATGTGGCTTCCTCTCCCCATCTAGAAAGTTCCATAATTCCTAAACTCTTCCAGAATTTACAGGGACCCATGCAAGTGAAGGGCTCTGAAACTTAAAACTTTGTTAGCTTCACAATAAATTCACCTCTGGACATAGGGAAAGCAAAAACAACCGATGTCTATTACTTAATAGCAATTTTTTGTTTTGTTTTAAAGAATGGTGATCTGGACATATATCCAAATAACTCTGCTCAGGCCACCGCGTCTGGGGAACCTTGAGTCTTGGCAGAACAACTGATCATCATTTTGTACTTTGTGGCACTGGCCAAACCCAGCTGGATTTTTGCTACACTGATTTTAACAGCTCTGCACTCACGTAATTCAGTGCTTTAAAAGGCCATGTTTTATTTGGCACTGATGCTTTCAACAAATTTACAGGGACCGTTGGCCTGAGGAGTCAAAAGCTGAACCTGTTCTGCCTCAGCTCCTGGTCATGTCCTAATTTCTTCCTTCTCATCTACTTTTTCTCCAACCCCTTACTTCTCTTCTTCCTCCGTCTCTTCCTCCACTTTTCCTTCTTCCCTTCCCTCTTCCCCCCTGATTGTTTTGACAGATCTTTCAGTTCAGACAGTACATCACACATGAGGCCTAAATTATGAGCAAATTCCACTGACGTCAGGCCATTTGTACATCCAGTGAACTTGGCTCGGTTTTTGGCATTTGAGCTGTGTCCATTGGAGACGCAGACAAGTGCCTTCAGGGCAACAGAGGCATTCCAGATGGTGGTGTTCAGATAGGCTCCCCAGCACACTGCCTCCCATCTGGGCCAGCACTCTGAATGCCATAGGCCACTCTCAGCACATCCCCATAGCTGCTGTTGACTCTTGGAAGCAGCGCAGCAAACATACTGTGACTTATCAGGGGAAACCTGCAGATGATTAACTCTGAGCCCATTATAAGCTGCATTTCCATCCAAGCGGACTCCAGGCTGAGGGTAAAAGGAGGGTAGGCGAGAGGGCAGACACAGTGGAACACCAGGAGTTTGGCAGCAATTGTAAATGCTTTCCCCAGCAAAGGAGACATATCAGTAGGAGAAACAAAACATTTTGAGATATACAAACTTGGGTTCAGGTGCCTGCTATGTCACTCATTACCTGTGAGAACTTGAAAAATTGTGGTGGATATCTGTTCTTTTCCACACTGCTACTTCTGGAAACAGCAGCTACTCTCCTTTGGGGCACTGCTTTCCTACTCCATAAGGCTCAGAGCTCTGTCCTCCTGACCCCAGCCCCTCCCCTCTCCTATCCCTCAGTGGTAGTATCCAGCGGGGCCAATGACAGTGTCCTACTGTCTCTGTGCATGATAATATACCTTACAACTCCAAAATGAGGGAGGAAGGAAAACAGCTATCACTCTAGCTAGGCGAAATGGAGACATCTAAAGTTAAACGGTTTGCCTCCACTTCCCTGAACCACTGCCACAGCTACCCAGATTTATGGAGGCAATGTGGGATTACACATATGTGAATTTTCCTGGCAGCTGAAGATTATTCTTTCAAGGATTAAAGGACCTCTTTTTTTCTGTTTAAACATATTATTCACAGACTTTTCTGAAATGTTTAACACACTTCCCTTACTTTATGAAAGATACCACATTTAACCTCTTCTGGATGGCAAGGAGTCATCAGAATGACTTGTTCATTCTGTGTGATAACATAGTTTGGGGCTTTTTTTTTTTTTTTAAGTTTGTCCCACTCTGCACTTCCTAGCTCCTTCCTGCTCACCCAAGCACCACAGGGCGAGCTCCCCACAAGAATGAGCTTCATTCATAGCCAAAGCTCTGATTCTCTTCCTGTCTTACATCTCCCTTCCTGATGGGTTCTTGCATTCCTCTGGCTCTTGAACTTCTGTTTGCTTCCTGCTTTTAGTCCAGCAGTCTCCCCCCTTAGATCTCACCTGTGATTCAGCTGCTCTGTAACTGACCTTTGGTCCTCTTCCTCATATGCCATTCTGCCTTTGCCCTTGGGCCCTGTTCTGCCTCCAGCTGGCACTTGTACTGAGCCAGGCTAGGGTCCCATGACAAGGGATCAGATGCTGGTGTTCCTGTTGCCTTTCACATGGTTAAATGGCCTGAGATCATTTACTTCAGGGACAAACAACCTTACACACCACCATAGCCCTTAGAGTAAGACAAATATCTGGGTGTGCAAGAAGGGTTACAGCAGATATTCATACTGCGGCAGGGGGCACATTGTAATCGGGCAGTTCAGATATCAGTTCTCTGGGGAGTGTCAGTTACCATGGTTAATTGGGTTATAGATGCTTTGTTGGAATGGTTACATTTCCAAACCTGACAGCTAGGTTCAATTGCTGGTCCCTGTATTGCCCAGGCCCAGCTTCCTCTTTTTCTCTCTCTGCTGACTCATGAGTACAAGCCCACCTAGCTTATACTAGTAACATCCTCTTTCTGCTTCTACAGACACAGCTTTTCATCTCCATAAAAAAGACATAAAGATGAGTTCGTAAAACATAAAAATGTATGTACATACATGTGGAAATGGATCTTACCCTTTGTAAGGGTTAAAGGCAGCTGGCATGCTAAAAATATTCTGAAGAAATGGATGCTCTTGGGTAAGCTATAGGAAACATTGCAAAAGATAAAGCATGCAAAATTTAATGTACAAACATCTCAGTTCCACTTTAAGAACTTCAGAGAATCCTGACCAATACCATGCTCTCAACAACCCTCTGAGAAGCTGCTTTTTGCCTGCTTCACATGGAGCTGGTCCATCTGCCTGTCTAGCCACAAAGCACAGAGGAGACCAGGCCGGGGCCCACCTTCAATATGCACGCAGAAGCTTCCTCCTCTTTTCCCACCCCTCCTGCCCAATTCTACTGCCCCTTGCTTTGCAATCCCATGCACACTTGAACCTGGCCCCATGTCAGAATCATCCTCAAACCTGGCCCCATGTCAGAATCATCCTCAAACCTGGCCCCATGTCAGAATCATCCAGAGAGCAGTTTAAGATTTTTGATGTCCAGGCCCAACACAACCGATTAAGTCAGAATTATGGGTGGGGGCCCAAGCATGAAATTTCCCCTTAACATTTTATTGAGAAAAACTGCATACATACAATTTGCAAACACATGTATCCATCACCTAGGTCATCCTTTTAGCTTTTATTCTACATGTCTATCCATCTTCTAGCATTTTATTAACATTCCTCTAAACATCCATTAATCCATTCCATTTTTAATACATTTTAAAGTAAATTAATTACTAGGGCTTATGGAGAGGGGAGGATGGAAAGTTAGTGCTGTATGGCCACAGTTTCTGTTTGGGGTGATGAAAAGGGTTCAGAAATAGATAGTGGTAATGGTTGCACAGTATTGTGAATGCAATTAATGCCACTAACTTGTACACTTAAAATGATTATCATACAGACATTATATGTGCATATAGTACATATATGTATTTTTAAATCATAATTTTTTAAAACAGTAAATTGCAAATAATGATATATTATTTCCTGAACTTAGTGTGTATGTGTTTCGTTATTATTTCTTTTTAAAGATATGCTTTTATTGATTTTTTTAGAGATAGAGGATGGGAGAAGGATAGAGAGAAAGAAACATCGATGAGCCCCCTACTGGGGATGAAGTCGAAAACTGAGCATGTGCCCTGACCAGGAATGAAACTGGTGACCTCAGCCACACCAGCCAGGCTCGTTATTCTTTATACTGTACACATATATTATAGATATTGCTGAGTAGAATGACTTTTTAAATATGCTTTTATTGATTTTTAGAGAGAGGAAGGGAGAGGGGTAGAGAGATAGAAACATCATTGATTAGCTGCCTCCTCCACGGCCCATGGCCCCTACTGGGGATTGAGCCTGCAACCAGGGTACATGCCCTTGACCAGAATCGAACCTGGGACCCTTCAGTCTGCAGGCCAATACTCTATCCACTGAGCCAAACTGGCTAGGGCATTAAAAGAATGAGTAGTATTTTTTACTTGCAGGATAATTTTACTCCAGTTCTATCAGGACCACCTACTCTTTCTCCTTCACCTAGAGAAAATTTACCTTTCTTAAGGAATCAACATAACTTCCCCACTTCTAAGGAGTCTCTGTCTGGCTACTGCAGCCACCATTAACCTCCCCTTCTTTTGAATTTGCTTAACCCTACCAGACCTGAGGCCCTGAACCTAACTGTCCCCTATACCTGGGCTCCTGAGCATTAAAGAGAAAAAAATCAACATGATATAGAAAAATGTTAGTTACATGCAAACAAGTGGTTAGAATAAGATGGAACTTGGAGACATTGTAGAAAATAGGTACTAGGCAAAGTACAGAAAATTAGGTAAAGCAGTATGGCAGCAGATTCGGAAATTACCGAAAAATCGGTACAGCGGTCTGGTAGCCTTAATATCTTTGCCATTCTTCGTAGACCAAATTAAATACTGTCTTATTTCATAGCCCTTTTCATTTCAGATAGAGAGATAGCCTGCTTGCACTCTCTCAGACCCATCCTCACCCTTCCCAGGCTCAGCTCTCACAGGCCCTCTTATTCTTTGGCTCTTGGTACATTAAAGCAATGGGAAGCACCATCAAAGACTGAAAGCAGAGGAAGGGAGAAGCCAGGGTATTTCTCACTCTTTCTTTCCCTGCTTCCTGTGGAATCTGGCAGGGGCCCACTGGACAGCCTCTCCCTTCCTGGCCCCAGGTCTCCCTTGGGCAGTTCCCCTCATGGTTCTAGCTTCCTCTGCCTGTCAGTTCAGGCTTCTGGGCTCTGGTAGCACTATCTTCTTCCAGTGTCACCATGGAACAAGGGGAGTGACCTCCTAATTTTGCTAAATCTCTGGGTTGCTTCATCATTCTTTATTTGGCTTCTTCACTCTTCCATTCATCTATGTGACTAATCCTCTGTAAAAATAAAATGTCCTGTTCTCTGAAAGACCCATTTATTTTCCTGGCTACATCCCAACTGATACAATGTATAGTGGAAAGAGCACAAGCCTGGAAGCTGGAGGGACCTAAGTTTGAGTCCTGTTACTTACTCTATGAATTTGGACAAGCGACTAAACCCCATTCTATAAACTGGGGGCTATACCACCTACATCATTGGATTACTATGAATGTTAAATGGCAAACTCCATGGATAGCTCCTATACTATAAGTAGGACTCAATCAGTGGTAGCTACTATTGTTTACTTATAAACCCCTTGACAGCATGGCCATATTATTATTCTCTTTGTGTCCTAGTGCTCTGTTTGTTTTGTTAATACTCACCAGATATTTTTCCCCTGGTTGATTTTTAGAGTGGATGGTGGGAGGGGGGAGAGAGAAACATTGATGTGAGAGAGATCCATCAATTGGTTCACTTCTGCATGGGCCCCCCTGGGGCAGGGATCGAACCTTTGACCCAGGTATGTGCCCTTGACCAGGAATTGAACCCGCAACCCTTCGCTGCTCGGGGTGATGCTCTAACCATTTAGCACACAGTCCTAGTGCTTTTTATAAAGATCATATTCCTGCCTCTTAAGTTTCACTTCATCAGCAACTTATTGAGCACCTGCTATGTACTTGCTATTGTGCTGGGCACTAATTCTAGGAAACACAACACAAATAAAGCCCTTTCTTTCAACGTACTTACAGTTTAACAGGAGAGACGTGACACAAGTCTGCAGAAAGGCATTCTGACAAACACACCAAACATACACAAGTGACACTGATGGGTACATGGCTGAAGGAATGAGGGACTAGCTGTCTAGGAACAGCAGGCACAGCTTCTGAGGAGTGAGAACTCTGCTGGCACTGAAGGAAGAGAAGACTTCCCACAAGCAAAGGATGCAGGGAAGGAGAGTTCAGGCAGAGGGAATGGCATGCTCTTTGCACTTTCTATTTCTTTCTGCCTAGAATTATCTTCACCCAGATTTTTGTATGGCTCACTTTATCATCTCTTTCAAATATTTCTTTGTTTATGTGTCACCTTTTCAGTGAGGGATCCCTGAAACCCTGTTGAAACATTAAAACATTGGAACACCTCCACCTCATATCTCAGGTATCAAATAAAATGCCTTTTCCAGAAATGCCTTATCTCCCCCTCCCAACCTAAAACAGCTATTCTGGTCCTAGTTATGCCTTATAATATCATCGCATTTTATTTTACTCATTATTATCTAAAGTTATTCTACTTATTTACTTGTTTATTGTTTGTCCCCTCCCTTCTCTATTAGAATGTAGGCTTCATTAAGACCTGAGATCTTGACACATAGTAGGCATTCAATAATAAAAAGTAAATGAATGTAAAAGCTGTGCTAAAGGCTTCACATGGATTGATTCACCTACTATTCACAGCAACCCCCATTAAATAGCATTATCAGACTCTTTTCTCAAGTGACAAAACAAAGGTTTAAAGAGCTTACACAGCTAGATAGAGGCAGAACCCAGATTTGAACACGAGCAGTTTGATTCCAGAACTCATTTTGAGTTAGTTTATTCAACCGTAGGACTTCTCAGAGCCTTGGAATCTGCATATACAACATATGCTGTAAGAGTAGGAAAGCATATACAACATTACCCAAATTTGCCTGGCCAGCATGGCTTAGTGGTTGAGCGTCGACCTATGAACCAGGATGCCATGGTTTGACTCCCAGTCAGGGCATATGCCCAGGTTGTGGGCTCAATCCCCAGTGTGGGGCGTGCAGGAGGAAGCCAATAAATGATTCTCTCTCATCATTGATGTTTCTATCTCTCTTCCCTCTTCCTTCCTAACTGAAATCAATAAAAATATATTAAAAAATAAAAATTAAAACATTACCCAAACTTACTTGACCACAGAATTCTCTTTGTGGTGTGTGTGTGTGTGTGTGTGTGTGTGTGTGTGTGTGTGTAATATTCCTAGAGCTGTTTAGAAAAATTTTGGACTTCTGCCATATACTTCCTAGCTCCGTGGTTGGCAAACTGCAGCTCGCGAGCCACATGTGGCTCTTTGGCCCCTTAGTGTGGCTCTTCCACAAAATACCATGGCCTGGGCAAGTATATTTTGAAGACGTGGCGTTAGAAGAAGTTTAAGTTTAAAAAATTTGGCTCTCAAAAGAAATTTCAATCGTTGTACTGTTTATATTTGGCTCTGTTGACTAATGAGTTTGCCAACCACTGTCCTAGCTCATTTGACTGGGAAGTTGGTAGAGCTTCATTAACAAGTCAATAACATAATTTCATTGTAATCCCATGTGGTATAATATACTTAAGTGACATGTGGGATGAAGGAGTAGATGTTGTCTCAATGGTAAAGCAAATGCAGCAAAAGCAGTAGAGGAGGAAAAGTATCTAGATGAGAGACAAATAAAAAAAAGGTAGTCATAGGAAGAGGAAGGTGCAATCTGCGACTGCTCAGGATGTGGGCCTGAGTAAGTAAAGGAGCAGAAAGTTAAGTTTGGTCTGTGACACAGAGGAGCACACAGAACCTCAATGGATGAGTAGACATTGGTATTATTTACTCAACATCTGTTCTCTTTCTTTCTCTTTCAAACAGAATCCCACATTTTCCCTTGTAATTTACCTCTTTCACTCAGTCCTGTGCTTCCTTAAGCCAGTCACTGTCCTTGCCAGTGAATGTTGTAGAAATGAATAGGTCACCTTATGCAATTCTGGTTAGTGAGACATAAAGTCAAGTCTGCTTGGGGACTTCTGGAAAAGGTTTGCCTCTTCATGATAAAGAGACACATGAGAAGAGGTGTTGTTGTCTATATGTGATGTCAGGGACTGGACAAAGCTAACATTAATAATGAGAATGGCGGAGCAGAAAAATTGAATATTCTCTCTTTAGTTTTCTTTTGTGCTTAAAAAATAAGATATCCTGGGAGGCATATTAAAGCGATTAAATTCTAGATAAGGAAAAAAGTCACTCATTTCCAGGAAATAGCATTATTCTGTTTCAGAATTTCAGCTATGAGTCCCTATCTCAGGTGACTGTCAGTTGACTGTTTCAGGAATGAAGGACTGAGTCTCCATTACGCATGTAGCTTGCACAAAATATTGCAAAAGAGATGAATCAGTGCCAGCACAAGGGTGCTGCCTCAATTGGCGTAAGTGGGGCTTGTACTGGAAAGGACATGAGGGGCGTAAATGTCAGATCAATGATGTAATACTCGAGTAAAGATCCCCAAACTACTGCAGCTGAGGATTTTAAAGATTCTTCTCATTTCTAAATTAGGTTCTTATTTCTTGGATGCCCAGCTACATCCAAGTGGGAATCATGTAGAATTCCCACTTGAAACCTGTCATGTCTGCCATCTCTCCACATGAGGCTAGGTGCCTACATTCTTGCCTTAGAGCCTTTAGATATGTCCTAGAGAAGAGGCAGACCCTGTCAGAATCGCCTCTTGAATTGTTGGTTTCTCTGGCAGAATAGAGATTCAATAAAAATAGAACAGGAGGTTCTCCTTGGCTAGATAATCCTGTCTATATGCTCCCTTTACAGCAAGCAGACTGCCATTGGCTTCAGAGTCTGATTTCAACAGATTTTTAGATGTTTTAAAGAACAGACGTGAGCACTCCTACTCTTCACTCCATGAACTTGTCCAAGACCACACAGTTAGTAAGTGGAAGAATAAGAATTAAAACCCAAGTTGTCTAACTCCCAAAATTTTGCATATAATCATTATGCTAAATGAGACCTGTCAAAATTTGTGCCAAGTGCCAGGCTGGCATGGCTCAGCCATTGAACATTGACCTATGAACCAGGAGGTCACAGTTCAATTCCCAGTCAGGGCACATGCCGGGGTTGTGGCTCGATCCCCTGTGTAGGGTGTGCAGGAGGCAGTCAATCAATGATTCTCTCTCATCATTGATGTCTCCATCTCCCTCTCCCTCTCCCTTCCTCTCTGAAATCAACAAAAATATATTTTTTAAAAAGTTTGTGCCAAGTAACTTTATGCATGAGAAAATCTTGTGAAGTCAGGAAAAGGTAGTGAGACTAATCTTCACCCCAAACTGTGGGCACATTTATCATTAATATCCCTCCTACTGAAGAGGACCCAGTAGGATGGAGAAGCCATGAACCCCTAAACTTTGACTAGAGAGGTAATCTCAGTTACTATGATGGTGATGGTTTCCCAGAACTGGACACTTAGGCAAAGCTGCCTTGGGCAATGAACAGGCTGGGCAATATATCATCACTGAGGCATTTGTTTGAGATAAGAGAGTAGAAATTGTTTCATGCTCTCTTCCTTGACTTGGTACATTCATTGGACAAGGAGCTCTGTGCCAGGCTTTCTAGCTCCCTTTGTACCTTCAAAGGCATGAAAAAATTATAGTTATAGAAACTTGTTTGTATATTAATATATATAAAATACATAATGATACTATATGTATTTAAAATTTTATTACATTATATATAATTTTATATTTTATATATTATATTTGTTATATGTAAAATTATTGTTCATTTTATAATATAATTTTATATTTTATAATTATACTAGAGGCCCAATGCACGAAATTCATGCAAGAGTAGGCCTTCCTTCCCCCGGCTGCCGGCACCAGCTACCCTCTGCAACCTGAGACATGGGCTTCCCTTGTAGCCCTGGCTTCATCCAGAAGGTCATCCGGAAGGATGTCTGGTCTAATTAGCATATTATGCTTTTATTATTATATATTTATACATTATAACTATAATTATATTTATATAGCATAATCATTTTATAGTTTATTGTTTTATATATAATTATGATTTTATAAATTTATCATCTACAAAATGCTTGCAATATGACCCTTTTTTGCAGGGAGGAATGGGAAACCATGCTGATAATCTTGGAGTAGCCATATTTGGACAGGTTCTAAAAATGCCTGTTGGTGATGCAACAGATGAGGTGGTGATGAAGTTTAAATAAATAAATTTGGAGAGGCAAGACAAGAAGCTGTAGCTATTGGTCTAAAGCGAAGAGAGCGAAAGAAGACAGCCTGCATTGAGTGCTAATTGCATTTTCACTGAAAGCAGGGATAAAGATTGTCAGCGTTTCTCATCAATTACTTGTGGGCTAAACAGAAGAGAGTTAACCTGGAGCCATTTCAAATTTCACTCAAGAGTTATGCTCAGTAAGTTGAAGTGACCCTAACAGAGTGTTGGTTTATCTGATTCCCACTGCTGTGGGAGAAAACATGAGCAACAAGCTAGAGGTAAATGTTTTACCCATAAGACAGGCAGTTCAATGAGGGCACCTCCAAAGTACCCAGGATACCACCCAGGAGAAGAATAGTCAGCTTTGAACATCTGCCAGAAAGAGATAGCTTTAAACATTTGCCACAGATGGAGGAGACTCATGGCAAGGTACCTCAATGCCATTCAGGTAAGACATTTCCTGCCCCTGACTTCTTATTCATCTCTCTGTTTTAACCCTGAAGGATTGAGAGGCAGCCTCTTGTTGATTGAGAAAGGAGGAGTAGAAATACCAAGTGGGAAAATAGAGATGAAGCTAACTAAGTCTCCCAGTCAATGCACTTTTTCAAGGGGAGAAACTTTAACTTTGTTTTGTTAAATATATTTTTATTGATTTCAGAGAGGAAGGAAGAGGGAGTGAGAGATAGAAATATGAAGATGAGAGAGAATCATTGATCAGCTGCCTCCTGCATGCCCCACACTTGAGATCAAGCTTGCAACCCGGGCATGTGCCCTGACCCGGAATCGAACCGTGACCTCCTGATTCATAGGTTGACGCTCAACCACTGACCCATGCTGGCTTGGTGAGAAGCTTTAACTTTAAATGAAATTTGGAATTTTGACTTTTACATTTAAATTACTGGACATTTTGATTAATTAAATAAGCTGAATCATACAACTGGATGTCATCAGATGACTTTTATTATTTAGGAGTGTCTTGGAGGGAAGGACCAGTTTCTCAGTATGAGCAATGAGGATAAAAGGAAAAATTGTTTTTGAATGCACTCTGTGAGTTCACTGACTCAAAGTGCCTGCCACAGTGTTTTGAATTGTACTTTTCTGTTATTTGCAACTGAAAGGGTTCTAATACCACTTCAAATATTCCATGGATGGATTAAACAACAATTTATACAAAAAATGAATTTTTAATAATTCTTACTTCAAATTCTAGCTCTTTCAGCTTACTGGAAAGGACATTTAATAGTCAGAAGAGCCCTAGCTTGTTGGCTCAGTGGATAGAGTGTTGGCCTGCGGACTGAGGAGTCGCATGTTCGATTCCAGTCAAGGGCACATGCCTGGGTTGTGGGCTCGATCCCCAGTATGGGGCATGCAGGAGGCAGCCGATCAATGACTCTCTCTCATCATTGATGATTCTACCTCTTTCTTCTTCTCCCTTCCTTTCTGAAGTAAAAAGAAAAAAAGAGAACTTTTATTTTTAAAAATCGAAGAAATGTATCTAAATGTTGGGAAGGGCTTGCTAAGGGAAATTTGTCAGGGGGTTTTGTAGGGAATCACACATGAGATTGTACGCTGATGTTCTAAAGAAAAAGTTAAACATCTGTCTTCTTCCTTTCCTGACAGAGGAATCCAGCTGTATCCCTGTTCACTGAGCCATGGAACTAATGCTTCCCTATGCATTTGGATTTCTGGGATACTTCTTGATGCTAATTTCCAATTCATAATTTCAAACATCTATTTTCTCTGCATTTTGAACAAAACTTAAAATTTGTTTTTTGCATTTATAATTAAACAGTTGACTAGCTTAAGTCCAGTGAGAATTTAATTGAGGTCAAATATTTGCTGCTTTTAGCATAGCTAATAATTTCCATCTTTGTCTCACTTGAATAATCATAAGTATAGCATTTTCTTTTTCTGCTTTCCACTCATTTTTATAAAGTAGGCTCAAACAAAATATTCACATCATTCCATAAACCAGAAGTTTTGTTTTTGTTTTTTCAGATAATAAGACAATCCAGACACAACAGAAACAATGATTGACAATGACTTCCTGGAAAGTGTGGAATAGATTTTTTTGTTGGGTGTGTGGAGTAGATTTGTAAGTTTGATATATTCAACTTGATGTTTACGATGAGTGCTTTCTCACTTTAATTCTACTTCTATTATGTTCAAACTATCTGAAATATCTAGATTCAAGCCTTTCAGGTCCCCAACACACAGATGAAAATATTTGGGGCAAACACAGTTTTGATCCACTCTTTTTTTTTTTTTTTCATGTGCTAGAGGTCACATGAGAGAATAAGATATTGGAGGTTATGTTTTCCTTCAAACAACCCTTTTTTTTTTTTTGAAGTATTTGTTAAGACATTCAATGAGATTTCAAATGTGACAACTTAAAAGTTTAAAAACAATCTAAGAAAAATAAGTTGGAGACTCCAGGACATAGCCTTATCAACACTCCACATGTATCCACTAGTGGTATGTTTTTAATTTGTATCAAAAGCTTTCATCATTAAAATAGAGCTATAATAAGAAATGACAAAATTAAAAAGCATAGAAGCTAAGAACTCAACTTCTACTTGAATTCTAACTCTGCCATTTGTTACTGTGTGATCTTGGGAAAGTTACTTGGCTCAATATATCTCAGTTTCCTCCTAGGTAAAAAGGGGGGAAAATATCTCCTCACCACTGGCTTTCAGAATTAGTTCTGAGATTTTGTTTTAAAGGAGAAGATACCTGGTGGTCAAAATATCACCTGCTAAACTTCTAAAAGCTAGAACTGAAGATGTGGCTTAGTTGTATGGCAACAATATGTTTCCTATTATGGAACACTAGTCAGATATTAGGTAGTGTTGAACCTGCTGGTTTCCCTGTGCAGAGCCTGCCCCTATGAATCGTGTGCTGTGGGAAGTAGGATATAATGCATGCTCTCTGTGGATCCCAAGTTAAAAGAACTTAGGAAGGCATTTAAAATTTTTCTCCCTAGTATATCAAGAAGAAAAGTCACTCCTCTTTCTCTGGGGAGGAGTAAGAGGGATTGACAGGAAGTGGACAAGAGTATTACATTAGTGAAGCTTCTACAAGGAAAACATTGGAGTCAGGGGAAAGTTTTACCCCTTAACATTTCCTAGACTTTTGCTTTCTTAATCTATTGTCACTGACCATTTAGCCTATAATCAACCAGGCTATGACTGTTCTCTTGTAGGGAAGAGATCAGCAGACTCTCAGGATAGTCCTATTCTCACTTTCATGAGGATATTCCCCCAATGCTATTCATGCTCCTCTGTGGGTCCTCCTAGGGTACTCCAGGTCAGTAGTGTTACTCTTGTCCTCAGAATGCTCTGAAATAGGCCAGATGAGTACATTTAGTAAGTTAACTTGGAGACAACATTGTACCCTAGGCTGAAAATCAAGTTCTTGTTTTATTTTCCAACTCAAATTATGTATAGCCAATTTGTCTAATTATATATTAATTACCTGCTGAGAAGCAGGTACCAAAGAAAACCAGACATGTATGAAGTTTATTGGGAGAGGGATACGCATAAGGCAAGGAGAACCTTCAAACAATGGTCTGACATCTGTGCAAAAAGAGGAAGAAGGTGGTAAGACTGGATAGGAAGGATCTTAGACTGTAATGCAGTTCCTAGAAAGGTTAAACCTGGCTGAGGGGAAGTCCTTGAGCCAGAGTTATTTGTTGGAGGAATTTTATGGATGGGGCCTGCTCTAGTACCTAGCCACCCTCAGTCATTAGCTAGGAGCAGCTGGCGGGAAAGGTGGCCTCAATGTGAATATGGTGCTAGATCCAGATGTTTTCTGTCAATTATGATCCCAAAGACAAATGTCTGAGCAGTGCATTTTATGGCTACAACATGTATAGAGTTCATCAAAGGTCCCACAATGTTATCAATAGACAAAGGTACTCCAATAAAAATAAAAATATACTAACAATAAGATACTTAAGCCCTAGCCTATTTGGCTCAATGGATAGGGCGTCGGTCTGCAGACCAAAGGGTCCCAGGTTCGATTCTGGTCAAGGGCACATATCTCAGTTGCAGGCTCCTCCCTGGCCCAGGCCCTGGTCAGGGCTTGTTCAGGAGGCAACCAATAGATGTGTTTCTCTAACATCTATGTTTCTCTCTGTCTTTCCCTCTCTCTTCCACTCTCCCTTAAAAAAAAAAAATTAATGGAAAAATGTCCTAGGGTGAGGATTAACAAAAAACAAAAGAAACAAACAAAAATACTTCACATGTCATGATTAAAAATTAGATCCCAGATTTTGGGTTCAATTCCTGGTCAGGGCATATACAAGAAGCAACCAATGAATGCATAAATAAGTAGAAAAACAAATTGACGTGTTTTTTTTTTCTCTCTCTCTAAAAAAAATAAAAATGAATAAATAAATAAAAGGAGAGAAAGCTAATCCCTAGATCATAATACAGTTACCACAGGAAAATTATGCTTCCAGATCATACCATTTGTTAACACCAAAGACTGTATCAAATATATCAGAATTAAGGTGGAGATAATCAGAGTTTTTGTCTCACCAAGATTCATTAGTTCATACCTCAAATAATTTTTTAACACCTACTATGTTCCAGTAGGTATTCTAGCCGTGAATTAAATAAACAAAAGTAGTCCTTACCTTCATGGAGCAAAACTGCACACTAACAGGGAAGATTTTCTTTAAATGGGGTAAATAATAAAATATGTAAGATGTTAGTGGCATGATAAGGAGAAAATAAATAAATAAAAAGAAGTTCTGACAGTGAGTGGATTTGAATTTTAGCTAGGATAATCAGGGAAGGCAATTTTTAATCAAAACCTAGAGGATGTTAGAGAGTAAGGTAGGAAGATATTTCGGAAGGGAACGGTCATTTAGGGCAGAGGAAATGACAAATGCAAAGGCTAAAGGCAGGAGTGTTCCTAGAGTGTTTAACAAACAGTAAAGGAGGCCGGGTGGCTGGAGTAGAGCGAGCAAGGTGGGAAACGATAAGGGACGAGATCAGAGGGACATGCCATGTGGAGCCTTGTTAGCATTTGCTCTGATGAGCTGGGAAGCCAGTGGAGGGTTCAGAGCAGATTATCAACTGGGACTAAGATCAACTTGGATGCTGTGTTGAGAAGAGACTGAAAGGGGTCAAATACAGAAGCAGGAAGGTCTTTTAGAAAACTATTGCGATGATCTAGGGAAGAGATGATTGTGGCTTGGACCAAGGCAATAGCAGTGAGAGGTTGTGTTTCTGTATATAGTTCGATGGTAGTCACTTCCAATTTTTGGAGTTGAGAAGTTGTGAGCTTAAAACTCAATTGGGAGAAATCATCCATCAAAAAGTTAATCTTTCACTTCCAGTCTGAGAAGAAGAGCCACCTCTGCATACAGTCTCCCTTCTGAGGGAGTGGCATCTGTGACAGTCCTGGCTTCTAAAAACGTTTAAAAATCTTCACACGATGGCAGCCCTGGTCAACAGGCTTTACGTGAAGGACCTTGCCTTCCTGTCTAACATCTTCAAAATGTCTCAATTTCCCTTTCCCATTGAGTCTCATGTTTCTAGCACCCTTTGCTGAAGTGAGTGGAGCTCTGTCTAGTTAATTAACCTTCAAAATATCTTATGAACAGTTCATCAATTCTGAGCCACAGGGGTTGTTCCCTTTACCTCTTGCCATGGCTAAGACACCTGTCTCCTATGGATGACTTCTCCTGCTTCCTACAGTTGCTTCAACAGGATATTTCACCCTCAGCAAAGACCTGAATTAAAGCTGCTTTTGAACCTGTGCCCCTATGGGTCTGGTGAGTTTCTGTTACCTATGTTCCACTGCTATTTTTCAGAAAGACTCATCTCAGTATAGAACAGTTCAACCTGTTTTTTAGATGGTTCCCTTTCTTTCTCCACCTATGGTAAGGCTACTACTGTTTGCTGGATTCAAGTATCAGCTTTTTTTTGCTTCCTCACACACTTTTTCTTTGTCGCTCCTTTTGTTTTCCGGCCCAGGCATGCATTTTTCTTACATACCCCTCTAAGTTTTGCTTTGTGGGGGTCTCCCATAGTGAGACATATGAAATCTACGCATTCTATCTTTGCCAAAAGCAAATAAATCCTCACCTTCATTTCTCACAGCTGCATAATATTCCCAGGAGAGAGTCTCAGAGTAGATCAGTATCCATCCCAGTCCTGGACTTGACTTACTGCCTTGCAGGGGCAGGATCTTTACCACTCTGCTGCTGGTCTCCTGAGAGCAGACTAGCACACATTTGTTTTGCAGGCTGGAACATCTGAAAGAGAATGGAGAAGGGGGAAGGAACATCAGTTATACTTGGCCTTTATCAGGTGCCCTGATCCTCATCCTAGACTCATCAAAGTTTCTTCTCACTGCCCTTGGAAGTAGTAAGTGTATCCAGGCCAGAAAGATTACTCTAATGGATGTTCTCCTATATGAAAGGAAATACTGGAGTGGGGAGTGCTTCCCTGTAAAAGAATATAGCCTGGCCAGTTTTTCTTAGTGGTTACAGTGTCGGCCTGTGGACTAAAGGGTCATGGATTCAATTCCCGGTCAAGGGCACATACCTCGGTTGCAGATTCGATCTCTGGCCCCAGTCAGGGCATGTGCGGGAGGCAACCAATCTCTCTCTCTCTCTCTCTCTCTCTCTCTCTCTCTCTCCCTCTCTCGCTCTCGCTCTCTCTCTCTCCCCCACTCCCTCACTCTTCTCTCCCTTCTACTCCCTCTAAAAATCAATGGGGAAAAATATCCTCAGGTAATGATTAAAAAAAAAAGAAGTATGTGAAATACTTAACACAGTGCCTGAATAGAGGTCAGTACTCAACAAATGTTGACTATTATAAACAGAAAAAGAATTGAAAAATTAAGATAAAAATGATTTACAGAACTAGCTAAAGAAAAAGTATATATGATAGAAGTAGGACAACCAAGCAAAACCTACAATAATGGATTTTTTTTTCAGGAGTTTTTTTCTTAAGAATAAAACTCTGAGTATTAAATTGTCCTTTTAATGATCATCTATGAATACAACCTGCTTCAGACATGGAACCAGCCTTTAGGCAAATGAACACTATTTCATCAAATGTAAACTTTTTTTTCTTGGATCTCAGAACAACAGAATTGGATTAATCCTAATCTTTGCTTAGGACACACTCTTCTCATTGGTTCCTCCCTCCCATTCCTCTCTCCCTCCTTGCCCTGCCTTCTTCCTAACTTGCTCCTTCTCCCAGGGAATCTTACAATATCAACATTTTGTTCTGAGTGGAAAAGAACCTTGGGATTCTCCTGCCCGTTCCCTTCTTCTCCTCCCGGGCAACTGCTCTTACTTATTGGGCTGAGTTTGAAATTTGAATAACCACTGAAAGTGACAGACTTGCCACATCTGGAGGAAAAAAACTGCTGTTTCTTTTGGTTTCTCCCAGAATTCCAAGTGTATCCCAAAAGCTCAAAGGAAGGGCGTGGTTTTGACTCAAACTTTGCCCTGTTTGCCAACCTCAGGGAGTCTGGGTTGAGTTAGGGGGAATGTAACAGAACCTGACAATAGACAAGTCTAATGTGGTTTGGAGTTTTATTATGAAACTTCTGTGTAGTTCTGCTTTTCACCCAGTTGTGTCATAAGAAAACAATCAAAACATTCATTTCAGTTTTTGCTAACCAATTTTTAGAATAATACAAATACATATTTAGTATTTAAATATTCTGTAACTAAAAAATTACCTTAAGATGTTGAAAATGTATTATGTGCCGATTCACAAGTCAGTTTTAAACTATTTCCTTACTTTCCTTTAATTATAAGTATGATTGTATATATGTATAATATATATACACAATATCATAGATCTATATAAAACATACATCTTAAAACACAAACAGATATTGAGACTGTTAATTATTTTTATTATATAAGCAGTTTATATTCATTAAAGAAAAATTGGATAATATAAAAAATTAGAAAGGAAAAATTACGTATGGGGCAATTTCTCATTTCATTCTAACAACAGACATTGTGCTAGGTACTGAGAAAAATACACAGGTGACTAGGACATGGACTGGGCCTGTTAGGAGACAGATTAGAGATAAAATACAGGTATTTTAAATATTCAATGAAAGGTTATGTTTGTCCAAGCATCTTTGGTACGCCTGGATCTTCCTGTTACCTTTGACTCAGGCATTTAGAGGTCGGCCCTGTTTACCCAGAGTACATATGATCTGTGGGTGCCTGGGCAGTGTTATGATTTAACTTGAGGTCCAGTTCTCTTTAGACCACATGTATCTGCACTTCATTCTTTAGAGGGGCAGCAGTTGGAAATAAATCTTTCCACTTGTTACATGGGTTAGAAGGACTGGGTGAATGAGTGATAAAAGGTCCAGTGTTGATAGTGCCCATTGATGACAAAGAAATGACATTAAAATCCAGGGCATGGTATGTAGTGTATTAATGACTCATTCCAAATTTCCCAAGAAGGACAGCCACCAGAGCAGAACATTTTTTTCTAAAGTTATTTTGGATAAAATTTTGAAAAGAGGATTTTAATAAAATAGAGTTTAGCCAATCATTTTTACAATTTTTAATAGGTATATTAAATCATATATTGATCATATATATAGTCAGGAGTAAAAAAAATGATTTTACTTGTGCTTCATTATGTTCTATTGGTTTCACATAACTAAATTTCTAAAACTTCAAAATAATTATGCTGGAACTATTCAAAAGAAGTAGAGTTGTGAGACCCTGTTCATATGATCCTATAATCATTTAATATAGCAAGGAACTGGAAGGAAAGTATTTTAGTTCTTAAGTAAGATGGTTAAGGCAGCTGGATGCAAAGGAGAAAATTCGGTTGCCTAATGATGGCTCTCTTCCACTGATGAAGCAAAACTAGAGTTTCTAATTCTCCCTTGATGATGTTTTTTTACAAACTTATATGCATATATCAAACTCCTAACAAAATTAACATTATATAATCTATTGCTTTCATTTATCCATCTGTCTACCATCCATTCATCCAGTAAACATTTATTCTGTACCTACTCTGAGGGAAAGTATTTTGCTGGATGGACACAGTATTTATTACCAAATGCCTCAGTGGAAGAACAATTACATGTCACTGAGATACGGGTTTCTATAATAAAATAAAGCTGCTATGGAAAACTTAGAGTTTATTTATAAAACAAATGAGCTTAACTATAAGGAGCAAGTAGCACTCCATTTTCAAAACTGAAGGTTGTTTGCTTCTTTGTTAATTAAAGAACACTCCTAAACTACCATGCAATTCTGAGTGGTGAGTCTCTATTACTAACAAACCAATGTACAACTCTTCCCAAAGACAAGGAGCATCAGCAAGGATTATTGAAATCATTGATTTCATTATATGTGGAGTCATATTTTTTCCTTTGTTAGTTACAGAGGTTGAGAAAAATCTGGTGGCTATATTTTATATAGTCTACAGGAAATAGTTGTTCCCCAAACTGTATATCTGGCTCCTAAGTCACTCTTCAGAGTCCTGGTCATCTGTTATCCATTGCCAACTAGACATTTTCCCAACAGTGCTCCACAGGCACCACACACTCAGCACGTACAAAGCTGAACTCTATGTTGTATTCCATAAACCCAGTCTTCTTGAAATCCTTCTTGTAATTAATAGTACCACCATTGACCTAGTTTCTCAATCTAGAAATTGGATACTCATCTAGAGCCTGTCTTTGCTGGCACTCATAGTTATTAGGTCATCAAGTACTGTTAATTTTATCTTCAGAATCTTTGCTGCATTACAAATGTCACTGCTATAGAGCCACTCACCTTTATCTTTCCTGGACTATTGCAAAGACCTCCAGAATGACCTTCCTGCTTCTGGTCTGTCAATACGCTACTCCATTCTCTGTACTGCCATTAAAATTATCTTTTTCTAATTTAAATGTTTATGTCACTCTCCCTCTGAAATTCTTTGAATGGATCCCCTCATTAACCACAGGATTGAGTCCCATCACCTTAGCATGGCATAAGAACCTTTATAATCTGGCCCTAAGTTGTGTTTGTTTGTTTTTTCCAGACCCATCTTCCCAAAAGTATTACATGCTTCTACCAAATGGGATTGCTCTCTTAACTATCCCATGCATGCTCTTTTTATATCTATGACGAATGAATATGCTATCTCTTTGTCTAGAATTCACTTCTCTACTTGGTAAACCCCTACTTATCTTTCAGGACTTAGCTCAAATACCACCTTTTCTAAAGGTCATCTTTGAAGGCCTCTGGAAGAATTTGTATCTCCACACTTTGTACTGGGCTGTTCTTTTTGCCCTCTAGATCCCATCACTGCCATTTTTCACCTTCCCTACGTAGACAGTAGACTTGATTTTTCACCTGCCCTACGTAGGACCTTGGGGACTGACCTCTTTGAACAACATTAACCAGGTTTTCCTATCCTCTGACTTTCTGGTGGATTTAAACAATGGGAGGCCCTGAAAGAAGTTCAGAGGGGAGAAGAGAGTAAGATTGTAGTAATATTTCCCTAACTCCCTTCCTCCTAGGTCTTGGATTGGCAGGGGCTGCATCTATTGAAAGAGTTCCTGTTGGGTAGACCTCCCTTATAGCTAGAGCTTTCTTTCTGAATTTTGGTAATAGCTCCTTTCCTTTGCCTGTTCAGGGAGTAATTTCTCATTGTTGATGCCTAATTATTTCTAACTCTGCCTCCATCTTTGTAAATAAATTCTTTATTAAACTCTCTTTAATCACTCCTTTTGAGTATGCCATCTATTTCCTGTCCTGACTGGTTCACTCCTATGGTACCGTTTAGATATCTCCTCAACTGTATTTAACATGTTGTATTCCAATTATTTTTGCCTCCATGCCCATTTCTTCTATTAAACTCCTTACAGTAGATCTGAATCCAGTAGGAAAGAATCCTCGTGACTAGGCAGAAAAGTACCTGTCTACTCTAGGCTTTGCAAAGGCCAGGGTAGGACATGCAGGCGTCAGAACAAGGAGGGATGTCTGGAATGTGCAGAACACCTGAGGAACATGGGAGTAAACTTTGAACTGCCTGCCTGCCTTGATCAGTGGAGTCAATCTGATTGAAAAGGGAGTCTACACTTAAAAGGAAAACCAGAAAGCAGGACTGAGAAGTCTGGCCCAACTAACTAATTAGCTTTGTCAATCTCAGTCCAATTAGAACTAAAGTCTGCGATGCGTGGCCTGGCATTTTATATCCACTGATATCCAAATTTCATCCAGTAAGGGGACCAAGAACTATGAGCTAAAGGGTAATGACTAAGATCTGTGTAAGATTTCTTAAACTTCTATAACTGTTGGAGGTGAGAGTTGGAAGATCCCAATAAATAGCACTTCTCATTCCTATCCAAGTTTTCTAACAAACTGAGAAATAAAAGATGAATACAGAGGGAGTAAAAAATAATAATCACAATAGAAATGATAGCTTAAACTTCTAGAGCACTTACTTTGTAACTGGAAGTGTGAACACTAAGTGCTTTATACATGGTAACTCAAACTTTACAACAACTTCTGAGTCTTAGTCCCATTTTGTAGGTGGAGGAATTGAAGCATAGGAAGGTTAAGTAGTTTGCTCAAAGACACATGGCCATTAATAAATGGCAAATCTGGAGTATTAGCCAGTTTGGCTCCAGAGTCTACGCACCTAACCCCTCCACTACATTACCTCTTGAGATATAACACTTTTGTTATAGATGAAACTGATGTTGAAGAACATGACTTGTATCTATGAATAAGAAGGGTTCCTAATAGTGAACCCCTAGTCACAGACAGTGCTGAGCTTATGCAGGCTTCCTTACGTGACCTGTCTCTGGAAAACTTGGGGCAAGGAAGAGCAGAGAGGATAAGCAGTGGCTTGCCTATGCATGCCCACTTTCTTTTTTCATACTCAACAATCAGATTAAGTAAAGTCTCCTCTCCTGGGAGGAAAAGAGTTGAGGGCTGGAGGAAGTTTAGAGGTATTACATTAATGGAGCCCCTTACTTCCTGGAAGGAAACATAAGAAATTGGGATGAGAGATTTCCCCCCTAATTTCATGTCCCTATATTTACTACTACTTATTATTATTTTTAGTTCTAAATATCAATGCCACATTGCACCATAACTATTTGCTTGTCTGTTTCCATCTCCCTCTTCCTTACTTGCCTATGCACTTCTTAACCGCAGAAATCTTTTTTTCTGTTAATCTCTGGATCTGCAGCAACTGCCAGATGGTACACACTGAATAATTGCTTGTTAAGTGAGAGAATGAACACATAGATATTTTTCTCTAATTTCCAGAAAATACGGAAGAAATTAATACACAGAAGGATTCATTGTTAACTCAGATATAGGTTAGCTGCTTTAGAACTTTAGCTTCTTGGTTTGAGTTCATCCTCAACCTCTTTAATTCCTGGCTTTTATCTTTAACTAGAGGCCCGGTGCACGAAATTCGTGCACTGCGGGAGGGGTGTCCCTCAGCCCACCCTGCACCCTCTCCAATCTGGGACATCCCTCTCACAATCCAGGACTGCTGGCTCCCAACCACTCGCCTGCCTGCCAGCCTGATCACCCCCTAACCACTCCCCTGCCAGCCTGATCGACACCTAACTACTCCCCTGCCGGCCCGATTGCCCCCAACTGCCCTCCCCTGCTGGCCTGGTTGCTCCCAACTGCCCTCCCCTGCCAGCCCAATTGCCCCCAACTGCCCTCCCCTGCTGGCCTGGTCACCCCCAACTGCCCTCCCCTGAAGGTGTGGTTCCCCCCACATCTGCCCTCCCTCCCCTGCAAGCCTGGTCGCCCCCAACTGCCCTCCCTGGCCGGCCTGGTCACCCCCAACTGCCCTCCCCTGCTGGCCTGATCGCCCACAACTCCCCTCCCCTGCCGGCCATCTTGTGGCGGCCATCTTGTGACCACATGGAGCGGCCATCTTGTGCAAGGGCGTGATGGTCAATATGCATATTACCACTTTATTATATAGGATGTAAGGGCTTAGCAGGTGAGCTGAACAAGCTGAAAGCTTCCTATTTACTGCTGCTGCTCTTCCTGGCTTTTCTGAAACTGGAATCGGAAAAGGTAGTAAGGAACAACACAGCTTGGCAGCTCAGCAGGTACCTTGGTATTGCCTTCTCCAGCAGAAAGAGGGCATGGACTTTGGTGTCATTCAACCTGATTTTGAAAACCCACTTTGCAACTTACTAGCAGTGTGACCTTGCACAGATGATGCTTGTAACATAGTAGCTATATTCCAGTAGTTTTAGGCAATTTGCTTTGGGGCGGATATCATCTGCTTTTCAGAAAGATTCTCATTTGACTGACTTATGGAATTACTCATGTCATAGCCTATGGCCTTTTTTTCCATTTTGAAATACTGACTGCTTTATCTTCCAGACATCAGATTCTACTGTCTGATAGCATGTGACTATCGAGAAATGTAATTATTCCTCTTACTTCTTTAATTTATCCTGTTTTTCTGGCTTGTGATTGTATCTCAATGAACTATTTCCTTAGTTACTTATTAACTTGATGGAATCCAGCTTCATTGACATAATTGTGAACTTTGGCTAGACTAACATCTATTTGAACTACAGTAGCTTGTCAAATTGCCCTGCTATTTTTATTGCATCTTCCAGAACCGCTGAAGCTTACTACCAATGGTCACTTCAAAATACGTCAGTTATTTTAGCCTCTCAATAGAGTTATCCAAATGTAACACATGTTTCCTTGACCGGTCAAGCCTGTGTATTTTGTACCTGGTAACACATATTTCTGGGAATGTTATAAGGAATTGTCCAAATCCTAAGCACCTAGAGAAATGGTCATTTATAAACCAAGACACAGAAATAAATAATTAAGAAAAACTTAAGCAAGACCCAGTTTTCCAAAACTGGGCTCTCACTGTGTTTATAGCACAACTTCGTGTCCATTTGCTTCCTTTTACTCATCCTTCCATGATCCTCCTATTCCAGTAAGTCAGATTCATTCTTGTTTTCATAGATTGTTGATTCACAAATTCAGAAACCATTGCCTGAGGGCTGCTAAATAGTAAGTAACAGTGACATTATGTAGGATTTCACAGTTTATAAAGTGTTCTGTATCCAGTTCTAGAACAGAGGATCTTGTATGGTCCATCTTTAAACTACTAGAATAATTATTCCCTGTTTTGTATTTTTACATCCTCGGTGTGTTTCTGCCTCCAAAGGGGCAGTTCATTCATTCACTCATTCATTCAACTAACATGTATTGAATCTTCCTCGGTATTAGGCACTGTGCTCAAAATTTTGGAAAGATGTTGAATAGAACACAGTCCTCGCATTTAAGCAAGGGAGAAAGATTGAGAGTTAACCAGCAAAAATACAATGTTAAAATACTGTAATATAGTTTTATATAAAGAGCTAAAAGAATATAGCAGTAAGGAGAGGTTAATTCCTAGCCCAAGCTTTAAGGTGGCTCAGTCTTCAGAGAAGAGGAATTTTTTTAAACCAACATCAAAACAAAACCCTACAAGATTAAAATTTAAGTGGTTTTTTAAAAAAAATTTCATATAATACTTTTTGATTGGGCTATGGAGGATGGTATCACAGGAGGAACAGTTTTGACATCTAAGAAACACAAGATAGAACGCTACAACTTGAAAAAGGTTAGAAATCACTGTCCTAGTACCCTAGAAGTTTGAACACTGGATTATTCAGACCTTGTTACATATAATTTCTAGGCAAAGAGTAGTGGGAGGAATATGTGCCATATAAGCAGAACTAAAGGGTTTTAATAGCAATCACTTACTTCTCTTTATCATTTTTGGATAAGGTGACTAGATGGTATCAGAACCCAGATGAGTATTTCCTATAAATAAAAACATTTTAAGTTCTATTTTTGAAAAGTATCGGGAAAATACCTTTAACTCTCATGTACATAATAGTAAAGGCATCATGATTTTATTTCTATTTGGTTATAAACATGCTTGTGTGTACGTATATGTGTATGTTTTAAATGGTGTTTGTAGCATTATAAAATACCAGAAAGCTCTACTTGTGTTTTTGGGTTTTGTTTTTTTTTAAAGCAACTATAGCAGAAGAAAGAACAAACAGGATTTCCTCTCTAACTAATATTGACTTAACTTTATAGGGTCCCAGGCCTGAACTCCTCTGTTTATTCATGAAACAGATCCAGGCTATTGGTCCACTTGGATTTACTTCCAACCTTCACAGTTCAGACTGTACAGCCAGTTTAACTCTTGGCCTCTCAGGTGACACAACTTAAGAGGGTTATAGAAATGGCCACAGCAGTATTGGGAGGTTGCGAAAGAAGCCCATGTGCTGGCCCAGAGCCCAGTAGACGAGAGTCCCTCAGCAAAAGAGAGTTTCCACTGGTTACACTTGGGAGTTACCCCTGGTTTAGCCTTTGTCTCAAACCATCTGGATGTCAAAAGCACTAATAAGCAACTGACTCACTGATGGAATAAATTCAGTCTGGTGATTCTGTGCAGGAAGGCTCTGTTATGATAGACACTGACAATAAGACAAGGCAGTTTCTTAAGTTTTGAGGTCATCTAAGCCTAGTTTTGAGATAGCATATTGATATCTAAGAGTGAGTACTGGAAACTTGTCATTGAGGCTCAGTTTTTGTTGGTGTTGTTTTGCAGATGAAAGAAGCCCTGTCTAAACCTCATCCAACACCCTTTTCCTAGCTCTCTTGAAAGCAGCAAGGGTGGATCCCTTCTTAGAGACCCTGCAATTACTTCATAGCTCTTACGAGACAATTGTTGGGGAAGTTAAATGAGACTTGAGTTCCCTGAGAATCATCAAGATCATTAAAAGCTAATGCAAATGATAAAGGCTTTGAGTCCTCTCAATCACAGACAGTATTATGCAACAGCATATTTGTCCTAAGAAGACTGGAAGTGTGTGTGTGTGTGTGTGTGTGGCCTGTATGTTTTTTTCAATTTCTTGTACTGGATTTTACACTGACCTATTTCAGACATAGACGAAAAATGTGAATGCATGTGTTATTTTTTTATATATAGAAACAGACATTTAGGTAATGGAAAAGATCATTTTTGTCAGATGTCTGCTGAGGACAAGTGCATTTATTCATTTTATTTCAAGATCATGTTTCATTTTATTATTAGTGAGAAGCATTTGTCAAGATTTCAACTTTAAGCTTTCTTCAAATATAGCAACATTGGTAAAGAATTGGTATATAGTAACCACCATTTTTTCCTATTAGGTTAAATGTCTGTTTCTATAAGCAGTTATTTCTTCCCAGCTTTACAATAATTTTTCTTTTGTGTTTTCCTTGGAAACCACAGACCCTAAGGAAAAATATTCTGGGCACTTTCACTTTAAAGGGAAACTCCCATCTCTCATATTTCATTTAAAACTCTAGTTAAGGGGTTAGCCTGATGTCCCGTCTCTATCATCTCTGATGGCTCTCTATGACCTGGAAAAATAAAATCAATAGGAGATAATGAGTGTGTTTAGGAGCCAGGCACTGTTGTAGGCACTTTATATTTAGTAACTCATTTAGTCCTCACAATAACCCTATGTATAGAATGTCTGCTAAGTGCTCAGTTCTGTCCTAGGAGCTCTAGATAAGAAAATATATAAGGCTGGGTACCCAACTTTTAGGAGTTCAGCATCAAGCAATTAGTAGCTCCAATTGCAGCTGATTTGCTGGACATCGTATAGTTGATAGAGCATACTAATCAGGCTTTAGGCACATAGTATGTGGCAATCTATATGGCAAATGCATTCCTTTCTATTCCAATTAGAAGGGAGAGTCAGAAATAGTTTAGACTCCTGTGGGGCAGACAGTATTCATTTAAGCTTTTGCCTCTGGGCTATATTTACTCTCCTGCTCTCTCTTATAATATACGCTAAAGGGATCTGGACTGCCTAGAGATCCCCTTGAGTAGCATCTGGGCATTGAGGGATCTGGACGGCCTGGGTAATGGTGGCATCATGCTGATTACTGAGGATGAGCAAGAAGTGGCTGGTATGCTGAAGATCGTGATAAGACACAGTGTTCCAGAGCATTGAAGATAAATCCTATAAAGATTCAGGAATCTGGCCCTGGCCGGGTAGCTCAGTTGATTAGAGTATTGTCCTGATATGCCAAGGTTCCGGGTTTGAGCCCCAGTCAGGGTGCATACAAGAATCAATCAATGAATCCGTACATAAGTGGAACAACAAAATTTTCTCTCTCTTTCCCTTTCCCTTCCTCTCTCTTAAAAAAAAATCAATAAAAAAATGATTCAGGTATCTGACACTTCAGTGAAATTTTTAGGGGTCCGGTGGTCATAAACATGACAAATATCTCCTTCAAAGTAAAAGAAAATTATTGCATCTTGCATTTGCTACCACAAAGGAGGAAACACAGTGCCCAGTAAGCTTCTTTGCGTTCTGGATGCAACACATTCCAAACTTACAAATACTAATCCACATACTGACATAGAAAGCTGCCAGCTTTGAGTGGTGAGGTCCACACTACAGTGCAAATAGCCTCACCACTTGGGCAATACAACCCAGAGAATCTTACAGTGTTGGAGGTATTAGTGGTGGGGAAAGATGCAGTATCTTATGGCAAACCCATTGGGAGAATGATGATGCAGGCCTCTAGGATTCTGGAGTAAGACCATGCCATTTACAGCACAGAAATATATTCCTTTGGAGAAATAGCTCTTGGTGAGTTATTGGGCCTGGCAGAGGCAAAACGCTCCGCGGAGCACTAAGGGTTCTGTCAGATGTATCAAATCATAAATTGGATAGGCCTAGCACTAGTCGTGGTAATATGGAAATGATACATCTGGGATTGAGCCCAAGCATTAGAAAGGACACAATAAACTACATGAGCAGATAGCCCTGAGCTGCATGTCACTCACAATAGTACTGGTCCTCAGCTTGGCCACATGGGGAGTCCTATATGACCAACTGAAGGAGAAGTAAGAGCCTAAGCTTGATTTATGGATGGGTCTGTTCTTTATTTGGGTACAAGATAGAAATGGACCATGCCTGCATTATAGCCACATTCAAGGATAGCCTTGAAAGAGAGTGGAGGGGTAGTCTTCCCAATGGGTGGAGCTGTGAACAGAGCCCCTAATCACTTACTTTTTGTGGAATGGGAATTGGCCCAGTATATACAGATATGGGAAGTGGCCTGGAAAGAAAAGAATTGGAGACAAGAAGGTAGAGGCACATAGATGAACATGAAGAGTTTTGTATCATATATTACAACCCAACAGAAAGCATCCACAATGGAAGAGGTACTGAATTACTAAGTAGATATAATAACTGAATCAGTGGGCATAAGCATTGGCCACCCTGGAATTGCCAATATGGGCATATGGACAAAGTTGCCATGAGAGCAGAGATAGGCTATGGAATGGGTCCAATAGCATGAACATTTCATTACTAAAGCTGAGCTAGCTTCTGCTGCTTCTGAATATTATACCTATCAGCAACAGAGACCAATGTTGATATATCATTATTTCTTTTTAAAAAAATGTATTTTTATTGATTTCAGAGAGGAAGGGAGAGGGAGAGATAGAAACACCAATGATGAGAGAGAAACATTGATTCTCTACCTCCTGCATGCTCCTTACTGGGGATTGAGCCTGCAATCCAGGCATGTGTCCTGACAGGAAATTGAACCGTGACCTTCTGGTTCATAAGTCGACTAAACCACTGAGCCAAGCCACTTGGACTATCATTATTTCTTGATGAGACCAACTGGCTACTTGGTAGTAAGTCAACTACAAGAGCAAGTGGTTTGTCCTCACAGGGATAGATAACTATTCTGAGTGCAGTCTTGTCTTTCATGATTGCAATGCCACAGCAAACACCACAATATGGCACCTTAAAGAATGCCTGCTTCACAGGTATGGAACCCCACACAAAAAAACATCTGAACAGGAGACCTGCTTCACTGTGAAGGAGGTGCAGGATTGGACTCATAGCTATGGAGATGCAATAACCACATCATATACTGCACCATTTAGAAACATCCAACTGGACTAGCCTTCTAAAGGCACAGCTCAGCAACACACTGAAAGGATGCAGTGCCATCCTTTTCAGAGAAAAGCTCAGGCTTTTTCCTCCTCCTTCAGCTGGTTATATGGGAACTCTCCCAATCCCCGTTAGCCATAGGTATGAGCTAGGGGATGGGAGTTGTTGTAATTGTGGTGGATGACATGGGGATCCAGGCTAAATCAGAGACTTCTTCTATATGGTGCCATGTCTTCAGCAGGAAGAACACAATGGACACCAAGAGGTAGAATCAGAAATGGCCCCACTTCCCATCACTTCCCATAACCCACTGGTGGATTTTTGTGTTTCCTGTACCTGCAACTTTGGGCTCTGTAGGGCTGGTGGTTCTGGTCCCTGAAGGAGTGCGCTCTTGTCAGGGGACAGAGCAAGTGCCTCATTGGACTATAAGCTGTGAATACTGCCAGGGAATTTTAGGCTCCTTGTGTTGAGACCAGCAAGTAAGAAGAGGAGTCACCATCTTGACAGGTAATAAACCCCAATCATTAGGAAGAGGTAGTATTACTTTTACATACAGGGATAGAAATAGGTATGGAACTCAAGTGATTTGCTTGGAAACCTCTGGTACTCCTTTGGCCACTGCGTACTGTGAATGGACATGGGCAGCAACCCTGACTTGAAAAGGGTCTGATTGCCAAGGATTAAGATCCATCAGGAATGAAGGTTTGTTTGGGTCACACCATGAGGGAAGCAACCAAGACTTGCCAAGATGACAGCTGAGGGTGATGGGATTTAGAATGAACAATAGAGGAAGGAGAGGATGAGTACCTGGTACAGCCCCAAGACAAACCACAGTAATGGAGGCTCTGGTTCATCTCACTAACCTCCTTCTAAGTTTTCTTTCAGGAGGAAAGGCCCATAGGAACCAAGGAGGATGTGTTCCCTAAATCTGCATAGGGAAGCAGATTTTTCTACAGCATGGGGTGGACTGTGGCAACCATGAAAATGTGCCACTCAAATTTTGCTGTGGGGAGCATAATTGACTATTGGATCCAACCCCTACCTTCTGGATCCACCAATTTTTACACTGAGCCAACACTTCCCTTGGGCTTTTCCTAGCCAATGAGAGCACTGCAGTGGTATTAATGCCAGCCCATTCCTGTGAGACAGAGATTTCTTCAAAATGTGACTTTGTCTCAAGGACTCCCCATTGGCCTGGTTAAAACTTCCTTAGAACTGTGCTGTAGTGTAAAGCTCTTTCTACCTAATCCTCTTTTCTCCCCGCCTCCTTTCATTGATACCAGACTTGCATCACAGTTTGAAGGCTCTCCCTGCTTTTTCTGTCTTTCATTTCTTTATCCTTTGCAGGCATTTCCCAGAAAACCTAATGCATGTCTAATTCCATGTTGGCATATGCTTCTCAGAGGACACAAACTAACATAATGCCACTGGGGAAACAAGACCTTAACTAACAGGAAAATAGTATGAACCAGACAGGCTTAGTTTAGCATCTACTGTCCGGATCTCTAGCAAGTGTTCAGGAAATGTTTCCATTATTGTATGCAAATACCAATTCACGTTTACTTTATTATGTTTGCTACCCCAAAAAGGAGAAGTGCTAGCAAAAGGAAATGAAAGTAAAGGAATCACTTCCTCCATCTTTAACTGCTCTTTCACTTTTTTTTCCTATTTACAGTGTTTATTATTACTTAAGATGTAGTCCATTGTACAGCCTGATATTCTGCAAATTTGTATCACTTGGCATCTGAGCAAACCTATAGCTATTACAAGAAAACCTCTCAAAAGTATGTGCCTTACATTTTTATACACCAATAGTGAAATTACAGAGAGATTTAAAAAGCAATCCCGTTTACCATTGCACCCCAAAAAATTAAGATACCTAGGAATAAGGAGGTAAAAGACCTATACTCAGAAAACTACAGGACACTGAAAAAAATAGATAGAGGAGGCCATAAACAGATGGAAGAACATACCATGTTCGTGGATTGGTAGAATCGACATCATTAAAATGTCCATACTACCCAAAGCAATCTTTAGGTTCAGTGCACTCCCCATTAAAATACCAATGGTATATTTCACAGACCTAGAACGAACTCTCCAAAAATTCATCTGGAATAAAAATTTAAAAAAAGACCCCAAATAGGTGCCACAATTCTGAGAAAGAAGAACAAAGAGGGATCTCAATACCAGATATCAAGCTGTATTACAAAGCCACTGTTCTCAAAACTGCCTGGTACTGGCACAAGAACAGGCATATAGACCAATAGAATAGGATAGAGAACCCAGAAATCGACCCAAACCACTATGCTCAATATTTGACAAAGGAGGCAAGAGCATACAATGGGGTCAAGACAGTCTCTTCAATAAATGGTGTTAGGAAAATTGGACAGATACATGCAAAAAAATGAAACTAGACTACCAACTTACACCATACACAAAAATAAACTCAAAATGGATAAAGGACTTAAACATAAGATGGGAAACCATAAAAATCTTAGAGGAATCCACAGGCAGCAAAATCTCAGACATATGTCGTAGCAATATCTTTACTGATACAGCTCCTAGGGCAATGGAAACTAAAGAGAAAATAAACAAATGGGTCTACATCAAAATAAAAAGCTTCTGCACAGCAAAATAAACCATCAACAAAACAACAAGAACGCCCACTGCATGGGAGAACATATTTGCCAATGTTATTTCTGATAAGGGTTTAATCTCCAACATTTACAGGGAACTCATACAACTTAAAAAAAGGAAGATAAACAATCCAAAAAAAAAAAGGCAATGGACCTAAATAGATACTTTTCGAAAGAGGACATACAGAAGGCCAAGAGACATATGAAAACATGCTCAAAGTCGCTAATAATCTGAGAGATGCAAATGAAAATGACAATGAGGTACCATCTCACACTTGTCAGAATGGCTATCATCAACAAATCAATAAATGAAAAGTAAGCTTTTAGTCTTCTTATATCTTCTTAATGAATTGACCCTTCTATCAGGATGAAATGACCCTTTTTATCACTGATAATATTCTGTGCTCTAAAAATCAGGAAGATATACTAAGTCTGATATTAATAAAGCCACTCCAAGTTTTTTTTTAAAAAAAGACAAGTGCTGGAGAGGATGCTGAGAAAAAGAAACCCTCGTGCACTGCTGGTGGGGATGCAGACTGGTGAAGCCACTGTGGAGAACAGTATGGAGTTTCCTCAAAAAACTAAAAATGGAATTCCCATTTGACCCAGTGATCCCACTTCTAGAAATATATCCCAAGAAACTAGAAACACCCATCAGAAAGGATATATGCACCCCTATGTTCATAGCACAATTTACAATAGCTAAGATTTGGAAACAGCCTAAGTGCCCATCAGCAGATGAGTGGTTTAAAAAACTGTGTTACATCTACACAATAGAATACTACGCTGCTGTAAAAAGGAAGGAACTCCTACTATTTGCAATAGCATGGATGGACCTGGAGCATTATGCTAAGCGAAATAAGTCAGTTGGAGAAAGATAAATATCATATGATCTCACTCATTTGTGGAATATAATGAACAACATAAACTGATGAACAAAAACAGATCCATAGACAGAGAGGCTTTGATCAGACCGTCAAACCTCAGTGGGAAGGTAGGGGAGGGTGGGGGTAAGGGAGAGAGATCAACCAAAGGACTTGTATGCATGCATATAAGCATAACCAATGGACACAGACACCAGGGAGTTGAGAGCATGAGCAGGGGGGTGGGTGGGGGCAATGGGGGGATGAGGACACATGTAATACCTTAATAAAGAAAAAAATACATAATACTGCAAAAAAAAACAAAAAAAAAAAAACGGTGTGTGCCTTAGCCTGGCTGGCATGGTTGAGCATCAATCTATGAACCAGGAGGTCATGGTTTGATTCTCAGTCAGGGCATATGCCTGGGTTGTGGGCTGGACCCCCAGTGTGGAGCGTGCAGGAGGCAACCGATCAATGATTCTCTCTCATCATTGCTGTTTCTATTTCTCTCTCCCTCTCCCTTCCTCTCTGAAATCAATAAAAATATTTATTTTTTTTAAAAGTGTGTGCCCTAGGGGAAATAATGAACAACATAGACTGATGAACAAGAACAGACCCAGAAACAAGGAGGCATGGATCAGACTGTCGGGCCTCAGGGGGAGGGTAGGGAAGGGTGGGGGTAAAGGGGGAGATCAACCAAAGGACTTGCGTGCAGGCATATGAGCCTAACCAGCGGTTAAGGACAACAGGGGGGTGGGGGCATGTGTGGGGAGGGGTGTGGGATGGGAATGGGGGGACGAGGACAAATATGTGATACCTTAATCAATAAAGAAATTAAAAATAAATAAATAAAATATAAAAAAATAAAAGTGTGTGCCCTAACACAAAGCATAATCTCAATCTATATAAATGGGAGAATTTTATTATTGTCCAGTCAATTGTTTGGTATGAGAACTGGACATTAGGAATCTTGTATAGTATTCTGATCTTATCTTTGCTATTAACGTTTGGGTACATCTTTTGAATTCCTGAGCCATATCTTAACTAGAAAATAGGGGTAGAGGTGTTTACTCTCTAGAGCTAAAAAAAACACATTTGCCCAGATGGGTGTTTTATATAATAACTATACTTTATGGTTATAAAGTATAGTTATTATATAACTATATAACTATATTATATGTGCTGTAGGAAAAGTATGCTTAAGATTTGGGATCAGAAGAGCTGAATTCAACCCTCCAACTTGTCAGAAACCCAGACAAGTTCTATTACCTTAGTGAGTCTTGCTTACCTCAGAGGTTGTTGCAAAGTCCATGTGCAACAGAGCTTGTAAAAAGGCTTTGTAAATTATAAGATGTCATGTAGATGTGAGCTTTCACGATAGTGATGATAATTAGGGAAATTTCTTTGGCACAGCTTCGGATATATGATAGATGCATGTGCTTTAAGAGAATCAGGAAGATAATTTAACTCATTGTATTAGTCTACTAGGGCTACCATAAGAAAACACCACAGACTGGGTGACTTAAACAACACAGTTCTGGGAGTTGTAAGTCCAAGATCAAGGTGCCCGCAGGGTTGGTTTCTCTTGAGGCCTCCCTCCTTGGCTTGCAGGTGGCCATCTTCTTGTCATATTCTGTCATGACTTGTTCTCTGTGCAGGCACATTCCAGGTGAATCTTCCTCTTCTTATGAAAACACCAGTCATTTCAGATCAGGGCCCGCCCTTTTGACCTCATTTAACCTTAATTGCCTCTCTCAAGGCCCTATCTGCAAATATAGTCACATTGGGAGACAGGATTTTGTCATATGGATTTTAGGGGGACAAAATTCAGTATATAACACTAATCAGTAAGTATGTTCAAGGTCCTTCTAGGTCCTACTAAATACTGCCCTGTCCTGCCTCTGGATAACGTGGTTCCCAGACCTCCTGCATCAGGATCGCTTGGTAGAAATGCAGATTCCTCAGCCCCATCTGGGGTGAACTAAATCAGAATGTTTGGGATTGGGGTTCAGCAGTCTGCATTTTTCCATTGGGTAAAAGTTATCTAGCTGATTTTTGTGTACTGAAGTTTAATAATTGCTAATACAATGGAAAGCACATAGAAGATTTGGAGTCACACTACCTGGGTAAATCCTGGCTCCACCAATTACTGGATGTGTAATCTTTGCCAAATTATGTAATCTCTTCATGCCCCAATTTCTACTTTCATATTATTGTGAGGATTAGACATAGAGGATTAGAGGATCTTATCCTATCTAATAATAGAGTAACATGTAAATTACCATCACTCCGCTACGCCCATGATTGGGCGGCGGGAGGCTGGGGGGCGGGACTCAGGGTGGCCTATCCGGCCATTGAGAGGCACGGATCTGCTGCCACTGAGGGGGGCTACCCTGCTGTTGAGAGGCGCAGGGGGCGGGAGTACCAGATCCGGGGCCACTGAGGGGGCCTGCCGCGGACACCCAGCTGCGCCTCTCAATGGCAGGGTAGCCAGGTGTCCGTGGCAGCCCCCCATCAGCTGCCATTGAGAGGCGCAGGGGGTGGGAGTCCTGCCCCCTGCGCCTCTCAACAGCAGGGTATCCCCCCTCAGCGGCTGCGGACCATCAAAAGTGGGGAAGCTGGGTGCTGTCTGCTCCGGCACCAGGCCTTTCAGAAGCCTCCGCCGAGCCAGAGGCTTCTGAAAGGCCTGGTGCATCAGTGGACAGGCACCCAGCTCCACACGAAAAGCGAAAGTGTGTAGGGGACCCTACACGTGCATGATTCAATCATGCACTGGGCCTCCAGTATGATCATAATTTAACATTTTTTATCATTCTTCATGTTCTGATAAAATAGTAGTTCCATGAACAGTTTCTTCACTTTTATGTTCTTTTTTTTTCTTCCTTGCAATGCCCTCCTTTATCATCTTTAAATTCTACTCATCCTTTAAGATGGACTTTTAAAAATATGTATTTTTTATTGTCTTTTCAGAGAGAGAGGAAGGGAGAGGGAGAGCGAGAGAAACATCGATGCCTCCCATACATACCCCAATGGGTGACCAAACCCACAATCTGGGCATGTGCCCTGATTGGGAATCGAAACAGTGACCTTTTGGTGCATGGGATGACATTCAACCAACTAAGTCACATGGGCCAGGGTTAAGATGGACTCTTAAGTCCTACCTACTTCATGTCACCTTTCCAGATCCCCATTGCAATCTAGCTATCTCTTGTTATATTCCATTTTGCATCATAGTTATTTGTGTGTGTCTTTTTCCCTGCTGGCCTTTGACAACTGATCCATCCCCAAACACATACACATATGCTACAGACACACGTGCAACATTTACCCATGCATTCAACATGCATTCCTTAAGGGTACCTAGAACAGAGCTTAAATAAATATTTGCCAAATTGAATCAAAGGAAATCTATTTTCTCAAGCTGAAGTTCTGACTTAATTCTTTGAAAAATTCATTCTATACTCCTGATATACTGCAAGAAGCAGCTCACGATTTAGGGACTGGCAGTATACAGGAAAATTGGAAATAGAATTTTGATAAATGTAAATGTCTGCAAGGAATTTTTCTCGAGTGTTATATCCCAGTAATCAAATCGAAGTGGACTCTTTAATTCTTACTATGAATTTTGGCCAGAGAAACTGCTTGTGATATAGTTCTGAAAGAGTCAAGAGCTTGAGAATGAAGTTGATGAAGGAGGAGGAATTTTGATTGTTGGAGAAACTTGGAGCCTACAGTTTATTTTGAAATTATTTTTAGTAAAGATTTAGTCAGGTTCATTCCTATGAAGGTTTGGAAATGTCTGGTCTATTTTATAGCACAATAAAACTTCATGGTTTCCTGGTTGGCTGGTATTTGTTTAGAGAGAGTGGGTTGCTGGTCCAGACAACATTTGAGAGGTTATAATGAGAGGAAATCTGATATAAACCTTTTCACCTGTAAAAAGGAGGGATCGCAAAGGAAGGAATAAAATCAGCCATACCGCCAGGTTTACTGTGTAAAAAACACACACATAGTTTTCATTGGTTTAAAGTCTTGTCCATATTAGAGTGGATGTTAGTCATCCTTTTAAGCATGATTACACAGCCCCAAAAGACAGTATTAAAACCTTGAATTTATATAAGGGTTCTTGTTATTTTTCACAGTTTGCACTTACCTTTAATATAGTTACCAAAGCACCAAACCAGGCTAGAGAGTTGTCACTGGGAACCGTCCAAGCATAATTCTAGTGAAGACTGATGGTAGGCTAACTGCTGCACTGCAATGAATCCTAGTTACTTAGCAGGAAAAGGACATTAAAAACACTTGCTTTTGTCTGAAAGCTGACCAGATAGTTAAAAAATTTCTCTAAATATACAAATCTACACCTTGCTTTTTCATTAGAGCTACTGGCTTGTTTACTATTTCCAGGGCTGATAAAAATATCACAATATTAAATAAAGAATGTTGAACAAGACCATTTAAAAGATCTTATCATCCAAGTTTTTTCATAATGATTTTTCACTGACTTCAAAGGGAATACAAGGGGGAAAAAAGGAAACAGAATAAGATTGCACTACCTTTTTATTTTTGATTGCACTAGTTATTGAAGCTGGATGACAACTGCTTAGTTAAAAAATCTCTCAGAGCTATGTCAGATATTTGTTTATTATACAAAATATAATAGCATTTTTTTCTAAATAACCTCACTGTCTTCTTATCCCTTTATTTATTGGACACTAGCATGAGTACAAAATAAGTGCTAGTTTATAATTCCTATTTATAAAAATGTAAATAGGTCTTCCGTTAAGGGGAGTCAGTTTTATTTCTTTATACAGGAGAGAATGTGTGTGTGTGATCTTTATATTGTATCAGTAAGCTATTTATGTCCTTTAGCTAAAACGAACAAAGAAAACGATGTGACTAAAGGACCAGCTTTTTCCTGACTAGATTTTCTAGAATGAAACCTTTCTTAATGTCAACATAAATATTAATTCATTCCTCAGTCCACTGCAATCTGGCTTCTGCTTCCACCACAGCAACTGTTCCACATGAGGTTGACAATGACGTGGACACTTTCCTGTTCTCCTCTTTTTAGGCTGCTGCATTGTGTTTTTTTGTCCCCCTTCTTGAAACTTCCTTACTTTGGTACGTAACACCATTCTTGCCTGATTCTCTTTCTAACGTAGCCACTTCCTTTACAGTCATCCTTTTGAGAATCCTTTGTTCCTTGTACCTTATATGTTAGTATTCCTCGACGTACAGACATTGATCTTCTTCTCTTCTCACACTATGTGCTCTCCTGGGGGAATATCTCATTTTCCTCCCAGGGTTCCACCCCAGGCCTCCAAACTATGTCTGTAGTCCAGACTGCTCTCTTGGACTTCAGACTTGTATATCCAACCACCCAGAAACATCTCAACTTGGATTCAACCTGTTCATAATGAAACCCATGGTCTTTACTCTGTGACTTCTCTAGTACTTCTTATCCTGGTTAATGACTACAAGATATTCTAGTCTCTAAGCTAGACCTAGGGAACTCTCTTTGCATCCCCCTTTCCCCTCTATGGAATTGATCAGAAAGTTCTGTAGTTGCTATCTATTAATTAAATTCTTCCTTTCCAGACTTACTGCCCTTGTCTTACAGAAGTTTAGCTTCATCTGGCCTGTAATTAAGATTTCTTAAATGGTTTTCCTGGCTTTGGTTTCACATTCTTCCAAGCCATTCTTCATGCAGTATCAGCATTGAGATTTAAAATGCACATTAAAATTAAGCATGCCAGAAAAAAATTGACTATACCTGTTCCCTGATTAAAAATCTTTTTTTTTAAATATATTTTATTGATTTTTTACAGAGAGGAAGAGAGAGGGATAGACAGTTAGAAACATCAATGAGAGAGAATCATCGATCAGCTGCCTCTTGCACACCCCCTACTGGGGATGTGCCCGCAACCAAGGTACATGCCCTTGACCAGAATCGAACCTGGGACCCTTGAGTCCGCAGGCCGACGCTCTATCCACTGAGCCAAACCGGTTTCGGCTGATTAAAAATCTTTAACAGTTCCGCCGAAACCGGTTTGGCTCGGTGGATGGAGCGTCGGCCTGCGGACTGGGGGGTCCCGGGTTCGATTCCGGTCAGGGGCATGTGCCTTGGTTGTGGGCACATCCCCATTGGGGGGTGTGCAGGAGGCAGCTGATCGATGTTTCTCTCTCATCGATGTTTCTGGCTCTCTGTCCCTCTCCCTTCCTCTCTGTGGAAAATCAATAAAATATATTTTTTAAAAAATCTTTAACAGTTCCTTATCACTTACAGGATAAATTCCAGGCTCCCCAGGACAGCTTACAGGGCTCCCCATGATTTCTTATCCACCCATGCATCCAGCCTTATTTCTCTATTCCCTTTTTCCCTCTATCCCAAGCCAGTTCCTGAAATGTCCACGCTATTTTATGTCTCTGTGTCTTTGCAAATACTGTTCCCTGTCTGGAATGCTCTACCTTCTTGTCTACTTGGAAACCCCTATTTATTTTTTAATACCCAGGCTAGCATCCTTCATCTGTGAACTTCTCTTTGTCTCACCAGTGTACTTGGGTCAGAGCTATATTTGAGCATTTCATACTGTGCTACACTTGTTTACATATTTTCCCCCACCAAACTGAGGGCAGGGACTATATCTTATTCATATTTGTACTTTTAGTATCTAGGGCAATGGTTGGCACATGCTGAATGAATGAATAAATTTTTTAAGCATAGATGTTTTCTTGTCTTCACTATGTTTAATTCCATTATGGACAGAATTGGTTGTTAAGGTTTGATTTTTTTTCTGTTACTCCAAGTGACCACATATAGGCCCTAAATCAACATCTTTTCAGCAAAATGAGACATAAGATACGTAGGCCCACAAAATTATGATACTAACATGCAGCCATTACTTTAAAAATTAATGTGTTAATTTTTTTGCATTTACAGTATGCATTAAAATCTTTGCAGCACTTGCCTTGTGCTGAGAGCTGCTAATTTACCTGTTTTATTTGATTGCATAGATAAGAAGACAAAAGCTTAGTTGAACAAAATGCCATTGAAAGCAAGCCTTGAAACCAAATTGAACAAATGATGTAACCTGGGGAATCTTCTTGGCAAAACTCAGAAGTGATAGGATCCTGGAAAGTCCTGAAAGGTTGGGGAAGGATAAGAAAGAGGATAGGGTATAAGAAGAATGAGTCAAATTTACATTTACTGAGTATCTAGTCATTGTTAAGTCATATTAGTTTAATTTAATCCACAATAATGACCCTATGAGGTGGACATGGTTATCCCCATTTTGTAGATGAGGTAGGTAACATGAGACATTAAGTAATCTCCAAGGTCACACAGCTACAAAGGGTAACCAGATCTGACTGATGCTAAAATTTCCTTCCTTCCCAGCGTGCTGCTCTGCCTTTCAAAGTTCCCAGAGCTGCCAAGCTGCTGTGTGCAGCTCAGTAACCCACACAAAGACACATTATTTGCTCCTATTTGCAATGATCATAGGCAGATGGCTCACTTAGTAATTAACAATCCTATACCCTAGTATAATAAAAGGCTAATATGCAAATTGTCCCCTCGACCCAGGAGTTCGACCAGGGGGCGGGGCCAGCTTGCCAACTGCCCATGGCTACTCCGGTCCCCCGCCCCCCCACCCAATTGGGGCAGGGCAGCTGGACCCCACCCGTGCACCAGGCCTCTAGTATAACTATAATTTTATGTCCAATCTCAATGCTTATTTTTAAATTTTACTAATGAATACTCTCACACTTCATTGATGATGTCAGATAATGGGTGAATATTTTTGAGCTTGTCTTGTAAAACAATGTGAATACATTTGAACTCCGTTTAGTGGAGAAAGCATACTTCTAAATTTTTCTTTGGTGTTCTCTGCTTCTGGCTCTATTTGGAATCCAGAAATGACTGCTGTCTGGGGTAAAAGGCAGTTTGCTCTTGCTGCCTTCTGTATATTGGTTGGCCTGGCAGTTTGTCGTTCTCCTGGGCAAGAATCCAGCTTGTGGTAGTGAGGTGGTTTTGTGGCAGAACTCCACAATTAACCGCAAGTTCAGTGTCAACGGTAGGCTGCCACCGTCATGGCTGTGATCCTTCAGATCTGCTAGGGCAGCCAGAGCTGAAGAAACTACTGCTTGTCTATGGAGGGAACAGGAAAACTTGGAAAGAGTTTGCATTGCTGTTTATTGTTCAAGGTTCAGGTTTAATACGAAAAATCCAGGATTTTTCAGATCAGTAGTTAAAGATTTAATACTTTTACCTGTTTGTGTGTTTTTTTAAAATATGGAGGATTTGTGGTACAGATACAACTGTTGTCTGACAGCTAGAAATATAAAAAGGAAAATTCTTAAAGTAGTAGAATATACTCTTTCATAGCAAGAGAAATCCAGGTGCCATCACTTGAGTTTAAAAAAGTTCATTCACACATCTCTTAAACATTTATTTTATGTATAATGTTTTCTGTCAATCTAAGAGAAAGTGTTCTTTTACTGATTTTGTGCAAATGGATATTAAGAAAAATATTTTTCAATAACAATCTGGAAATTTTTGTACTAAGTTATATATTAAGAGTTTCTATTAAAATTCATTGATTAAATAACAAAATGAAATGACATACAACTAAAAATTCTGAATTATTAAACAATTTTTTATAAATACAAACAAGAAAATTTTTAGCATTAACTGAATATTGTGCTAATGGAGACTGAGCTAAGATTGAATAAGGCAGAATTCTTGTGTTTGAAGTGCATATTGATGAGGTAGCCATGCAAATAAAGAAATCTGTTAACAACATACACCTTTATCTAACTAATAGTAACAATAAACTCCAGTTCTATATTAATTAAGACCACACCATGACTCTGGCCTTCTCATACCTCATACTTTTGTTCTTGGCCCTTCATACTTTATGAGCCAGCCACAGGACACTTGGAATTATCCAAATGCACCATAATTGCATTCCTCTAGATTTTTACACTTGCTTGCTTCCTTTGCCCAGATTATCTTTTCTCCCTACTTTATTTAGGTAAGTTCGACTTATCTTTTAATATCAAGCCCAGAAATCTTTCTCAAGCGCACTACTGGGTACCTGATATTCCCCCTCTGGTCTGAGTTAGGGGTCCCTCCTCTGAGCTCCCAGAGTATACTGAGTTTACTTGCTTCTACATCATAGTTCCTATCACACTGGGCGCTAGTAGTCTTTTTACTTTTCTAGCTTTCATTATGAACCCTGAAGGGAAGGAACCATACCTTCCATCATTGTATCCTTGTCAGCCAGCACAGTGCCAGGCACTTAATAAACACTGAAATAATGAACACATTCACTAAGAGAGAGAGATTAAATGTTGGTGGAGGGGAGTGAAGTAAAAATGAGGGAATTAAACACAGAGATGAAAGAGAGAAGGCGGGAAGAGGAGAAAGAGACAGGAAGACAGCCATCCAGACAGACACAGGGGAGAGAACTGGAATTGGTAGAGAAGGAGAAACAAATTGTGAAAACAAGCTGAGAGAACCACACAGTGGGAAGATGGGAAAAGAATAATTCTCTTCTTTAGTAGGTCTGAAAGCACTGTTCCCCACAGTTTTTTCAAATATCCCCTGTGCTCTTTGGTAGCCTATGTGCATTCCCACATAAAGCTGCAGCTTGAGGAAGTTAGTTCTAAAGAACTTCATAGTTTTTTAATGTTCTAAGCGGCATCTCACACAGTGCTCTGCACATAGGGAGCACTCAATAAATATTGTTGAGATGAACTCAACAGTGAGTCAAAGTGAGGTTCAGATTCTGAGATGAGTGCTAGCCGGAAGGGAAATAGGTTTTGTTTGCGCATGTAGGCACCAAGTTACCACTGCACACTGGAACCAGAAGGATTCTTTCCATAGAGAAAAAACAGTCTGTTGTTGTTTTTTAAATTTTTTAACATTAATCCTCACTCAAGGATAGAGGATATATTTTCCATTGCTTCTTAGAGAGTGGAATCGAGGGAGGGAGGAAGGGAGAGAGAGAGAAACATCTATGTGAGAGAGACACACTGATTGGTTACCTCCCGAAGGAGCCCCTATGGGGTGGGGATTGACCTGCAACCCAGGTATGTGCCCTTGACCAGAAATCAAACTCTGAGACCCTTTGGGGTGGGTGAGTGGGGGCTAGGGAGGGAGGGAGGGAGAAAAAAAGAGAGCGAGCGAGAGAGAGAGAGAGAGAGAGAGAGAGAGGTGGTAACCATTTAGCAACACCGGCCAGGGCTGTTTTTATTTTTAAATGTGAGATTGAAAATGTTAACTCTTTCCTTCTTTTAAAACCTTTTTAGGTTTTCATTTATCTTAGGGAAAGCTCTAGTTTTAGGAATTTGAAATCTCAGTGATACTGGTGAATTTACTGGCCATTCCTTAAACTTTGATATTTAGAATTTGTCGGACTGCTTTAAATCATTATCCCTAAGAAATCAAGGCTGCTTTATTACTGAATTCTGAAAAAACTGCTTTAGAAAGAGCACTCAGTTCTCAGCATTTTCCCAAATCCAATTCAAATCCACTTTTTATGCTCAATTTTTAGAAATTTAAATTCTTTTTATTTTTTTCTCCCTCCCTCCCCCCCTTTCTTCTTGCCCAAGGGTTCCAAAGAGGGGCTTCAGGTCAGAGGAGAAGGTGTCAGAGGCCTGGGCCCAGACACTTCCACTCCAATAAGAGCAGTCTGCTTTTATTTGCATATTTCTTTTGAAAAACGTCTGAAAACCATGGTTGAGAGGTGACTATGCAGGATGGAAACAGTAAGAAAAAGCTCTTAACAACTGGTAACCATTGTTCCCCGCTTTTCAACGTCTCTGAGCAAATCTTTAGAGGCTGCTCCATAAACCTTCCTGAGGAGTCAGTTGTCTGATCTAGGGACAGTGATCCCTCATCCAACCCCGAGTACCACCCATTCCCACGTGTACTCCATGATAACTATAATTGAGTTACCACAGGTGCAGCTGCTCGGATCCATTCAAAAGTATTTAATTTTGGAAGGGAATTCCTGGGAATACTGCTCTAAAAATGGATTTTCTTTACGTATGGATTTTAGAGTTAGAAAATATCTCTACCTTCTGAAAAATATTAAAACCACAAGTAAGAGGATGGGGTTTTTTACATGGCAGGTGTGTGTGTGTGTGGGGGGGGGGAATCTGAGACCTAATAGGAGGCCCATTTGTTATTTCGGCTTCCTGTGGATGAATATTCAAGAAGAGAACAAGAGAATTCACAAAGAGGGTAACTTCCAATTCAGCAACGATGAGCAACACAGGTCTCAGGTCTCAGATGAAGAAGTGAGTGTTTTAACAGTTGGGTTGAGCCCAGTAACAGGACATCTCAACTGGTGCTTATAAGGTTAGACATGTGGGCAGGCGGTGGCATCTAGAATGTCTGTCGGTGAGGTCCTTAGCCTAGACTAGTGTTTAGGGGCAGAGCGTTTGGCCCTAAGACCGGAAAGACCTAGGTTTTAGTTCTTCCAAAACTAATGAGGGGCATTGTCAGCTTATTGGTGTGGGCACCTAAAACGGAGAACAAAACAAAATTTTCATGCTACCAACTCAGGCACATGGGAAAACTGGGTCTTTAGAGCTGGAGGGCAAGGATCCCGTTATTAGAGTACAGGAATACACAGGGGGTTGCACTGCACCAGAATGCTTCGGGAGCTGGGTGGTAAGCACTAGGATTTCCTGTCTTGGATCATCCAACTGGGAGAATGATTCTAGTGGAGAGATCCTGGGTCAAAATGTGAGGGCAGGCAAAGTCAGGTAAAAGGCTGGGGCAGAGAGTGCTGAGAAAAATCAAAGGTATCCTGTGATTTTAGGTCTTTTTTTCACAACAGACAATGGTCATATATTCTCAAACCTAAAGACAAGAGCTAAGTAATTCTATTGGTTGTTTAAATCTGGCAAAAGAATCATTAACTAATCTGAACTCTAAGAAATGCAGCCTACTAATAATCTTTGACAAAGATTGTAAACAGAGAAGGGAGTTGCTATAAACATAGCTAGCTCATTCTTTTTGTGCATATTTTTAGTTAAGTAAACCAATGCTCTTCGGTCACGTCCTAACATTTTATTTTAGAATCCTCTCAGGTGCTGGAGTTAGTGTTCAGCGAGATGCACTGCAGCTAGAGGTTATTAAAACGATTGGGCTTTTATCAAGACCTGGGAAGAGAGGGAAGACGGTGGAAAGAAGGCTAAGGGAGAACTGGGGAGTATGAAGAGGGCTTTACATTTTATTTTCCAGATAACAGTCCTTTGATGTAAATCCTTTTATTTTTATTTGTCAACACTGAGAGTTTGCTTTAGTTCAGTGGTACAAATAATTCAAAGATTGCTCTTGGCAATCTGAAACATGAATTTGAAGGATGCCTATACACAGTGCTTGGCAAAAGTAGGTTTATAGCTGTGAGTATGCAAGAGAGTTTATTCTTGTATTATTAATGAATGTACTATTCATTATTATTAACCTACTTTTGCCCACCTCTATATTTTGGACATACAGAAACCATATTTTTTTTTAATATTCAGTATTATTTTATATTAGTTTTAGATGTATAGCACAGTGGTTAGATAATTATGTAATTTACAAAATGACTCCCCCCCCAATAATTCAAGTACCCACAATATTATTGGCTCTATTCCCTATGCTGTACTTTGATTCCTGTGACTATTTTGTAACTACCAATTTGTACTTCTTAATGCCTTCACTTTTTTCACCCAGCCCCCCAATTCCCATCCACACTGGCAACCATCAGTTTATTTTCTGCATCTATGAGTCTGTTTCTGTTTTTTTTGTTCACTTATTTTGTTTTTTAGATTTGACTTCATTCTTTTTTTATAGCCGAGTTGTATATGTATGTATCACAACTGTTTTATCCACTCATCTATTGATGGGCACTTAGTTTGCTTTCATATCTTGCCTCTTGTAAATAATGCTGCAGTGAACATAGAGATTATATCAAACTAAAAAGTTTTGCACGGCAAAGGAAACCATTAATAAAATGAAAAGACAACCTACTGAATGGAAGAAGATATCTGCCAATAATACATCCTATAAGGAGTTACTATACAAAATTTATAAAGAATTCAGACAACGCAAAACCAAAAAACCAAACAATCTAATTTAAAAATGGGCAGAGGACCTGAATAGATACTTCTCCAAAGAGGACATACAGATGGCCAACAGACATAAGAAAAGATGCGCAATGTCACTAATCGTCAGAGAAATGCCAATTAAAACCACAATGAGATACCATCTCACACTTGTCAGAGTGGCTATCATCCATAAATCAACAAACAGCAAGTGTTGGTGAGGATGTGGAGAAAAGGGAACTCAGTTGGTGGGAATGCAGACTGGTGCAGCCACTATGGAAAACAATATGGAGTTTCCTCAAAAACTTAAAAATGGAACAGCCTTACGACCCAGCAATTCCACTTCTGGGCATATATCCAAAGAAACCCAAAATACTAACTGGAAAGGATATATGCACCCCTGTGTTCAAAAACCATAGCTTTTTAAGACTGGAATGGACTTTAAAGGTCATTACATTAAATTGTCTCATTTTACAGCTGAGAAGAATGAGGCCTATAAAAGTTATGTGACTTGCTTCATGTCAAGGCATAAATGGCTGGCTGGGCCAGGACTAGAACCTAAGAAATGGATTTCTAGTCCACTGCTACTTCCGTTACAAACCATGCCTATCTTACCTCAGATGACAATCCAAAGTTTGAAAAAAACAACCACTTTAATCTTGATTTATGCTAATTCTCAAATCAATTGACTATTTCCTATGGGAATTTAGTGAGCAAATTCAGTAATGCTAGTGCAACTTTTGTCATGCCCTTCTGTATAGGCTCAAATATATCCATTAAGTTTCCTACTTTAATTTTTGACTGGTAGTGATGAGTTCTGTGCATATCATTTAAAAAAAATATTTGCTGAGTTCTGTTAAAATGAGATTAAAAATTTTTTAAAAATTGTCATGGTGGAAAAAAGACCCCCTTAGATTTTTATCTTTTAGGACAAGCATTTGATAGTCAATTTGAAAACTCAAAAAAAAAATTTTTTTTTCCTTTATCCAAGAGACAGGAAAGAAACAGGAATTCTGGTCTTTATCCATCTTGGTAAAATTCTTATGCTAATTTCTCAGTGATTTCTGCTCTGTATGTGAACTATGACCATACACGAAAATGGTCTGTTTTAGGTCATGGCCGCGGGCAAAGATTAATTGGTGAAAAATGGGCCTTTTTCGTGGGATTTACCACACAGTACCGTTTCTCCTCTCACTGGGAAAATGTGGAATTAGTTCTTTGAGAACTGTAGCCCGGTCAGGAGGTTGAAGGGAGCTTCGGTGGAGGGAAACAGTCCCCTAGGACCGTTATGATTGGTTAGATTCCAGAGCAGCCCCTTTAGTTCAGCAAAGCTCTGCCCTCTTTCAAATAAATATTTTCTCCATGTGACCAGTGTCACTAGTAATTCACAGATCGCATCTCATGTGGCTTCTTTCTTGGCACCGGTCCAAACTGGGCAATGGTCTTGGAGAGGCCTCCCAATCCTCCCCTGCCCCGCCTCTCTAGAACACGCTGCGGCAGTGAAAAAGCCTTCCCTGTGGAAATAAACTTTGCGACAGCATAACTCTTCTATGCTTCCCGAAATGTGGGATACAGATGTGAACGAGTGGGTAAGGGTGGCCAGGGTGCGAAGGGGAGGCTGGGATGTTAGTTCCTTGCCTGCGAAGGTGGCTCTTGAGGAAGACAAGCTTGGCCACATTTACTTGGATGCTCCCAGAGAGCACCCCACGTGCTCCTCCCCAACAGCCACGGCACGGACCCTGGGCCTCTGCTGTGGGGCCCACACTGCTGTTGAGCACAGACCTAGCCACAGGGGTTAGGGTGTCCTCGCCCTGCCCGGCCCCGGCCGTAGCGGTGGCTGCTGGTCCTTACCAGGTCGCAGCCCTGCTGGGACAGCTCAAGGGCCCCTCCTGAACCGGGATGAGGTTAGGGGCCCGACCGCAGCCACTCCCTTCAACTCGATTTCCACAAACTCCCTCCTTTCCCCAAGACCCCAGTGCAGACCAGAGGGAGTTGGGCTCGAGGTCTAGGACTTACCCCCGAAGGGAACCTGCGTGCCCGTGGTCCCAGGAGGGTGGGCTTGCCCCCTTCCACCCGAAGAGCACCCCACCCATTCCCCCCAGCCCTGCCCCTCCCCTGTCCCAGCACGTCAGTCGGCGGGGTCCCCGGCCCGCGGCGGGCGCCCGGCTGGCCAGCGGCGGCAGAGGGCAGGGAGCGGGCGCGCGCGCGGGCGGCGGGCGGCGGGCGGGCGGGGCGCGCGCCGGGCCGGGGCCGCCGCGGGGGAGGAGCGCCCGCCCCGCTCGCCCGCCCGCCCGCCCGCCGCTCGCGCGCCCAACGGACCAGGCTGAGGCCGTGAGTTAACTGTTGCAGCCACGGGAGTTGGGAGGAGACTTCGAGTCTCCAGTCCCGAGAGGTGCCTGAGGGAAAGGAGGGGCCCTTCCGCCCCTCTCCCCGGCCAGTATGTTACGGACCCCGCCGCTCCTCCGCCCAAGCGGCGGAGACCCCGGGCCGCGGTGGCGGGCGCAGCCCTGACGCGCTCCTGAGCCGGGGGCAGAAGGGAAGCCCCGAGCGCGGAGGCAGGGAGTGAGGGAGCGCCTGCGGCCGCTGCGGTCCTCGCCGGGCGTGCGGAGCCCGCAGCCACCCCCGGTCCCGACCATGAGGAGGGACGAGCGAGACGCCAAAGCCATGCGGTACCCGCCGCCAACGCCGCCGCCGCCGCCGGACGGGGCCGGCTCGCCCCCCGAGAGTCTGAGGAACGGCTACGTGAAAAGCAGCGTGAGCCCCTTGCGGCAGGACCCTCCGCGCGGCTTCCTCTTCCACCTCTGCCGCTTCTGCAACGTGGAGCTGCTGCTGCCGCCGCCGCCGGCCTCCCCCCAGCAGCCGCGGCGCGGCTCCCCCTGCTCCCGGGCGCGCCTCGCACTGGGCGCCCTGGCCGCCTTTGTCCTCGCCCTGCTGCTCGGTTCGGGGCCCGAGAGCTGGGCTGCCGGGGCCGCGCGCCTGCGGACCCTGCTGAGCGTCGGTTCGCTCAGCCTCAGCCCCCTCTTCAGCATCGCCTGTGCCTTCTTCTTCCTCACCTGCTTCCTGACCCGAGCCAGGCGGGGCCCCGGCCCGGACCGGAGCGGCGGCGGCGGCGGAGGCTCCTGGTGGCTGCTGGCACTACCCGCCTGCTGTTACCTGGGGGACCTCTTGGTGTGGCCGTGGTGGTCTTGGCCTTGGGACGGAGACGCCGCGACCCCGTACACGCCCCCGGCGGCGGCGGGCAGGTTGTTCTTGGTGCTGAGCTGCGTGGGCTTGCTGACGCTCGCGCACCGGGTCGGGCTCCAGCACAGCATCCTGGTGCTGCTCTTCTCCAGCCTGGTCTGGTGGGTCTCCTTCTCCGGCCTCGGGCCGCTGCCGTCAGCCCTCCGGCCCCTGCTGTCCTGCCTGGTCGGGGCCGCTGGCTGCCTGCTAGCCCTGGGGTTGGATCACTTCTTTCACATCAGGGAAGCTTTCCATCACCCTCGGTTATCCAGTCCCGCGGAGGAAAAAGTGCCTGTGATCCGACCCCGCCGGAGGTCCAGCTGCGTGTCGTTCGGAGAAACGTCGGCCGCTTACCCAGGCAGCTGCAAAATGTTCAGGAGACCTTCGTTGCCTTGCATTTCCAGAGAACAGGTACGTTAGCCGAGAGCCGGGTTTGCTAAGGAAGTGAGCGCGGTTCTGTCGCTTCAGTTCCTGAGTTGAATTTTCGTGTTTGAAAGCATGTTCACTTCCAGGGTGGGGGGGGGGGGGGGGGGGGGAAAGTTTTATTCTGGAAAGGATTCCTAAAATACAGGAGGTTTTTTAGAAATACAGACGTACCTTTTTGTGAAGTAGACTAATCATATTGCACCTTTAAAGTGCTTTGTTTATGCAATAGATGAGTTATTAGAGGGGTGAATTATTTGCGGTTTAATAGATTGACTACTCCCACTTTGGCATGCCCTGTTGTACGTCATTTTGGTGCCGTTTGTCTGTTGCTGTTATAATGGTGATACCTCCCCAAAGGTAACATTAATAGACATTACTTTTAAGCAAGTGTGATTTTATTACTTTTGATATTCGAGAGAAAGAATTTGAGATCTTATGAACATTGGTGAACTTTGGAACTGAGACTTGTTAGTTTAGATGAAAAGACTGCTGGAAATAATTTTTAAGAGATCACCCCCCCCAACCCAAATTCCAGCGGTATAGGCTAATATAATATTTTACAGACTAACTCATGGTGGTGTGTATTTGTTGCATAATGAGGAGAATGTTGTAACAATTTAACCTTTAAACTTATGTCTGGAAAGATGCCAAAAGCATGTCCAGTAGGTTTACATGTTTTTGTTTTTTAAAAGGAATTGAAACCATCATCATGGAAGGAGCCTCTATATACCCTTGGGAAATCTTACCTGTCCTACATCACCAAGAAACTCAACAAGTATAGCTCCTCACTGATAGTAAATGCTTTACATATATTTTCTGAAATATTTGTAAGTGCAAAATGCTTTACATATATTTTCTTAAATCCTCACAAGAACCCTGTATGCTGGTGACATTACTTCAATGTAGAGATGAGCCATATGAGTTTTTGAGAGATTACCTAACTTCACACATCTAGTAAGTGGCAGTGCTGGGATTTGAACCTAGATTTCTCAGTTTTAATTGTCGTGTTCTAAGCAACTAAAAGGGTGAGTGTAGAGCTCTTATGTAGGAGAGTAGGAATTTATAGCATTGGTTTTCAGACTTTTTGATTGGTGATATTGTTTTACACTGGGACCCAGTATAACTTTTTTATGACATGTTCAACACTAACTCTGTAGTGTTCCAATGAGACCACACTTTGCTTCTTGAAACGTTTTTTTGTTTGTTTGTTTGTTTGTTTGTTTTTGAGGCTGCTTTTGTGGTCTGTAATTATTTGGCCAAATACTAGTACTTGAAAAAAATTTGTTCAAAAATTTTATGCCTTTTGTTTTCTTATTTTACTGCCAGTGATAATAGACAGTGCTTAGAAAAATCTGTATTAGAAGAAAAGTTGTTGTGGTATTAACTGTAGAGCAAAGTAATATCAGCTGTTTTCTTAGAATGGCATGCCATTTAACAGTTGACTGTATGTGAATAGACATCGGAAAAGTGTTTTAGCATAGTCTAGTCACATTTGTAGATAAGTTTCCTAAATTTGACAGCATTATAGTTTAACGAACTTTATTGTAATCTAAGTCAGACCAGTGGTCGGCAAACTCATTAGTCAACAGAGCCAAATATCAACAGGACAACGATCGAAATTTCTTTTGAGAGCCAAATTTTTTAAATTTAAACTATATAGGTAGGTACATTGTTATTAACTTAATTAGGGTACTCCTAAGCTGGCCTTTGCTAAAAACTGAAGGGGCCAAAGAGCCACATGTGGCTCGCGAGCCGCAGTTTGCCGACCACTGGTGTAGTCAATTGTGGATGTGCTGTAAATGGAAAATTCTTGGTTTTCTTAATCCTAGTCTGGTGCTTTTTCCATCACAGCAACCTTTTTCAACCTGTAATTGAGAGCAGTGTTATTATTCTAGGTAGCTTCATTTATTATTTGTATTAGAAGCAGACACAATTTGTGCTTTTAAAAAGGTCATATATTATACTTATTTGCATAGCCCATGGACACGGACATGGGGGTATTGGGAGGAGGGGGAAAAGCGGGGGGAAATGGGAGATATTAACAACAAAAATACATTTTAAAAAGTTTATTAATCCATTTAAAAAAAGGTCATACCTTAACGCAGAAAACTCTTATTCACATTCCACTATGAAAAGGAACAGTTTTGGGGTCTTAAATATATGCTAATAGTTTAAGGGTTCCTACATTGTTACTTAATGTTCAGTGTCAGAAAATAATACTATTTTGGCATTACTAAAAATTACTACATATTTTTAATTTAACAGAGATTGTAATAAGAATTTTTATTTATGCTTATTCCTGAAGCTTAACAGTGAGTCTCTGGTTTTGTTTGCATGTATATTATGTTAAAGAAATGAAGAGGAAACCAGTACTTTTATGGAAGTAAAAGATGGATACTTTCTATTTTCCAAGTGCTAAATTTTGTATATGACAAGTGTAAAGTCTCTTCATTGTTTCAGAAAGTGAAGGTGATATTGAGTAGAATTTGATATAGGGAGAAATGCTCTGGATTCCTAGGCGGGGGATTGAGAGTAAGGTCTTGACTCTACTGTGTAATCTTTGAAAGTCAGTGAATCTCTGAACCTCAATATCCTGTCAAATCAGGGATTCCAAAAGATGAATTCCGTAATAACTTTCCAGTTCGTGATTCACTTCTTCTAGTTGGTTTATACTTTTTGTAAGGTATGAATAAAAGTATAGCTAAAACATCACAATTAGTACTTCTTGAAGTTTTACTTAACTGTTGAATGTTGATATGACTAACCTGTATTTTCCAAGGTGTAATGATGAGCAGATATTCTGTGTTTTTTAAATAGAGAACTTTAAAAATTATATGCAATTCATTTTTGGATTGAGATAGCAAAATTATTATACTTTTATTTCCTGAAGAATTTTATAAACATCTTTGAAAAACAAAACTCATGTCAATCTAAATATTTTAAAATTGAGAGTAGATTTAGAATAATTTTTAATTTTTGGGATGTTATGTTAGGTACCGTGTTGAAAAATAATGGCTTATGTTTGCAAAACATTTGATTTTCATAATTAGATTTATAGTAGTTGATATAAATGCTATATGTATGTCACTTATTAACCAAGGTATTTTTGTTGTTATTGCCAAACATTTAGAGATTTAAAGTTTAAATCTAGTTACTGTTAACTGTGTTTTACCTTGGTGGATTAATGGAAAGTCATACTTAAGTTGTAGTATATTTGCCAGGAGTCAGCTAAAATGAATAGGAAGTTTTTTAAAAAATTAGTTGTCTACATAGACACTTTGGCCAGAATTTAACAAATTACATTTCTAAGCCATTTTATTTGTATGTATATTCTATAATGAAAGTTTCAGCCAGATCATTTTGTTTGTGATAGACTAGGTAAATACGAGGTTTTGAAAGTCATAAGTTCATGTGTGAGATATTTTTCTATACCTAAAATGCTAAGTGCTTTCTAAATGGTTAGGTAAATATTTTAAAATTCTGTGGCCTTAAAGCCCATAAATATTATGTAAAGTGTTAATTTTATTTGAAAAAGGTGCACACATGTAGTATGAATGTGTTTAAAAATGATTTTAAAGTTTAGTGATTATTTAGTCTCTTAAGGAATTTGCAAGGCATATCTCACTATGAATTTAAGAATACTGTAGTATTTGTGACATTTATTTTGTGGTTTCAGTGAGTAGTGTTTCATTCCACTTTCATGTTAATATTTTGTGGTAAAATATCAGCCTATATCATAATTTTATGCTCTATTTTGTAAATATTGTATGTACTCTGCCATGGGAACTATTGTTTAAAAACACAGATTTGATCAAATTCCTTGCTCTGTTTTAAAAACCTCTTATGGTTTTTCATTGTCCACAGGATAAAGTGGACAATGACCTTGAACCTTGCTTGCAAAATCCTTTATAACATGCTCTTAGCTTTTTTGTTTGTTTTGTATTTTAAAAAGTCATCTAGGACTTAGGGATACTCCCTCCCCCCATCTATCCTTGGCTATAACTATTTGTGAACTGCTTATTGTTATTGACCTGTAGATATTTTCTTTTCTTTTGCTATTACTATTCACACTGTTTGAAATCTCCTTTAAGGAACAAATTAGATTAAGAAGTCTTTAGACAGTACAGTGATATTCAAATTACTGTATAAACGGAGAACAAACCTTCAGTATGGCAGAGTTGGCTATTTAAAAAAATAAAAGTTGACAGATGATGTGATGTGTGATAGATTTTCATTACATCTCATGAAATAATAACATCTCCATAATTTATGTTTTCCCGTACTGAGTGGAAAGTAAATAGGGCCAACCATAAGTAGAATGGTAAAGTTTATTTTCATTGTCCTCAGACTTTTGCGGGCCTTTCTCTGATTCTCTTTTTCTTTACCCTTGCAGTTACCAAGTCAGCCTGTTTCTCTAGCATATTCTCCTGCCTTCCTATCCCCCAACCAAAACAGGAAGAATCTATACTTGCTGAAAACGTTTATTTCAACCTAAATGTGTTTATATAGATATAGAAGAGATAGATTCAGAGTTTATCTAATTGAAATCTGCTCATTTTATAGACAGGAAAGAAATTAAACTCCAGAGAGGTAAAAACATTGTTTCTAAGTTGTGGCGTGAGATATTTGGGATACAGGGACTAAAACCAAGCTAGGTCCTGCCATAAAGAGCATAAATAGCTGCAGTCATGGTTTTCCAAGGCTGTAACTAATTTTGTCAATTATCTGATAAATGACTCCCTGGTTAAAGGAGTTAGTGGGTAAAGATGGGAAAGAGAGAGGTAGGAGAGACTCTTGAAAATCACAAAGTTCATAAAGACCTTGAAGATAAACTTGGTCCCTGATGTAGTTATTTCAGTGTGACTTGTCAGGATGCAGCTGGTGTCAAGCTCAAGTGCCTTCAGAGGTCAGCCACAATAACATATTTATGTCATATGCTGAAGAAGGAGGGAAGGATAAGAAGAATGGAAGTCAACTGACTATTGCCTACTTTGCCTAAGAACATTCAATTTAAACAAAACAAATGCAACAATTGTGTTAGCCAAACAAAACTTTAGGAGACCTGGGTTCTGTCTGTGGGTAGTTCCTGACAGTTTATAATATTGGGTTGGTGTTCACCTTGTTATTTAAAAGCTGACTCATATTTATTTACGTGATTACTAGAAGGCTCTTAGATCTTTGGGCAGAGGAGTATATAGTATTTTCTACTGTCTTTTTCTTTCGTGATTGAGAACTTTTCTTCCTGTATTGATTTACCCTAGCAGGTCTCTCATCTTTGTAGATTTTCCCTCCTCCATCAGCTAGAGTACATTGTTTGGCTATTTCTTCCTTACATTTCTTTCATACAACATGTATTCAGCATATTTTATATTGATTTAGTTAGCATTTAAATTTTACATGTAAAAGACTATATAATTTTAATATGTGTTAAGGAAAAAAAATACTAAAGGAAAAAAGTCAGGTACTCACCACTTATATCCTTTGGAAGTTCTCTGTGTAACCTTTTTTGCATCCCTTTCTACCCCATCTATCCTGATTTCCTGTGCTTGTTTTTATAATTATAACCCCCTACAAATGTATTCCTAAATAATCTAAATAATGTTTTATTAATATTGCCTGTTTTTGAACTTCCATAGAATCATGGTATATGAATTTCTTTTGTAACATTTTTTCCTTGACGTTTTCTGAGATTTATTGTTGATGTGGATAATTGCAGTTCATTTTTCAATGCTGTATAATATTTCATCGTATGGCCATAGTAAAATTTATTTATCTATTCCACTGTTCATGGACCTATGGGTAGTTTGCTATTATGTAAAATCATGCTATAAAACTTATTGTAAATGTTTCCTGGTGGATGTGTGCATCCAAAAGTAGAATTGCTGAGTTGCAAGGTATTTTCATATTTAACTTCACTATGTGTGGTAGTCAGAGTAACAGCACTCCAAAGATGTCCATGTTCTAATTCTAGGAAATTGTGAATGTTATTTAACTTGGCAAAGGGGACTTTGCATATGAGATTTTTAAGGACCTTGAGATGGGAAGCTTATCCAGGATTATCTAAGAGGGAGGCAAAAGAGGTCAGAGATGGAGTTGTGACAATGGAAGTAGGATTGGAGTAATTCAATGTGAAAAAGATTCAATCTACTTTTGGCTTTGACAATGGAAGAAGAAGGCCAGGAACCAAGGAAAGCAGGCAGCCTTTAGATGCTGGAAAAAGCAGGGAAATGGATTTACTAGTATTTCAAGGTATCCTTTGATTTCTTCCTTGATGTCATTGTTAGCCCATTCATTATTTAGTAACATGTTACATTAGCCTCCATGTCTTGGTGTATTTTTCAGACTTTTTTTCTTGTGATTGATTTCTTTTTTCATACCATTATGGTCAGAGAAGGTGCTTCATATGATTTCATTCTTCTTAAATTTATTGTGACTTGTTTTGTGTCCTAACATGGTCTATCTAGAAAATGTTCCATACGCACTTGGGAAGAATACATATTCTGTTGCTTTGGGGTGAAATGCTCTGAAGATATTAGTTAAATCCTACTAGGATGTGTAAAGTATGTTCTTCTAAGGAAAAGCATAGTGAAACATGACCATTGCATGTAGATAAATGTTATACAATATATACTAAAAACTTTTTAATAAAATAGATAAAATCTTAAAATATATGCAATATGTTTAATTTTGATGTATGTTAATATAAAGATAAGATAAAACAAAACAAAATACAATTTAAGTACATTTATTTAGATGCTTTCATCTAATATTCACGTGTGGAAAAGTAGCCGGCTGCCCGAGTGAGTTCTGGCTTGAAATAGTCAGCAAGGTGTTAATTATTATGTGTCTTGGTGAGGGCCTCTTTGGGTTCATCTTGTTTAGGACTTTCTGTGCTTCCTGGACTTATGTGTCTTTTTTCTTTACGAGGTTAGGGAAGTTTTTGGTCATTATTTCTTCAAATCAGTTTTCGATGATCCATTGCTCTCTCTCTTCTCCTTCTGGTACCCTATGATGAGAATGTTGTTATGCTTCATGTTGTACCAAAGTCCCTTAAACTATCCTCGTTCTTTTTAATTCTTTTTTTTTTTTCTACTCTGATTGGGTGTTTTTTTCTACCTTGTCTTCCAAATTGCTGCTTTGATCCTCTGTTTCAGTCAACCTACTTTTTATTCCTTTCAGTGTATTCTTGATGTCAGAAATGGTATTCATCATTTCTGACTGGTTCTTTTTCATGGTTTCTATGTCCTTTTTCATGCTGTTGCACTTCTCACTAAGTTCTGTGACCATCCTTATAACCATTAATTTGAACTCTGTATCTGAAAGATTGCTTGCCTCCATTTCATTTATCTCTCTCTCTCTCTTTTTTTTTTTTTTAGAATTCTCCTGTTCTTTTATTTGGGGCCTGTTTCTTTGTCTCCCTATTTTGGTTGCCCCTTTGTATTTGTTTCTATGTATTAGATAGATCTGCTATGACTTCCAGTCTTTGTGTGATGGCCTTACGTAGTAGGTGTCTTGTGGGACCCAGTGGTTCAGGGTCCTTGATCACCTGAGCTGGGTCTGAGAATGTCTCTTGTATGGGTTATGTGGAGCCTTCTGGTGTAATTCAGTCTTGATTACTATAGGCCCATTCGTGATCAACCCTCAGGCTGGCTGACTGTGAAGCTCAGCCCCGACCACGGTGTGTGAGCTGCTGTGCCAGTGCTGACCACATGAAGCGGAATTCACCTCAGTAGGGTTTGGTGCCTGGTGAGATCTCCTTTTGGTTATGCAGTTTGTGAAGCTTATTGGATCCTGCTCTAACCTTGTCTGAAGGTGGCCACTGGGTGTGTTTGTTCTGGGCCTCGGGAGGAACTTTGATACTGTCTGTGTCTGGCCATCAACAACCTGTTAGGAGCTACAGGCAATCCAAGGTTTGTGCCTGCCTCTGGTTTGCTTGGATTCACACAGGAAGGACCAAATTGCATAACAAAGCTGGTTTTTACCAGCACTGGGCCTGGGGGGCAGGTCAGCAAATGTCCCAAGGCACCCTGATGAGATTTGCCTCCACCTGCCTCTACCTGCCGGCTGTCTGTTAGATTCAGTCATTGAAAGAGCCTCTGGTGGAGTTGGATCACTTGTGAGGGGGAGGTTCTCTTCAGGTTTCAGGGAAGATGGTGGGTGTGGTCCCTGCCCTAGCACCGCACGACTTTGTCTGTCCTGGATTTGCCTTGACCTAGGCAGGGCAGAGCCACTAGGAGTTGGGCGAGTGGGTCCTTTGGAGTCAGAGCCCAGAGGATGGATCTGAAAGGTGTTTCTAGCAGCTCTCCCATGAGGGGGAAGTGCCAGGCAGGTTGATGGGAAAGTCGGGGAGATGGCCCCAACCTCAAAGCCACATAACTCAGTCACTGATACCACCTGAGTCTGCCCAGACCTCTACCCCCTGTCCAAGGCAGCTGACTCCTCAGCAGGGCCTAAGCTCCACAGAGTGAGGTGAGAAGGAGTCTAGAGGGTGGGGCAATTGGTTTACCCCAGGTTTATGCCACACAGAGCGACATGCTCCACCCAAGAAAGATGGTTTAGTGCAGTTTTGAAGAATGACTCAGCACAGGGATCCTGGCAGCTGTTCCCCCAGCTCCATTCCCAGAGCCACAAACTCCAGACTCTTCTCAGGTGACTCTAGTCTGCTCGCCCTCCCTCTACTGGAGCCCAGGGTGAGTTGGTATGAACGAAATTTTGTGTGTTGGCCCTCTAAGAGGGTACCTGTGTCTCCATTAGACTCTCTCTCTCCCTGGTGGACAGAAACCCCACTGCTTTTCTCAGCTGGATGTTGTATGGGCTCCTCTACCTGGCTCTGGTGCTCTGGGCTGGGGAGCCCGGCTTGGGGTTTAGGCCCCATGCTCCTCAGGGGGAATCCTGAATATCCCTCTGGAACATCAGGTGTCACTTTTGGGAGCCAGTCCTCTTCAAATCTCCACCCTTCCTACCACTGTCAATGTGGCTCCTTCTGTAAATCCTTGGTTATGTCTTCTCTTCGGCTAGTCTTCAGTTAGTTATTCAGGATGATTGTTCTTTAATTTAGTTATAATTCCAGTTTGGTCCTGGGAGAAAATGAGTGTAGCTTCCACTTTGTCACCATATTGAAATCCCATCTCATTTTTTATCTACATGGATAACCAGTTGTGTCAACACAATTTATTGAAAAGTTTATTATACATTTATCAGCAGTGTTCCCTCTGTCAGATTTCAGATTTCAATATATGTATGAGTCTGCATATGGGCTCTCATGTTTCATTGGTTAGTTTATGTACCCTCTTTAATGCTACATTGTCTTAATTATAATAGCTTTATAATAAGACTTAATATATAGTAAATCCCCTCATCTTGTTATTGTTCTTCAAGAGTGTGTTGGTTATTTTTGGACCTTTGCTTTTCAATATAAATTGTAGAATAAGCTTAACAAGCTCCACAAAAAATCTTGTTGGGATTTTGATTGGCATTGCATTAAATCTTTTGAACAATCCTATATAATAAAAGCCTAATATGCTAAGTGCCCAGTTGTCTGTTCAACCAATCAAAGCATAATATGCTAATGATATGTTAAGGCCGCTCAACCACTTGCTATGATGTGCACTGACCACCAGGGGGCAGACAGTCTACCGGTCAACCAGTCGCTATGATGTGCACTGACCACAGGGGGGCAGACACTCCGACTGGTAGGTTAGCTTGCTGCTGGGGTCTGGCTGATCGGGACTGAGCGAGATGGACTGGAAATGCCCTGGAGCCCTCTCGTGGTCCCTCCCCCGTTGTCCAACCTCCCGCGTCCCTCCCCGGCCCCCTTCATGCACTGGTGGGGTCCCTCGGCCCAGCCTGCACCCTCTCACAATCTGGGACCCTCGGGGGATGTTGGAGAGCCGGTTTTAGCCCGACCCTGCAGGCCAGGCCGAGGGACCCCACTGATGCATGAATTCGTGCACCAGGCCTCTGGTTTAGATATAAATTTGCTTTTGATTGAAATTTTTAAGTTGTATTTTTCTAGAAAATTAATGTAACTTTTCAAATTTATTTCCTTAGTGCATAATTTCATTTTATTATGTTTAGTCTGTTCCGCACCTGTATTTATCTTCTTTTTCATTCCTAATATCATTTATATTTGTTTTTTTCTTTGTTTTTTAATCAACCCTGCTAAAAGTTTATTTTTAATCTTTTCAAAAACAAACAAACAATTCTTCATATTGATACTTGTTTTCTATTTTATTTATATCAGCTCTTACCTTTATTATTATTTTTCTTTCTTTGAATTCATTTTCTTGTTCTTTTTCTAACTTTGTAATTGGGATGTTAAATTATTTTGAGCTTTCTTCATAGTATGCATTTAAAATTATACATTTATTTCTAAATATTGTTTTAGTTGAATCTTATAAATTTTTATGTGTAATATTACTTTCCAGTCTTAAGCATTTTCTAATTTTTGTTTTGATTTCTCTTTTGACTAATGAGTTGTCTAGACATTTATTTAAAATTTATAATTATATGCAGGTTTTCTAGTTATTTTATTGTTGTTGATTTCTGATTTAATTGCATTATGGGCAGGAAATATATAGGGCCTGACATATTAGGTAGAATGTTTGTTAACTGTCTGGTAGGTAAAGGTTGTCCTTGTCAGAGGTTCTGTGTCCTCACTGACTTATTTATCTTTTTGACCCATCAGTAACTGGAGAGATTAACAAAAATCTCACTTTGCTGGTGGATTTGTCAATTTCCCCCCATAGTTTGCAGTTTGCTTCTCTTGTTTAAGTGTAAGTATATAGAGAATAGAACTTCAAATTCGATGGGATTACTTATCAAAGGAACAACAAAAAGGATACATGAAATATAGCATATTTCAAATATCTAAAGAGTCACTGTAAGAAAACAGTAAAAATTAGTTGGATCAGAGTTAACATGTATTTACAAATTGCCTTTTCTATATGCCAGGCCCTGGAGATACTAAGACAACATTGAAAGGACAACATCACACTAATGAAGAGAGAAAATGTAAATAAGTAATTATAATTCAGTGTGGTAGGTGACACAGTATATATAAGGTACAATGGGAGCATTATGGAATGAGCAACTGAGCCTTTCCAGGATGAGAGCCAGAAAGCCTTCCAAAAGTTAACAATTGACCTTTAACCTTTAATGACAGTTTCTTACTGTTATATAAAAAAAAAGAATTTAAAAAATTCACTACTATGACCTTAAAAAGAAATTTTCAAAGTTATTCTGGAATAATCTTCACATTACCTTAAATATGTATGTAGGTAAATACTTCTTATCAACTAGCAGACTGAAAAAGTCATGATAAACAAACAGAGCCAAATCAAGCAAACTGTTCACACTTTGGTCACTAATTTATGATAATAAAAATGTAATATGCTAATTAGACCGGACAGCCAAATGACCTTCCAGATGTCCTTCTGGATGAAGTTGCGGGGGGCAGAGGCAGGGGCGATCAGGCAGGCAGGCGAGCAGTTCTATTAGCCCCAAATCACTTAGCTAGTACACAGAAAAATCCCATAATGTGCTAAGTGCCATTTCCAATATATAACAAGCCTATAACAACACTCCCAATTGAAACAACTTAACTATAGGTCTAAACATTTTAGAACATCCTTTGAAAGGAATCATTGAGTAAGAAAAATCTCTGATACCCCAAAAGAAATGAAAGTAGTATAGGGGAGGGAAATTTTTCCCTTCTTCCCTTCTAGATTCTTTGGCTGGCCTAATAATTAAATTGACATAAGACAAATTAACAGGAGAGAAAAAAATTTAATTTGTATATATATGGTATCCCCATAAAAACGTGAGGCTGAAAGAAGTGTTCAAAATCAGGAGTCTTTTATACATATGAGACAAAGAAACAATAAAGAATAATTGATAAGACAAAGGGGTTTGGGCTTGGGTTAATAAATTGGTGAAGAAATAACAAGGTTTGTTTATACAGCCTTCTTGGCTCTGAGTTCCCTAGCTCTGGTGATAAGGATGCCCTTTGCCCTCCAGGTACTAGGAAAGGAACCTTTTACATAGGAGTTTATCTTCTGCTTTCCGCAGGGGACAGAAGAGGGACAGAGTGTCCTTGCATTGTCTGTTTCTCAAATACCTTTAATTCAAAATAACCAGTATGCCATATTTTGGGGTGGCATATTCTGCTCTCCTTTAGTAGGAATCCTAAGAGGTGAGCAAGTAGAATAAAACCAGCTTTCACTTGAGGAGTTTCTGACCATTCTTAGAGACTTTAAACATTTGCTTCTGTTAGGTGTGGCTACACTCAAGAGACAAAATCCTAGGGTCTGTCCGAAATCAGAATCTAATAGGAAATCTCGGTATAAAGCTGAGGCCACAAAGTGCTATTCTGCCAATGTAAGGGTAAATGAGAAGTGAATATGGCCATGGAGATGGGATGCCTATCTTGACCTTGGCACAAGGGAGTTGGGGAGGGATAAAATAAATTTCCTCTGGGAATGTATAACCATAGCTTTATTTGTTATTGTAGTAAAATACATGTAACATAAAATTTACCATTTCAACCATTTTTTAAGTATACAGTGTAGTGGCACGAAGTATATTCACATTGTTGTGCAACCATCACCACCACCCATCTCTAGAAATGTTTTAATCTTCCTAAACTGAAAGCCCATACCCATTAAACAATAACTCTCCATTCTCCCTTCCCCCATATGCTGGTAACCATCATTCTACCTTCTGTTTGTATGAATTTCACTGTAGATACCTCATATAAGTGGAATCAAACAGGATTTATCTTTTTGCAACTGACTTATTTCACTTATGATAATCATTGTTGGAATTTTGATAGGATTGCATTGAATCCATAGATTGCTTTGAGTAGTATTGACATCTTAACAATAGTAAGTCTTACAATCCATTAACATCAGATATCTTTCTATTTATTTGTGTTTTAATTTTTTTCAGAAGCCTTTTGTAGTTTTCAGTATATAAGTCTTTCACCTCTTTTTTTTCTTTATTGATTAAGGTATTACATATGTGTCCTTACCCCCCCCCTATTGTCCCCCCCACCCCCTTACTCATGCCCTCACCCCCTGTTGTCTGTATCCATTGGTTAGGCTTATTTGCATGCATACAAGTCCTTTGGTTGATCTCTCCCCCTTGCTCCCACCCTCCCCTACCTTCCCTCTGAGGTTTGACGGTCTGATTGATGCTTCTCTTGTCTCTGGATCTGTTTTTGTTCATCAGTTTATGTTCATTATGTTCCATAAATGAGTGAGATCATGTGATATTTATCTTTCTTTGACTGGTTTATTTTGCTTAGCATAATGCTCTCCAGTTCCATCCATGCTGTTGCAAATGGTAAGAATTCCTTCATTTTTACCACAGTGTAGTATTCCGTTGTGTAGATGTACCACAGTTTTTTAATCCACTCATCTGCTGATGGGCACTTAGGCTATTTCCAAATCTTAGCTATGGTAAATTGTGCCGCTATGAACATAAGGATGCATATATCCTTTCTGATTGGTGTTTCTAGTTTCTTGGGATATATTCCTAGAAGTGGGATCACTGGGTCAAATGGGAGTTCCATTTTTAGTTTTTTGAGGAAACTCCATACTGTTTTCCACAGTGGCTGCACCAGCCTGCATTCCCACCAGCAGAGCATGAGGGTTCCTTTTTCTCCACACCCTCGCCAGCACTTGTCGTCTGTCTTTCACCTCTTTTGTTATGTTTATTTCTAAGTTTTCTTTTTGATGGTATTGTAAATGGAATTGTTTCTTAATTTCCTTTAAAAATATATATTTATTGATTTCAGAGAGGAAGGGAGAGGGAGAGAGGGATAGAAACATCAATGATGAGAGATAATCATTTATTGGCTTGCTGCCTGCTGCACGCCCCCTACTGAGGATTGAGCCAGTAACCTGGGCACATGCCCTGACTGGAATTGGTGACCTCTTGGTTCCTAGGTAGATGCTCAACCGCTGAGCCACACCCGGCCGGACTTAATTTCATTTTTTAATTGTTCGTTGTTAGTGTATAGAAATGTAACTAATTTATGTGTTGGTTTTATATCTTGAAGCTTTCCTGAATTTGCTTATTCTAAACTTTGTGTGTGTGTGTGTGTGTGTGTGTGTGTGTGGAATATTTAGGGTCCTCATTTAGTTAAAAAAAGTTTTTTTTTATTAAGACTTTTTTAAAAGAGCAGTTTAAAGCAAAATTGAGAGGAAAGTATAAACAAAATACAGAGAAGAGGTAGGGAGAGTGGTGCTGTGTCAGCCCAGGCTGCAGGGCCCTACAGAAAATAGACAATGCACTCAAATGGATAAACTTGGGAGAGCTTAATGAAAGGGTGACATAAAAAAGTGGGAAGAAAAAAAAAAGTGGGAAGAATTTAGGGAAACTAACATGGGATGATAAAGAATCTGGTGAGCAACAATAGACATATAAGGGCAGAGATGGTGAGTTATTGTCAAGACTCAGAGGGTAGTTGTAGAATGGTCCATTGGCCTCTGGTAGAGGCTATGTTACTAACAAGAGATGACTTTATGTGTGAGCTGGGGATTAAATGAGAGATAATCATTTATTGGCTTGCTGCCTGCTGCACGCCCCCTACTGAGGATCGAGCCAGTGTCTTCCTTTGGCTGAATCCACCCAGAAGATAGGGCAAAAGAGACTGTTGATCCAGTCTATTCAGGACAGCCTCCTGGAGGCACGGAACAGAGTGGAGTGGAAAATGGATCTGGAGGGGCAAATAAAATATACCCAACACAATTGGCTTTTAAAGGACACAAGATACCAGTCTCTGCAGAAGTGGAGGAATGGCTGTTTAGGAAGGGAAAATCAAGTAAACAGAATAGAGGAGTATTGAAATAGTGTGCTCAGAAGTGGAAATTATTTCAGTGTGTAGTTTATGCTGAATAAGAAGAGTAATAGGTCATAAAAATGAAAAGATAAGTTATTTGCAGAGAAGTGCTAATCTTTACACTGCTTATCCTCTTATTTATTAAGTCTTGCAACATATGGCTCTTATAAACGCATGAATATCAATATTGCCTTTATCATTAAAGAGAAGATACTGGGTCAAGTTCTTTGCCTTAACATGGCTATGTGAGGGATTTGCACATAGTGACATAGTACAAATTATAGAAAGAGCGGGAGTAATGTAGAGAGTGAGGCTTACGGTTAAAAATATAGGTTCTGGAATTGGACTGTTTTGTGTTTGAATTCACTTTCTACCTTGATGACCTAGGCCAGTGGTCGGCAAACTCATTAGTCAACAGAGCCAAATATCAACAGTACAACGATTGAAATTTCTTTTGAGAGCCCAAATTTTTTAAACTTCTTCTAACGCCACTTCTTCAAAATAGACTCGCCCAGGCCGTGGTATTTTGTGGAAGAGCCACACTCAAGGGGCCAAAGAACGCATGTGGCTCTCGAGCAGCAGTTTGCTGACCACGGACCTAGGCAAATTACCTAATCTAGATCTCAGTTTTCTTAATTATAAGACAGGCACAGTCATACTAACTTTATCATAGTTGTGAGGAGTAAATGCATGATTCATATAAAGTATTTAGCCCAGAGCCCAGCAAGCATGTCAGTGTTTCCTTTCTTTTTTTTTTAAATTACATTTAGGAGAATATAGCTGTCTTCAAGTGTCTGACAGCCTGCCACATGAGATAGATATTAAACTTCCTATTTTTGTGAGAACTTTTGCGGTCAGAACTAAGACTAATGTGTATAAATAAGAAACAGTTATTGGATTAGTATGAAAAAGTCTTTTAAAAACATACGTTTTATTGATTTTAGTGAGAGAGGAAGGGAGAGTGAGAGAGAGAAACATTGATTGGCTGCCACCTGCATGCACCCCAAATGGGGATTGAGCCTGCAACCTAGGCATGTGCCCTGATGGGGAATTTGAACCAGAGATTTTTCAGTGCACAGTACAAGGCTCAACCAACTGAGCCACACCAGCCAGGGCAAGAAAGTCTTTTGATCATTTAAAGTTGCTTGCCCTACTGGCATGGCTAGTGGTTCAGTGTTGATCTATGAACCAGGAGGTCACGGTTTGATTCCCTGTCAGGGCACATGCGCTGGATGCAGGCTTGATCCCCAATGTGGGGTGTGCAGGAGATAGTGGATCAATGATTCTCTCCCATCATTGATGTTTCTATCTCTCTCTCCCTCTCTTAAAAATAAAAAAGAAAAGTTGCTTGAATCAGGCTTGGTTAGTTTGTGAGAATGATTCGCATGCCAATGGAAGTGTTCAAGAAAAGACTAGGGATGTTTAAAAATATATTTGTGTATCAGATTAATAAAAACACTAAAATCATCAGGGTAACTTCCAACTTATGGACGCTCTGGATAAAACTTGTTTGATTTCTTTTTCTCCTCTGTTTGTTTCTTTTAACAAGGTCAATTCCTTCCCTTCACCTGTAATCCAGCTTAAATGTCATCTTTCTTTATTTAATAATATTTATTGAGCACAATCAAATGTTCCAGATTTTCTTCTAGGTATTGTGATTAGTACTGTGAATAAGACACATAAGGTTCTTATCCTTAATGGGGCTTTAAAATAATTTCTAGCACAGATAAATCTATATAAAAGGCAAAGTGACCGACCATATGTCCGTCCGACTGTCTGGTACATATGATGCCCCCTGGCAATCAATATATATAAAAGCCTAATATGCAGATTGTCCCCTCGGGAGTTCAACCAGGGGACCAGGAGTTCGATCGCTCACTATAACGTGCGCTGACCACCAAGGGGTGGTGCGGAACGAAGGAAGGCCCCGGGCGGCAGCCGGCAGCCGGGGAAGGGAGGCCCTGGCCGGCAGCCTGAAGGCCCTGATGGGCCCTGATCACTGGCCAGGCCTAGGGATCCTACCTGTGCATGAATTTCGTGCACTAGGCCTCTAGTAGAAAATAAAGGCAGTGAAACAACTTAAGGTAGTTCTAAGTACTGGGATGCATGAAGAAAGTAAAACAGAATATGGGATGAAGGGATACTAGTGCCTGGGTGGTGCTTCAGGTACAGTGGTCAGGGAAAGAAAGCCTCTTTGAAGAGGGGACGTTTTAACTGACACATGAAAGTGATAAAGGAGCTAGTCATGTAAGATCTGGGGGAAGAACATTCCAGGCAGAAGGACTAGCAAAGGCAAAGTCCTGTCATGAGAAAGAGCTTGTAGAACGAAAGCTAGGTGGCTGGAGAGTGGTAGGAGAGGTAAGAAGAATGTGGATCATGCAGGGCCTAGAATATCATGTTAACACTTATATTTCGTTCTAATTGCATTCTAATGGGAAGCCATGAGGCAATTTCTTTTTCTTTCTTTCTGTGTATAGATGTTCAATTGTTCTAACATCATTTGTTGGAAAAACTCTTCTTCATTGAATGGCCTTGGCACCTTTGTCAAAAATCAATTTGCTATATTTATGTGAATCTATTTCTGATTTCTCTGTTCTGTCCCATTAATCAATGTATCTTTCCCTTTGCCAATACCAGTGCCTTGATTATCATAAAATTGTATAATGTGAATTTTCCAACTTTTTCTTTTTTCAAAATAGTCCCCTTGTCTTTCCATATAGATTTTAGAATCAGCTTGTTTATGTCTACAAAAAATTTTGGCTGGTATTTTTATTATAATTACATTAAACCTATAGAATCAGGAATGCAGATAGGTGCAGCCACTATGGAAAGCAGTATGAAGTTACCTCAAAAATTAAAAATGCCCTGACTCAGTGCTCAGTTGGTTGGAGCATCGTCCATACACCAAAAGGTTGTGAGTTCAATTCACCATCAGGGCACATGCCTAGGTTTCGGGTTTAATCCCGGGTTGGGGTGCATTTGGGTGGCAACTGATCTTTTTCTCTCTCTTTCCCCCTCTCTAAAATCAATAAAAATATATCCTCAGGTGAGGATTTAAAAAAAATTAAAAATGGAACTGCTTTATGATCCACTTCTGGGAATATATCCAAAGAAGCCCGAAACACTAATTGGAAAAAAATATGCACAATGGGATACTACTTGGCTGTAAAAAGGAAGGAAGTCTTACCTTTTGTGACAGCATGGATGGACCTTGGAAAGTATTATGCAAAGTGAAATAAGCCCGTCAGAGAAAGACAGGTACCGTATGGTTTCACTTATATGTGAAATCTAATGTACAAAATAAACTAACAACAACAACAAAACCCTGTAGAATCAATTTGGTAGAATTGACATTTTTATTATGTTAGTCTTCCAGTCTGTGAACATGCAGTATTTCTTCATTTATTTAGGTCTTCTGTGATTTTCTTCATCAGTATTTTGTAATTTCCAGCATATAAATCCTGTACACCTTTTGTTAGATTTACATATAAATATTTCATTTTTTGGAGCTATTATAAATGGCATTTTTTTTAGATTTTGGTTTTTATTGTCCATTGCAAGGATTTAGAAATATAATTGTTTTGTGAATGTGATCTTGTTAAATTTAATTATTGGTTATATGAATATTTCTAGTGTAAACAATATTGTTGTCTATGAAGAGGGACAGTTTTATTTCTTCCTTTCCTAGTATTTCTAGAACCATGCTGAATAAGTGGTGAGAATCAATACCTTTTCCTTGTTTCCCAATCTAGCATGAAAGCATTCAGTCTTTCAACATTAAATATGATGTTGACTGTAGCTTTTTTATAGATGTTCTTTATTAGGTTAGGGAAGTTCCTTTCTGTTCTTAGTTTGCTGAGAGTTCATTGTTATCAGATGCTTTTCTATATCAAGGGATATGATCATATGTGTCTTTTTTTCCATTAGACTGTTAATGTAGTGGATTATATTGATTGATTTTTGAATATTGAACCAGCTTTGCATTGCTGGGTTAAGTTGCAATTGGTTGTGGTGTGTATTCTTCTTATATATTGCTGGATTTGACTTCTTAATATTTTGTTGATTTTTGCGCCAGAATTCACGAAGGATATAGGTCTGTAGTTTTCTTTTGTACTGTTTTTGTCTGATTTTGATATCAGGGTATTGGTGGCGTCTAAATCAGTTGGGAAGTGTTCCTTCTATTTTCAGAAGAGAATATATCGAATTATTTTTATTTTTAAAATGTTTAATAGAATTTGCTAGTGACAATCTGAAACTAGACTTTTTTTTCACTTTGGAAAGTCTTAAACTATGTATTCAACTTATTCAGTAATTATAAGATTATTCAGGGTATCTGTTTAATCATTGGTGAGCTTTGGTATCTTATAATTATCAAAGAATTGGTCCATTTCATCTGAGTTGTCTAAATTTATATGCATGTTGTTTGCAGTATTCTTTTGTTATCCTTTTAATATCTGTGATGTCTATAATGATTTCCCTCTTTTATTCCTGTTGTTGGTAAAGTGTCTTCTCTATTTTTTCCCCCTCTGATAGTCTTGTTAGAGGTTTATCAGTACCGTATTTTCTGGCGTATAAGAAGACTGGGCGTATAGAAGATTTTCCTGGGTTAAAAAGTCGTCTTATACGCCGGAAAATACGGTATTTATTTATTTATTTATTTATTTATTTATTTATTTATTTAAATCGTTATGGTTGAGATTATTACAGATGTTCCTCGCCCCCCCCCCACCCATAGCTCCCCTCCACCCAGTTCCCACCCCACCCCAGGCCCTTGCCACCCTATTGTCTGTGTCCATAGGTATTGCATACATGCATATAAGATCTCGGTCTAATCTCTTCCCACACACCCCGCATACCCCCTTCCCTCTGAGAATTGTCAGTCTGTTCCATTTCCATGCCCATGATTCTATTCCATTCACCAGTTTATTCTGTTCATCAGGTTTTTTATTCATTTGCTTTTTAGATTCACTTGTTGGTAGATATGTATTTATTGTCACTTTGTTATTTATAATTTTTTATCTTTACCTTTTTCTTCTTCCTCTTCTTAAAGAATACCCTTCAGCATTTCAAATAATACTGCTTTGATGGTGATGAACTCCTTTAGCTTTTTCTTATCTGTGAAGCTCTTTATCTGACCTTCAATTCTAAATGATAGCTTTGCTGGGTAGAGTATTCTTGGTTGTAGGTTCTTACTATTCATCACTTTGAATATTTCTTGCCACTCCCTTCTGGCCTGGATAGTTTCTGTTGAGAAATCAGCTGACAATCATATGGGTACTCCCTTGTAGGTAACTGTTTTTTTTTCTTGCTGCTTTCAAGATTCTCTCTTGTCTTTAGCCCTTGGCATTTTAATTATGATGTGTCTTGGTGTGGTCCTCTTTGGATTCCTCTTGTTTGGAGTTCTCTGTGCTTCTTGGACTTGTAAGTCTATTTCTTTTGCCAGGTTGAGGAAGTTTACTGCCATTATTTCTTCAAATAGGTTTTCAATATCTTGCTCTCTGTCTTCTTCTGGCACCCCCATAATTTGGATGTTGGTACAGTTGAAGTTGTCCCAGAGGCTCCTTACACTATCTTCATATTTTTGGATTCTTTTTTCTTTTTGTTCTTCTGGTTGGGTGCTTTTTGCTTCCTCGTATTTCAGATAGTTGATTTGATTCTTGTGATCCTCTAATCTACTGTTGAAGCCCTGTCTATTATTCTTTATTTCAGTCAGTGTATGCTTAATTTCTGACTGGTCCTTTTCCATTTTTCTGGCATTCTCACTAAGATCCTTGAAAGTGTCACTAAGTCCCTTGGAGGTTTCTAGAAGATTCTTGAGTAACCTTATAACTGTGGTTTTGAACTCTATATCCAGTAGTTTGCTTTCTTCCATTTCTTTTATTTGTGACATGTTTCTTTGTCTCTGCATTTTGGCTACTTCCCTTGTTTGTTTCTATGTATTGTGTAGCTGCTAAGTCTTGAGTTGATAGAGTGGCTTTGTGTGCTAGGTGTCCTATAGGGCCCAGTGGTTCAGCGTCCCCAGTCACCTGAGGTGGACACTCTAGGTGCACCCCTTTCTGGGCTGTGTGCACAGTCTTGTTGGGCCTTGATTGCTGTTGGTATCACTGGGAGGAATTGACCTCCAGGACAATTGGGTGTGGGGACCAGCTGCAACTACAGTGGGAGAGCTGCTGTGCAGGAGAAACCCTTATGGTGCAGACTTGCTTCAGTGGGGCTTTGGTGCTTACTGAGTCTGCCCCTTGAGTGTGTCACTTGTGGATGTGTAGAGTTGTAATCTGGTATGGTCTCACACTGACCACTGGGTACACTGGCTCTTGGATTTCCAAAGAGGTGCAAAGTCAGCCACTGCCTAGGGCCACCCAGCAGGAACTACAGAGAGATCTGCAGATTCCTCCTCTTTGTATCAGGTTTGGGAGTGCCCAGAGGAGGCCCAGCTGTGAAGCAAATCAGGCTGGTACTGGTGCTGGGTCTTGGGCATTTTATTTATAGGTTTGGGGCTCCCTGACCCAGCTGCAGCTTGTTTGACAGGTTTTAGGCTGAGAAAGGACAGGCCATTCATATGCAAAAGCCACTGCACACAGCTTGGGTGGGGTTGTAAATTGGGTGGGGCGACATCTCAGGGAATCTCCAGGACAGAGCGAACAGAAATGTCTGCCAGTCAGCCCTGCACCGAAGAGGTCCCAGCACGGGAACAATGACCGCTGCTAGCACCTCCATCTGGAAGAAACCTCCCTGTGTTCCTGCCCCGATGCCAGACAGTCCAGTTTCCGTCCGTATCTGTCTGGGTCCCCCAGAGCCTCGCTGGGCACTGGAGCTCAGAGCAAGCGGGAGCTTGTAAATTCAGTTCAGTGTGCCGGCCTTTTAAGCAGAGCAGCTCGGTCTCTAGCAGCCTGTGTGTCACTCAGCCCCAATCCACACTGGTTTTTACAACCGTAGTTCTTACTGCCCATAGGGACTTATTTCCTCAGCTCCGGGAAAGACTTATTTCCTCAGCTCTGAGAAAGAGCTGGGGGTCTTGTGTGGGGCTGGGACTCCTTGTTCCTCCAGGCAGCCTCCAAAGAGGTGATCTCCCTCCCGATTAAAAAAGTGGCACACCCGGGTCCCGGACCAGCCCATTCTGCGCCGCTGCACCTCCTACCAGTCTCAATGCGCTTCCGTCTTTACCTCTCTAGTTGTAGTACTTCCACTCAGCCAGCTTTCTGTGGTTCTGGATGATAGTTCTGTATTTTAGTTGTAATTTTGATGTGGTTGTGGGAGGCAGCAAATACAGGCGTTTACCTATGCCGCCATCTTGGTTCCTCCCTCGGTTTATCAGTTTTTAAAAAATATTTTCAAAGAATAAGCTTTGGTTTAATTAATTTTCTCTGTTTATTGTAACTTTCATTGATGTCTGATATCATTATTACATTATTTTCTGCTTGATTTAGATTTATTTTGTTCTTTCTCTAGTTAAGGTGGAAGCTTAGAATATTGATTTTAGATTTTCTTTTCTAATATAAGCATTTAGTGTTTTACCTTTACCTGTAAACACTACCCTATCTGTAGGCCATAAATTTTAATATGTTGTATTTTAATTTTTATTTAGTTCAAACTATTTTCATTTCCTCTTTGAACCACAGCTTAGTTAGAAGTTGTATAACTTCTGAGTTGTTTGGAGTTTTCAGTTACCTTTTTGTTATTGATTTCTAGTCTAATTTCATTATCTCAGGAAGCATACTTTATATAATTTCAATTCTCTGCATATATTTGGTGCACATGTATGATACTTTCTCTGCTGTATTTATCCTGGATGCACTTGGTAGGTTATAGGGTATGTCTGTCTTCAATTTTGCTAGATAATACCAAATTGTTAAAGTTTGAAAATAGTTGTATTAATTATTATCACCCCACCCCACCTGGAACTAGATATGGATGTACTAAAACCTACCTCCACCTACTATGTGTTTGATTTACTTGTTATATGCTTTTTTACTTTACACCTTTCTAGTCTTGGAAGACAGCAAATCACTAAGGGAACATTTTTCTCATCTTTCATGAATTAAGGTTGTATATATATAATTCCCAATAGTTTAGGGTTATCACGTTTAAGTATACTGAGGTTGAAATCTCAAGTAGGTTTTAGTTACCATCCTAAATGATGGTAAAAAGTTTCTCATTGGTCATGGATTTTTTACTGTGAAGCAGGACCTAGGCTGCATGTAGCCGGAGTGATCCTATTTGTGCTATAGGTGAACATGTTAAGCCCTTTTAGAGTTACTGAAAAATGTTCATACCCCAGAGATGAGATTAGATTTTCACCTACATTTTCTTCTAGCCTATATGATTTAAATGATCAAATATTTTAATTTATTTGATATAAGTAGGAGAAATTCTGTACCCATATTAAGTTTATTCCTAACTTCTTCCACCAATCTTTTCATTGCCTAATAAAATTCTGTGTGTGTTTGTGTGTGCATGCGTGTGTGTGTGTGTGTGTGTGTTTAAACATTTTTCCTATCTAGCAGGGATGTGAGTTGTCCATTTGAATTCTATGGACCTTATATACCTTTGTCTGATTCTGTATGCTCAACACCTAAGTGCTAATGACAAATATTTAATTCCATTTTTAATTTAAAGAAGAGCTGATTGTGGGGCATCTACGGTATTTTATAACCTCCCTACTATAGAGTATATAACTTAGTGCTGAAACTATAAAGAAAATAATGTCAGTGATTAGTAGAAGCTATTTAGGCCTGAAATTAATTTGGGATTTTGAAAGAGTGGTCAGTTTCTAAGATATAGAAGGAAGGTTTTCTTTCTTGGGAATAATTTATATTAAATTGAGACATTATTCTCACTTTTAAATGCTAGGAAACCATCTAGGTTTTTTTGGGTTTTTTCATCAATTAAAATTTAAAGAGGAAGATAAAAGACTGATTTACCTTCACTTCTACTTGGCTTAAAAATAAGCCAGTTATATGAACTTGTAAATGGTCATTCTTTTATTAAAATAATTTTTAAAATAAAACTACCCCGAATGTACGCTTATTGTTTGAAGTCACTTATATATGTTTCTTTGATAATTTTGTTAAATTTGTCTAAAATATCTCCCAAATATTCCTGTGTTACTCATAAATATGAGAATTAAAAAGCTAGACACTTGGAACAAAAGTTAAGATAATGGTGTTTAGGGTGCTTTTTACTAAAATGAAATTCTGATTTGTGAAGAATACTAATTGGCAGGTACTGAAGAAAATAAAATTTAAATAGATAGAAAAATTAATTTGTGACTTCCTAAATGTTTATTTAAATAACAAATTTGTAGTAAATTTACAAATTATATTGAATTTATTTGAAATATTTAAATCTTGACATATAGTGTGAAGCTATATCTAAAGTACATAAAATTTGAAAAATATTTAAATAGTTGAAAGCCAGTGGGGAATGTGAAGTGACATTGTTAAATGCTGTGTTCATTTAATATTAAATATTGGTCTTCTAAAGGTCTTACTGAAAATTTGATTGGTTTATCTGCCAGCCAGATAGAGGTATTTCAAAACTATTTGATGCATCAAACCTGGGCTCTAGACCAAGAGCAGATAGAAGTTCCTGGGGAAACTTTCTCACTGACCTATAATTTGGGATAGGATGAAAGTTTGTGGTACAATGAAAAATAATTCTGGAATTGCCATTGTTTCTGTTTGATTTGCCTAACAGATTTCTTGTTGCCTTTTCTCACAGATCATATGGCTGACTATACAGTTCAGTTTATTTCTTAGTATTTTATTGATTAACATAATTTTAAGATTATAATTCTAAAGGCAAAGTTTATGGTTATTGGAACGATTTTAGGAATTTACTCAGATCACCACCTAATTTCCATTTTTGAATAATGCAAAATATGTATTTTAATTATACAGATTAAAAAGTTTCTGAAATGAAAAATTTTATTTCTCTGGTAGTAATTTGAAAGTTTGAAGTTTGCCTTTTCATTTCCTTTTTTTGAAATTGAGTTTTTTGTTTTTTGTTTTTTATTTTTATTAAGGTATTATATGTGTACATATCTTACCGAGTTTTTGTTGATTTTGATAGAGAAATTAAAAATTTCACTTATATTTGGTTTTACCATAAGGAATAACATGAATGTTTCAAGAAATTAGAGATTTGAATTTGAAATATTTTAAATACATATCCAGCAGTTCTTCAACCTTTTATTTAACTTTAGAATTTTCATAATATTAAAGAGTTGCATGTTTTAAAGCTTAGAGAAAAATGGACACACTGAATCCTAGCAACTGAACGCAAATAGACAGATACGTCAGTGCCACACTTATGTCAGCAGTTTGTTCTGTTTGCTTGAGACCTCTTTTGTTTCAGTAGTGTGTTTACAATGAGGTCTTTCGGTGGAGCAAGGCTAAATGACTGAATATGTACTCTGTATTGTCGGAGTACATTCTGTATATAAACTAAGACATGCATACAGGCATAGTTATTATTTAGTTATTTGTTGTTAATATTTAGTCTTATTTATTTTCTTTGTCAGATGGATTTTACTTGTTCATGTTTTATAACTAGTAATAGGCTTTGAATTTCTAATTATGGTGTTTTTATATAGGACACTGTATGTGTTTCCAGATAAGTTATTAAAATTCTATTGGTATGGCTGATGAGCCACTTGGCTTATTTTTAAGAGAGAAGTTTAAGCTATTAGAAGTGGAATAATCTGGATTTTTCTTGGTCAAGGCCTATAATTTTATTGTGCTTAAATTTCTTAAAGATTACTATGATTATTTTCTAAGATTTTAAAATGTATCATTGAGTGTTAAAATTAAGTTCAGAGTACTCCAAATGCTATGGGATTTTGTTTGCGTTTTCTAGGGTGGAGGAGAGAGGCAGAATGTATCTAAGTGGAAAAGGTCAGTAGGCAGTTGAAGATAGCAGGTTTGGAGCTTGGAAAGACAGAATGAAGCCAGAGATAAACTTTAGAAGTCACTTCAATGTATTTCATTGAAGGCCTACATTATACCCCTGGGAATTCAGATCCTTGAGTTCATGCAGACCAGAAGACTGAGCATCTCTTTTGCCCATGGATTTGATAGTATCTAGTCACTAGATTCTAGAGGGAGGATTATTTGCTTAAAATATCTTAGTTGAAGCCTGGGAATGGATGAGATTGGAGGTAAAAGGAGTTTAGACAGAATTAAGTTACGAATGGAGTGACTGGGAAATCCTATGTTGTTCAGGTTTTTAAAAGAATGGCAAGTATTATGGGAACTACCTATGTTTAGTGGTTGGCATGAAAAGAGGAGTCAGTGAAGGAAGCAGAGCCAGAGTGGTAGGATGTGAGGGATTTACTACTAAAGCTAATTAAATGTAAGCTCTAGGGTGCAAATTTCTTCCCAACTTTGGGAGGTAGGTGGTCACATGGCCCTGTGTTTCTGAAGGATTTTCGAAAGTCAGGTATTTTAAGTTAAGATTCCCATCTTTTAAGAGAGACCAAGATGGCGGCATAGGTAAACACCTGAACTTGCTGCCTCACACAACCACTTCAAAACTACAACTAAAAGACAAAAACGAACATTATCCAGAGCCACAAGAAGGCTGGCTGAGTGGAAATTCTACTAGAAGGAAAGAGAAAAGCACACTGAGACTCAGAGGAGCTGCGGAAGTAAAGTGCAGAGGTACGGAAGTGCAAGCGCACGGAGAGGGCTGGCAACTGAGTACGTGGTTGTCTTTCTCAATCAGGAAGGAGACACAAGCTCCCGACTGCTCTGAACTCCAGTTCTGGGCGAGACTCTGGGGATCCAGACTCATACGGGGAGAAACTGGACTGTCTGGCATTGGGCGGAACTTGAGGGCAGCTTTCTCTCAGAGGTGCTTGCAGCGATTACCAATTACAAAGGGACACTGAGACCTGGGGGCCTCTTAGGGCAGGGCTGACAGGAAGCCATTGCTGTTTGCTCCACCCTGAGACCCTGCCCCACCCAAGCTGTGCGCAGAGGCTTTTGCATATGAATGGCCTGGTCCTTTGAAATCTAAAATAAACTGCAGCTGAGTCAGAGAGACCCAGAACATCCAAAAGAAGGCCCAAGGCCCCACAGCAGCGTGCATTGCTTCACAGCTGGGCCTCATCTGGGAACCTCCAAAACCCAAACAAAGAAGAGGAATCTGCAGATCTCTCCATAGCTCCTGCTGGGTGGCCTCAGGCAGAGGCTAAATTAGCACCTCCTTGGAGATCCAAGAGCCAATGTACCCAGTGCTCAAAGTGGGACCATCCAGATTACAACTCCTCAGATCCATAAGGGACACACTCAGGGGGCAGACTCAGTGAGCACCAAAGCCCCACTGAAGCAAGTCTTGCCTCATAAGGGTGTCTCCGGCACAGAAGTTCCCCATCGTAGACACAGCTGATCCTCACAGCCAACTGGCCTGGAGGTCAATTCCTGCCAGTGATACCAACAACAGTCAAGGCTTAACTACAACAAGACTGTGCACACAGCCCACAAAGGGGTGCACCAAGAGTGTCCACCTCAGGTAACTGGGGAGGCTGAGCTACTGGGCCCTATAGGACACCTAGCACACAAAGCAACTCTGTCAACGCAGGGAAGTAGCCAAAATGCGGAGACAAAGAAACAGGTCACAAATGAAAGAAATAGAGGAAAGCAAACTATGGGATATAGAGTTCAAAACCATGGTTATAAGGTTTTTCAAGAATTTTCTATAAACCATCGATAAATTGAGTGAGACCCTTGAGGATATGAAAAAGGACAACTAGAAATTAAGCATACACTGACTGAAATAAAGAATAATATACAGAGATCCAACAGCAGACTAAAGGATTGCAAGAATCAAGTCAAAAGATTTAGATACAAAGAAGCAAAAACGCCCAACTGGAAAAGCAAAAAGAAAAAAGAATCCAAAAATATGAAGATAGTGTAAGGAGCCTCTGGGACAACTTCAAGCGTACCAACATCTGAATTATGGGGGTGCCAGAAGAAGAGAGAGAGCAAGATACTGAAAACCTATTTGAAGAAATAATGGCAGAAAACTTGCCCCACCTGGTGACGAAATAGACTTACAAGTCCAGGAAGCGCAGAGAACCCTGAACAACAGGAATCCAAAGAGGACCACACCAAGACACATCATAATTAAAATGCCAAGAGCAAAGACAAAGAGAGAATATTAAAAGCAGCAAAAGAAAAACAGTTAGTTACCTACAAGGGAGTACCCATATGATTGTCAGCTGATTTCTCAACAGAAACTATCCAGTCCAGAAGGGAGTGGCAAGAAATATTCAAAGTGATGAATAGTAAGAAACTACAACCAAGATTACTCTACCCAGTAAAGCTATCATTCAGAATTGAAGGGCAGATAAAGAGCTTCACAGATAAGAAAAAACTAAAGGAGTTCATCACCACCAAATCAGTATTATATGAAATGCTGAAAGGTATTCTTTAAGAAGAGGAAGAAGCAGAAAAAGGTAAAGATAAAAATTATGAACAACAAATACATATCTATCAACAAGTGAATCTAAAAATGAAGTGAGTAAAAAAATCTGATGAACAGAATAAACTGATGAATATAATAGAATCAGGGGCATAGAAAGGGAGTGGACTGACAATTCTCAGGGGGAAAGGGGTGTGGGGGATACGAGAAGAGCCTGGACAAAAATCATACACCTATGTATGAGGACAGTGGGGGGTGGGTAAGGGCATGGAGTGGGGTGGGAACTGGGTAGAGAGGAGCTATGGGGGGAAAAGAGGAACAACTGTAATCTGAACAATAAAGATTTATTAAAAAAATAAAATTAAAATTAAAGAAAATAAACAGTTGGTAAAAAAAAAAAAAAGATTCCCGTCTTTTCCCCTTCTTGGCTTAACCTCATGTCATGTAGTATTGGCGTAGCTGCAAGCATTTTGGGGATCCAGCTAAAAGAAAGTTGAATTGGGGTTACATTTAGTTTGGGTGGCATATATTTATGTGTGTTTTTTGGTGCCACTTTGGAGTATATTTAAGTTTTTTCCAGGTGTTCTGGTATAGGAATGACACCTGAGAATATTCTTGTTAATCATGGTGCTGATTCAGTGTTATGATACAAAGATGCAAGGACAGATATAGGTTATAGGAACATGTTCTACAGTGTCTGACACTGAAAGTATGTGGGCAGGGTAAGAGAAACAATTTAAAATATATAGAGCCAAAACATAGGGAAAATTCTCTGATAGTTTGTAAAGGGAAAAAATGAATATAATACTTCTAAAATTTTACAATACAAGATTTTGTATGACGTGACCAGAAACAGTTTGTGGACCTAAAAGAATATTTTTTTTTAAAATATATTTTATTGGTTTTTTACAGAGAGGAAGGGAGAGGGATAGAGAGCTAGAAACATCGATGAGAGAAACATCGATCAGCTGCCTCCTGCACACCCCTTACTGGGGATGTGCCTGCAACCAAGGTACATGCCCTTGACCGGAATCGAACCTGCGACCTTTCAGTCCGCAGGCCAACGCTCTATCCACTGAGCCAAACCGGTTAGGGCTAAAAGAATATTTTTCTAAAATGTAAATAATTTTGTATTTAGAAAGTTTTTAAAATTCACTTCTTTTTAAAAATATATATTTTTATTGATTTCAGAGAGGAAGGGAGAGGGAGAGAGAGATAGAAACATCGATGATGAGAAACATTGATCTGCCGCCTCCTGCATATCCCCTATTGAGGATTGAGCTCACTACCCAGGAATGTGCCCAGACCCGGAATGGAACCATGAGTGACGACCTGGTTCATAGGTCAACATTCAGCCACTGAACCACACCAGTCAGGCCTAAAGTTCATTTCTTTATAGAAAATCTTACATGAAATTATCATATAAAGAGGTTATCACAAAAGATATACAATAAAAATGTAGAAAAATATTCTAGAAGCGTGTCACGGAGTTTATTGAGAGAATTATGATGTTACTTTTTTCTGGATTATTATGATGCTTGCAATGCCGTTATTTTCCTCCCCTCATTCTAGATAAGTATTCACCTTTCACCTAATTTTGTATTAGCAATTCTACTTTTTTCTTTAAAGAAAGCTCCCTAAATTCTTTCACGTCCAGGTCCAACAAAACCTGGGAGGCATGGAATCGTTGAAGTCAAGAGGAGACAATTTAAAGATGGGGATGTGTTATATGATGCATCTGTAGTTAAGGAAGCAATTTGATTTGGTGATGGATATCATTATTAATGATTTTCAGGAATAAATAAGAAATTGGGAGTAGGAAGTAGAGATTTTATGCTTTTTGAAGAATGTGGTACTGGAGTAAAAGAGCAGTATTTTGAGGGGAAAACAAGAACCAGGAAAAGGGTGTGTGTGTAAGTGTATGCATGTGCGTGCACAGATGTGCTCTTCAAAGATAGGTATACATCTAAATATGTTAAAGAGAGGGGAAAGGTACATTTAGCTAAAAGATACAAACATAAAACTAAAGATAACAGCAAGAGAGATTAAAACAGAGCAGAAATAGTAGCTAGAGCTGGGAGGTAAAGGAAATGGGATAAAGACATAGGGATGCCCTAGAATTCAGTGAAGGGCCAACATCCATCCTTGCACATTTCAGTAGTTCTTTAGTCATCACTGTATTAGCCCTGTATTAATACCTGAATACGTTAATTGTTTTTTATAATGCTGGTCCCAAGCAATTCTTCCTACAACTATGAAATACTGTATGCTTAGTTTGCTCCAAAATTATACAGTTTTGAAAGATTTACATTTTAAAAATCAGAAAATCTGAATAGTCCAATTACAACAAATAAAAATAGAAACAGTAATCAGAAAAGTTCCAGCAAACAAAAGCCCAGGACTGGATAGCTTCACAGGCAAATTTTACCAAACAGTCAAAGAAGAATTAATACCTGTCCTTCTCAAACTATTCCAAAAAAAATTCAGGAGAAGGGAAGACTCTCAAGTTCATTTTATGAGGCCAGCATTGCCCTAATTCCAAAACTAGATAAAGACACTACAAAGAAAGAAACTTAGAGGTCAGTATCTCTTAAACATGGATGCTAAAATCCTCAACAAAATATTAGTAAACCAGGTCCATCAATTAAAAAGATCATATACCATAATCAAGGGGAATTATTCTGGGGATGCAAGGTTGGTACAAAGTTAATAAATATGACACATCACATAAACAAAACACAGGATAACAATCACATGATCATATCAATAGATTCAGAAAAGGCACCTGATAAAATCTAGCACCCATTCATGATAAAAACTCAGCAAAGTGAATAGAGGGATTATACCTCAACATAATAAAGGCCATATATGACAAACCCACAGCCAACTTCATACTTAATGGGCAAAACCTAAAAGCGTTTCCCTTAAGATCAGGAACAAGATAGGGATGCCTGCTTTGACCACTCTTTTTTAACATAGTACGCAAAAGTCCTAGCCACAGCAGTCAGACAAGAAGAAGAAATAAAAAGCATCCAATTGCAAAGGAGAAAGTAAAACTGTCATTATCTGCAGATGACATGATATTATATATAGAAAACCCTAAAGAGTCTACCAAAAAAACCTACTAGACCTAATAAATGAATTCAGCAAAGTAGCAAGATACAAAATGAATATTCAGAAATCACCAGCATCTTTATACACCAATAATGAAATATCAGAAAGAGATATTAAGAAAACAGTCTCTTTTACTATTGCAAAAAAGAAGGTACCTAGAATAAATTTAATCAAGGAGGTAAAAGACCTGTACTTGGAAAATTATAAGATGCTGAAGACAGAAATTGAGAAGATAGAAATAGAAGATACAATAGATATCTGAATCTATTGATATGATCATGTGATTGTTATCCTGTGTTTTGTTTATGTGATGTGTCATATTTATTAACTTTGTACCAACCTTGCATCCCCAGAATAATTCCCCTTGATTATGGTATATGATCTTTTAAATTGATGGACCTGGTTTACTAATATTTTGTTGAGGATTTTAGCATCCATGTTTATCAGAAAAAGCATGTATCGTGTTCATGGATAGGAAAAATTAACATCATTAAAATGTCCATACTACTCAAAGCAATTTACAGGTGCAACATGATTCCTATTAAAATACTCATGACATAGCTCACAGTTCTAGAACAAATATTCCAAATATTTACATGGAACCACAAAAACAAACAAAAAACAACAACGGAATAGCTTCAGCAGTCTTGAGAAAGAGCAACAAAGTTGGAGATATCACACTACCTGATATCAAACTGGACTACAAGGCCATAGGAGTGAAAATAGCATGGTATAGGCACAAGGACAGTCACATAAATCAATGGAACAGAATAGAGAACACAGAAATAAACCCATGCCTTTATGGTTAATTAATATTTGGCAAAAGAGGCAAGAACATACAGTGGGGTAAAGATAGTCTCTTCAATAAGTGATGTTGGAAAAATTGGACAGCTACATGCAAAAAATGAAACTAGACCACCAGCTTACACCATACACAGGAATAAACTCAAAATGTATCAAAGACCTAAATGTACATCGTGAAACCATAAAATTCCTAGAAAAAAACATAGGCAGTAAAATCTCAGACATCTCTCTTAGCAATATTTTCATTGAGATGTCTCTTTGGACAAGGGAAACAAAGGAAAAAAATAAACAAATGAACTACATCAAACTAAAACGCTTTTGTGTAGCAAAAGAAACCATCAACAAAATGAAAAGAGAACCCACTGAGTGGCAGAACATATTTGCCAATGATACATCTGATAAGGGGTTAATTTCCAAAATGTATAAAGCACTTACACAACTCAACATCAGGGAGACAACCCAATTAAAAAATGGGCAAAGAATCTGAATGGACACTTCTCCATAGAAGACATACAGATGGCCAGCAGACATAAGAGAAAATGCTCAATGTCACTAATCACTAGAGAGATGCAAATTAAGACCACAGCGAGATATCACCTATCAGAATGGTTACCATCAATAAATCAGCAAACAAGTGCTGGCAAGGATTTCGAGAAAAGGGAATCCTGTTACACTGTTATTGGGAATGCATACTGGTGCAGCCACTGTGGAAATCAGTATGGAGTTTCCTCAATTAAAAATGGAACTGCCTTTTCACCCAGCATCCCACTTCTGGGAATATATTCAAAGAAATCTGAAACTAATGAAAAAGAATGTATGCATCCTTTTGTTCATTGCACTGTTATTTACAACTAGAGGCCCGGTGCACGAATTCGTATACCAGTGGGGTCCCTGGGCCTGGCTTGCGGGATTGGGCCGAAACCGGCTCTCCGACATCCCCCGAGGGGTCCCGGATTGCGAGAGGGCGCAGGCCAGGCGAGGGACCCCACCAGTGCACAATCAGGGCTGGGGAGGGACCGTGGGAGGGCTCCAAGGCATGTCCGGCCCATATCACTCAGTCCCAATTAGCCAGACCTCAGCAGCAAGCTAACCTACCGGTTGGAGCATCTGCCCTCTTGTGGTCAGTGCACATAATAGCGACTGGTCGACTGTCTGTCCCCTGGTGGTCAGTGCACATCATAGTAAGTGGTTGAGCGGCCTTAGCATATCATTATCATATTACGCTTTAATTGGTTGAACGGACAACCTGATGACCAGACACTTAGCGTATTAGGCTTTTATTATATAGGATAGCCAAGATCTGGAAACAGCCCAAGTGCCCATCTGTAGATTCTGTAGATAAGTGGACAAAGAAGTTGTGATACATTTACACAATGTAATACTACATGGCCATAAAAGAGTAGGAAATCTTATCCTTTTAAAAATATATATATTTTATTGATTTAAGAGAAGAAGGGAGAGGGAGAGATAGAAACATCAATGATAAGAGAGTCATTGGTCGGCTGCCTCCTGTGTGCCCCTTCAGTCCACAGACCGACACTCTATCCACTAAGCCAAACCAGCTAGGGCGAAATTTTACCCTTTCGACAGCATGGATGGACCTAGAGAGTATTATGCTAGGTGAAAGCAGTCAGAGAAAGACAAATACCATATGATCTCACTTATATGTGGAATCTAATGAACAAAATAAATTGACGAACAAAATAGAACCAGAGGCATGGATACATGGAACAGACTGACAGAGGTCAGAGGGGAAGGATTCTGGGGGACTGAATGAAAGAAGGTGAAGAGATTAGCCAAATAATACACACACACACACACACACACACACACACACACACACACACACCAATGGACACATACAACAGTGTGTTGATAGCCATAAGGAGGGATGTAGGGCTGGGTGGAGGTGGGCAAAGGGGAGGAAAATGGTGATATCTGTAATAGTGTCAACAATAAATTTAAATAACGAAGTATTTTAAAATTTTTATATAGCCCACCCAGTGTGGCATGGTGGTTGATTGTCGCCCTATGAACCTGGGAGGTTATGGTTCCTATGAACCTGGGAGGTTACTGGTCGATACTTGGTCAGGGGTTGCGGGCTCAATACCCAGTGTGGGGCGTGTGGGAGATGGCTGATGCATGATTCATCATTAATGTTTTTATCTCCCTATCCCTCTCCCTTCTCTGAAATCAATGACTATACATACATACATATATAACATACACACAGACAGCAATGTGGTGATAGAGGACAAGGGGAGTGGGGGTAAGAAGAGGTGGGCATGGGGGGATAAATGGGGATGGAAAGAGACTTTGCTTTGTGCAGTGGGTGCACAGTGCAGGGTGTAGATGTTGTTTTGTTGAGTTGTACACTTGAAACCTGTATGGTTGTGTGAACCAATATCACTCCAATAAATTAAATTTAAAAAAGATTAACATTTGGATGGTTGTCTTTTATTGCATAAATGGAAGATAATTATTACCTGCATTAATTTAACATTTTAAACTCACTCTTGCAAATTACTTTTTGACTGTATGAAGTGGTTGCCTGAAATCAATTTAAAGATATAGCCCAGCTGGCATGGCTCAGTGGTTGAGCATCGACCTATGAACCAGAAGATCCTGGTTCGATTGCTGGTCAGGGCACATGCTCAGGTTGTGAGCTTGTTTCCCAGTGTGGGGTGAGCAGGAGGCAGCTGATCAAGATTCTCTCTCTTCATTAATGTTTCTATCTCTCTCTTCCTCTGCCTTGCTCTCTGAAATCAATTAAAAATATATAAAAATGCCCTGGCCGGTTTGGCTCAGTGGATAGAGCGTTGGCCTGCAGACTCAAGGGTCCCAGGTTTGATTCCAGTCAAGGGCATGTACCTTGGTTTTGGGCACATCCCCAGTAGGGGGTGTGCAGGAGGCGGCTGATCGATGTTCCTCTCTCATCCATGTTTTTGACTCTCTATCCCTCTCCCTTCCTCTCTGTAAAAACATCAATAAAATATATTTAAATATATAAATATAAAAATATGTATCAAGTTCTTTTGCTGGTAAGGTTATATAAATTATTATAAAACATGAAATAAAGTTATCTTCTCTTAATTTTTATAGATGGTATGGAAAAGCATACAGAATTTAGTATCAGGTCATATATTTATTATTACTTTTTCCATTCTATCCTCCAATATTTATTAGGTGTCCATTATATGCCAGAGATGGGTTTAGAATGCTGGGGATAGAGCAATAAACAACATGGACAGTGTCTGCCTCTGTATATCTTATATTCTAGTGGAGAAGATAGCAAATAAGCAAAGACACACACAAATAATGACATATATTATCAGATAGTAATGTGTGTCATGAAGAAAAATAATGAAGAGTAAGATGACAGAATAAGATATTTAAATAGGATGGAAAGAAAGCCAGGTAGGATATTTACATAACACTTTTTGTTAGTATATTTAGAAAACTATATTATGCAAACCAAATGTGTTTAAGGTCAAATCACTTAAAATTTAATAGAAGCAACATGCACTCACCACAGTTTTGTCATTTCTACAACTCTTAATTAAAAATAGTACCTACCCAGTAGGGTTTAAATATGATTGTGCATATGCGTGAGATATTATCAACTCTCAATAAATGTGACTCTTCTTTAAAAAATTTTTTTTTTTTATTTCAGAGAGGAAGGGAGAGGGAGAGAGGGATAGAAGCATCTAAGATGAGAGAAAATCGTTGATTGGTTGACTTCTGCAAGCCCCCCCCCCCCGCCCCCACTGGGTATGGCGCCCACAACCTGGGCTTGTGCCCTAACCCGGAATAAAATTGTAACCTCCTGGTTCATAGGTCGACCCTTAATCACTAAGCCACGCCAATCTTGCTTGAGTCTTTTTTTACATGGCTTTATTTTTTATTATGAGAACCAAATAAGTTGTAAGAAAACCAACTCCTCTATTAACTGCCTTCTTTTTCTGCATATACCTCCAAATTCCAGACTGAAACCTGTTTTTTTTAATTTAGAGATCAAAAAGTTTTAATTGAGGTATAATGTACATACTGTAAAATAGACTAGCCTAAAATATACTGCTCAGTGAATATTTTCATAGGCATATGCCTGTGCAATCACCATCTGATTCAGATATACAACATTCCCACATACAGTATGTTTGTTCATCCTTGGAGTCATTACTCCCTCCATATACAGCCACTATTCTAATTTTTCTAATTTCTGTCTCCATCAGGGTTTTTTGCCTGTTTTTAAGTTTTATATAAATGAATTACAGGGTGTGTTATCTTTTATATCTGTTTTCATTTTGCCAAAAATAATGCCTACAAGATTAATTCATGTTGTTATGTGTCACTAGCTTGTTCTTTTATAGTTCTGTGTGCATTCCACAGTTTAAGTATATCACAATTTATTCATTCTCCAGTTTATGGACATTGGGGGAACAGTTATGAATAAAGCTATTGTGAACATTCTTATACATCTTTTGATATATTAATTTTTATTGGCCATATACCTAGGAGTGGCTTTACTAAATCGTAGGGTAAGTATATGTTTAACCTCAGTAGAAACTACTAGCAATTTTCCCAAGTTGTACCAGTTTACAAACTCTGTCACAGTTGATGGGGTTTCCATTGCTCCATATTCTTATCAACACTTAAAATGCATGTTTAGTCATTCTGTGAGGTGTGTAGTGGTTTGGCATTGTCACTTTAATTTGCCTTTGTTTGATGTTAATGATGCTTGAGTACTTTATATATAGTGATTGGCCATCACTGTGAACTTTGGTGATGTTTTTTTTCTCTTTTGTGAAGTTCCTGGTTAGATCTTTTGCCCATTTAAAAAAAATTAACTTTTTAATTCTTGATTTATAATAGTTCTTTATATTCCTTATGAACTCTAAATAAAAATCTTTACTAGAATGATGTGTTGGGAATATCTTTTTGCTCTCTTAATGATATTTTTTGGTGAACAGAAGTTCTTAATTTTAATGTAGTCCAACTTGGTTTTTTTCCTTTTAGTAGGTTAGTAGCTTTTAGTAGCTTAGTAGCTTTCATTTTTAGTTAGTTTTGTGGCCTTTTGAATATTAATTTAAAAAATACTTGCCTACACCAAGATCATGAAGATATTCTATATTTTCTTCTTGAAGCTTTACAGTTTTACCTTCATTTTTAGGTTTGTGATATATCCTGAATTAATTTTTGTAAGTGGTTTGAAATTGTGATCAAAGTCCATTGTCATTTCATACTGATTTCCAATGGCTTAGCACTATTAATTGAAAAGACTGTCTTTTCCCCCACAGGTTTCAGTGGTGTCATTTTCATAAATCAAGTGTAGATTTATTTGGACTTGGTCTCATTGGTTGATTTGTCCATCCTTTGACCATTGTCACACTATCACTTTATAGTAAAACTCAATACCTAGTAGTGTTCTTAAAGATTGAACTTGGCTATTCTTGGGATCTTTGCATTCCTGTATGAATTTAAGGATCACTTTGTTACTTAACCAAAAAAAAACCTCACTGGAATTTTGATTAATTTGGGGAGAATTGGTGTCATAACAATATTGAGTTTTCCAAACTGTGAACTGTGGTATATTTCTCCATTTACTTACATCTTTAAAATTTTTTTCTCATTTTTTTAAATCCTCACCCAAGGAGATGTTTACTGATTTGAGAGAGAGAGGGAGGGAGAAAGAGAGAGAGAGAGAGGAACATCAATGTGAGAGAAACGTAGAACGGTTGCCTCTTGCATGTACCACAGCTGGAGACTGACCCCACAACCCAGGTATGTGCCCAACTGGAAATCAAACCCATGACCCTTCAGTGTACGGGACAATGCTCCAACCAACTGAGCTACAACAGCCAGGGCTTTCATTATTATTATTATTATTATTATTATTTTAGTTTTTAATGTAGATACCTTACATAAGATATATTCCTTATTATTTGATTTTTATGCTATTATGTACTAAATAGTGTTTCATAAATTATACTTTCCATTTGTCATAAGTATATAGAAATATAATACTCGAATTTTTATCAAGAACCATAATAAATTCACTTATTACAGTTGCTTATTGTTGATTCCTTTGTATTTTTGTATATACTAGTATAATTATGTTTATCTGTGAATAAAGACAATTTTACTACCTTTTAGTCTTTATACTTCCCGCCATTTTATTGCATGATAATAGCTAGAACTCTCAAAATAACATTGAATAGAAGTGATGATATTGGACAATCTTGTTTCTCCCCAAATTCAGGGGAAAGTAGTAAATATGTTACCATTAAGATTGTTATTAGCTATAGGTCATGTGTGTGTGTGTGTGTGTGTGTGTGTGTGTGTGTGTGTGTGTATTAAAGTAGCTACCTTTTTTTGCTCAGCTGGCGTGGTTCAGTGAATCAACCTATGAAGCAGGAGGTCACAGTTCGATTCCCAGTCAGGGCACATGCCTGGGTTGCGGGCTTAATCTCCAGTGTGGGGCGTGCAGGAGGCAGCTGATCAATGATTCTCTCTCATCATTGATGTTTCTATCTTTCCCTCTCCCTTCCTCTCTGCAATCAATAAAAATATATGTATTTTTAAAAGTCAGTTACCTTTTATTATATTAAGGAATTTCCCTTTTATTCCCAAATTGCTGAGAGGCTTTTAAAATGATAAATGAGTGTTAAATTTTATCAAATACTTTTCCTGCATCTATTGAGATGATCCTAGGATGATTTTTTTTTTGTTGTTGTTGTTAATGTGATTTACTTTGGTGTATTTCTGAATGTTAAACCAGCACTGTATTCCTGTAATAAAGTCCACTTGGTCATGTAACTATCCTTATTATATATTGTTGGATTTACCTTGATAAAATTATTATTTTTTTATGATTTTCATGTGTATTCATGAGAGGGGTTGGTCTGTAGTTCACTTTTCTCATAATGTCCATATCAGGTGTTGGCTGTCGGGTTATGTTGGCCTCAGATGATGACTTAGTTTTCTTTTTTTACTATTTGCTAAAAAAATTGTGGAAGATTGGTTTCTGCCACTTTTAATCTGTATGAGCATCTCTTTTTCCCTCTCATAAAGCTTATGAGGTAGTCATTAAAATAGGGTATGGTTGTCTTCTTTTACAGTTGAGAAAACTGAAGCTTAGAAAAGTGAAGCAAGATTAGGCAGCTGATAGTTACTGATCTGATATTAAAAACCAGTTCTGTCTCACTTCCAAGCCCATGCTGCCCACTAAAGCAAACGGAAGAAAATGCCCAAGTGGTCTTAAGAAATATTAGAAGTTGTGTTGTTGTTTGTTTGTTTTTAAAACTTAGAAAACTTCTTTTGAAAACTTTCTTTCTGCTAGTTTAAGAATCACACTCTTGATGACTGCCTCTTAGCTGTGAGGATTGTGGCTTAAAGTAGCTAAACTTTATAATTCTCTATTGGCTCTGTCAAATGAAAGTCCATCCATTCCAAAAGTGAACAAAATCAGTTTTATTTTAATGTGGGAACAAATAGTTACGTGGAATTTCCTGGAATTCCTCTTTTTCCAAATCCACCAAGTCCTGGCAAAAGTTCTTTGGCTTTGTAGAAGTTAAGACATTTTGTATCTTGACTTTTTCCAGCATACGATAGGTCAAGAGTCGGCTCATCCTATACGGACAGGTCCGAGGATACAGGAAAAAGCTTCCTATTAGGAAAATAGAAGGTGATTATCAACACTTTTATCTAGTACTTTATTTTCCCCCAAGTTCAATTATTCTCATCTGTAAGCTTTTCTTATAAAAAGAAAGTTTAACTTTTATTTCACATGGAAGCATCTTTTCCATCTGTTAGGTGATACAAAATACTTATACAAAAGAGTCCAGGTTTTCAAACCATTATTTACTAATGACTTCTCATTAGTAAATAATTGTAGCTATTTGCATTTTATTTTTAGGATTGTATTGGGAATGTCTGACTCCTTTATAAGTTTTGAGTAAGTTATAATGTTGTTTAGTCACTAAAGTGCATAATGCCAATAATATTATTTTATTTCCTTCATATAACACCTCAATAAGTTTCTCTCATTTCCAGTTAACTTAATTAGAAAGTCTGGTTTCTTTTGAAACAACTTCGCATTTAAAGCATAAAACATTATTTAGTAAAACCTACAAAAGAATATTAGAAAAAGTTCTTTTTAGGAAAAAATGTTCTTTGTTAATGAAATATCAGGATTTTAGAGTGGGGATCTTTTAAAGATGTCGTTTAGTCCTTCAAGTACTAGTTCAATGGATCATCATCTTCACAATTATTGTATTTATTGTTTTGTTAAATTCTTTATTAATTATTGATGCCTCCAACAATGGAGACACAGATTTAGTTTAAAGGAATAGATATTTTTTTGCCATGGTCATCTTAAAAATTGGAGTTAAAGTACTGGCCTGCTGATCTTTTTCCTTCTCTTTAGTCCTACTAGTAATAGTAGATCTTTATTCTCCTCCTATTCTATAGGTCTAATTGTTTAATGTGTGGACCCTATATTTAGTAAGGTTAACTATTAGTATGAAAATTAAGGATTTTATTTTGATTTTTATATAAAGCTAAACATGAATGTACTTGAAAATTATTTGTGCTGAATAATAATAAAGTTTGAGCATTCATTATATTAGTGGAATTGGAAACACTTGTTATATAAGTTGAATTAAAATTCTGAAATAAAAAAGAGGAAATTAATTGACTTTATTATAATGCTGTGAAAGAGGAGAAAAAGATAAACTGTCAAAAATAAGTATTTAGAAAGGAATATGTTAACATTTCTTTTCTTAGGAGTATAGTGCTTTAAAAACTGACCTAGAGAAGGCTTGCCAGTTTTTCTCATTTTTAGGGTAATATTTCTTAAAATATTTTCTGAGTAAAAAAATAATTACTAAAATTCCAGATGTTGTTTTCCCTCTAAATGAAGTTTTCCCTTTTTTCCTAAGTTCTCACTTCTAATGTTTAAATGATACTGTTGTTGGTAAGATCTAATAAGAGTTAATTTATACTCCATGGTAGGTGTTCTAATGTCATTATGTATTTCCTTTTCTGTATTTTACCATGGTTCAGTTACTTTATAGGAACCTGACACAGTGAAAAGGCAAAAGGGTTAGTTAGAAGAAAAAAGAAATGAAACTGAAACTAAAAGTGGTTAGTTATCAGTTACTACTTGCATATTATCCATAGTAAATTTTAAATTTTTTACTGGTTTTTCCTTGCTTTTTAGAAGCCGTGCTTGGTCTACTTTAGTCATATAATAGAGCTGAGTGTCAATTATGTGCATAACATTTTTGATAGCATCCAGCTCATTGTATGTGTCCCAGTGGTAATAACTAATTTTAATATTAATTTTATAAAACATATAGAGCTTAATGTTCTCCACATAAAGAACTTAATCTTCCCCACAAATTTTTTGTGTGCATTTTAATGGCAAAAATAAATTTATTTGTATTTTAGCTCTCTTTTATCCACATGTTAGCCTTTTCTTAAGTTTTCTTGAATAAGATGGCTAAAATGAATACTACATATTGTCTATATTGTAATTGTCTTTGGATTCCAATTACCTAGACCATTTCTGTACAACTGATAATCAAAAATAGCTTTCAAAAACTGAAAATTTTTAACATAAAATTTTTGTTTCTTATAATACATTTTTATTTTTTAAGGTAATTCATGTACACAGTTTAAAATCAAGTAGTACTAAGACTTAAAATGGAAAATTGCAGTACCCTTTCTAATTCTTCCTCATTCTTAAGTCCTGTTCCCCAGATAGAACCACTCCTAATTATTTTCACTGTTTCTTATGGTATTTATTTACATAATTTAAAATAATAATGATGCTTCTACCAGTTTTTTTTGTTTAAGCAATTTCTCTATGGTAATTGAATTTAGGTCTCTAGAATCCATCTCTCACATTCTTCTTCCATTCTCTTACTATAGTTGTGTCACACTTTTAAAATCTTTTTTTTTTATATTAGCACTCTTTGATTATTGAAACACTGTTTACTGTTGAACTAAGTAATTCCTCCCCCGCCACCACACACCCTTTGTTTAAAAGCATCCAGTGTTACTATTAAAAAGTCCAAAGGCATTCTGATTTCTCTTTGGAAGCTTTTATGGTTTTCTTTACCCTGTTGTTCACAAATTTTGTGATATTCTGCCTTGGTATATATGTCTTTTTTTTTTTAATCATTTGTTGATATTTGATGGATCTTTTTTATTTAGGAGGTTCATATCTTTTAATTTGGGGGACATTTTCCTGTGGTTTTTAATAATTTCCTCTTTTCCCTTTTTAAAAAATTCTTTCTTTATAAACTTTTTATTAGTTGGACATTGTATCTCCTAGATTAATTGCCTAATTAAAACATTTTTTTTCTTCCAAAGTCCATCTCTTAGGCTTTTTGTTTTACTTTTCTAGTTGTTCTTAACATCATTTTTCTATCCTTCTACTGTATTATAAAATTATTAATCTAGTTTTAATTTCTAAGAGGGCTTTCTTGTTCTCTGTTTCCATTTTAATATTATGTTTTTGTTTCATGGTTGTACTATCCTTATCTGTCTGAGATTATTAATAACACTCTATTGATGTTTTTCGGTTTTTATTCCTCCCAGTTTCTAATTTCTTGTGGCTCATTTTGGTCTTTTCTGTCTCTTAGTTTGTTACAGAAAACGGGAGAAGAACCAAGTAACACTTAGAGAGATGGAGTTTCATTTATTATGCACGGGCCCAGAGGAAAATGTCTCTCAGATTCTGGACCCCAACATGGAGGAACTTTCCCTATTTATATGTTTTTACCTTCTTTGTCTCCCAAATATGGGGTGTTTCCAGCCCCCTTTGCAAGTTCTTAAAGAGCCCCTGTGTGCTGGGGCCTTGAGACCTCAACCAAAGGCCTGGCCTGGTGCCAGCACTGATAATTTTGTCTGGGGAAGGTTTAATGGCCTCTCTGAAGTGGGAGTAGTCTCATTTTCCTTATTATTTAAGCACGCAAGCATTTACAGAAGCCAAATAGCAGGGTTAAAATTTCAAACAGCAGTTTTTACATAAGATGGATGCTTCAAGTTCTCTCAAAAGCAGACTCTAGATATTCTATCTTTGTTTAATTTGGGAGATGACTCTAGGAATTGTAATGAGAGAATAGGGATGTGAAATAGGAAGAGAGGAAAGCTAATAAAGGGTGTATTGATTGAGTTATATACTGCTGTGGGCAGTTGGGGTACAATATACCGAAAACCCTTGGAGAGACTGTAATAGAACTGTGTTGTCCAGTACTAACCACTAGCCACATATGGGTATTCAAATTTAAGTTTAAATTACCTAAGTTAAATATTAATAAAATTAAAAATTCTGGTTTTAGTCACATTAGCCACATTTCAAGTGTTCGATACCCACTTGTGTCTAGTGACTTCCATACTGGACAGTACAAATATGGAACCTTTCCATAGTGATTTAGATCATACCTCAAAATTGTTTGTACCACTGATGTGAGGGAAAGGTAAACTCTTTATCTACCAATATCTTTCCCTGATTAGCTAAAGGTTGCTCCTGGAGTTGTTAACTCCCTGTCACTTCTGGCCTGCCTCTTACAGGGGTTGTGTCAGTATGCTATGTCCCCTCTTTTCTTTTCTTTTTTTAATATGTTTTTATTGATTTTAGAGATAGAGAGGAAGGAAGAGAGGTAGATGGAAACACTAATGAGAGAGAAACATCGATCACCTGCCTTCTGCATGCCCCCTAATGGTGATTGAGCCTGCAACCTGGACAAGTGCCCTGACCCGGTGACCTTTTGGTTCGTGGGTCAACACTCAACCACTGAGCCACACCAGCCAGGCCAGTGTCACCTCTTTTCTACTGGGTACCTGCTAACACCAAATACAGTTTCTCTAGCTCATTTTCTCCAGAGACCAAAATTCTGGGCTGTCAGTCTGAGGGAAACAGTCGACTGAGTGTGAAGAAGGTAGTCTCTTATCAGTATAAAAATGGGAATTTTCAACTAAACTTCCCAGATTTTAGTGGGAAATCTTTCCCCAGTGTTCCATAGCAATTGGTATCTTCAAGTTCTAAGTCGTTGGAGGGTTCTGTGGAATAAATTGACTTCTTATCCTATCCACTACTGTAGAAGTGATTGTCTAGAGATTTCAGTCTTCTTTGATCTGCAAATTACCAACCCCTTGGAGTTTAAGAAAAATTATAATATATAGTCTTTTGACTATATGGGAAAGCATGAAGAAAACTATACTTTCAGTTCTTATAAAGCTGCAATGAACCCTACTAGGCCCCTGATATATTGTCTTTTTGTTTTGTTTTTAATTCCAAGACTCAACTTGATTGAATTTTAGAAGACTTGCCACCACTCATTGTTATCAAGGCTGTTGAGATCATATTGGTTTTTTTTTTATCTTCCATTTTGTTGTTAGTTTGCTAATTTTGAGAATTTTACCTATTGTATAAGAGATCTTGGCATATAATGTTCTTTTCTTATAATATCTGTTCTCATCTGGTTTTGATGTCAAGGTAATACTAGACTTATCAAAAAAAGGTCAATGAGTTATTTTTCTATTGTTTGAAACAGCTTGGCCCTATCCAGTTTGGTGCAGTGGATGGAGCTTCGGCCCGAGGACTGAAGGGTCCTGGGTTCAATTCTAGTCAAGGGCATGTACCTCGGTTGCAGGCTCCAGTCCGGGTGCATGCAGGAGACAACCAGTCATTGTGTGTCTCTCACATTGATGTTTCTCCTCTGTGTCTCTTCCTCTTCTTTCCATTCTCTCAAAAAATCAATGGAAAAATAACCTTGGGTGAGGATTAACAACAACAAAAAATAGAAATAGATTGTATAAAATTGGGATTAGTTGTTCCATTAATACTTGGCTGAATTACCCATTTGGACCTAGTTGCATTTGTGTGTGTGTGTGTGTGTGTGTGTGTGTGTGTGTGTGTGTGTGTGTGTGTGAGAGAGAGAGAGAGAGAGAGAGAGAGAGAGACTCCTTCCTTCTAATATTTTTGTTCCTAAAGTATACTTTGGAAAATAGTTCTTTCATTTATTGTCTGCTAGTGGTAAGCTATTTTTGTGTGTCTGAAAGATTTTTTAAAACTCTTATTCTTGAATAATAGTTTATCTGGGTATTGAATTCTAGATTGGCAGTTTTTTTCTCCTGAGGTTTTGTTTCTTTCTTTCTTTAAACATCTTTTGAAAATTTTTTCTTTTCAAAATTTGGCCTGATGACTGAATGGCTTGATACTTAACCTGAATCTTATTTAAATATTAGGTCTGTAGATCTAACAAGTGGAAACCAATTTTATTTTATTTTATTGATTTATTAGAGAGAGAAAAAGAGAGAGAGATGGATTTGTTGTTCCACTTCTTTATGCATTCGTCAGTTGATTCTTGTATGTGCCCTGACTTAGTCAATCAGAAAGTTAACTCATGATTCTCTTTAGGCCAGTGTTGTCCAAAGGCATGTATGGGAGTTAAAAATTTCTAGTAGTCATGCCAGTTCATTTCTACAAACTTTATCAACTTGTGTATTTCACTAACTCTGTTATAGAATCATTGGTCTTTATTAGTCAGTTCTACCACATTGTTGTTCTGAGTTTATAAGATTTCCTTTGTCACCTGTCAGTCTCTTGCCCTGACCTGCAAGGCACTGCTGAGCGAGACTGCTTGTGGAGAGGTTGCGATGAACCGCAATTGCTGGGTTTCGGTTTAGCGTTTCTTTGAGTTGAGTTGGGATTTTTGTCCCTTAGGTCTGTCAGCCATTTGCATTTTCCTGTGAATTACCAGTTTTCTCCTCCTTTCCCCCATTTTTTCTGGTTTGGTTTGGTCTTTATGTTACTAGTTAAAAGATCTCTTCATTTATTAACAAGTGAGCCCCCATGTCTGCCGTGTATCTAAGACAGAGAAGTCTTGTCTCCCGCTTTCTTGTCTTTAGAATCCAACATATGTGTTTTTTTCGGGTTTTACATTTGTAGACAAATATACGTGGTCGTCCCCACCCTTTTTTTTTTCTTCAGCAGTTTTGCATTTTGGAGTAATCAGTGGAGGTTTCTCTGCACCCCTATTTCTTTGTGTTGGGGTCACACAGCTCCCCACCCCTTTTTCCAGACCCCTCTTTGGGTCCTCTTGTGTGGGTTCAGTTGATGTCAACCTCCGGCCCTGGCTCCCGCCAAGAGGTAGCTACAGCAACCATGTTCTGATTGGCAGGGTTCGGGGGCATTGTTGGTATCCAGGGTGGTTCCCCGCCTCTGTAGAAAGCCTCACAAGTAGCTGAGGGCAGCGCTTCGCCGCAGAGGCCCGGGAGCCGAAGGACCAGGTTGGAGCGGAGGAGCGGACATGTCCACCCTGGGCTGGGGCTGCACCTCGCTGGCCATCGGGCCTGCGGTTGTGCATGCTGTGCTGTGAGGTGAGTCCGGCCGCCCACCTGCACCTCCGTGCCAGTGGGACGTGTCGGTATCACTCCGCAGGTGCAGCACCCTCGTTGGGCAGGGGTCCACAGCAGGTGGCAAGTAGGGGATATGCGTTTGCCACGGCGGCAACATCTTGGCTGCAGATTCAGGGAGTTGCCGCTGTGGAGGTGGGGAACAGGGGTGTGATGGCTGCAGTGGTGATGGGCTCCTGTCACTGCCAGCCTGCCAGTGTGGGCATCCAGGCGGCGGCCGGTCCCTGCCGAGTGTGGGCAGCGAGGTCTCTGGGTTTGCCTGCTTTCCCGGGCTGGGGCTCATCCCACGAGGTCCTTGGTTGGCGAGGTCCATGGGGCGCCTTGAATCCTTGCCGCGTTTGGGGGCAGTGCTTGTTTTCTACCCCAGTTATTAAAAAGGACATTCCACTTTCCAATTAGATACGAGCAATACTTATGGTAAAAAGTATTGTATAGTCTCATATTTTTAATTTTAATGGCAAGAATTTTTTCAAAAGATTGAACCAGCATATCTGAATCATGACTTTGTATTAAAACTTATTGATCTAGCCAAAACCGGTTTGGCTCAGTGGATGGAGTGTCGGCCTGCGGACTCAAGGGTCCCGGGTTCGATTCCGGTCAGGGGCACATGCCTTGGTTGTGGGCACATCCCCGGTGGGGGGTGTGCAGGAGGCAGCTGGTCGATGTTTCTCTCTCATCGATGTTTCTGGCTCTCTGTCCCTCTCTCTTCCTCTCTGTAAAAAATCAATAAAATTTATTAAAAAAAACACAAAAAAACTTATTGATCTAATTGGTTTGGGATGGAGATCCAGGCCTAGATTATTTTTTAATGTGCCCCAGATAATTATAATGTCTAGACAGAGATTAAGAAACACTGAATTACAAATTGATCTGTACATTTAATAAAATTACAACACAAATTACAGCAGTCTTTTACTTTTTTTTTTAAAGGAGTTGATAATCTAATTTTAAAATTTACATGGAAAGACAAATAGTCAAAGAAATAAAATAAGAAGAGCATAGTTGGACTTACACTACTTGATTTCAAAATTTACTTAAATACAGTGTGATAGGATAGACATTATGGATCAGTGTTGATAGTTTCTTTTGCTGTGCAGAAGGTAGTTTGATGTAGTCCAATTTGTTTATTTTTTCCTTTGTTTCTCTTATCCTAGGAGATATATTGGCAAAAATATGAGAAAGATACAGCCTTTTCAATAGATGGATTGGAACAATTGGATAATCTGGAAAAAAAATAAATACTGACTCTTACCTCAGACCATGCACAAAATATAGGTTTAGACCAAAATTAAAAACAATAACACCACCACCATATAAAACATCTAGAAGAAAACACTGAACATAAATACTACAAAGCATAAAAGAAATAATAAACTGGATTTTGTAAAAGTTAAAAACTTTTGTTTGAAAGCTAGCAGTAAGAAAATGAGAAGATAATTCCTTAACATGGGAAAAATATTCGTGATACCTATATCAGACCAATGACATATATCCAGAAAATTTAAAGAATTCTTTTTTTTTAAATTTCTTTATTGATTAAGGTATCACATATTTGTCCTCATCCCCCCATTCCCATCCCACACCCCTCCCCACACATGCCCCCACCCTAAAGAATTCTTATCCTATATAATAATCCTAGATAATAAAGGGTAATATGCAAATTAACCCTCACGCCCTCACAAGATGGCTGCCTACGACCAGGCTGGCAGTGGGGTTAGTGAGGAACGACCAAATGACTGAACAAGCAGGCTGCGTGGGACGACCAGGCTGGTGGGGAGGTTAGTGAGAAACAACCAAACGACTGAACAAGCAGGCTGCGTGGGGTGACCAGGCCAGCAGGGGTGTTAGTGAGGGACAACCAAACAACTGAACAGCAGGCTGTGTGGGGTGACCAGGCTGGCGGGGGGACCATGAGGGGTGACCAGGCCAGCAGGGGGGGGGGCAGTTGGGGACGGCCAGGCTGGCACGGGGGGAGTTAGGGGCAACCAGGCCAGCAGAGGGGGGCAGTTGGGGGTGACCAGGCTGGCATGGGGGACAGTAAGAGGTGACCAGGCCAGCAAGGGGGGTCAGTTAGGGGTGACCAGGCCAGCGGGGGGGGGGGGTGCAGTTGGGGGAAACCAGGTCAGCAGAGGGGGCAGTTAGGGGCAACCAGGCCGGCACGGGGGGCAGTTAGGGGTGATCAGGCCGGCATGCAGAGGCACTGAGGGGCGATCAGGCTAGAATGGGGGGGCAGTTAGGGCGACCAGGCAGGCAGGCAGGTGACCAATTAGGAGCCAGCAGTCCAGGATTGTGAGAGGAATGTCCGACTGCTGGTTTAGGCCCGATCCCCAGTGGGCAGTCGGACATCCCCCAAGGGGTCCTGGATTGGAAAGGGTGCAGGCTGGGCTGAGGGGCGACCAGGCCAGCGGGGGGGGGGGGCAGTTGGGGGTGGCCAGGCACGAATTTCATGCACTGGGCCTCTAGTCCTATATAATAAAAGACTAATATGCAAATTGACCAAACAGCAGAACAACCAGTCGCTATGACATGCACTGAACACTAGGGGGCAGACTCTCAACACAGGAGCTGCCCCCTGTTGGTCAGTGCTCTCCCACAGGGGGAGCATTGCTCAGCCAGAGCCAGGCTCATGGCTGGCGAGTGCAGCAGCGGAGGCGGGAGCCTCTCCCACCTCCGCAGCAGCACTAAGGATGTCCGACCGGCAGTTGGACATCCCCTGAGGCTCCCGGACTGCGAGAGGGTACAGGCCAGGCTGAGGTACCTCCACCCCCATCCCAAGTGCACGAATTTTGTGCACTGGGCCTCTAGTAATAAAATAAAAAGACATCAAATGATCTAATTAAAATTAGGCAAAAGATTTGAGGACTGATGGTAGGAATGTAAAATTGCATAGTCCCTTGAAAAATATTTTGACAGTTTAGCATATGATTTTGGAATCCTTTCTTTTGGAATCCTTTTGGTATTCACCAAAGAGGAATGAAAACATATGTCCACAGAAAAATTTGTTTATGTTATAGCACATTAGTTCATAATAGCCCTAAATTAGAAACAATCCAAATGTTTATCATATGTGGTTATCTAAACAAATGGTGGTATATCCATTCCTATATGGAATACTGCTTACTAATAAAAAGGAATGAACTTCAATACACAGAGTACACATGGTTGAATCTCAAAACATTAACAAAAACTTTATGCTAAATGGAAGAAGCCATATACAAAAGAGTAAATCCTGTATAAATCAATTTATATTAAATTATAGAAAATGAAAGCAAATTTATAGTGTCAAAAAGCTGATCACTGATTGTTTGGGGCTAGTGGTAGGGTAAATTGCAGAAGAGCAAGAGGAAACTTTTGGTGATTGAATGTTTTATATCCTGGCAGGTGGGATTGGGGTGAAACCGGCTCTCCAACATCCCCCAAGGGGTCCTGGATTGCGGGACGGCGCAGGCCAGGCCTAGGGACCCCACTGGTGCACGATCGGGCCAGGGAGGGATGCAGGAGGTTGGTCAGCCAGGGAGGGACTGTGGGAGGGCTCCAGGGTGTGTCCGGCCTGTCTCGCTCAGTCCCTATGGGTCCAGCAGCAAGCTAACCTACCGATCGAAGCATCTGCCCTCTGGTGGTCAGTGCACATTATAGCGACTGGTTGACTGGTCAACTGTCTGCCCCCTGGTGGTCAGTGCATGTCATAGCGAGTGGTTGAGCAGCCTTAGCATATCATTAGCATATTACGCTTTGATTGGTTGAATGGCCGGCCGGACACTTAGCATATTAGGCTTTTATTATATAGGATTTTGGTGTTGGTTACACAGTTGTATAATATTTGTAAAAAATGATCTAACTACACATTTTAAGTGGGTTTCTATAAATTTATTTTAATAATTTTGATTTTAGGAAAAGGACCATTGGATTGCACAATTCCATGTTTTTGTCCAATTACCATATATCCTTTTTTCTTTAAAGAATACTGTTTTTCTTTTAGTGTTTTTTGTTTGTTTTTTAGAGAGAGAGGGGAAGGGACAGGGAGAGACATTGATGTGAGAGTGTAACAATCGATCAACGGGCTCATGTATCTCTCCCTCTCCCCCACCCCCACCACCTCTTGTTCCTGGGGATGGAGCCTGAAATGTGGACATGTGCCCTGACCAGGAATTGAACCAGCAACCTCTCGGGTCACGGGAAGATGCCCAACCAACTGAACCACACCGACCAGGGCTTGTGTGTCCTTTTTATAAGTTTTAAATTATTACTTATTACTTTAATCTTATTGACATTCACTGACAGTTTAGTTTGTATTATAATACAATTCTAGAATCAGATTACCTTTCTAGAAAAATTGTAACTGCTCTTTTAGCTCTGTGTGTGTATTTTGTGTGTGTGTGTGTGTGTGTGTGTGTGTGTATAGTCTTTATCATAGGAGCACCCCTCAAAAACAACAACTGCCACCAACAGCAACTGGGGAATTGTAGCTTTATTTTATATAGTGTACCTGTCAGTGGTCAGACTGCACTGTTTATGCTTGAATATGGAGTATTTACTGTGGAGAAAGTATATACATATGTGATCTTGGCTCATTCATAAACAAAACATTTTAACCTTTAATTGAATGTTGATAAAGCATGAATGTTGATATAACATTAAGTGTGTGTTACATTAAGTGTATAGCATTAAGGGAATATCTTTCATTATATCTATAATAATATAAGGGTAATAGTCTAATTAGACCAGACGTCCTTCCAGGTATCTTTCCAGATGAAGCCAGGGCCAGAGGGAAGCAGCCCGGGTCCCAGGTGCCGGAGGGAAGCCAGTGCCGGCAGCCAGGGGAAGGAAGGCCTACTCTTGCACAAATTTTTGTGCATCAGGCCTCTAGTATAGTAATAAGGTGAGAAGAATCTACAGTTTTTTAAAATATGCATAATAACTATTCCCAAATTTTTAATCTGAGCCTATTAAAGCCCTCCCCCAAAAGGTTAGAAACTGTTTTGTATGTGTTGAGTTAACTGCTGAACAAAGTAGTACGCAATGACCATGTTATTAGACTGTTGGAGTGATTATAAACAGATGAGGAACTGCTGAGTCAGGCACTCCAGGACTTGGGCTGCTGCCTTGGAAACAGTTTGCATCAAACTTGCTAGTAATAACCAGCCTCCCTGTTCTCTCCCTCCCGTTCTCCCCTCCCTAACCCTCACTTCTTTTTAATGATGACAGTGCGAGTTGAATTTGTATACTGAGCTAGGCTCACATAAATAAATTTTTCAAAAATTGAGTTGAATGAATGAGGAAAATTAAAACTAGTTTTAATTAAACTATATTATACAATCCCTGAAATTAAAAGGTTAATTTAAATAAACTGATTTTTAATGTATTATGTTTTTTAGCATTCATAATTTGGTTAGGAAGATAAACTAAAATTTGCAATTATTGGGTGACATTGGGTAAATTACTTTACTTCCTTCTTTCTCAGTTTTCTCATTTGTAAAATGGCAATGATAATAGTACCATAACTACTAGTAGTGTTGTAAGGATTAGATTAGCTAGTTTATTTGCAGTACTAGCACATAGTAACTACTCAAGAAATGTTTGAAAATCATCATCATGGTAATATTCAAAGTAAAATTTCTTCCATATTTGACTATGACTATTTTAATATATGTGTTCTATGCAATATAATGTATTTTAGAGAAAAATACTGTTGATATGCCACTTCCAAAAAAACAAAATGATGTACATTTTAGATCATATATGTGATTGAACTTTTAAAATTATATTTATTCCCAATATATTAGGTTCATGTAGTAATCATTTAGATAGGAGCGATAACCATTCATTTTTAGATTTTTGGGCCACTTTCACAGATTTTAAAATAGCTGTGAAGACATTGCAGTTTTCATATATGTACTAGAGGCCTGGTGCACGAAATTTGTGCACGGGGGTGGGGTGGGGAGGTGGTGTCCCTCAGCCCAGCCTGTACCCTCTCCAATCTGGGATCCCTCTCACAATCCAGGACTGCTGGCTCCCAACCACTCACCTGCCTGTCTGCCTGATTGCCCCTAACCGCTTCTGCCTGCCAGCCTGATCACCTCCTAACCACTCCCCTGCCAGCCCGATTGCCCCTAACTGCCCTCCCCTGTCAGCCTGGTTACCCCCAACTGCTCTCCCCTGCTGGTCCAGTCACCCCTAACTGCCCTCCCTTGCCAGCCCGGTCGCCCCTAACTTCCCTCCCCTGCCAGCCTGGTTGCCCGCAACTGCCCTCCCCTGCAGGCCTGTTCCCTCCCACCCCCAATTGCCCTCCCCTGCAGGCCTGGTCACCGCCAACTGCCCTCCCCTGCAGGCCTGGTCCCCCCAACTACCCTCCCCTGCAGGGCTGGTCCCCCCCAACTACCCTCCCCTGCTGGCCTGATCACCCACAAGTGCCCTCCCCTGCCGGCCATCTTGTGGTAGCCATCTTGTGTCCCCATGCGGGCAGCCATCTTTGACCACATGGGGGCGGCCATCTTGTGTGTTGGAGTGATGGTCAATTTGCCTATTACCTTTTTATTATATAGGATATTAGCAATTTGGTGCATGCCATATTTGAATATAACTCAAACATCTGACACTAGGGAGTGACAAGATTGATTTCTCCCTCATTGAGTCATATAGCAAATATTGAGTACCTACTATATACAAAAGCTGGGGATATCACAGTGAATGAGACAATCAGGACCCCTGCTGTCATGGAGCCTAGATTTCATTGTTGGGGGAGATACTGGGGAGGAGTGATTGAACTGGACAACAAATAAGAGAACAAGATAAACTTCAGATAGTGTTAAGTCCTGGGAGGAAAATAAAACCGGATGATGAGACTAAGTGCTTAAAAGGACTTCCTTTAGATTAAGTGACTATAGAAGGCTTTTATAAGAAGATGACATTTGATCTGGGACTTAACTGATGAGAAGATAGTATCATGAAGGCCTGTGGTGGATTTTCCAGTCAGTGGGAACAAGGGTCACTTCACTTTAGGCCTGATGAGCTTGGCATATTTGAATACTTGAAAAGATGAGTATTGCTAAAGGGTAGTGATGAATGTAAGAATAATTAAGAAGATGGGGTGTAAAGACAGGCAGGGACTATCTTTCACATATAGCCTTGGAATAATTTCTGACTTACTCGTAAACTTTGATGCTACTGGCAAAGGAAGTATGGAAAATATGTACTTGGTATTAACAATGTGGCATTTAGGAAACAAACAAAATATCAAAGAAGGTTTATATTGAGAATTTGGAAATATAATAAAAGAGATGATCATTAATTTTGTAGGTTCTGGAGATAAACCAGGCCCGACTTGACTCCTAACATCTTTTTAGTGAAATTATCAAATTGTAAAAATGTATTTTGAGAGCAGCAGAGGTGGTGATATGTGCCTTTCCCTCATATCATATATATTTTTCATTATATTATTACATAAGTATATACATATATATGTATAGAGATGCTATATATAGACATTTATGAATATTACTAATTTCTGGTCCATGTTTTGTGAATACCATTGCAAGATAGGAAACTATCATATTTATACAGAATGTGCTAATATGCAGGTTGCTAGTAATTTTCTTTATTTTGGATTAATGCACTTTGAGAAATTACAGTAATTTCTTAATCACTGGAATATATATTTTTTGCTATATGCAGTTTAATGATTTACTTAAATATCATGGATTTTATGATGTAATGGACTTATTTAAGTTCTTGTCATGAGTTTAACTTCTGTCATGTTGGGAGGAGATTTTTTTTCTTCCTATTTCAGGGCCACAGGCCACAAGTATGTTTTATCCTAGTCAACCATCTGGAAGTTTTGTGCCACTGATAATTAATAGAAAGATAAATAATATATGGGAAAACATTAGCTAAATGCTTACTATGTATATGCGCACAACAATTATTAGTTTCTCTTTCCAGATTTTAGAATAGAATTAGAATTTGAAAAAAATAAAAGTTTTATGCTATTCCTAAGCAGATGCTAATTCTTTTTATTTTACTTAGTTGTGATAAATAGTTCACCTCTGATATTTAAAAAATTGTCACAAGTTATTAGAATTACAAACTATTCATACTTGATGTTCACAGTTCCAGTAGTAGAATATTTGAATGGAAATGGAAAATAAAACTTCCTGTTTTTGTATTCCCCAGAGATAAATAATTGTTAACAGTTTCTTGTGTTTCCTTCTAGAAGTTTTCTGTTTATGCAATCATATGTAAGCGTGTGTTTGTGAGTATGATTGAATTTACACATATAGTATATCATCCCCTTCTTTCTCATTTTACATGTATGGGATCTATAATTCTGTTCTGCATTCTTGTCACTGACTACATATATATGTTTCATAGATCCTCTTGTACTTTATAACAGCTGCACAGTAGTCCATTGTTTGAGTAAATATAATTTATTGACTTGATTTCTATTGATAAACATGTAGTTTGTTTCCAGTTTTCTTGTAATTCTTTACTTGCATTTTACATGTTTATCCATAAGTATGTCTTTAGAAGTTTTTTATTTTATTTTATTTTATTGTTTAAAGTATTATAAATAGTAGTACATATGTCTCCTTTTTCCCCCCATTGACCTTCCCCCGGCCTCCCCTATCCCCCGGCACATGCCCTCAGCCCCCCACCCCAGTGTCTTGCGTCCATTGGTTATGCTTATATACATGCATACAAGTCCTTCGGTTGATCTCTTACCTAGAAGTTTTAAAATAATTGAAAAATTGTCTTTCAAAACCATAATAATGGTGTATATACCCAACAACTGTGTTCCAATACTTCTTCTTTCATATTCTGACTAATAAACAAAAAATAAAAGAGTTGGCAATAGATACGTAAACTTTAGTGATAAATAGAAAGTATTTTTGGTTATCATAAAAGTGCCCATTATTTTCTTTAGAATCTTGTAACATCTATATAAATATTTACATAGCAAAAGTTGAATTTTACGTTTATCCCAAAGATGGCAGTACATTATTCATCATGGTTGTTAGAAAACTTAAGTCATGCAGGACATGAATGAGCTAAAATGATCAAAATTAATAATATTTATTTAATATTTAATTATCCAAGCTAAAGTTCATATAATTCAAATAATAGTAAATTTTTGGAATTAATATAGACTTTATCTGTCATTTAATAGTTAATATAAATTTTAAATAAATGATGAAAATGGATTAAATTTTGCAGTCACCATAGCACAGATTGGATCAGGCAAGAATCTTCAGAGGATGCTAAATCCATAGGGAATTTTTAATGAAGAACAAGATATTTGCATGATATTAAAGTGTCTCCTTGTGGATTACTTATTAGTTGCAAAGAAAAAATAGTAATTCTATAGAGGAGAAATCAAATAATACCTTGATCAAATGATCAAAATTAGTATCAGCAGTAAGGGGTAAATGGACCTTGTATGTCTCCAGATGTGATTCTTTAAGCAGTATTAGTATTTCAACCAGGAATGAATAACCTGAATTTAATTATAAGAAAACATCAGACAAACCCCAAATGAGGAACATAGGTACTATTAAAAATAAGGGGTTATATTCTTTAAGAAGTCAGTGTCATAAAAGGCAAAAATAGGCTTTAGAAAAGTTTCAGATTAAAGGAGCTATAGCTAAATTAATACCCAATTGTAGACTGGATCCTATAAAAAAAAAACTATAGGATGTTATTGGATCACTGGAACAGGACAGTAGATTTATAAGCATTTAGCAATTGGTTTTTCTCTTACTGTGTTTATATAAGAGAATATTTTTTAGGAATTTAGGGATAAAAGGCATGATATAAGCAACTTACATATAACAATAATACTTACATATAACAATAATATACATATATATTATACCTATTTACATATATATATGGAGAGGGAGGGAGGGAGGGAGGGAGGGAGGGAGGGAGGGAGGGAGGGAGGGAGGGAGGGAGAGAGAGAGAGAGAGAGAGAAAGAGTGTAAACTCAAGAGTATATAAATGATAAAACAAATGTTAAAGGGCAAAAGATTAACAATGGAGTATGCAGGGCTTCTGTGCACTAATTTTATTTTTACAACTCTTGTTCTAATGTTTAAAAATGGATTAAAGATATTTTTGTTTATAAAGATGACTCTTAAGAGCTGTTTATAAAAGCAAAGATTTTTGATGAGTGGTATTTTATTATTTACTAAGTAGGGAGAAATAATGTTAAAATCTAGCCAGATCTCACTAAGTCAGAAATGCTACTAATTATGTGTTGAGTTTCTCATGCAGAACAATAGTGCCTGTGTTACATTAGCAGGTGTTACATATTGGATTACAAACTAAATATTTTTAGAATCTCAAGTTGGGAAAGATGAGTGTGGGCTAGATGTTAGGACTGTGAAGAAAGTACAGAAATTAGTGTGGCAGTAGTGGTGGTGAGGTGGGAGAGAGAAATTGGAACGAATTGGCCAGAGAATTCAGAATTGCAGAAAGAGAATTTGGAAGTCACCCATATAAATGGTTCCACTGTAGAGCAGTGGTTTCCAATATTTTCCTTCCTAATAAGGACACTTATATCTCACTGATTTTGACATGCATTTTTTCCCCACATTTTAAAACCTCTGAAATCTAGATGTGCCTTAAAATAAGTGGCATCTGACCATCATTGTCGATGTGGATTGAAGTGAGTTCTTCCATATAAGATTGGGTTTTGCTTCTGCCAGTAACCTGTGGGCCCTAGCAACCTGAGACCATTTTAAATTACATTTTGCGGTTGAGTGTTTTGGCACACGTTCATTCATATGAATTCAGATTACAAGTCTGTGTTAGCTCTGGCTCGAGGTTCAGATTTGGAGGGGAGACACCTCCCTCCTGCTAGTGCCAGTGTTGAGAAGACAAGTCTCTATGCTGTTGCTTTTCATGTAATAGGTTTTTCTCCCTCTTACACATTTTCTGTCATAGCTTTATTATGGGATTTTCTATTAGACTCCTTATATTGGGAATTTTTTTATTCTTAGTTGTACATAAATATAATGGTGAAATGCCTTTTTCCCCCTGGCTGACTTTCACATCCTTGCTATTTGGATATGTCTTCTTAATTATACAGGGGTGGGCAAAGTAGGTTTACAGTTGTATTGTATTAAGAATATAATAATTAATAAATTAATACAAGAATGAACTCTGTGTTTCGCATACTCACAGCTGTAAACCTACTTTTGTCCACTCCTATCTTATTCCTGTTCGTGGTTTCACAGTATCTTTAATCTTGCGTGACCTAGCGGAATCCTTTCAAAGGTAAAAATAACACCCTACATTGATATTTCAAGCCCCCTTCAGCCATTTGTCTTGGTGAGAGGCTGCAGTGGAAAATCTCAGTCAGTTTTTGGTTTGGAGGACATTTGGGTAGACATTAGTTATTCATTCATCTATTTTAAATTAGTCCAGGTTTTTGAATCATCTGCCACTTATCTTTGCAGATTTCTTAACCTTTCTAACCTGTTTCCTCATCTAGAGAATGAATATGATAACACAACTTTGATAATGTTATTGTGGCTTCAATGAGATAGTGTATGTAAAGGTCTAGTGTGGCATCTGGCACAGATGTGGTGATGAATATATGATTAATGTTTGGTTAGCTGTTATAGCTATTGTTTTTTGTTTCCTAGGATATCCCCTTCCACCCAATCCCTCTTCTTGTAGAAATATATTTTGCCTTCTCAACCACCAAAGGGTTGGACACACTATTCTTCCTAGCCAGTGTAGATTAATCCCCCAGATACAATGGTGGATTTAAGTCTGAGTGGGCATGTGACTCAAGTCCATCAGTCTTTATCCAGCCAGAGATTTGAAGGAAGAAAACCTCTTTACCACTGGGATTATGAAGGCAAGATTTTGACTGAATCTTTTGGCAGCCACCTTCCAATTCCATATGGAGAAGGTCTGCTTAAATAATAAAGCTAAGAAGAAATGATTCAGGATAAGAGATGGGGGTGGGGGGAGCTCAGGTGCAACTGAGGGAGAGCCACTTCTGTTTTTTGAGGCTCTCCTTCCTATAGCTCTTCTTTCAGAACTATACCAACTTCCTGCCCAGTTTTCTGAGCAAATAAATGCCTTAGTGTGTCCTCCCTCCCTCCCTCCCTTCCTTTCTCCGGCTTAATGTGATTTGAATTGGCTTTCTATCACTTGCAGTGCAGTGTTCTGAGAGAGATAATAGTGATATTACTTGCTCCGAGAATTTTTCTTGCCCAAAGAACTGCCTTTAGTGTTTCTATCCTAAATAGTAAAAAACAAATGTGTAATAAATAAGCCATTAAAATCAGATTACCCTCCCTACTGTGGGTGGGCCTAGTGATGTCAGGGAAAAGAAATAAAAATTGTGATTTTTTTTTTGGGGGGGGGGAGGGAAGATACCTGAGTTTCAGATATTTTTCATGTTGTGATTTTTTCTAGTCGTGGTACAGAGAATATTGAGAGTAAACTTCTAAGATGTGCAAAGAGAAATTACAGTGCAATTTTAATTAGAAATTGTTAGCTACATTTTAGAAGCTCTAATTAAAGATATAATGGGCAAAGGGGAGACTACTGCAGTCATTTGTAGATTGAATCTCTACTCTCTGCTTCTTAAGAATTTCAGATAGTGTGAGCAGGGCCTAAGTGGTCTGAAGTTTAAGAGGTGACCCAGAATGCAAATGAGAGGTCTAGAAGGGTACTAGCAATCACAGCAGGTAGAAATGCTATTTGTGTTCTTAATTGGGAAAGTTAGTCTGGATAGGGGCCAAGGATCACATCATGGTCATGTTCACATGAAAGTTTGCAATTTGATTAGGATTTGTGAACATGTTAGGGAAGAAAATAAGTTCTTTTAAAATAATCTTGCACATTGAATACTCAGTGTGGTAGAAATTATTTTTGTAAGCTGAGAAGCCAAGAAAAAATTTAGTCATTCTTCCACATTCAAGGATACCTATTTCTAGAGAGTTGTGCTTGAACTCCTACCATTTGATTGTTTGTTTTTTTAATATATATTTTTATTATAGATAGTATTACAGATTTTCTCCCTCTCTCATACCCTCCCCTCTTCCCCCCCCCCCCCCCCCCCCCCCGCATTCTCCTAGCCCCTATTCCCCTCAGGTCTTCACCGCCCTATTACCCGTGTCCATGGGCTATGCAAAGTTCTTGGTTTATCTCTTATCTCCCCTACCCAACATTGAGGTATGTCAGTCTGTTCCATGTCTCCATGCTTCAGGTCTTATTTTGTTGGTCAGTTCATTTTGTTCATTAGATTCCACAAATAAGTGAGATCATGTGATATTTGTCTTTCTCAGTTTGGCTTATTTTACTAAGCATAATATTTTCTAGGTCCATCCAAGCTGTCCCAAAGGGTAAGAGATCCCTCTTTTTATGACTGCATAGTATTCCATGGTGTAAATGTCCCACAGCTTTTTTATCCACTCATCTACTGATGGGCACTTAAGCTGTTTCCAAGTCTTAGCTATTGTAAACTGTGCTGCTATATTTAATATATGAACATAGGTGTGCATATATTCTTTCTGATGGGTGTTTTAGGATATATTCCCAGAAATGGGATTGCTGGGTCAAACAGAAGTTCCGTTTTTTATTTTTTGAGGAAACTCCATACTGTTTTCCATAGTGGTTGCATTGCATTCCCATCAGCAGTGAACTAGTGTCCCCTTTTCTCCACATCCTGACCAGCACTTACTGTTTGTTGATTTTTTTTTTATGATAGTCATTCTGACAGGTGTGGATTTTAATTTGCATTTCTCTGATGATTAGTGATTTTTTTAGCATTTTTGTGTCTCTTGGCAAAATGTCTCTTCAGGTCTCCTGCCCATTTTTTAATTGGCTTGTTTATTTTCTTTTGGTTGAGTTATATGAGTACTTTATATAGTACTAGAGGCCCGGTGCATGAAATTTGTGCACGGGGGTGTGTGTCCCTCAGCCCAGCCTGCACCCTCTCCAATCTGGGACCCACTGGTAGGATCGGGCCTAAACGGGCAGTTGGACATCCCTCTCACAATTCAGGACTGCTGGCTCCCAACTGCTCACCTGCCTGCCTTCCTGATTGCCCCTAACTGCCCTCCCTTGCAGGCCTGGTCTCCCCCAACTACCCTCCCCTGTAGGCCTGGTCCCCCCCAACTGCTCTCCCCTGCAGGCCTGGGTCCCCCCCAACTGCCCTTCCCTGCAGGCCCGGTCGCCCCCAACTTCCCTCCTCTGCTGGCCTGGTCACCCCTAACTGCCCTCCCTTGCAGGCCTGTTCCCCCCCAACTGCTCTCCCCTCCTGGCCTGATTGCCCACAACTGCCCTCCCTTGCAGACCTGGTCCCTCCCAACTGCCCTCCCCTGCTGGCCATCTTGTGGCAGCCATCTTGTGTCCACATGGGGGCAGCCATCTTTGACCACAGGGGTGCGGCCGTCTTGTGTGTTGGAGTGACAGTCAACTTGTATATTACTCTTTTATTAGATAGGACAGGTATTAACCTCTTATCGGATGTATCATTGGCAAATATGTTCTCCCATTCAGTGGGTTTCCTTTTCAATTTGATGGTCCTTTCTTTTGCTGTGCAGAAGCTTTTTATTTTGATATAGCCCATTTATTTATTTTCTCCTTAGTTTCCTCTGCCCTAGGAGATGTCTCCGTAAACATGTTGCTACGTGAGATGTCTATGAGTTTTTACTGCCTATGTTTTATCCTAATATTTTTATGGTTTCTTGTCTCACATTTAAGTCTTTTATCCACGTTTAGTTTATTCTTGTGTAGGGTGTAAGTTGCCGGTCTAGTTTCATCTTTTTGCATGTGTCTGTCTTGAACTCCTACCATTTGTACTTCTCTTTTCCTTTTTTAAAAATGTACATTAGTATTCAAATTTTACCCAAGATTGGAAAAGTGGTTTATGTGGGTATATAAGAGATGTGTTTTTAAAGTAGATAATAATCCTATGAATTGACTTAACTAATTTTCTTTTCACGTGCTTGCATGGGAGAATTAAATAATGTCAGACTTAAGGCCTTAAATGTAAGTATTAAATAATGAACTTTGGTTGTCTCCTGATTTCCTTAATGTCTTGTAAACTTGTACAAAAGAATGAGATTGAGGTCCTTTACTCTAAGGCACATAGATTTATTTCATTAAAAAATTTTTTTTAATACGTTATACATAAGACACTGTGATTCATACAAATGATACAAGAAATAGTCTGCCTTTTAGACCATTTACATTCTCAGAGTTAAGATATTTACACAAATATTTGTTACTCAAAGCATTGTATATTAAGTGTCTTGTGCTGAGGATAAACTAAGTGTTTTAAGGTCTGAGAGTGTTATAGAAGTCCATTTGTATCATCAAAAGTTTATTTGGGTGTGTGATGATAATTTTATGTGTTCATATGACTGGGCCCTGAGGTACCTAGATATTTAATCACATGTTATTCTTAGTGTTTCTATGGAAGTGTTTTTGGATGAGAGCAACTGAGTAAAGCAGATTATCCTCCCTACTGTGGGTGGGCCTTGTTTAATAAGTTGAAGGCCTGGATAGTAGTAAGGCTGAGTAATAGAATTCTCTCCTGCCTGAGTACCTTAAAATTGGGACATCAGCTTTTTTCCTATGGACTCAAACTGAAACATTGGCTCTTCCTGGGCCTCGAGCTTGATGGTGTTCAGGCTTGAACTAAACCATTGGTTCTCTTAGGTTTCCAGCTTGCTGACTTGCTCTGCAGATCTTCTGACTTGCCATAATTGTATGAACCAATTCCTTATAATGTTTCTGCATATCTGTATATTTCCTGTTATTTATGTTTCTTTGGAGAACCTGGACTAATACAGGGTGATTCAGAAAGATATGGAGGAGGAGGAATTTAAACCACAGGCTAAACCATTGTAAAAGCAGGATTTCACTAGGTAAAGATGGTAAAGAAAAACATTACAGGCAGAGGAAATAGCACATATGATGAAAGCAATTTGGCTGGAGTTCAGGGAGTTTTCTACTGTTCTTTTGCTGTTGTGGTGGTGATGGTGGTGGTGGTATGTTTGCATCTTTTTAAAATGACTGTAGCATGTTGGTTTATTGGTTAAAGAGGAAGCCTGCTTTCTCAGCATTCTAGTTAATCCAACCTGTGATCATTTTTCATTACTTTGCCATTACTTTGTCATGCTGTAGTCCAGGGGAGGTGGTGCTCTGTATGTGCGTGTGCGTGTGCGTGTGTGTGTGTGTGTGTGTGTGTGTGTGTGTGTGGTTATTTGTATTGGTCTTGACAGGTTGCAAAGTGAACATGATGTCATTCTTCCTTTTGCCTTTTTAAAAGCTTGCTTTTCTATTTATGGATACAAATTACAGAGACAAAAAGGTATATATAGCTTTGAAATTTACATTTATTATTGAGTCCTTGAAAAAGGACTAGTGTAACTTAGAAATGGAATTTAACATTTTATTTAATTTTAATTAATTTGTGAGATCAAAGCTAGTGGCTAATTTATGAGACAGCACAGTTTTAGACCTTAAGAAGTTTTGATTTCTTTCTAGCTCTGTGGTGTTGAGAAGATCTGACCAAGCAGAGTTTTCACTCACATATGGTAAACACATATTTAAAACAGAACATTATTTTAAATTTATTTAAATGTTATTGGTGGTTACACAGGAAATGAATTTTGATATTGCCAAATTTCTAGTAAGATTAGATATTAATTGGTTATTTATACTCTGCCTAATACAAAATATTGTGTATGAATGTTAGGAAATGATACATTAAAATGTAAAATAGTAATAAAAGGAAAAGAGCCATATAATTAAAGAAGTGAATATAAGGACAGGAGGGGGAGAAAAATCTAGGAAAGTCTAGGTGGAGATTAGTTTGGCAAAAAAATCTACCTGTACCAACTGTCAGAGGAAAAAGATAATTCCAATAAGAAAATAGCACCTTTGTAGTATAATGAAAAGACACATGCCATTTTGTCCAGAGAAAAACTTTCCCGGAGGTGAACTATTAGAAGTTTATTGCATTTTGTAAGGGATGTTTGATAGCATAATGGAGGGCATTGTTTCATAGTAGTTTTAAAATTAAAGAGACATTTTCATATTCAAATTCTGTTTCAGTCTACTTCAGCTGCGCTGGCCAGGACTCTGCTGTTTCTTGGAGATATCAGGATGATTTCTGAGTTGAGGGCATTTGCATATGCTGCTGCTTCTGCTTAGAATGCTCTTCTCAGTATTTTCACACAGTGTGCTTCCTCACTGCATAGCAATTTCTATTCAAATTTGACCATTTAAGAGAGGTTTTCCCTGACCATCCTACATAAATAAGCCTCTCTTATGTTTGCCTATCATTCTGCATTCCCTCAACCCACTTAATTTTTCTTCTTTCCACTTATCATGTTTATCTTTCTCCCTCTCTGGAATGCAAAGACTTTGTCATATTCCAGTAGCCTAGAATAATGCCTCGTGGATAATGTGTGAATGAATATATAAGTCTAGAGCTCAGGGGAAAGTTCAGTGTAGAAATGTAAATTTAGGAGTCAGTAGCATATAGATGGTTTTTAAAACCATTAACATGAGTGACAGCCCTGGCATGTCCAGGTGGCTCAATTGGTTGGCACATCATCCGTCACCTGGCACACCAAAAGGTTGCGGGTTCGATCTCAATTGCTATTTCTCTCTTATGTCAATGTTTCTCTCTCTCTCTCTTCCTTTCTCTAAAAAGTCAGTAAAAACATATCCCTGGATGAGGATTTAAAAAGAGAAAGAGAAGTAGAAAACTGCTATTAAAAAAAAAGGGATGAGATTATTAAGTGACAATGTGTGGCCATAGCAGAAAAGAGACCCAGATTAAAGTCTTGCTCTGCTTTACAATTATAAATTAGACCCAGCAAATTGGAAGGAATACCAGAATAGATATATCATTCAAATAAAGAGAGGAAGTGTTCTAAGGATACAGCTGTGTTGAGTGATGCTGAGAGGTTGACCAAAATGAGGTTTGTAAATTAGCCTTTGAATTTGGCAAGATGAAGGTTGTTTTGTGGCCTTTAGGAGTTATTTCAGTGGGGTGATTGGGATAGAAACCAGATTTTAGTAGAAGAGGGAATGACAGGTCAATAAGTAGAAAGAACTACACTTCCTTTGAGAAGTTTTGCTATGAAAAGGAACAGAGAGTTGGGTGAATATTGAAGGAAGAAAATGAAGTCAAGGGAAGGCTTAAGTGTTTTCCAGAATTTTCTGATTTGTGGGTATGTCCATCTTGGTTATCTCTTTTTATATTGAGTTCTATCTGTCATCAGTTAACTAGAGGATTGATTCATACCTTTTTACAAATGGCTTCCTCCCCAGACCTTCTGTCTACTAAAGTGTTCTTTCTTCCTCCATTTCATTAGAATCCTTCGTAAATGCTTCCTGTTTCTTTAAATGATAACTCTATGGTCAATTAAATTTTTTCAACTGTTTGCTTTTCTTGATGACTTTATTGTGTCGTATAACCATCATAGATAATTTCAAGTGTCAATAATAGTGATAGTAATTGTAATAAGATGCTAATGTATGTTGACATTTATTGTGTACATGGGACCACTTGAAGAGATTTACATGTATTTATTGAGTTAAGAGTCAAAACAACCCTGGGAGACAGGTACTATTATTCTCAACAGAGGACTCAGGGGTATGAGGTACAGAGAGTTTTAACTAATTTCTTCAAGATTATACAATTAGTGTGGTTGTCTTAGCCACTATGCTATTCTGTCTCTACATGAACAAAGTAAATGTCTCATCTTCCAGTTATGTTAAATAAATATGCCTTTGGTGAATTGTTTTGGTTGTCAAGAACTCTCCCCTTTTATATCTATTATATGAATGTATGTTTTGGACTGGGATGTTGGTTAATTTCATTATTTTTAAAGTAATCACATTTTAGAGCTAGATGGGGACATTTAATTAAATAATGATTGGAATAAAATGTAAGAATCAGAAAAACGTGTTTTCTAAATTGCATTTTCCCCCTTATATCTTTTTTTTGGCTTACCTCTGTTGGCTGTGAACTTTAAATTTATTTGTGCTTGTAACGATAAGCACTATTTATTCTGTGACTAATTTTACTAATCTTCAAGGCTTACCATTTCCAGCATGTCAGAGTAGCCATGATCAAGTTTACATTTCAATATACTCTTTTGGATTCATGACATTCCATTTTGACAGTGATAAAAAGCATGCTCTGAGGCCTCATTGAAAAGGAATGTCAGAACTGTTTCTACAAGTTTCTTTCATTTATCTAACATAGAAAGGTCTATCAACATGCTTACTATAAAATTCATAATATAGGAGTATGTTTTTATAAGGTTGGTTATTAGTGATATGGTTAACTGGCAAAAGTTTTTAGGAACTTAAGTTTTGGAGCGACTTTAGTTTATTTAAATAAATTTTTATGCTTTTGTGAAAGTACTAACACTTAAAAACTTAATGAAAATATTTGTGATACTACAAGTGTGAAGAAATGACAAGAACCTAGATTTAGTTAATACTTTTCATGCTAAGTTATAAATTATGCCAGAAGCAATGAGCAGTTGGGGGGTAGGGCTGAGAGAAAAGGAGGAGGAAGTAAATTTTTTGAGTGCCTATTGTATTCTAGGCAAGGCAGTGATAGGGCTTTTACTTATGCTATCTCATTTAAGTGTCACAGAAGTCTTGCCAGATAGGTGTTATCATTTCCCTTTTACAGATGACAAAACTGATGTTGCAAATGTTGTCTTTAATAGAAGATCACACAGACAGAACCAGAATTCAAATCTTACTCTGTTTGATACTCAGGCCCAATCCATACACTTGCTTCATGGAGTTGTTCTTGGGCCTTTTTAAGCAGAAAATCCTATATAATAAAAGGCTAATATTCAAATAGACCAAACGGCAGAACGACTGGTCACTATGACGTGCATTGACCACCAGAGGGCAGATGCTCAACGCATGAGCTGCCCCCTGGAGGTCAGTGTGCTCCCACAGGGAGAGCGCTGCTCAGCCAGAAGCCAGGCTCATGGTTGGCGAGTAAAGCGGTGGTGGCAGGAGCCTCTCCCGCCTCCACGGGAGCGCTAAGGATGTCTGACTGACGGCTTAGGCCCACTCCCTCTGGACTCCTGGACTGCAAGAGGGTATAGGCCGGGCTTAGGGGCCCCTCCGAGTGCACGAATTTCATGCACCAGGCCTCTAGTTATTCTATAACATAGCAGAATTTCTATGTTTAAATTTTATTCACTTAGCTATTATAAACAAAGACTACTTCCGTATAAGATTGCAGGTCTTTTCAAATATAAATACAGTATACTGACTTGTATAACTGCCTCACCTATCAGAATGGTATAAAATAAATAAGTAGAAATTTCAAATGTACATGACCATTAATATTTTTTCAAAGCTCAGATAGCTTGTACAGCAGTGTGCTAGATCATGCTCACTGCCACATTGAAGATACCCATGAACAACCTCATCTTCACCCCCATCCAGTTCAGTTATCTTCTGTGGGAGTTTCTGAGTTAGAGAACCCTCCCTGTTACCTCTGATACATTTTTCAGAGAAGAGCAAGATCAGACATTTCTCAAATATATTTTCCCTAGCATTTATTTTAGAATGGCAAACAGTGAATGCATCATTGACCAATATCCTATATAATAAAAGGGTAATATGCAAATTGACCCTACCGGCAGAACAAACACTGGACCAGTCACTATGAGGCACACTGACCACCTCTTGGTCTCTTTCCCTGGCCGGCAGGCTCAGATCACTTGATGGCCAACCATTGCGGGGGCGGGGCCGGCCAGCAGGCGGGAACAGCCAACCTCTAGGTCCCTTCCCTGGGCCATAAGGCACTGATCACCCAATGGCGAACAGGGAACTGGGGGTGGGTGGCAGCGGGGAATGAGGGGCGGGGCCGGCTGCAGGCAGCTGGGGAAGATGGCCCTGGTCATAGGCCAGGCCTAGGGACCATACCTGCGCACGAATTCCACGCGCTGGGCCTCTAGTGGATAAATAAGAAAGCATCTCAATCCTTTTATTGACCGGATTCATAGCTCAATTGTTTTAGGAATTAAATAAAATGATAGTAATGTTTAATCTGATGGCTATTTAAAATCCATTTGAATATAATGACTTTTATTTTTATTCTTTTTTGCATTTTATAAAATTTCAAAAGATCCCAGTGATCTCTGATCAAAAGCAATAAAGTTTTACAAGTTGGCTAGTTGTAGTTCATCAAATTTTTATAATGAGGGACTTTACTTTAGTGAAAATTAGCCATTTTTTTCCACTGTTGCCTTTGCTTACTTTATTTAATCCCATCTTGGTTTCTGAAATTAACTACTACATAATACCAGATTTTATAATTTTTTATATTTTAACTTGCAAGCAAAAAGTTTTGCTGAAATATTTGTAAGACCTTACTACTGTGAGATAAATATGATTTGTATTCAGAACTTGATTGATCTAACTTTTAGAATTATATCCAATGTATAAAATGTAATGAATCTCTATATGCAAGTACAGAAACAAATTTCAAGTATAATATCATACTCTTGTTTTGCACTTAATGGAGTATTCAGATGTCTGTGACAAAAGCATAATACATGACTTAAATGTTTAAATAGATTTTTAAATACTGGTACATAAATTAGAGTTCTTGGTTGCAAATAATAGAAATCATCCCTGGCTGTTTTGAAACTGAAAAAAACACACAATTGGACAGAATATTGAGAAGCTCACAGAATCATTGGGAAGGCTGGAAAGCTAGGCTCACAAAAAGGACAAGAATAAGATAAGTTAGGCAGCAGAAAAAACCACAGCCAAAATAACAGTACAGCGTCAGCTTGTTGAATACATGCATGGCTGCCACCAACAATGAATACTCACTTATTATTGTAGCCCATGAATGCCAACTTTGTCACCTCTGCAACTGTTATCTTAGAACCTTGATATTGCGGTCATTAGTTTCCACCTGCCCCCAGAATGGATTCTCCATTGATTCCCTCTGTTGCACCATTATCCCCCAACTTAAAGCCCTGGGTGGGTGTTTCTGAACAGTTCACCTAAGACCATGTGCTAATGCTGTAACTACAAGAATGGTTGGGTAGTGAATAAATGGCTTTCTCAGGTTGTGTAATGGAAAGTGAGTTATGTGGGCCTTCAACACTCACCTGATTGGGAGTTTCTCAAATGTAGGAAAGGAATTCATATGTTGGGTGGCCAAAAATGGACAGATATCCACTACATTCTCTTTGTTCCTGCACCTAATTTCTTTTATGAATTATTATAACTTATGGTTGCATATGAAAAAAAGGCATATGTGATTTTAAATTTTAGATTGAGAGACTTGATTGGAGACATATTACTCTAAGATGTTCTTGGATGTTTCAGGTAATTTTTCAACCTTATTCTTAGCTCTTGTTTTAGCAGATTTTCTTTTTTTAGCAGATTTTATGGAGCGATGGCGGTATTGATACTAAACATACTGATACTATTATATTACCATTTAAACACAGCCTTCTACTTCTTCTGAAAGAAATGATTGCCCTTAGTTTTAGCCTCACCTTTTACCTGGTTTGGATAATAGGTTCTGAAAGTATAATGGGAGGAGCAAAAACTTTAGAGCCAGATTTGGGATGTGACCCCTGTCACTCTATCTATTGGCATCTAACATTTACTGTTATTCCCATTTTAGTCATGAGAAAACTGAACCATAGAGAGGTTAAGTAGCTCAAGAATTTTTGGTTAAACATGAAAAATCCAGAGAAATTAAGTAATTTTGTCTTTTTTTCTCAATGTGGAATATTTTATTGTGTCTAAAGCAGTGGGTGTCTAATTTTTAATTTATATATGGTACAGATAATCATGTTATATCAGGTTGTCTCAGTTCCCTGGGTTTTGAGTTTAGAATTTTTTCGCATTCTAAATAATAACTATTGGTTATGCCTCAACGGTATGATTTTATATTTGTTTACTATTTTAATGTTTTAAAGTATTTTACTTTGAATTTATACTTACAACAACCCTGTATAATGTCAATTTTATAGATATGAAAACTGAGGTATATCAAGTTAAAATGACCTTTAAATCCATCTTCTAAATAGTGATTATGTACTTTAAGACTTTTGGTATATAAATGAGTCTGAGCATGTTCGTTTATCTTTTTTTATAATGTACTATTGTTTATTACTTTTTTAAAAAGTAGATATGCAATAATGTTTTTACTATCAGACTGGAATTTAACTCCCATAGAACAGTGGTCGGCAAACTGCGGCTCGCGAGCCACATGCGGCTCGCAAGCCGCGGTTTGCCGCTCTGTTGACTAATGAGTTTGCCGACCACTGACCTAGACTCTCGATTCCAATAATTACAGGCTGTTATTGTTCCTTGTGATTAAGCCCCTAGAGAAAATGCCCCCATTAGGCTTATGTACTAATAGGAGGAGTCAGAAATAAATGTAAAAAATAATGGCCAGTTGTTGATAAATAAGTGCTATGGAGAAAAATTGAGAGGGAAAGGGTAAAAAGGAGTTGTGGGGTTGGGGAAGAGGAGTTGTCATTTTAAAGGGGTTTTTGAGGAGGGAGATATTCCTATATCTTGGAGAACATTACAGGCAGAGAGAAGAGCAAGGGCAAAAGCCCTGAGAGTAGAGTGTATCTGACATGTTCAAGTTGAGGCGGGAAGACAGTGTGGTCAAAAGCTGGGTGGAAACAGCCTGGCCAGTGTGGCTCAGTGGTTGAGTGTCTACTTATGAACCAGGAAGTCACAGTTGGATTCCCAGTCAGAGCACATGCCCAGGTTGTGGGCTCTATCTCCAGTGTGAGGCTGGAGGCAGCCGAACAGTGATGCTCTCTCATCACTGATGTTTCTCTCCACTACCCGCCCCCCCACCTTCCTCTTTAAAATCAAATTGTATATTTAAAAAAAGCTGGGGAAGCAGAGGGACTAGTAAAAGGAGATGAGAGAAAAAAAACTGAAAAATCTTACAATAGTAAGTATGATTCCACCCACCCCCTTAAGTCAAGATTGCATACTGGTACCTAACTACTGACTGTTTGAATTGTTAATATTTAATCACCATGTGTCAGGAGATGGCATTTGAACAACTGTATTTTACTGGGAAACTAGATTGAGGACCATATGCTCGGGACTAGTTCAATATGAAGAAGAGACCACAATAAATATATTTTGAGGATACTTTTTAATTTTATTTATTTTTGTTGTTATTGTTGTTAATACTCACCCAAGGATATTTTTTTCCATTGACTTATAGAGAGAGTGGAAGGGAGGGAAGGAAGGGGAGGGAGGGAGAGGCAGAGAGAGAGGGAGAAAGAGAAACATCAATGTGAGAGAGACACATGATTGGTTGCCTTCCACATGGGCCCTGACCGGGGTTCAAACCTGCAACCCAGTTATGTGCCCTTGACTGGGAATCGTACCTTCAACCCTTCCGTGCACAGGCCAACACTCTAACCATTGAATCACACCAGCCAAGGCGAGGTACTACATTTTTAATATATAATTTTTGAGGTCTTTTTTTATGGTTAGATAACACTGAGAGGAAGATACAGTCTTGTAATAAAATACAGCTGTTCAAGATAACTTACTAGAGCAGTGGTTCTCAACCTTTCTAATACTGCGACCCTTTAATACAGTTCATGTTGTGGTGACCCCCAACCATAAAATTATTTCTGTTGCCACTTCCTAACTGTAATTCAGGGGTCCTCAAACTTTTTAAACAGGGGGCCAGTTCACTGTCCCTCAGACCGTTGGAGGGCCGGACTGTAGTTTAAAAAAAACTATGAACCAATTCCTATGCACACTGCACATATCTTATTTTGAAGTAAAAAAACAAAACGGCAAAAACACCCGCATGTGGCCCGCGGGCCGTAGTTTGAGGACGCCTGCTGTAATTTTGCTACTGTTATGAATCGTAATGTAAGTATCTGTGTTTTCCGATGGTCTTATGCTCTACAGCAGCGGTTCTCAACCTGTGGGTCGCGACCCACAGGTTGAGGATCGCCTAAGACCATCGGAAGACACAGATATTTACATTATGATTCATAACAGTAGCAAAATTACAGTTATGAAGTAGCAACGAAAATTTTATGGTTGGGGGTCACCACAACATGAGGAACTGTATTAAAGGGTCACGGCATTAGAAAGGTTGAGAACCATTGTACTAGAGCATCTGTTTGCCAAATCAGAACAATTTAAAAAAAGTCGGGATAGAATTGTATATGTTTTGCCTTGCATAAAATATTGATTTTTAGATTTTTGTTTTGTGCAGCTTTATAAAGACCTAATGAAATTGTTTTAATTCCCATCATTCAGACACACTTATCCTATATAATAAAAGCCTAAGATGCTAAGTGTCTGTTCAACCAATTAAAGTGTAATATGCTAATGATATGCTAAGGCTGCTCAACCGCTCGCTGCACTGACTTGCACTGACCACCAGGGGGCAGATGCTCTGAATGGAAGGTTAGCTTACTGCTGGGGTCCGGCAGATCGGGACTGAGTGAGACGAGCCAGACATGCCCTGGAGCCTTCCTGTGGTTCCTCCCCGGCTGGCCAACCTCCTGCATCCCTCCCCGACCCCAATAGTACACCAGTGGGGTCTCTTGGCCTGGCCTGTGCCTTCTCACAATCCGGACTGAGGGACCATCCCCCGAGTGCACGAATTTTGTGCACCGGCCCTCTAGTATTCTTAATATTTTAAAATACACATCATGAAAATCTCATTTTGGCAAATTAACATACTGATTTGGGATAGTAGTATGTATATTGCTTTTTCAAAATGACAATATGAAAAAATTTAGATTCCTCTAAGATACTTGAACATCTTAATTTTTATTTATTAGGTTATGTTTCACTAATATTTGTCAAGAAGGAGTTACAATAAGGAACTTAACAAGGACTCTCTAGAGTGTCAGGTGTGTTGAAGGATTAGGAATGAATATTTTACCTTGTAAAAAAGGTATCTTGTAGGATGGTCTAAAAGAAGAGACAATAAATCTCCAATGTGTATTTTTTATTTATTTTATCTATCACTGTTTTTTTCCTTTATTTTCTCTATTCTAATCTCTCCTGTTTTGTTTTTTTTTTTAATCTGTCAAAGTTGGAAGTGGACCAACATTTGTGACATATTGTGAGGTATGAGTTCTGAGATTATTGTGAATTCTCAAATTTATAAATGCAACTATAGTAATTTTGTTGCAGTATTACTTTTGCATACTCTCCAATCACAGCAAGGGTGTGATTATCTGCTAGTAGGTGAGCCTACCTTATTGTCCAACCTTAGCATTTACTGCTATTTTTTCTCTTTCCTATAACTTTCATGAAGTGATACAAATTTTTGTGCAGGATCATTTTGTGGGCAATGGCCCTGAAAAGGAAGTCATAAGAAGAGAAGATGAAAAAAAAAGGATAAGAAAGATCTGACTTTTTGCTAGAAAATATGTTTAAAAAACATAAAAGACCATTAAGACAGCCATCATTGTTTCACAGGTGGAAAAAGAAAAGGGATTCTGTTTCAGAAACTGTTCTTGCTGAATTAAAAACTGCTTGAGAAAGAAAACTTTACTGAAAACTGAAAATTACTGTTTAATATTCTGTTAGAGCATATGCACAGGAATCACCTGACTCAAAATTTTAAGTATGATTTTGACTCAAATACCTAAATTGAATGCAATTAATCTTATAGATTGACAACGATCTTACTGAACTTATTTCTTATAACTTTTAGGTTGTTTTTCTTGGCATTTCTAAGTAAATAATTATATTATCTATAATAGTGACAGTATTTTTCTTTCCAATCTCAGATTTTGTTTTTTCTCTCTAATTGCACAAAATTAGCACTTTCAAGACAGTACTTTTTCAGCATCTATTGAACAGTTTTATACCTTTTATCCCTTTACTTATTAATAAGGTGAAGTTTATTACAGGTTGGCCAATATTGAGTTGTCTTGAATTCCTGGAATATATCATATGATTCTAATATTTTAAAATTAGTTTTTATTAATGAAATATTTCAGTTACACAGAGAAGTTGAAACAGTTCAATGAAAATCTGTATATCCTCTGTCTGAATTCAATAATTTGCTGTATTTGCTCTATTTTTATACTTGAAACCATTAAAAATCAAGAACTTCATCCTGCCGTTGGGGCTCAGTGGTTGAGTGTGGAACTATGAGTAGGTCACGGTTAGATTCTTGTAAGGCTGGGTTGTGGACTCGGTCCCCAGTGGGCGGCGGGGGGGGGGGGGTATACATGTAGGAGGCAACTGATCATGATTCTCTCATCATTGATGTTTCTCTCCCTCTCTCTGAATTCAATAAATATATATTTAAAAAATCATAAACTTCACCCTAAACACTTCAGCATGAATTTCTAAGGATAAGGACTCCAATATAACTACAAAACTCTTATAATATCTAAGGAAATAATGATTCTATATTATCTAATATCCATTCTTTATGTAAAATTTTCCAAGTGCCCCAACACTATCTTTTATACGTTTCATTTTTTCAAACCGGTTAAGATTTATACACTGCATGTGGTTATGTCTTTAATTTTATTTAATCTAGAACTGTACCCTCCTCACTATCTTTTACCAATGAAGTGACTTTTTGAAGAATCCAGACCAATTATATTAAGAGATACTATCCCTATTTTCAAAGAGCTTTATATTAATACTAGAGACCCAGTGTACGAAATTCGTGCATGGGTGCGATCCCTAGGCCTGGCCAGTGATGGAAGCGTGAGCATCTGGCATGGAAGTGCAGGTCCCAGCTGACCTCTGGGCCCTGGGCAGCACCTGGGCCCTGGGACCCCCTCGAGTCCCCTTCTGCTTGAGTCATCGGGCCCCCCGCCCAGCTCTCTCAGCACCTGGGAGCTGGACAGCGGTCACGCCCCCTGCCACTGTGGGTCGCAGATGCCCGCCATGTTCCACACCGCCCCCCTGGTGGTCAGCACACATCATAGCAAGTGGTCAGACTCCCAGTTGAACTCCCAGTCCAGAGGTCAATTTGCATATTAGGCTTTTATTATATAGGATAAGACAGACATTAAACATGTAATTTCATACTTTAGTTTGTAAATGTGTAGAATTATGTGGATGAGAAAACTGGTTACTGCAGAAATTAATTATTCAAGATAACACAATGGATAAGTGTCCAAACTGTGTTTTAACTGGGTCTGGTTTCAAAACTCATTCTATTTCAACTGTTACCAAGATGCTTCAAACTTAAAAATGTTAAAGAAAACTTAGAGCTTGTAAAAGTCTGCTGAGATTTTTATTTTTCATTGATACATATTTCTTAATTGCAGACAAATAAAGTTCCTAAGCAGTAAAATCTTAAAACACACACACACACAATATTCTCTTTAGAACTGTCAGGCTCTGGGGTTCTAAATAATCTACAGGTTAATTTGCAGACCACTGTATACTAGTACAGCATCCGCCTGCGTTCTAAAGGGTCCTTAGTTTGATTCCGGCCAAGGGCACATGCCCAGGTTCCAGGCTTGATACCCCCCAATAGGGGGCATGCAGGAGGCAGCCAATCACTGATTGTCTCTCATCATTGATGTTTCTTACTCCCTTTTTTCTCTGAAATCAATAAAATATATATGTAAATTTCCAGACCACTGTGACTTAGAGATGTTCTTATGATATATTCTCTAATGAAGTAGACTTCACTGTAGATTTTAGAATTTCCTTTGGTTCAGTTTTTCACAGAATTTTATCCGTTGTTTTAATTATTTAAAAAATTTGCGTAATTACACATAATCTGTTACCTTGTAAGTAACACTATAAAAGATAATGTTGGCAAGTTAAGTTTTCTTTTAGTTAGTAGTCAAACACCTGGAAATCAGGTATGGTAGCGATCCAAGACGAAATCCATATATTTGCGATTCAGTCAGGAATCATTCTAGGCATACAGGTGATTTCTATGGAGTATGGAGTGTAGAATAAATTCCTTAACTCTTTGCAACTCCATATTTAGAGTTTAGCTGCAAGATTTAATTAATGTTTGCTCTGGAATTTGGGGCACGATAGTAATGTCATTTGTTGTAACTGCTACAGCCAAGGAGCCAGGAATTTTAAATGCCTGAATATTACAATAGGGGATGTGAAGTTAATCCACTTAAGTTTTCTATACTATCTGCTGGCTATTTAGGCACTACTAAATACAAGTAACATTTTCTTATGTTCAATTTTTGTAGCATTTATTTCTGTCATTAGTTCTATATTGTTAAACTTTTGGGGATGAAGGTATTTAAACCACATTGGAAGAGAAGATCATTAATATTTACTGAGCACTTTGTCCTCAAGTACAAGCACTGTAGTAAGTGATCGACTCTAGTTATCTTGCTTAATTCCCACAATTGTCCTTTAAAGTAGGTACCATTATTAGCTCCATTTTTACACACAGCGATTAGGGAGCAGAACTCAGTTGTGGGAAAGATACTCTATTGTCTTACCTCTGCTACTACTGCCTGTTCAACTAACTCTGTTGTACAGATTAGGAAACTAAGTTACAAGGAGGCTAAGTACTTTTCTTTCAAAGGACTTCATTGACTACTTGGCCCACCTGTTAATTCGTTGACATATTATTTCTCTAGAATAAATGCAAAGAATGTGCTGCCTTTCATGACTCTGCTAAAGTGGCAGCTGTTAGCAAAATTCCATTAGTTTGATACATTTCATAAACAAGAGTAATGCAAATATATAAAAAAATCATGAAAACTTAAGAAACCACTGAGAATATCTTAACAAAGTCAGTATTGTGTTAGAACTGCAATTTTAGAATTACTTTACTCAGATGCTAATACACAGTGATAAGAGAAGGGCCGCTCATGATGTTCCTTCTGAAATGAGCTGTCCTTCCAGACACTACTTCCCTCACTCCCATTCCTTCTTCCTCCTTTCCCCTTTTTTGTTTTGTCATAATTAAATCTCATCTACCTTGTTTCTCTGGCTCCCTTAAAAACAATCTCTTTTTCCTTTGAACTGCCATAATAAGATTTACCTGCTTTTCTCTTGATTAGGGTGCTTTTTCATTTGTCAGAATACATTCTCAAGGAACCTTTGAGGAAAGAATATGTGGAAGATATGCTGTCTGAATTCTTGCAGCACTGAACAGGGCTTTATCAATCTCAGGCTTGATTATATAGTATCTATATAGTTTCTGCTCATAATTTGCATTAGTATTAATCAGAGATATTGGTCTGTAGTTTTCTTTTACACACATATATATTTTTATTGATTTCAGAGAGGAAGGGAGAAGAGAGATAGAAACATCAATAATGAGAATCATTGATTGGCTGCCTCCTACACGTTCCCCACTGGCGATGGAGCCCTCAACCGAGACATGTGCCCTTGACCAGAATCAAACCCGGGACCCTTCAGTCTGCAGGCTGACGCTCTATCCACTGACCCAAACCAGTGAGGGCTGGAGTTTTCTTCTCTGTGTGTGTTAGCCTGGTTTTGGTGTCAGGGTTATGTTGGCCTCATAAAATGTGTTAAGAAGTATTGCCTCTTTTTCAATTTTCTAGAAGAGTTTGAGAAGGATAAGTATCAGGTCTTTGAATGTTTGGTAGAATTCACTAGTGAAGCCATCTGATTCTGGACTTTTATTTTTGGGAAGGTATTGGATGGTTATTTCAATTTCCTCACTGATTGGTCTTTATTTTCCAATTCCTCATGATTCAGTCTAGAAAGGTTAAATGTTTCTAGGAGCTTACACATTTCTTCCAGGTCACTGAATTTGGTGGCATATAGTCAGTCCTTCATAATATTCTATTATGATCCTTTGTATTTCTGTGATGTCTGTGTTAACTTCCCCTCTTTCACTTCTGGTTTTGTTTATATGAGTCTCTTTTTTCCCCTTAGTCTAGCCAAGGGGTTGTCAGTTTTATTAATCTTTTCAAAGAACCAGCTCTTTGTTATATTTTTTGTATAGTCATCTTGTTTCCTATTTCATTCAATTCTTCTCTAATATTTATTGTTTCCTTTCTTCTGCTGACTTTGGGCTACTTCTATTCTTCTTTTCCTAGTTCCATAAGACGTAATGTTAGGTTGTTTACTTGAGATTTTTCTTGTTTCGTGATATACTGTAAACTTCCCGCTTATTACTGCATCCCAGAAGCTTTGATAGGTTGTATTGTCAGTCTCATTTGTCAACATATATATTTTGATCTCACCTTTTAGTTCTTTTTTGACCCAGTTAGTTTTTAGTAGTATGTTGTTTAATCTCCACTTATTTGTGGAGTTGTTTACTAATTTCAAAGCTTTGTGGTCAAAGATTATGCTTGGTATGATTTCAATCTTAAATTTGTTGAGGCTAGTTTTATCACCCAATATATGATTGATCTATCCTTGAGAATGTTCCATGTGCACTGGAGAAGAATGTATAATCTGATATTCTGGGATGAAAGGCTCTGTAAATGTCAATTATGTCCATTTGGTGTACTGTGTCATTTAAGGCCGATATATATATATATATATATATATATATATATATATATATATACACACACACACACACACACACACACACACACACACACACACACACAGAGTTGCCAGATTATTATGATCTCTGAACACATAATAATCTGGCCACTCAGTGTATATCCTATCTAATAAAAGAGTAATATGCAAATTGACCATCACTCCAAGTCACAAGACGGCCACGCCCATGTAGTCAAATATGGCTACCCCCATGTGGACACAAGATGGCCACCACAAGATGGCCTGCAGGGGAGGGCAGTTTTGGGCAGTAAGGGATGACCAGGCCAGCGGAGGAGGGCAGTTGGGGGTGACCAGGCTGGCAGAGGAGGGCAGTTGGGGGAGACCAGGCCTGCAGTGGAGGACAGTTGGGGGTGACCAGGCCTGCAGTGGAGGACAGTTGGGGGGGACCCAGGCCTGCAGGGGAGGGCAGTTAGGGGTAATCGGTCTGGCCGTGGAGCAGTTAGGCGTTGATCAGGCTGGCAGGGGAGTGGTTAGGGGGTGATCAGGCTGGCAGGCAGAAGCACTGAGGGGCAATCAGGCAGAGGCAGGCGAGCAGTTGGGAGCCAACAGTCCTAGATTGTGAGAGGGACAACTGCCCGTTTGGGCCCGATCCCACACTGAGATCGGGCCTAAACGGGCAGTCGGACATCCCTCAAGGGGTCCCAGATTGTAGAGGGTACAGGCTGGGCTGAGGGACACCATTCCCGTGCACGAATTTTGTGCACTGGGCCTCTAGTCCTATATAATAAAAGGCTACTATGCAAATTGTCCCCTTGACCAGGAGTTCGACTAGCAGGCAGGCTGGCCAATCACCCATGTTCCTTCCCCTTGGCCAGGCTGGCCGGAACACATCCATGCATGAGTTCATGCACCGGGCCTCTAATATATATACATACACATACACATACACATACATACATACACTGAGTGGCCAGATTATTATGTGTTCAGAGATCATAATAATCTGGCCACTTTGTGTGTGTGTGTGTGTGTGTGTGTGTTTGTGTGTGTGTGTGTGTGTGTGTGTGTTTGTGTGTGTGTGTGTGTGTGTGTATGTACTTTTTTTAAATCCTTACCTGAGGATATTTTCCCATTGATTTTTAGAGAGTTGAAGTCAGAGGGAAAGACAGAGAAATATTGATGTGAGAGAAACACATCGATTGGGTGCCTCCTGCACACACCCTGACCAGGGCCTGGGCCGGGGAGAAGCCTGCAACAGAGGCATGTGACCGTGACTGAATTGAACCTGGGACCCTTCAGTCCACAGGCCTACACTCTATCCACTGAGCCAAACCTGGTAGGGCTAGACAACATATTTTAGACAATAGCATATCAACACAGAAAATATTTTATGAGCATCTCTGTAGTATTTTATCAAGTATATTCTAACTTGATCCTTACAACAAACTTACGATAGTGCATTCTTTTCTACACAGATATCTGAAACAAAGGTAGTTCAGCCTTGGTATTCTAAATTTATAGACTGCTTCTTCCATTGCATAAAGTTGTTCTACTAATAGGAGCAGATGCTATTTTAACTGCTTAAGAACTCAACTTCAGCAGGAAGACACGTACTAAAAGCTAGGGAGGCAAACAATGCATTCATCATTTAAAAATTCATCATTTTTATATTTTTGTAAACTGGTTTTGTCTATAGGATGAAAGACATAAGTAGATTCTCAGCATAATAATTATGAATATTTCAATATAATATTATCATTAAAATTATTGATTTTGTAGTTAGAAAGACCAGTTTGAATTCTGGGTCTGCCATAGTTAACTGTAAAAATGAGGACAGCCACAGGTCTTAAGTGAGATAATGGCATATAATATGCTCTCAATAAGTATTAAGTATTTTTAGTAGTATTAATAGATTCCATGAATAAAAGTTCAAATTTATAAAATGTGACAAGTGGTAGATATAGGTTAATTCATTATACAAGTGTTTACTGATCAAATGTTATATGCTAAGTACTCACTTAGCTTCATGATCATGGTTAGGAACAAATCAGACCTTGTCCTCCTGGATGCTGAAGGTGCATAATTTGCATCTGATTTATATTAATAATTTTTGAATTAGTAAACAGTGCCTATAATGATATACATGTTTCCAGCCTCATTTATCTTTCCTCATTTGCCATCACCATACCAAAAAGGCTAGGTTAGTTTATTTTTTAATAGTTGTTTGGTCAGTAATTAGCACAACTTATCACTATGCTAGACTCTTCAATCTCAGGAAAACACTAGGTTGTGTGCATTTGTCCCATAATGAATGAGCAACCATTAATTTGGGGGTGGGGGAAAGGCTGGAGTTAAAAATAGAAGTATTTTTAAAATTCTACTAATCTATTGATCAGTGACAGACCTTAATGTAGCTATATGTGGTTCCCTTTTCTATAACAATTGGAATTGTTAATGGTAACTTTTTGTGTGTGTGCAGCACTGTCAGAAAGTTTAATGTTTGGAATTATAACTTATTCCACATTGCACAGTTGTTGTGTGTTTTTTTTTTTAGTTTAGATATATTGACCTAAAACAGACATCCAGATATTTCTCCAGCAAAATGGGTTTATTCTGTAAGAACGAAGAATTGCAATTCAGGTCCCGTGGGCTAGTGCACAAGTTCCTAGAAACAAAGGAGAGAAAACTCTTGCACAGAGAAGAGGAAGTTGGGAAAACTATTCCAGACAGTTCTTCCTGTTGGGCTCAGTAGTCCAAGTAGGGCATGAGAACTCCCCCTTCTGGCTTACTAACTTCATGTTAAATGAGGTTTCTGTTTATTTTCCCATATAGGCTCTCTACAAGTTACTTAAAGCTTGCTTCTATTCTGTCAGTTTCTTTAGCTGATCCATGTCACATTATAACACAACTTATTTTAAATAATTCCCACATTTTTACTATTTTATGCATGGAAATTTTCACTGTTTTATATGTGGAAATTCCTACATGGTAAAGATTTTCTATCTGTTTATTGAAAAAAGTCATTTTATTTATACAGAGCATAAAATGTTTAGTGCTTCCCCCCCATAAGTTTAGAATACTGTAATAATACTTGAGGATCTGATTTAACAGATTAGAGGTCCACTTTTTTTTCATTTTGAAATCATCTCTAAGGCACTGGTATCTTTGTTTGCTTAATTTTAAGTTTAGTTACCATGACAAAACTTATTTACTCAACTAATGCCTAGCAGTTTCAAACAGATACTGCTGGCAACTTGAGTAAGTTCTGTCTGACCAATAAATATCCCAAATGAAAAATGATAGTTTTATTTTAAATAGAAAAAAGAATAGTTTTTTTAGTGTACATTGATATTTTTTTCTTGGCTAATTAACACCTACTTTAATGCTGTTCTAATTTTTTAAAATATCTATATCTCTTAAATTTAATATTCCGTTATAAAATAAAGGCATGTAAGAGACTAATAAATATATCTTCTATTAAATACTTAAAATTTTACCATGAAAAGTTGAGTTTCACACAAGTGATAAAATATTCTTAAATATACCTGTGCTTCTTTCCTATATAGTCTTTTTTTGTGTATGAAATGTCTTTTATGCTTTGGAGATGTAGCCATTTGGTAGAATCAGAGTTCTTTGTTTATGGTCCTGAATCTTTACCATGTTGGCAATGTGCTTGTTCATATATAAAAGGTAATCAGAGAGAGATGTTTATATTTCCTTTGAGACAAGCCTCAAAAGCAAATAGTTCCTTTGTTTTACTAGAATGTCTGCCCACAGGTAGATTTTTAGTTGAGTGTTGCGCACAGAGATAAGAAAAAGGAGAAAAATCACATTACTCTGGTTCTTGTTTTCTTTATCTATAAAATGTGAAAGATTGGAATTATTGTCTTCTAAATTCCCTTCAGCTCAAATATAGTCCATAACAGAACTAGAGGCCTGGTGCAAAAAATTCGTGCGGGAGGGCGGGTGTCCCTGAGCCCAGCCTGCACCCTCTCCAATCTGGGACCCCTCAGGGGATGTCGGACTGCTCGTTTTAGACCCGATCCCACCAGGCAATTGGACATCCCTCACAATCCAGGACTGCTGGCTCCCAACGGCTCACCGTCCTGCCTGCCTGATTGCCCTTAACTGCTTTTGCCTGCCAGCCTGATCACCCCCTAAACCAGTGATGGGCAACCTTTTGACCTTGGTGTGTCAAACTTCGCCAAAAAACTGAGCATAACTCGGGTAGTGTGTCACTTTGAGGAAAAAACATTATTTCACAAATGTTTCATCCTCAGGAGCAGCAAATGTTTCATCCTCGGCATGCGGCCACCTCAGCGGCCGCGCATCATCAGAAATGACTACACGTGTCAGTGCTGACACGCGTGTCATAGGTTCACCATCACTGCCCTAAACACTCCCCTGCCAGCCCGATCGACGCCTAACTGCTCCCCTGCTGGCCCGATTGCCCCTAACTGCCCTCCCCTGCTGGCCTGGTTTCCCCCAACTGCCCTCTCCTGCAGTCCTGATTGCCTCCAACTGCCCTCCCCTGCATGCCTGGTCCCCCTAACTGCCCTCCTCTGACGGCCTGGTCACCCCTAACTGCTCTCCCTTGCCAGCCTGGTTGCCCCCAGCATCGGTCTACCTGAATTATTGTATGTATAGATGGGGGTTTCTTGGATTTTGGTTGTAAGACCATCATCTTTGGTTAATCTAAAATCTTCCCAGCAGGACTTTGTCTTGTGATCTTCTGGTTTTCTTTCCAGACCTGGAGTCAAGTTTGTACCATATTCCTATTAGTGAAGTGAGAAGCCAGCCTTATTTTCTTCTTTGGTTTTGTTTATATACCATGCATAGAATTCTACAATATTTATTTGGATTTTCCTCATGCAATCCTGAATTATTCAAGTGTTTCAGTAAGGCCTTATAAATATTAGCTATTATAAATTTAATTATACTGAAAATTATATTGTAACTTAAGAGGAAAATGTTTTATTTATTTGAGGTAGGAGGAAAATAGAAAATTTATTTTTTAAAGGTTTACAATCCCAATTAAGTTATTTTTGGCACTCTATCGTGAAAATGTATGTATCTCTTGGTGAGAATGTACAGTCTATACCCTGGATGGAGATGAAATTTTGCTCATCCATAAGCTAGAAAAACTAGCTGAGGCCTGGGCCAACGTATATATCCAGAAAAACATAGGAGGTCCAGAAGAGAAGTAGTAGGTAGGCAAATACTTGAAAACATCCCGAGAGAACAAGTGATTGAGTATTCTGGTAAAATAGAGGCAATTTTATATACTTAGAAAATGGTCCTCTGTGCTTGAATTCCTTTAGCAAACTAATTAGACCATGGTATGTAGAACTGTTTTATAACTTTAAAATTGTTCTGAAAATCTTAAGGTTAAGAAAAAAGGTAGGTGTTTGCTAAATTTCAGAACATAAAATAAAACAATCTCGTAGGAACTCATGGATAAAATTTTAAACGCTTATTAGTTCATCAATAGGAATAGAGATTGAAATAATTGGTAGGTATACAGATTAAAGCTCTACCCATTCCAAATAATGTATGACTAGTATTTTCGTATTTCTCTCACTCACCCATTTTTATTCTGTCCCTTTAAATATCTTGCTTCTGGTTTTCAATTCTTGACAGAAAAAAAACCCCCAAACTTATATGTATATTTCAAGTGCTACTTTATAAAATCTGAATTATCAGTACATCTTTAGAAAGTCACACCTGATGTAACATTTATTTTTTAACTTGCTAAGAGAAAGGAAGGGGAAATGCATTTTATTGGACTTGCCTGGCATGTTCAAGGACCAACAAATAAACCAGTGTAGCTAGAGTAGTGCCACCTTAAACAATTACTGGTATAGGAGGAATTGAAAGATAAGTAAGCACCACTCTTCTTGAGGAATTTCGCTGTAAAAGGGGAGCAGAGAAATGGAACTGGGGCTGGGTGGAAGTATGATCTTGAGAAGGTATTTCTGTGAGATTTGGGAATTTGCAGCATGCTTATAATCTAATGTAAATGATTTCAGAAAGAGAGAAAATTATGATGTAGGAGAAAGAGAGAATTGCCAGTGAAATGTCGTCATGTAGGCAACAGGGAATTAGAACTAGTGCATTTATCCCCATATCCATGGGCATAGATTCCAAGACTCCCAGTGGATGCTGTGGAGAATAATGACCCCTGTATACTAGTATACTGTTTTTTTCCTATGCATACATACCTATGATAAAGTTTAATTTATAAAGTAATAACAGAAAAATTACAACAATCCTAATATATAAAAACCCTGGGTCCATCACATCCGCAATGACCGGAGACTCGACCTAATGCCCAGGCTGTGCGTGCGGCAGGCTCTGATGGGTGGGGACTTGTGGCAGCGGAGACGGGGGTGGAGGAGGCAGGGCTGGCACTCACACTCACTCACAACCACACACCCGCACAGACACACACAGTGCCCATCAGCTCACAACCTTTTCTCCCTTTCTTTCCCTCCCTCCCAGCTTACTCTTGGAGCCTCTCCGAATGAGGAAACAAAACAGACTGGGCCTGAAGGGGCCTGGATGGAAGAGAGGGCGGGCAGAGGGTGGAGCAGCCCCCACTGGCCCCGCCCCCTCCCAGCCTAGAAAGAGGAAGAGGGACACAGGGAGGAAGGGAAGCCCGGAGGACGGCTGAGAAAAAGAGACAGAGTGAGATCAGGCCAGCAGGGGAGGGCAGTTGGGGGCCATCAGGCCAGCAGGGGAGGGCAGTTGTGGGCCATCAGGCCAGCAGGGCAGGGCAGTTGGGGGCCATCAGGCCGGCAGAGGAGGGCAGTTAGGGGTGATTAGGCAGGCAGAGGCAGTTGGGGGCAAGATCAGGCTGGCAGGGGAGAGCAGTTGGGGGCGAGATTAGGCAGGCAGAGGAGGGCAGTTAGGGGTGAGCAGGCAGGCAGAGGCAGTTAGGGGTGATCAGGCAAGCAGGCAGGTGAGCGGTTAGGAGCCAGCGGTCCCATATTGCAAGAGGGATGTCCAACTGCCAGTTTAAACCCGATTCGATCCCTGTGGGATTGGGCCTAAACCAGCAGTCAGACATCCCCAAGGACTCCCCGATTGGAGAGGGTGCAAGGCTGGATTGAGGGATCCCCCGCCCCCATGCATGAATTTCATGCATCGGGCCACTAGTATATTATAATAAGTCATGTGAATATGGCAGTAAGTAAAATAAATGTTACTTGAACACAAGCACTGCAATACTGGGACAGTTGATGGGATAGCCGAGATGGCTACTAAATGGCAAACCAGGGGATAGTGTATACACTGTGGGTAAGCAGGACAACAGGATGGTTCATGTTCCCAGGGGACCTGCATGAGATTTAATCATGTTGCTTAGAATGGTGTGCAATTTAAAACATGAATCCTTTCTTTCTGGAATTTTTTATCTAATACCTTTGGACTATGATCAACTGCAGGTAACTGAAACCATGGATAGCAAAAGCACGGGTAAAGGGATTCTAAGTCATACGACTTTCCTGATCTCCCTCTTCCTCACCCCAACACCTTTTTTTCTGCTTCTCAGTTTTTTACTTGGAGCCCTTCTTTGACATACAGGGGTCAAGATTACTATTTTTGTACTTTAGACTACATTAGAAAGTACAGTTTCAGTTTAACTTTGTGGCTATCGAATGGTATTTTTCATTGGGCCTGAATTGGAAGACAAATAGAAAAGCTAGAAATCCTGAAACTCAGTGTTTCATAACATAGATTTGTACACAAAGCTCAAATAAAATGTCATCAAGAAATATGAGAATAAAAGATGCTATAACCATTAATTCACAGCTCTACTATAATAAATATTCTTTTACATTTCATAAAAATATAATAGCTCTGTAAGTTTGATTTGAAGACACATATATGTTTTTCTGTTTGACTGCATAGGGAACAATGAAATAAAACCTCATTGACGTAATTGAGCCTGATAACATCGCCTGGTTGTACTGCTGATGTTTCACTGTGGTATTGGTGGTTTTGTAAAGCATATTGGACTTACAAACATTCAAACAGAAACTTTTATCAGGATTCAACGTTTTAACCACAGAGGAAAGCTGAATTTATATAAAGGCTCAGTCTTGGGTTCACTTTATCAAATCAACTAAAAAATATATATATATTTTAATAATGTATACCTCATGTTACTTAAAGGAAATGCTGTTTTGTTTTTTTTTAAATTAGATAACCAGTATGTGAAAATATATAAAAATTATATTTGAGCTTAGGAGGAAATAAATAATGGAAGTGCCTAAAATCAGCAAGTTAAATGTCTTATATTATAACACAAGCATGTTTTGAGAACATAACATAGTCACTATAACTTTTTTTTACTGTGATTCAAAATTCAGCTGTATTTAAACTATTCTTATATTTAAATTATTTACAGGTTCTACTTTAGTATTGTGAATAAAGTTTAGATATCTAAAATTTTGCTGACTTTGGAACAATGTATATACTTTCTACTTGGAAGTAAGATTTTAAAAGACCTCTCATATACTATTACATAGGGGAAATGAATGCTTCTATCAGTGTTTCTTAAACTGAGCAAATATGTTGTGTATGGCAGGTTTTTTCTATATCCAGATTCTTTTCTCTATTTCTCTTAATCAAAATTACAATTTATATCGCAACAAAAAAATTAAGATGCCTAAGAATAAACTTAACTAAGGACGTAAAAGAGCTATACGCGGAAAACTACAGGACACTGAAAAAAGTGATAGAGGAAGACATAAACAGATGGAAGAACATACCATGCTCATGGATTGGTAGAATCAACATCATTAAAATGTTCATACTACCCAAAGCAATCTTTAGGTTCAGTGCACTCCCCATTAAAATACCAACGGCATATTTCACAGACCTAGAACGAACTTTCCAAAAATTCATCTGGAATAAAAAAAGACCCCGAATAGCTGCAGCAATCCTCAGAAAGAAGAACAAAGTAGGTGGGATCTCAATACCAGATATCAAGCTGTATTACAAAGCCACTGTTCTCAAAACTGCCTGGTACTAAATAGATACTTTTTGAAAGAAGACAGAATGAAGGCCAAGAGACATATGAAAACATGCTCAAAGTCACTAATTATCAGAGAGATGCAAATCAAAATGACAATGCGGTACCATTTCACACCTGTCAGAATGGCTATCATCAACAAATTAACAAACTGACAAGTGCTGGCGAGGATGCGGAGAAGAAGGAACCCTTGTGCACTGCTGGTGGGAATGCAGACTGGTGCAGCCACTGTGGAGAACAGTATGGAGTTTCCTCAAAAAACTAAAAATGGAACTCCCATTTGACACAGTGACCCCACTTCTAGGAATATATCCCAAGAAACCAGAAACACCAATCAGAAAGGATATATGCACCCCTATGTTCATAGCGGCACAATTCACCATAGCTAAGATTTGGAAACAGCCTAAGTGCCCATCAGCAGATGAGTGGATTAAAAAACTGTGGTACATCTACACAATAGAATACTATGCTGCAGTAAAAAAGAAGGAATTCTTACCATTTGCAACAGCATGGATGGATCTGGAGAGCATTATGCTAAGTGAAATAAGCCAGTCAGAGAAAACTAAATATCACATGATTTCACTCATTTATGGAATATAATGAACAACATAAAGTGATGAACAAAAACAGATCCAGATACAGAGAAGCATCAATCAGACCATCAAACCTCAGAGGAAAGGTAGGGGGGGAGGGTGGGGGACAAACGGAGAGATCAACCAAAGGACTTATATGCATGAATATAAGCCTAACCAATGGACACAGACAACAGGGGGGTGAGAGCATGAGTGGGGGGCAATGGTGGGATAAGGACACATATGTAATACCTTAATCAATAAAGAAATTTAAAAATAAAGACAATAGAATGATATGAAACCTTGAAAAAATTACAATTTATGACAGAAAGCAGTGAGTGCTTGTAGGCTATCGATTCTGAATAATCAGATTCAACAGGGACCTGGAATTTTAAAGAGATTTCTCAATGAAGATTATTTCCAGGGCTCTGTCAATAGTTAAGTTATTGGGCATTGTCACACTGTTAATTTGCATTTTATTGAACAGAATACTTTTATTACATTTGCTATTTATTTTTATATTTGCTTTTTTCATTAAATTTATTGGGGTGACATCTATAGATGTAAAAGGCTAATATGCTAAGTGTCCCTCCGACCATCCGACCAGTTGCTATGACACACACTCTCCACCAGAGATCAGATGCTCAACATAGGAGCTGCCATGACACGCATTGCGGACCTGGCACTGACAAAGCAACACTTGGCTTCCCCCAAGTGGGACACAGACCCTGCCACCACCCTGGAGCGACATCCCACCAAATAGCAGCCAACGATGCCAAGACCCCATGGCACAAAATCTGGCCCACAGCCCAGCCCAGCCTAGAAATGGTTGCTGTGAGCAGCAGGTAATGACGTCCCATAACAACGCCCGGCTTCCTCTCCCTAGGGACTAGCCTCCTTAGAGTTTCTTCAGCCCAGGAACATGACTTGCTTTATAGCCAGGTGCAAACATTTTATACTTTAACCAAATGTCTGTGAAGCATTTTCCCGTGCCTCATCTTATTTGATCCTCACAGAAGTCCTGGAGTAGGTAGATAGGAGACTTGGTAGAATCTTATTTTCTTTTCATTAGCCGGAAAATGGAGATTTAGAAAGTTTAGGGGCTTCACTGGGCTGAAAAAGTTGAGCTAAATCAGAAAGCACGTCTAATTAAGCAATTTTGTTTTCTATCTATAAAAGGCTAAGTTGACTCATGCATGCGCGATACATATATAGTTCTCACTGGCGCCAATTGCACACTGTGTTTCGATCTGTCATTGTCAATCATGAATTTGATTGACACTTCTATTATAGAGAAAGGGTGAACAGTGATATTAAAATATTTCTTCTAATTAATTTACTTTCAATGTGCACAAATCCGTGCACCGGGCCACTAGTTGGTTAACATCATAGTAAAGGGTAAAGGGGGCCAAATATATGATGATTTAACTTTGGATGGTGGATACACAATGCAATATACAGATCATATATTTGCATTTCAATGTTTATATTTGCTCCATTTTGTCTTAGCTCACTAAAAAGATGTGTTGTAACCACCAGCTTGTTTTCTGTGGATAAAGTGGCATGTAGATTTGCAGTTAGGAGACACTCATTGTTTAGCAAATATCTTCCTTGCTGTACAGGAAACGGATTCTCCCACACATGTTTTTTAGTCTATCATAATTCACAAAAGTAATCATTAAGTAGGGGGGAAATCACTTTTGTAGTAGGGTTTTCTGTGATAAACATGTAAAAAGTCAACTACCATTGTTCTTCATGTGTATTGCACATATACCAAGAGCTGATTCGGACTCAGCACATGAATACATCTATCCAGCGGCAAAGAGAAATATCTGCTGTGCACAAATATGACAGTACTCTTTTACATTTATGCATTTATTCGGTGCTGTCCCAAGGTTTCATGTGCTAAATACATTTTGGAAATGACTTGATCTGTTCTCTCTTTCAGCATAATGTTTATCATCTGTCTGGCTAGTTTTACCAGTCTCTTAGCAATAGTTTATTGTTTTTACATGCTTTTGCTATGAGAAGAACAGAATCTGAAGGGTATCTCTATAGTTTTTGTCCCATTTTAGGAACAAAAACATCAGTTTCATATAAGAATGCATTGCATGCTGAGAATTTTTTTTAAAAAGATTATATTTCTGTGAAAATTAGAATTTCACATTTGAAATATATGTAAACAAAATCCATTTCTTTTTTCCCCTCTAAATATTCTAGACCATGAGAAACAAGTTATAATTTGATAAATAATGGCTAACACTCTATTACTGTTTCTTAGTTTAAACTTTTATCTAAGTGCTAATATTATTATGAGACATTAGGCTATATTTTCATTAAGGAGTTTGCTCCTTTGGATCACCTATATCATTAGTTTTCTTACTATCCTGGATCATTTTTAAGTACAAACAAGCTCTAGAACCTATCATATTAGTAACAAAAAAGTATCACCCCACATTCTTTTCCAACTATTATTCCATTTTATTTTTGCTTTTGCAGTACAATTTCTCAAAAAATTTCTCTAGTCACTATCTCTTCTTGTCTACCTTCATAAATTCTTAATTTTGTATTGAAGCTGAATACTTATAATGTATAGAGACTAAGGATAGCAAACACCATCTACCCATCATTAACTTTGAAGTTTCCTGTATGCCACTCTCCGATCATTTCCCTTAGAGATGTTCACCACCCTGAATTTCTTTAGTTTCCCAGATAGTTATATTCCTAAAAAGTACATTTAAATGTATAATTTTGTTTCTATACTTTGAATTCATTTTCACTGTTGTAGTCCATTGCATGAATATACCAAAATTTGGACATTTGGATTGTATCTAGTTTTCTTTTTCTTTTTTTGTTTATTATGTACTATGTACTATACTTTTATTAATTTCAGAGAAGAAGGGAAAGGGAGAGAGAGATAGAAACATCAATGATGAGAGAGAATCACCATTTGGCTGCCTCCTGCATTTCACACTGGGGATCAAGCCCACAATCCGGGTATGTTGCCCCAACTGGGAATTGAACTGTGATCTCCTGGTTCATAGGCCTATGCTCAACCACTGAGCCACACTGGTTGGGCTATATCTAGTTTTCTTGCTATCCCAAACAGTACAGCTATATATGCATTCATGTTCTTGTCTCCTGATGTAAAAGATCAAGATTTGGGGTTTTCCCCTGTATTGTGGAATGATGCTTTTGTAAAATTCACTAAAAATGTCATAACAATGTCAAATTGCTATAAAAATTTTGAAACATTTACTGTTAATTTCTATATTTAGCTTATCAATTTTCAACCAGTTTTCATTCAACACTTTGAATAACTGTTAAGACATATTTAGTTGCAAAATTCCTGGATCATACATCAAACTTATGCAGAAAATTTTGTTTTCTCAAAATCACTAATATTCTAGTTTTTCAAATTACACAGAAAGCAGTCTACCAGCAGTATGTGGCTGTCGCTGTATCTGTTTTTAGTTCCTAATAATGTAGGGGATTTCAGATAAAAGACTTGCTGCTTTATATTTTATTATTTCCATCACCATTTATCCCCTCTGTGCCCTCTTCCACCTTCACCTCCTCCCTAGCCACAAATGAGAGAAGACCAAAATGGGATGAAGAGCCAAGGAGAAATGAATTTATTAAAGGAGATGGTCTGCAATACAAAATTCTACAGTAGGGATCTAAAAAGTAATCATAGAGGGGGAAAACTGTATATTGTAAGGTTTTTAGAAACCTCTAAGAGCACAATTAAAATAGGGTGTACATTATCGCTCATGTTAGCAGAAACTTTTGAGTAGGCAGCCCCAGAATGGTCTCAGTGCATTAGGGAACATTCTCAAATTGTAAGCGAATATGCTCTTATACTCAAGAAGCAGGACTACTTTATAGCATTGTTTCTCAACCTTGTTTTCATTCTCAACCCGCTAAGGAGCTCTTTTAAGACATTTTTCATACTCTTACTCCCACTCTATAAAATTTTAACACCATAGATTTACGTGTCTCTGTTTATTATGTACTATAGCTTTTGGAGGGCCACAACAATTTTAATATTTTTAAAATTATTTTTTGCTCTCCAGGAACCAATTTTCATCTTCTTGGGAGTGATATACTTATGTTAAGAAGGCATGGCATGAATATAAATACGGTAGCAACAGAATGCAAATATTTGAAAACATAATATTTAAGGGGCAAAGGAGACTCAATGTTAAACTATTTTAATGGAAATAAACTTTAGTTAGCAAAAAAATCAACAACAGCAAAAAAAAAAAAAAAGTCAACTTATACTAGTGAATTGGGGAAATGAGGTACTGTATGGGCATTTGTCACTGTTGGATGGTACCATTGTGGAAGTATGGATTGGTTGATAAGATAGGTAGGCAAGTTTGTAGATTCAGAATTTAAATTAGATAAATTTTAGTGACCCATCATATGGTTCTGTCTTCACTCCTGTCTGTTCTGTACTTTCATTAGTGAACTTAAGAAAAAATCAGATTTATAGATGTCTCAATGATAGGAAAAATTGTTACTGAACTGAACAAGAGTTGATCTGCCCTTACGCACAGACCAAAAGAAATGTACAAACAGGAGTTTGCAGTGGAGAAAATAATTATTTTATTAAAATTGGCGCCAATCTGGAGAATGGGTGAGGTCGTGTTCCAAAAACCCAACTGCCCAATGGTTTACAGACAGGCTTTATAGAGCAAAAGTCAAGAGTCATCATAAGTAATGGGGTTTGGGTTGTGGGTGTTGCTGATTGGTCAAGAGTGAGGTAAGGGCAATAAATGGTTTCAAGTCTTTCAGTCTGGTTTCATGAGGGTGTGGTCAGGGGTCATTCCACTTTAGGGCCCAGGAGCTGAAACACAAGTTAGGCCATGTCATCTTTAGCTTAATAGAGACCTTACCTTGTGAACCTTAGTCAAGGCATGGTCATTGTTTCTTGCTGCCTCAGGGGGTTAAAGATTAGTGAGGGGGAAGAGTTTAGACTTACAAGGCATGCTGTGAAGAAACGGAATAGAGAGCTGGGGTCACATATTAAATCAAAGTCCTACATTAAATAGGGCCCTTAGACCTGGCCAGTGTTGCTCAGTAGTTACGACCTATGAACCAGGAGGTCGTGGCTCAATTCCCAATCAGGGCACATGCCCAGATTGGGGGCTTGATCCCCAGCGTGGCATGTAGGAGGCAGCTGATTGATGATTCTCTCTCATTGATGTTTCTCTCTCTCTCTCCCTCTCCCTTCCTCTCTGAAATTAATATATAGTAAATGGGGCCCTTGGTTTCACTTGCCCTTTTTTATGCATTCCTCAAACCTTAAGGGAAAACAGGCAATGATCTAGCTGCTACCTGCTGATTAGGGACATTGATTAGAGAAAGAAGAATGGCATTGTCTCACAATCAGTTGAAAGTATTCTGGAGTCTCAGGTCTAAGATCCCTAGTTTGAATTACCATTGGATTACTATCCTTGGCTATCTTTTAGGCAGCAATGATAAAGACAGATTACCAGTAGTAGCTCAATATCACTAATGTAGACATTCTCCAAGGGCCAGGCAGAGAAGTGAACCAGTGGGTGAATGCATCTGCATAGTAAAGGTTGTCAACCTGATCTATGGCAGTGTTCATAGAGTTAATAAATTGGAAACATTAGAGTCAGAAGCTCGGATGTAAGTGCAACATTCCTATCTAAAAAGCGTGCATATTCCTTCTTGAGCTGCAGTTGGTAGGTCTAATGCTATTCAGTTCTGTAAAACCACCTTTCTTATTTGGGCCATTTCTTGATTCCACAGAAGAATGCTTTGTCTGGAGTTATTAAGAACTGAGGCTGTGACCTTCGTTAAGGCCTGTATTTCTAGCTTTGCTGAGATGTCTGCATATAGGGACATGAAAATGGAGACCAGTCATTCTCACCAGGTCATGATCCTTGGACATCCGGACCTCAGTGCTGGCAGATTCTTTGTGTTCTTTTTTCAGGAAGGATCTTACAGATCCATCCTGACAAGGATGGGAACCCCCTAGTACATTGCCCAGTCCAGCAATAGGTGAGGTAAGGCCAAAGATTAGTGCCACAAATATAAATTCCTTCTTTTGGGAGTAGAAAAGACCCCAGGTAAGAAGGACTTATTGTCTCTTCCTGTCTATTTGTTACCTAGACAGGAATGTATGAACCTATGTACATGCTGACAAACATTCAGGGATGCCCCATCCTACCCGACGAAGAGCAAAATTAGACTGGTTGGCTCATTCAATGCAGAAAGGGGCCATGATGAAAGAGTCAATGTGCAAATCCTAGGCCATCTCAGACATGGTATGTGACGGGGGACAGTAGAGGCATTAGTGCATTTCTAAGACAAAAATGCATGCTTTAGTCTTGGTACAAGTAAATTGGTGTTCCCCTGGATGTGGGGTAGGAAATAGAGGTCCCAGCTTATCTTTAGTAGCTTGTTCCATCCATCTCTCCCAGTCCGCGATGTTGAAGGATTGTATGATCCAAAGCATTCCTTCTGCACTTGACATAGGCAGCACTTGACATAGGCAGCAACCCACAGACCCAGCAGTCGGACTGGTTATGGACTTCTGTGGAAGTGGCAACCCACGGAAAGAAGACATTTCCCATAACAGATAGAAATTGAAACAGAAGAAAGTTAGAGATTAGAAAACAAACAGTTCCCTGGGTGGTCTTCATTTTGGTGTGAGGTTCAGCCTGTGTTTTCAGATGTTTGTTTTCTGATGGGTATTGTATAGTCAAGATGGTCTCACAGGGGTAATCATATTGTTTGGCGATTCCTAATGGGAGTGGTAGATTCAGGGCTTGATTCCTTCTAGTTTAACAGAGGAATGAGTCATTAGTAAAATCTGATAAGACCCTACCTATTTAGGTATAAGCTGATCAATCCATGTAAGGTTATTCTTGTGGTGTAAAAAGGTGCTCTAGTTTTTTGTTTGTTTGTTTGTTTGTTTTGCACATATCTGTCCAATTTTCCCAACACTATTTACTGAATAGACTATCCTTACCCCATTGTATGTTCTTGCCTCCTTTTTCATATATTAATTAACCATATAGACATGAGTTTATTTTTGAGATCTATTCTATTCCATTGATCTGTCTGTTTTTATGCCAGTACCATGCTGTTTTGATAACTAAGGCCTTGTAGCATAGTTTGATATAGGTAGCATGATACTTCCAACTTGGTTCTTTCTCAAGATTGCTATGGCTATTAGCAGTCTTTTGTGGTTCCATATAATTTTTGAATTGTTTGTTCTAGCTCTATGAAGAATATTATTGGTATTTTTATTACAATTTTTACTTTTCATTGATTTCAGAGAGGAAGGGAGAGGGAGAGAGCAATGGAAACATCAATGATGAGAGAGAATCATTGATTGGCTGCCTCCTGCACTCCCCTACTGAGGATTGAGCTCACAACCCAGGCATGTGCCCTTAACTGGAATCGAAACCCGGACCCTTCTGTCCGCACGCTTATGCTCTATCCACTGAGCCAAACCAGCCTGGGCTCATTGGTATTTTTATAGGAATTGTGTTGAACCCAGAGATTGCTTTGAGTAGTGTAGATATTTTAATGTTAATTTTTCCCATCCATGAGCATAGTGTACGCTTCCATTTATTTGTATTTTCTTCAGTTTCTTTCTTCAGTGTCTTATAATTTTCTGAGTACAGATCTTTTACCTTCCTGGTTAAAGTTATTTTTATGTATTTTTTGATGCAGTTGTAAATGCCATTGTTTTCTTAGTTTCCCTTTCTGATCCTTTATTATCGGTGTATAAAGATGCAACTGATTTCTGATTAAGTAAGAGTGGAGAAAGTGGACACTCCTGTCTCGTTCCTCATGTTACCGGAAACTCTTTTCATTTTTCCCCATTGAGTATGTTACCTGTGTTATGTTGATGTATGTTCCCTCTATTCTCACTTTGCTGAGAGTTTTTATCATAAATGGGTGCTAGATTTTGTCAAATGCTGTCTGTTTTCTGATGGCCTGGACAATGAATAACAGCAATCTTATGAAGTGTAGCTCCATTGTCCAGTTGAAATTCTCTTAGATCTCTGGCAAAAGCCTCTCTAAACAATGGGGGAGGTTTTGAACTCTTGGAGAATAACAGTTCAACAGTCTTCCAAATATGAATAGCTCCTGAGATTCAGAGTTCAAGGGTATACAAAGGAAAGGCATTTAAGTACAGGACAGCAAACCACCAAAATTTCCCAAAGTGGTCACCAAGGTATAAGGGTTAGGGACCACCAGGTAGACGTCTTCCACTATTTGGTGAGGGCCCTCAAGTTCTAAATAGATCTGTATTCCTCAGTACCTCATTTTTATACTGGTAAAATGGAAGAATTATATGGTGAATGACAGGGCTGAATAAGCTGATATACTAGGAATGCTGTTACTAATGGTTGGATTCCTCTCCTAGCTGGTTCTTTTAGAAGGTCCTGTTTTAGACAGAAAGACATTTGCTCCTGTGCAAAATCATATTTGGATTGGGGTAGCCGTCTTTGCCTCTGAGGCCTGCCCTTTGCCCATCCTTCCAGACTTATTTCTTGCAAGATTTCTTTGGAGAGCTCAGCCAGAAGTTCTTTCTTTGGCCAAAGCCAGCAATGCTGCCTGTAAAACACAAGCTTCTTCCAGAGGCTCTTTAATATCAGCCCGCCGGGGGCAGAGGTTATTTTGGCCTTTAGTTTAGTCAGTAAGTCCCATCCTAAAAGTGGCACTGGGCATTTCAGCGATACAAGAAGCTATGGTTAAGGTTTGTTTTTCCCAATTGGCAATCTAATGGCTTCCTTACTGACTGTGACATTCCAGTCACAAGCCTTGTTTCAGAGGAGAGTTTAGTCAACCTAGTATTTAATACAAAATATGTGGCTCCAGTGTCAATTAGAAAGTAAATTAAGCCCAGCCGGTGTGGCTCAGTGGTTGAGTGTCAACCTATGAACCTGGAGGTCACAGTTCAATTTCCCGGGCGGGCCTGATCCCCAGTAAGGGGTGTATAGGAGGCAGCTTAAAAATGATTCTCTCTCTTCATTGATATTTCTGTTTCTCTCCCTCTCCCTTCCTCTCTAAAATTAATTTAAAAATATATTTTTAAAGTCCATTAAATTTTTTTTAAGTCCATTAATTTCTTTCCCCACTGTTCCATGTGGGTGGTGTTGACCAGAGGCCCGGGGTCCCTCACTCAGGGACAATTGGGTTATCTATAATGCTCCTCCTACCTCTTTGTCCTGTTCTCTGTTTAAACTTGTTCACCCCTCCCCCCTCTCCTCCCCCAATGACCCTCTGGCTTGCAGTAAGCACATTGTTTGGGGCCCGCTTTTGGAGCAGGTCCCTTGGTCCCAGCGGCCTTTACCTTGTTCGTTGTCTTCTTAGGCCCTCTGGTGGTCAGAGCAGCAGCCAGCAAGTCAGCCTGTTGCTTCACCTCGTTCTGCTCCCCAGAACTGGTCTCTGTTATTGAACAACTGAAAAGCAATCTCCACCAACAGTGACAGAGGCATTCAAAAGGACTCTTAACGTTTTGAAGCTTTCTTTGGACATCAGGGGCACTCGGAGCCAAAACAGTCATGTTCACAACCTTTAAGTTTTCAGGGGCCACTGTGTCTACATCAGTATTTTGGTGACAAGCCCCAAAGATACATTCTAGGAATTCTGCTGGGTCTTTGTCTGAACACTGTTTTGGCTGCTGGACCTGATTAAAACTTATTTGTTTGGGCACTCCCTTCCTTAACCCAACAGAATGCAGTTCCTGTCATGTCCAAGCTTGCGCTGATCCGCATCATTTATATTCCAGTGTGGTCCAGTAGTAGGGACACAGCAGCTGTGGCTTCAGCTCACACAGGGTTTTGGGGTGGCTCATTATGTAGGTGACTAGTATTCCCCCCACCACCACCTCTTCTAAGATAACCCACTGTTTTTGGCAGTAAGTAGAGTGTTCAATAGATGTTGAATATCTGCCCAAGTCAGGTTGTAAGTGTCAGCAATGGGAGGGAAAAGAGACTTTCCATATTTCTAGGATGGTCCCTATAGGCAGGCATATTAACTTCAACATCAATTCCTCCAATTGGCACCTGCTTTAATGGGAATTGTCCTGTCTAGAGTGGCCCCCTGACCAATTTGGGTATCCTGCTGGATGTGAGAGGGGAGACCACTGCTCAGCCTGTCAGAGCTCTTTCTCCAGCTGCCTCACAGCCAAAGGGCAGTGGAATGGCCACGGCTGCTGCAGCCTTAAGCTAGAGTAATAGTAAGTCACCTCCATTCTCCTGGAATTCTCATCAGACTTGCCTGGTTTCCCACTCTGGTGTATCATAATTTTACATTTCATTTGAATGGGCTTATTCTGATACAAAAGCATAAACACTTGTACATAGGGGATTTCATCCATTTTTCCTCAATGACTCAAGTTGCAAGATGGTACTGTAGTTCAAAGACCCAGCCTCTGGCCAGTGTTCTCCTGACTCTAGAGCAGACTGTGGCCATGTCATATGACAAAGAAAAAGCATTTTCTTCATTGGTTCATAGCCAAGCATGGCTCAGTTCTGTAAGATGCATCCCAGGGGGCTGCATTAGGGGACCGAGTTAGATAAGCAGTTCCCCTTGATAATACAGAGTATAGAACTTTTTTCACAGTAACAAACCAAGTTATTTTAAAGAGAAAAATCAACCTCTAATTTTGCACTAGTTTAACTTTTGATGCTTTAAATCCACTTATCGGATTAGATTTCTTTCAGTCTCACTCAGTTTAACCACACAAAATTTCTTCTCAGGTTTTCACAAACCTTCTACAACTTTTCTAATCCCTCTTAAGTTTGTCTCTTCTTACTCATTCAGAAGTAATCATCCTTAGTTTAGGACAAATTACTTCCTTCTAATTCCTTCAAAAATGTTATTTCCATACTTTATGACTTTTAGGATCTAGAATGAATGCTGGTTAAATTACCTGAAATAACTTTATCAGAGTAACAGTTACGGCCATATAAAACAGTGAATAAATTTAATGAGTACTAGACCACAGCCATTTTTTGGATACTAGTCCATGAATTTGTAAGTGGTTATAGGACATCTGGATTTCTTTGGGAGATAATAGGTTTCTCTGCACTGGCAAGGGATGACTTTTCTTCGAGAGTGTTGACAAGGAGATGGTGGTAATGACAACTGACAAATTTGAGTGATTAAGGGTGCGTACCCTATATAATAAAAGCATAATATGCTAAGTGTCTGATCAGTCGACCATTTGGTTGACCACTTGATCAGTCACTATGACGCGCACTGACCACCAAGGGGCAGATGCTCCGACCGGTAGGTTAGCTTGCTGCTGGGGTCCGGCTGATTGGGACTGGGTGAGAGGGCCAGGCAGGCCCTGGAGCCCTCCTGCAGTCCCTCCCCAGCCGGCCAGCCTCCATTGGCCTGGATCAGAACTGGGTGAGACGCCCGATCGGCCCCAACTGCCAGCTAGGGCAAGGGACCCCATCCATGCACAAATTTGTGCACCGGGCCTCTAGTATTATATGAAACAGAGGTCAGCGAGCTAGAGACTGCTGACAGATCCTTCTAGCAGCCTGTTTTGTATGGCCCTAAAGCTAAGAATGTTTTTTGCATCTTAAGAGGTTGTAAAACAAAAACAAACAAAAGAATATGCCACAGAGACCTTATGTGGCTTGTAAAGCCTTAAATATTTACTGTTTGTCCTTCACAGAGAAGAAGTCTGCCAACTTCTAATAAAATATTGGACTAATGATAGAGTAGATAACACTAAGATCTTTTGCAATAAAGGACAGGAAACAACACAAATAGTTCAGTATATGGAAATTTTGTGATATCACTCATCAGCTAGGCTTATATTTAAGACTAAGGTTCAAAACTATATAGAAAATTGCAATTATAATCAATTTCTTAAGCAAAAAGAGACCTATTTATTAACTAAGTAAACTTAGAAGACATTTAAGATTAATGATATGTAAGTTATAGCTTGCTAATAAATTAAAGCTAATTTTATCTCCTTGAGAATAGTGACTATTGGATGGGTAAACAGCCAGAAAGCCTGCTAGAAAAAGAGGGGCAGGAAAAAACTAGTCTAGGACTAAAAAGTTACCATTGTATAAAGAGACAAACAGGAAAACCACTAATTATCTGCATGTCAAAGGAGTTATGTGTTGCTTTTCGTGCTCCATTCCTTTATACTTAATCTAACCACAAAGATAAGCTTTTTAAACTGCTTTTGACAGAAGTGCCTTATTGGTAAGAAAATAGCACCACCATCATTTAGACTATGATGATTTATATTTTTCCTTACTCTTTTAGTGACTGGATGTGATTTTTTATGTATGTGTTTTCTTTTGGGGCAGTAGATATAGCTTACCGTATTTATGTGACTATTCTGACTTTCCTTTTGGTTTCTCACAGAGTGCATAATTAATAAAATATTCTGTCTAGAGATAATTTTTATTCTGCTCTTCCCAATAGTTCTCTCAAACTTTAAGGTATTTGAAGTATCTGTAATTGAGATGCTCTATTTTGTTTTACATATATTTGCTTATTTCTGGTTTGTAACTAAGTGAATTTTTTTTTCCAGATGATTCTTTGGGATTGGGACTTGAAGCAATGGTATAAACCTCATTATCAGGTAAATATGTGATTATCACTGATATCTATAATGAAACTTTTGACATTTAAAGTTACAGTCACAAGACTGCTATGACATAAGATTTTCCTTACTTGAACTAAAATATCCAGAACTTTCATTTAGATAGATTACAATGTTTTAATTGTAAGGGGGAAATGAAATGGTAAAAAACCAAGCATATATAGTTACACTTAAATGTTGCTATAATAGTCTGGACTCAGGATAAACTAATAATTTTATATTAAGGATGAGATTTTTTTTCCTGATTGTGAGCAACTGATCCACATGGGGGGAAAATAGATTAAAGGCCATATATGAGAAAAAGCAAGACAATTGGCAAAATATTTTATCAGGAAAGCAATATCATTTTGCTCTTTGGTAAATTTCCACTAGTACTTATTTCAAGAAAGAACACCTGGCCAGCATCCCAGAAGCTTCACTTATGCACCATTCTAGTTTTTACTTATATCCCCAAAGATAATCTCTTTCCTGACTTCAAGCAGTTAGTTTTGCTTACTTGTGAATTATACACACACACACACACACACACACACACACACACACACATATATATATATACACTCATTTAATATTAGTACTCTGTAAATATTTTTGATCGCTTAAGTAATATATGTTTGTATCAGAGGAACAGAAAATAGAAGTATAGGAAAAAAAGAAAAATCACTCATAAACATCAGGTAACAACTATGTTAACAATTTTTGTTCTTGTTAACCCTCATCTGAGGATATTTTTTCCATTGATTCTTAGAGTAGAAGGGAGAGAGGGAGGAGGAGAGAGAAACTGATGTAAGGAAGACACCAGCACACAGGCCAACCATGGAGCACTTTTGATGCATATATTTACAAATCTTTCTCCATTGTATTGAAATGTGTTTGTATATTCTGTTCTACAAAAATTATACTAGGTTTAATATGCTTTATGAAACCTAATGTTTTCCTGTCTTTGAATTTTACATAAATGGAATCAGTCACATGTACTGTGTGGTTTACTTCTTTGAGAACTTTATCTGTAAGATCAATGCATATCATTGCACATAATACTGTGACCTTACACAATATGGTCTCTCTACTTGCTTTTACTTCTCTGACCTCATCTTCCCGCACGTTCTCCTTCGTTTACAGCTCCAGCTACACTGGCCTCCTTGTTTTTGCAAACGAGCTGGGCAGGCTTCTGCCTCTAAGTCTTCACACTTGGTAGTCTCTCTGCCTGGAATGCTCTTTCCCACACCTCTGTCAGATCTTAACAAATCGCAGCCTTATACTCTTAAAATTTCAGTGCCCTCCATCACTTCCTTTTCCCTCTCCTTGCTTCTTTCTCGTCAACCTGCTCAAAAACCCATGATTCTCCATTGCCCATATTCCTTTGCCTAGAAGCCAGTGTCCCAGCATGCCTCTCCAACCTTATTTTCCACTGCTCTTTTTTTTTTTTTAAGAAATATAGCCTGTACTTTAATAATTTTGTTTTCTGCACCTTGCTATTTTACCACCTTTTTTAAAACCACTTTTATACCTTTATTTATTCTCCTTGAAAAATGAGCTCCCCAAAATATATTTTTTGTTTAATTTTATTGTAAAACATTATTTTTCCAATCTTTTATAAATGAAATCCTACCAAATGCTACCTCTCCCATAAAGTTTCTGTTAACTCTTCATATTAAAGTTGTCTATATTTCCTTTGAACTCTAATACTATTTTATTTGTATCTTTATCTCATCATTTCCCATAACATTAATAATAGTAATATTTATTGCACTTTTCCTATCTGTATCATACCCTGTCTTATGTGCTCTGCATGTATCATCAGATTTAATTCTCTCTGCTTCTCTCTGTTAAGTACAACTATAAACTCTGGAAAAAATGCATGAAAATAACTTTGAAAAAGAAAAGGAAAGAGTAGGCTGGCCTCATTAAGGACCACAGTAATGGAGAAACAACATAGTGACAGGGTTTCCTACAACCCCCACCCAAAAGCAAAAGGTGACTCAGGCCCTCACTCTCAACCTAGCAACAGAAGGTGTCACAAGGAGGCTCATTTCTTCCCTAAGGTTGAAGGAGAGTCCTGCAAACAATACCAAGTGAATCTGGTGGCTTTGGCAAGAGGGACTTGATCAGGAACGCCACTGGCAATAAGTGCAAACATCACAGAGTACACTTTCACAAACCTGTATGTGCAGCCTACTATACGCTAGGCTACATGGTGTATACCATTGTGGTAGATGCAGTCTGTCGTTGATCAAAATGTTGTTATGAGGCACAGGACTGTACTCTCATTCTCCACTGGGCATGAGATTTCCTTCCCCAGTGAGAGACATGGGGTGCCCAGGGGGCCTGGCATAGAGGATACTGCCACAAGTGCCTAGCCCAGAAAGTGTTCTTTGTCCCTGTGTCCTGGAGTCTCCTTTATTCACCTGAAGGTACCAGGTAACCCAACTTGAGGAAGTTCTCTCTCCCCCACAGAGGAGGAACCAGCAGGGACCAGTGGGAACCCTAGTGACACCAGAAAAAAAGCAGACTGAAATAACACTGTGAATGCCCTATAAATTAAATTGACATTAGAGCCTGGCTAGTGTGGCTCAGTGGATTGAGCATTGTCCCATGCACCAGAAGGTTGATGGTTCGATTCTTGGTCAGGGCACAAGCCCAGATTTCAGGCTTGATTGTGCAGGAGGCAGCTGATCAATGGTTCTCTCTCATCAATCTTTCTCTTCCTTTCCCTTCCTCTCTATCTAAACATCAATACAAACATTAAAAAAAAATTAATTAATTGTCATTAGAACCACAGCCTAAAAAAGTAGACCAGGATCTTTCTGTGAAATCTAAACAAGTCGACCTCCTAATATAAAAGTTTTAAATAGGACCCGGTCTTCTAGCATTATATGAAGCATTATTAGCCAAAATATTGATAAAATAAATTAAAAAAACACCTGTCATACCAAAAATCAGAAAAATCACAGCTTGAATGAGAAAAGACTATATTAGTACTTACCACCAAGATGAACAGATTTAGAATTACCTGACAAGGACATTTAAAGCAGCCATCATCAGAAAATTGCTTCTAACAAACAGTTACAAATTCATTTGAAACAAATAAAATAGAAAAATCTCAGCAAATAAATTGAAGTTATAAAAAAGAAACAAATGGAAATTAAAAACTTGCTGAATGGGCTCAGCATTAGAGTGGTGACGACTGAGGACAGAATCTGCAAGCTCGAGGATAGAGCAATAGCATTTACCCAATTTAAACTATATAGAGGAAATAGATGGAAATAAAATGGACAGAGCCTTAGGGACCTGAATGACACAACAAAAAATCATCAGTGTTTAGAAAGGAGGGAAGAAAGAGAGTGAGTGTAAAAGAGTATTTGAAGAAATAATGACTGAAAACTTCCCAGATTTTGCAGAAGACATAATTCTACAAATTCAGGAAGCTGAGCGAATACCAAATGGGATCACTGCAAAAAAAAGTCTCCAAGACAAATCATAATTAAACTTTTGAAAACTAAAGATAAAATATTTTGAAAGCAGCCAGAGAGAAATGCCACATTACCTATAGGAGAACACCAGCTCAAATAGCAGATTTCTCATTTGGGTGTAAGGAAAGTAGATGGATGCTATTATGTATAATTTGTGGAAGCATGTATAATATTTTATATAATAGAGGCCTGATGCATGAAATTCATGCAAGAGTAGGTCTTCCTTCCCCTGTCTGCCAGCACCAGCTTCCCTCCGGCCACCAGCAGGCAGCAGGCACCCGGGCTTCCCTCTGGCCACCAGCAGGCACCCAGGACCCGGGCTTCCCTCGCAGCCCTGGCTTCGTCCGGAAGGATGTCCGATCTAATTAGCAATATTATGCTTTTATTATTATAGACTAGTGTCCAGGTGCACAAAATTTGTGCGGGGAGGGGGGAGGGAGGTGTGTCCTCAGCCCAGCCTGCACCCTTTTTAATTGGGGACGCTTTGAGGGATGTCTGACTACCAGTTTAGGCCCAAACCGGCAGTCGGACATCCCTCTTGCAATCTGGGACCACTGACTCCTAACCGCTCACCTGCTTGCCTGCCTGATTGCCCCTAACTGCTCTCCCCTGCCAGCCTGATCTTGCCCCCAACTGACCTCCCCTGCCGGCCTGATCTCGCCCCAACTGTCCTCTCTGCCTCGGCCCCCACCACCATGGCTTTGTCTGGAAGGAAGTCGTACATCCAGAAGATGGCCGGTCAACCTGGTCTAATTAGCATATTACCCTTTTATTAGTATAGATAGATTATATAGGATAGGATTGCTTAAATGGAGGGGGGAGCCTTTTTCAGCAGGAGGAAATGCTCTTGGCAGACAAAAATACATAATCCTATATCTAGACTGATAGCCAGCTATATGAACTATACTGCCAAAACGGTCATTAAAAAATTGAACCACTTTCTTACACCTTACACCAAATAGCTATTGCCCTTAAAACTCCTCCTCAGCCCCCACCTTAGGTTCTGCCTTCGCAGTTCACCCAGATTATGTTCTGATTGGTCGGTTTCAATGCCAGTCAGCATCAAAAGCTCCATCTCCTAGGCAGCCATTGGCTCCTTGCACTTCACCCAGACTTGGTTCTGACTGGTTGGTTTCTATGCCAGTCAGTGTCTCCAGGCCTATCTCTGGGCCTGATCAGAGAGGTGGGGCTGATTAGCATTCCCCCGTGGAGGCCCAGAGAGAAAGAGAGGCATGGCTGCTGGAGAAGCCTGGAAAGAGAGGGGGGGGAAGGGGGGCAACGACTGACCAACAGCTGCCACGGAGCCTGCAGATCAGACCCTGCATCTCTCTCCCAGGGCCTGATCCGCAGCCCCCTTGACAGGCAGTGCTTGGTCGCCGAGCCCGCAACAGCGGCAGTCAGTGCTGGGTCACTATGGCAACCCAGCACTGACTGCAGGACTGACTTCTGGTCAGTCGAGCCTTTGGTCATTTTGGACGTTACAGACCCTGGGTTTTTATATATTAGGATTTGACCAACATGTGAGGGAAGGTTTATAGTAATAATTAAATTTTAACATGTTCATTATCTTTGGCTTATCAATTCAAATTATAACAAGCCATTTGTTAGAAGTACTCTTAATTGACCAGAAATAGCTGGACTGTGCCCCAATAATGGGGAATTTTTAAAATAAAAATCAACACAAAATAATGCTTCACAAGATAAAAAAAATTCCACATAGAGCAAAGACATTACTTAGCTAATTACTGGTCTCACTTTCAGAACATTTTTTTTCATTTCTAAAATGTGTTGAGCCCTAGCTGGTTTGGCTCAGTGGATAGAGCGTTGGCGCGTGGACTGAAGGGTCCCAGGTTCGATTCCAGTCAAGGGCACATGCTAGGGTTGCAGGCTCGGTCCCCAGTAGGGGGCATGCAGGAGGTAGCCAATAAATGATTCTCTTGCATCATTCATGTTTCTAGCTCTATCTCCCTCTCCTTTCCTCTCTTTAAAATCAATAAAAACATATTTTTAAAATAAATAAAATGTGTTGAGGATAGTTAGTTTCATTGTGAAATCATTAAATACTTTGAATACTTAAGAATTCTAAATACACTCAAATGTAAATTCAAGATACAGTAAAACAAACAAAAGTAACATTTAATTCACTGTTCTGAGTATTAGTGTACTTATTTCTGTGGTTTATTTAGTTGAATAAAATTTATCTAGAATTTCAAAAAGTACAAAACATGTATACATTAATGAAATATTTTATTTTTAGAATACATTTTCTACCTATTTTTTAGGACCCAGCCTGAGGCTATTTCCAGGAGTTGTTTGTTAACCATTTAGTTCAAAGTTATCACCATTTACTTTGAACTGTAATACCATTTTTTCTGTACTCTTATCTCATTATTTTCCATAATATTGATAGTAATACTATTATTTGTTACACTTTAAATATATGCACCATACATTGCTTTATGTGCTTTGCATGTATTAATAGATTTAATTTTTATATCAGCCCTTAATAAAGTAGATGCTATTATCCCGTTTATAGTGAAAAAAACTAAAAAGTTCAGATGTTAAATGACTTGCTCAAAGTCACTCAGTTAGGGTTAAAGTCTAGATTTCAAAGTCATCTTTGCCAACAAAGCTTTGTCTCTGTGCTAGAGTGACAAAGGTAAATGAAGGAAATGCTATATATGTTTAAAAGAAATTTTGACATAAAGGAAATCATCAATAAATTAATGCAATCCTCTGATTGTAGATTCTGATGCATTACAAATTTAGTTTTATGCTAGTGCTTATCAGTAAAGAATACTATTAAATATAGCTAAGCTAATGGAAAATACAGAAAAAATTAAAATTCATGTTATCTGCTACATACTTAAACATCAGAAATTTTAAAGTGATAATTATACCACGTGTTATATCATTTATATCATGCCCAAATCAATGAATATTAATATTTAATAGAATTAAGTTATTTAGATATTAGATAGACCTTGATTTTAAAATAGAGGAAGTTTGTCTTAAATGTTGAATTTTCTGTGTAACATATATAATTTTACTTTTCTTTTCTTCTCTAGAGTTCTGGAGGTGGAAGTGGAGTTGATCTTTCTGTGCTAAATGAGGCTCGCAATATGGTGTCAGATCTTCTGATTGATCCAACCCTCCCCCCTCAAGTCATTTCTTCCCTGCGGAGCATCAGTAGCTTGATGGGTGCTTTCTCAGGTTCCTGTAGGCCAAAGATTAACCCTCTCACACCGTTCCCTGGATTTTACCCGTGCTCAGAAATAGAGGACCCAGCGGAAAGAGGAGACCGAAAACTTCACAAGGTCAAAGCACAGCAATCAGCCAGCCCGATTTATCGCATTTTCAAATTAAAACTGCTCTTTAAAATCTTACCTAAATTAGAATTTCTTTTTCAAGGATCAGCTTCTTTTCCTGTATGTTGAGCTCCTTGGGTCTTTAAAAGTAGTAATAATCTCAAATAATTTGAAACAAGTATTCAGTTTTTATTCCAAATAACATGGCTGTAATTAGCTGTTACAACTGCAGCAGTACCAACTATTTATTGCTATTGTTGTTTTAAGTACTATAGCAAAAAAGCAATCCAGACTTGTACGACATACTAGTAGTGTAATCATGTCAGTAATCTATTTTATTCTTTAGAATACAGGAATTGTTCTTGTTGAACCATTATAATGAAATGATCATTATAATGTTCATTTTATGCATTATATAGCATTATGTACTTTAAATTGATTTTTACATTTTTTAAAACCCTTCCCCCCCCCCTTATTTACCCACTAGAAATTGCTACAGCCCAATAGACATTGCTTTTTCCATCATTAGAAATGGGATTAACTTAATTTTCTAAAAATGCATACATTGTGCTTGTCCAGAGTGCTTTTAATTGTTTTGACTATCAATATCTTTACCAATTGCTAAAGTCATAAAACTAAAAATGGAAACATTTTCGACATTGTTCTCATTTAACTACTTTGTTCTACAGGTAAAGAAACTAACCAAGAGAAGATAAAATTCAAATCAGTTTGTTTTTGTTTATTGATAATAGTGTATATAGAGCTTAGGAAAAGTTAAATATAGTTTTTGGAGGATTTTGATCATCAGTTAATTTCATTTTGTTCTCGGTATTAGGGTATAGAAATGTTGAAAAACTAACCAAGCCTGATTAGGGCAAACATTTGATAATTATTGATCACAGAGCTGGATCATAGGTATTTATGTGATGCTTTTATTTATTCTTTTTAGAGAGGGAGGGAGAGAGGGAAGGAGAGAGAGAAACAGTGATGTGAGAGAGATACATTGATTGGTTGCCTCTAGCACCCGCCCCAACTGGGGCTCAAACATGAAACTAGGTAAGTGCCCTGATCTGGAATGGAACCTGCAACCTTCCAGTGCATGGGGGCAATGCTCCAACCAATTGAGCTACACGACCAGGTCTGTGATGCTTTTATTTTTTAAAGTATATACAGTATCACCTGCAACAGTCAAAACCCAACTATACCAGTGATACTTAGAGGTTAATCATGGGATAGCAACAAATTCATCACTAAATGAGCTAATATATTCTTGAGTTAGTTTTCACTTGATCTGTTGCTCTTCCTTTTTATTTCCCATGGACATTTGATGTTTAGTAATTTTAAAAAAGTTTTTAAAAAAATCTTAATCATAAAATCATAATTGATAGCATTATTGTTACTATGTTTACTGTGTAGAAAAGTGTACTGGTACATTTTAGAAACATTTAAACAATAATATTGCCTAAATGCCTCATTTCGTGCACATTCTAGTTAATCGGGCTTATTTTGGTTACTGGACTCTATTGGTAAAAATAAGTCAGATAAGAATCTGGCCCTAGCTGGTTTGGCTAAGTGGATAGAGCATCGGCCTGCGGACTGATGGGTCCCAGGTTCGATCCCCAGTGTGGGGTGTGCAGGAGGCAGCCAATCAATGATTCTCTCTCTTCATTGATGTTTCTTTCTTTCTCTCTCTCTCTCTCTCTCTCTCTCTCCCTTCCTCTCTGAAATCAATTAAAAAAAAAGAATCAGGATGTAACCCTTATTTTTCGTAGTGTTCTTGAAACTTCTTGTTTGAATGTTATATCTAATTTGTCTCTGCTTTTGGAAAAGAAGAAGCCTAATGTTACTTAAGAAAAGAACTAGTTATGAAAAAGTAACTAGTAAGGAAAAGGGAGCTGGAATAGATAGATACTTTAATATAAATGTCTTATATACTGTGTTAAGAAACAAGAAAGATTATATGAACCTAAATTTCTAACTAACCACAAGCCTTTACTAAATCAACATCCTTGGGAAAACTGTAAGAGATATTTATCTCTCTGAGATGGTTTCAGTGTCTGCTGATAGAGGAAATTCTTAAGAAAGAAACTTTTCTGTATATCTCAGTAAAACACCTAATCACAGTGGTAAAAAAAAATAGAACATTTTCAAAAATTAAGGTAAAACTGTATTAAGGCTAAAGGTGTTCTGGATTTAGTCATTTGTTCAAAAAGCAGCTCAGAATCCTGCAGTTTCTCCAGATTAACCTCTATGGACATTAGCCCCGTACTGAAAAGATGAATGGTTCAGGACAATCCCTGATCTTAATTTTGTCCTCTGAAGTTTTTTCTTAAGGTAAATCTTTCATATCTACTTTTTAAATTATCAACTGTTTATTTCTCATGATACTAGGAATAAAGTGTGCAAAAGAAAAAATATATAGTTAAATTGTAGGGAGTTCAGATATCATTTTTTAGTACTGGAAGGATAAGTAGAACAATATAGAATGTGGAGTAAAATTGACATACTTTCAGAATAAAATGTTCTGTTTCTCCAGTGCATATTAAAAATATACTTTGTATTGATTTTTATGTGACATCTTTAAGACATACACAGATATTATAGGGTGACGGTTTTAACCACTGTTCAATTATCCAACAGGGACTACACAGTAGGAATAGTTTACCAACTCCACAGCTGAGGAGGAGCTCAGGAACTTCAAGTCTGCCCCCTGTTGAACCTCCTTCTTCAAGGTGGGAACGCAATAATGGCAAAAGGCCTCACCAAGAAGTTGGCATTTCAAGGTAAAATCCCCAGAGCCTGTTAAAGAAATCTGAATCCGATACATTTGCTTTGCTTCTGTGAACGAAGTTTGAAATAGTTCTAAAAGCGGAAAGGAACAGTCGACATAGGACAGCAAACCAAAGCTATACATATAAAAGCCTAAGCAACCAGAACGACCAGTACGACCGGAACGACCGGAATGACTGGTTGCTACGACGCACACTGATCACCAGAGAGCAGATGCTCAACACAGGAGCTGCCCCCTCGTGGTCAGTGCGCTCCCACAGCCAACCTCCCCTGGCTGGCCAACCTCCCGCAGTTCCTACCCCTGGCCGTCAGGCCCTGATCAGCCTGCCACCTGCCCACTGCAGTGGTGGCTCAGTGGCAGGGGAAGGGGGAGGGGCGGGGAACCACGTAGTGGCAGGGTGCCAGCGATGGCGATGTCAGCATCTGGTGTCCGTTCCGTCTGTGCCTGGCCTGGCAACTGTCACCTCCTCTCTGACCCGGCCAAGATCAGCCTGGCCCCGATTAGCCCTGTTCGCCAGCCAGGCCTAGGGACCCAACCCGTGCACGAATTTCGTGCACCAGGCCACTAGTATGACATAATAGAGAAAGTGATTCTTAAAAAGAAGAACCTGTCTTATCCCCAAACTTAGGTAAGTTGGGACCTGAAAGGAAGTTAGGATCCATTTAGTACAGGGTGTTGGGAAAGCTTGTAAATTGGTAGAGGTGGACACTACAGGAGCAGTCACCAGGTCCAATGCACGATACCCAAAGTAGGGCAACAATTACTGACTTGTGAGAGGAGGAGCACATTCTCAGATGTTAAGTGTCTTTGAAAGGCACCAGTAACTATGAAACAGAAAATGCCAGGAGCTGAGATCTGAATGTAAATATACCCATTTACACTGATAACAAAAGATTCAGTGCTTTGTCTTAAAAGCCAGGAAAGATAGTGATCTCTTGTGATCAGGAAAGATAAGCTTCTATTTAGTCAGTCACCTGGTCATATTAATAAAATTGGTATCAGTGTAAATTTCCTGTTAAACCACCGGTCTTACTGAGCATGTGTTTTACTTTTAGCTTGAGCTAGGTAGTTACACATTTAAAACGCTAGGTGGCAGAATTGGATCATAGCTATTTGTTAAAATTGGTTAGTATTTATATGTGAAATATGACCAAATAATTATAATTTTCCAGATTATTTTGTGATATATTAATTTGAATCTTCTGTAATATATTGAAATAGATGGACTCCTTATTTATTGAAAAATATTGTGTGAAATGGTATATAAAACAGGAATGGATTGAGGTATGAATAGAGTACAGGAAAATGAGCTTTGATCCAAAGCTTGCTCGGAGCCTGAACATGATAGTTTTTGTTTGTGGGGTTATTTTCCTAATGGAATCAGGATATGGGGAAGTAAATGATGTTAGAAACTGAAAATATGAAAGATATTTCTTAACCATGGGAAACATCATCTTGAGAATATTGGATTTAAGAAAGAATGATGAAAATGATTCAGTTTTTTTATTTTCATCACACTGTGTAACAGCAATACATTTGCAATTAAAGAATGATGGATATTAAAATAGAAACACAGTCCAAAGAAAACTATCTTTAACTCTGAAAAGTGTTCATATAAAGGTATATGTAGGCAGATTTTATATACTTAATTTACTCTCATAGAAGATTTTAGGAATTTGGAGAATAAAGTAATTGGTGGTATGGAACATCTACTTTAAAGAGATAAGGTTAGAAGTAATTTTTTTAGTGTGCAGAAGCTGGAGCTTACTTTGAACATAGGATAAGATGGGAAGATATGAAGCATTTACAGCCATTACTACTTTTGAAATTCAAGTTTCTAGATAAGTGCTGTCCAAGAGAAATTTTTGTGATGATGGGAATATTTTATATCTCACCAGTATGGTAGTTCCTAGCTATTGATTACTTGAAATGTATCTAGTATGACTGAGCAAGTTAATTTAAATTTGAATTTAATTAAAAAGTAGAGCTAGCTATATGTGCTACCATATAGGCATATAGAGCAGTCTTATTAAACAGAAAAGCTGTTATCTTTAAAGTATGGTGATATTTTGTTTAGCACAAAAGTAATAGACTTGTGACTCTGGAATCATGAGACATCCATCCTGACTTTAGTAGAATGCTCGAAAGCTGAGATCACATATCCTAGATTTGTGAGTCTTGATTTGAATGCAGCTTTGGATTCTGATCATAGCCTCTCTGTGATCTTCGATGACCCTGACTCGGCTTTCAACATTGTTTCATTATTGAACCTCTTCTTCCCTGAAAATGTCTGAAACCAAATTTCTCAGCCCCCCAGCTGCTTTTTTGTTACTGTCCTTCTGGTCTTATTTCCTGGCACAGTGCTTCCCTCTAGTGGTTGCTTACAAAATTGATTTACCTAGAAAACGGTGTTATGTTTGCATCCTGTTTTCTTATTCTGCAGGTATCAGTTGTCAACTCTATCTCTTTTTTCCCCTCTATTGATTATTCTCCTGTATCACTTTACCTACACCATTTCATGCTTTCATTACTCCTTACTTGGGCTATTGAATTATCCTCCTAATTGGTTTTCCCATTTCTAATATCATTAACTACCCAATCCATCTTATAACCTTCAACCAGAAATCTTCTTTAAACAAAACTTTGATTATAGGTTTTCTAGTCATTAAATTTTTAGACCAATGCCTATAGAATTGTACCCAAATTCCTAGCCTGGGATTCAAAACCCTGTTATTCCCTCAGGACAAAAATGACCACTTCCTTGGAAAAGTTAAATAGACTAAAAGAGTAAAAGAGATAAGTAGTCTTGCAATGAATGAGAATAGAAAAATTATTTGGGAAGCTGTCTAGGTAAAAAAAAATTATGTAACTTGTGTTAGACTTTCCTTAAAGTTTTCTGATAATTTTAACTCGATTTGATATTTAAGCTGCATTATAATTTCCAGCCTACCTTATTTGTGTACAGAGTAATATTTAAATTGTCCTTTTCTTCATGCCTTGTCTGGAGAAAAAAAAGTAAAGTATTCTGAACCTTATCATAACTATGATAAGATGAATCTTAGGGAAGAAAACCATAAGTAAAAGGAAGAGTTACTCCTCCTTGAACAGCCACTTAAGGATTTAGTCATCTCTTAAAGGACTTGAGATTTTACTTAATTACAAGGGCCACTGCTTGACAACATAAAAATACCTCCAATATCATCTTTCTCTATCTGAAACTCGGTCAAGCTTCACTTGTCCTCTTCTGTGCCCTCTTTTCTTGTTCCCTCTACACTGATTTCTGTACATCTTTAAAAATTGAGCTCATCCTACCTAACAAAAAGGTAATATGCAAATAACCATCACTCCGCTATGCCCACTATTGGGCGGCAGGAGGCTGGGGGGCGGGACTCGGGGTGGCATATCCGGCCATTGAGAGGTGCGGGCTTTAAGTCTGCAGTCAAATATTCAGGGCCAAATTGTGACCAGTCTAGAACAGGTACCAAAGGCATTGTGAACGTTGCTTTAGCAGCCTCTTTTCACTGCTCCTTCAGCCAGATTGTTTCCCTTGGCGGCCAGTGGTTGGCAAACTGTGGCTCGCGAGCCACATGCAGCTTGCAAGCCGTGGTTTGCCACTCTGTTGACTAATGAGTTTGCCGACCACTGCCTTAGCCACTTCAGTGTCCTCTTCCTGATGCCGGAGCAGGGCATAGCCGCCGCCTATAAAGGACAGCTTCTAATAATTTTAAAATTTCTGCTGCATGCTTAATTTCCTTCTTATTGGAGGTTAATAGTCCTTTTCATTTCCAGACTGAACAGTGTGCATGCAAAATTAGGAGAGCATACCTCCAGTCAGTATACACATTCATTCTCTTTTGTATGAAAATTCTACTGCCTGCATCAGGGCAATCAGTTCAGCTTCCTGAGCAGAGGTTCCCAGCAGTAACCTCTTTTGGTATTGGAAGTAACCTGTTTCCTTTGTACATCTAACTGCTTCCATCTGCATATAGAGTCCAGTCTGCCTCTTCTAGCGGCTGGTCCTATAAATCATTCCTGCCAGAATAAACTTCAACATTTATTTCAGCACTAGAGGCCTGGAGCACTAAATTCGTGCATGGGGGGGCGGGTGGAGAGGGTTGTCCCTCAGCCCAGCCTGCACCCTCTCCAATCTGGACCCCTCGAGGGCAGTTGGACACCCCTCTCACAATCTAGGACTGCTGGTCCCAACCACTTACCTGCCTTCCTGATTGCCCCTAACTGCTTCTGCCTGCCATCCTGATCACCCCAAACCACTCCCCTGCCAGCCTGATCGATACCTAACTGCTCCCCTGTCTGCCCGATTGCCCCTAACTACCCTCCCCTGTCTGCCCAATTGCCCCTAACTTCCCTCCCCTGTAGGCCTGGTCCCCCCCGCAACTGCCCTCCACACAGGCCTGGTCCCTCCCAACTGCCCTCCCCTGCAGGCCTGGTTCCCCCCCAACTGCCCTTCCCTGCTGGCCTGGTCATCCACAACTGCCCTCCCCTGCCGGCCATCTTGTGTCCACATAGGGGCGGCCATCTTGTGTGTTGGAGTGATGGTCAATTTGCATATTACTGCTTTATTAGATAGGATGGTCATGCATTAGTGTGGCCAAGTCGGGAGAAAGTAGGTAGGAGTTAACTTAACAGTTTTGAGGGAGATGTTGGGATGGTTGAGAATAATTGTTTGGTACCTGCCCATTCTTCCAGCAGTGAGTCACAAATTACCTTTTTTCTCTAGCAGCTCATCACTTGGTGGGGTATGTAAATGGGGATAGACCCTTCCAAGGAAAACTTTTCCTCTTCCTGTAAAAGCTCCCAGGTGGCTGCCAAGGCTCTCAAGCAGGCTGGCCACCTTAGGACAGTGTGATCCAGTTTCTTTGAAAAGTATGCCATGGATTGTGGAATGTCCTAGGGCAGTGATGGGCAACCGTTTGAGCTTGGCGTGTCAAACTTCGCCAAAAAACTGAGCATAACTCGGGTAGTGTGTCACTTTGAGGAAAAAACATTATTTCGCAAATGTTTCATCCTCAGGAGCAGCAAATGTTTCATCCTCAGCATGCGGCCGCCTCAGCGGCCACGTGTCATCAGAAATGGCTACGCGTGTCAGTGCTGACACGCGTGTCATAGGTTCGCCATACTGTCCTAGGGCAACGCCCTGCCTTTTATGAACATATAATTGAAAGGGCTTTAGTAGGTCTGGAAGCCCCAAGGCTGGTGCAGAAGCCTGAGTGCACTTCTTTGTCCATTCTAAAGGGCAATCTTCTGGTCTTTTCTGACATTCATACAGTGGTTTAGCATTGAGCCAAAGTTCAGAATCCAAATGTGGTAGTAGCTCGTCATTCCCAGGAATTCTCTTGTTTCCTGTAAGTCTTTTTTTTTTTTTAAATCCTTACCTGAGGATATTTTTCCCATTGACTTCTGGTGAGTGTAAGGGAAGGAGGAAGTGGGGGGCAGGGAGAGAGAGACACACACATCGATTGGTGGCCTCCTGCACGGACCCAAGACTGGGAATCCACAACTGAGTTACCTGAAAAATGTGCCCTTGATGCGGAATCGAAACCGTGACCCTTCGGTCCACCAGGCCAACCAACGCTCTTAACTACTGACCTAACCCAGTCAGTCGTTTTAGTAAGATAATCCCTTTAAGAAGGACTTGAGTTTTCCCAGTTTAACGGATCTGATGTAGAAGATGTAGTTATGTGCCCAATAATATCCAGGGGGCTGGGCTTCTGGCCATACTCCCACTGGAAGTCTTTGCAAAGGGCATTGCTCTGGCCCCGTAGGAAATTGTCCTTCACCAAATTGGGTTCCCTGGCATGTTCTAGATGGAGAGACCAGTTCAGGCTCACCTCCTCCTGTAAGGAGGAAGATCCCCCCGGGCTGGAGGGGCCATGGGGCCATGCTTGCAGTAGCCATAACATCCAGATCTACCTCCTCCCTCTCTCCCACTAGAAGTGTAGGTAAGGGATATTCAAATACAAAGAATGGCTGCGCACTTACAGGGAGATACGTTTATTGGGTAGTATCATTTGCAAGTTGTCTCTTTTTGTAAAACTGTCAACAAATTATTATTACTATTGGTTTTAGGAAAAAAATATTATAGAAACTAAGGCTAGATGTTACCTCATAAGTCCTTAATTCTAAACCTCTTAATTTTACAAATGGATACACACAGAGAGATGGAATTATTACGTGGAAAAAAACATACACTTTAGAATCACAGAAATTGTAAATTGTAATTTAGCCAAGTGAATTCAGGGACATAATTCTTGAAGCCTTAATTTCCTTATCTGTAAAATAGGAGACTAACAGAGATAAAATATGTAAAGTACCTAAAACAATGGATGATATATGATCAGTACTCAAAATGGCACATTAAAAATTTTGTTATTAATAAAAGTTTTAATGAATTGCTTGCCAACTGGTTTTATATGCCTTCTTTGTGTGTGTGTGTGTGTGTGTGTGTGTGTGTGTGTGTGTGTGAATATATTTTATTGATTTTTTTACAGAGAGGAATGGAGAGGGAGAGGGATAGAGAGTTAGAAACATCAGTGAGAGAGAAACATTGATTCAGCTGCTTCCTACAACACTCCCCACGGGGCATGTGCCTGCAACCAAGGTACATGCCCTGACCGGAATTGAACCTGAGACCCTTCAGTCCGCAGGCCAACGCTCTATGCACTAAGCCAAACCAGCCAGGGCTATATGCCTTCTTTTTGTAATACAGAAATTTTTTTCCTCTCATCAGATACAAAACAAACTAGATTTTTAGAAAAAGGCCCAAGGAGAGCCTTAAAGCAGGATTTGGCAAAAGAAGAGTCCATTCACCCAAAATTGGGGAGCAGAAAAGATATATTCTCTAAAAAATGAGAATAGGGACCTAGAGATCATTCATTTATGCCACCATCATCTGTTGAACACCTTTTATCAGGCACTGTGCTATACCCATTGTGAATGTAGAGATGTTTTATAGCCCCTAAAGGAATTCAGAACTTAGTGAGGCAAAAGAATATGTACACAGTGAAATTACAGTAAACTATGGGTAAATGTTATAACAGAGACATAAACAAAAACCTTTGGTCACAGAAAAATAGATCTTTTTGAGTAATGGTGTGTGGAAGTGGAGAAAAGATGAAGGAATTGGGGAAGAGCTTGAGAACCTAGCCTATACTAAAAATATTGAGTGAAAAGTAGAGAATCTAGGTTTGTCCTTGAGCCTCTGCCAAAGTACCCACATTAGGAGATGGTGAACGAAGAAAACAGATTAGTGAATGTCTAAGACAGGAAGGTAACATTTATGTTGTACTTACTAGCCACATGGCACTAGGTCAAAACCTTCAAATATATAATTTTAACTTCATGTATTTCATTGGTATGATTGCCTGCCTATATTTAATTTCTTCATAAGAGCCCTAAAACCTACAATAAACATTTCAGTTATAAGAAATGACTGACTTACACATGATCTCACTTATTTGTGGATTATAATGAACAACATAAACTGATGAACAAAAACAGATCCAGAGACTGAGAAGCATTGATCAGATGCTCAAATCTCAGAGGGACGGGAAGGGAGGGGAGGGGTAAGGGGGAGAGATCAACCAAAGGATTTGTATGCATGCACATAAGCCTAACCAATGGACACAGACACCAGGGGGGAGGGAATGGGAGGATAAGGATACATATGTAATACCTTAATCAATAAAAAAAAAGAAAAGAAATTATTGACTTAATGGATAATCAGTATTTGTGGAGAGAACAGAAAATAGTGAAAACAACATTAGCATTTCCTCTAAGAACTTACTAGAAATGCATATTATCTATCCCTAAGCCTGGTTTGCAGAAGCAGAAATCCTGGGGGTGTGAATAGCAATCTGTGTTGGAAGAAGCAATCCAGGTGACACTGATAACCTGCTATATATATGCTAGGGTTCAGCAATGTAACCCATTTTTGTAAATAAAATTATATTGAAACACAGTCATATTTATTACTGTCTATGGCTGCTTTTATGCTACAATGGCGAAGTTGAGTAGCTGCAACAGAAGCCTTATGGCCTGCAAAGCCACTATTTGCTAATTGAATTGAAGACCATGAATAGAAATGAGGAAATTTCTCAGTTTTCAAATTGTTAACCTATTGTCTTCCTTTTTAGTCAAGGAATCTACCTAAACGGGCCTTTTAGTTCAAACCCACTGACAATCCCGAAGCAAAGGTCAGCATCTTTATCGCTATCTCATCATATAGGTCTAAGAAGAGCTGGTAAGTTCTCTCTTTTTTTATTTTATTTAAATGTGGGAGGTCTCAAAGTATATGGTAGCGCAAAATTTTTTCATTACACATTAGTGACTAATTTTGAAGACTGTTTTATGTGTTGTAAGTTAACATGACTAAGCAATTTGAGTTGACTATTAGATCACAATTAGCTCATTCATTCAGACACTTTTTTTAGTATCTCTATGCCAGGAACTTTATTAGGCACTAGAGATTCGGGGGTGGGGGGGGGGGGGGGGAATAGAACTATTTAATTAACCTGAATTTTTGCAGACCCAGACTCACATATCCAGAACAAGGGAAAATTCCCAGGAAAAGGTATTCAGTAGCCTAAAAATTATGGAGAAAAAAAAAAGTCTTACCATGAGAGTAGAAAGAACCCCGACTGCAAAATTATCCTCTAAAAGTGAAGGCGAAAAATACTTTTTCAGATAGAAATTGAGGGAACTTGTTGCTAGTAGATCTGATTTGCAAGAAATGTTTAAAGAAGTTCTTTAAAGAGAAGGAAAGTAATATAGGTCAGAAGTTCCAATCTATAGAGAAAGAAGAGCATTGTAATAAAAAAAATCAAGGTAAAGTAAAAACTTATTTTTCTTATATTTATTTGGTCTACAGATAACAAAAGCTGCCCGTTTAATTTGTTTAGAATGAAAGTAACAATGTATTTGAATTTGTGTGCATATATATATATATATATATATATTATGTGTGTATACTAGTATATATATGTATATATTTATGAATGCTTATATATAAGTGAAATGAATGACAGCAATGAAACAAGAATGGAAGAATTAGCATTATTTTGTTACTTTAACGTAGTGTTATTTGAAACTGGATTCGAGTTAGTTGTAAATGTATATTGCAAACTCTAGGGCAACCATAAGAAAGTAGAAAACAGAATCTATTTATAATGAGTTCAGGAGCGTCACTCAATAAATAATCAGAAACAATAAAACAAACAAAACCAGCAATGTAACAAACCTTGGGGGTATGAAGAGTCTGATACCAGAATTGTTAAATGTTCAGTTTTCAAAAAAAATTATGAAACATGCAAAGAATCAAGAAATTTTTGCCATATATACAAGTAAAACAGGTAACAAAATATTTCCCTGAGGGGGATATTGGATTTTGGGCTTAGCAATTACTTTAAATCTGTTATTATACATATGTTCAAAGAAGTAAAGGAAATCATATCTAAAATATTTAAGAAGAGCATGTCAATGATGCCTCACCAAAGAGAACTATCTATTATATAAAAAGCCTGTGCTTGTCACGCCATCACGCCGTAACGACTGATAAGCAGGAGGCTGTGTGCGCGGGATGGAAGGGGACTTGACCAGAGGCGTGGGTGGGTTTCTGAGTCCTGCCTCCTGCAGCAGCGGCGGCCACAGGACTCTTTCCAGGTCCCGTCTCCCGTGGTGGTGGCGGCCACGGAACTCTTTCTGGGTCCTGCCAAGTCGCGGGACTCTGGGCCCTGGGTCTCGCGCATTTTCACGCACTGGGCCCTAGTAAATCTATAATAATAAAAGCGTAATATGCTCATTAGACTGGACATCCTTCCAGGCGTCCTCCGGACGGCCTTCTGGAGGAAGCTAGGGCTGCAAGGGAAGCACGGGTCCTGGGTGCCAGAGGGAAGTTGGTGCTGGCAGCTGGGGGAAGGAAGGCCTACTCTTGCATGAATTTCGTGCATCAGGCCTCTAGTTATAAAATAATAAAATAATTTTAATAACTATAAAATAATTGCCACTTCTACTTAATATCAGATTGGCGATTCTAACCAGGGCAGTTAAGTAAAAAGGAATTAAAGATGTAAACCTATATTTTCAGATGACAATCATCCTATCTAATAAAGGGGGAATATGCTAATTGACCACCACACCCTCACAAAGATGGTGCCGACAGCGAATAAGGAAGGAATATGCTAATTGACTGCCACACCTTCAAAGATGGTGGTGCCCACAGCCACAAGATGGCGGCGCCCAGTCCCCTCAGCTCCACCGGGGTAGCAGGCACATGGCATGGCCGACCTCGCCCCCAGGCGGGTCCGTTCATTCCACATGCCTGCCTCCAGAGTCACCCATCCCCTCAGTCCCCCAGCCACCCAGCCACCCAGGGCCAGCCTGAGGTGCAGGAAAGCCTCAGATGTCAGCTTCCCAGCCACCAAGAGCCGGCCCGAGGCGCAGGCAAGCCTCAGATGTCAGTTGCCCGGCCACCTAGGGCCGGCCCGAGGCGCAGGCAAGCCTCAGATGTCAGTTGCCCGGCCAATGCCCAAGCCTCAGATGGTGGCTGCCCAGCCACCCAGGGCCACCCAAGGCTCAGGTAACCAGGGCCGGCCGAGGCTTGTGCTGCTGGCAGTGGCAGCAGCAGAGGTGTGATGGAGGCATCGCCTTCCACTGATCACTGGGTCACTCCCGCCCCTGAGGGCTCCCAGACTGTGAGAGGGGGCAGGCCAGGCTGAGGGACCCCCCCTCCAGTGCATGAATTTTCATGCACCGGGCCTCTAGTATACTCATAAAATCCTAAGAAATTCGTTAACACCTATTACAACCAGTAAACAAGTCCATCACTGTGGCAGGATACAAGATCTGTATGTAAGAATCAATTGTATTTCTATTTACTTGCAATAAACAATGCAAAACAGCAATTAAGAAAATAATCCCATAAATAAACCCTTACATGGTCAACTGATTTTCAACAAGGGTGCCAAGATAAATCAGTGGGGAAGGAATAGTGTTTTTAACAAATGGTGTTAGAACAACTGGATATACACATGCAAAAGAATGAATTTGGAACTCCATATGTCATCATACTTAAAAAATTAACTCAAGATGCATCCTAGACTCAAATGTAAGAGTTAAACCATAATATTTGTAGAACACATAGAAAATCTATGTGGCTGTAGGTATTGAGTAAAGTGTTCTTAGATAAGACACCAAAAGCACAGTCCATAAATGGAAAAAATTGATAATTGGAATTCATTAAAATTAAAAACATCTGTACTTCAGCTGACACCTAAAAAAATGAAAAGACAATGCACAGGATGGGAAAAAATACACTTGCAAATAATATATTTGACAATGGACTAGTTTACAGAATATAGAAAGATGTTTTACAACTCAATAATGAAAAGACAAAAGAACTCATTTAAAAATGGGCAAAAAATCTGAATAGATGTTTCTCCAAAGAAGATATAAAAATGGCCCATAACCACATGAAAAGGTGTTTAGCATCATTAATTAGGGAAATGCAAATCAAAAGCAATGAACTCTGACTTCACACCCACTATGATGTCTTTTATTATAAAGACAGACAATAACAAGTGTTGATAAAAATGTCCAGAAGTGGAACACTCCTACATTGCTGATGGGAAAGTAAAATGTGACAGCCTTATATAGCACTGAGAATGAATGAACTGCAGTCACATGCTGCTGCATGGAAATATCTTTTTAAAATGTCAAGCAAGCAAGGCATAGAAGCATTTATATATACTGTCTGATATAATTTACAAAGATAAAATAAAGGGCAGAACTCATCTAAATTGTTAAAAGATACATACACACATGGTATAAATATAAAGAAAGGCAAGATAAACAGTACTATAAAAGTCAAAATAATGATTTCCTTTAATGAGAGGGAGGGTGGTTTAGGAAGGGTTTCTGATCTAGAGCCATGTTTTATGTCTTAGCTTGAATGATAAGCATTCCTGTTGAAACTTTTCTGTGTACACATTACATTTCATAATATATAATGTTTGAAATAAAAATGAAGGATCTATATTCCAGGAAGTCTTTCTTACGGGTTGCTAGGTTTTCCCCTACCATTTTTCCCTCTCCTTGAAGCTTTTCTATATCAAATTTTTATCCTAAGATTATTTATCCATTAGTCTTCTCGCCTATTTGTTTGGATTTTTTAACACTTGCTGGTATAATTAGAGAAAAGAATGCTGAAAATGTGAGCTTTTTTATCCAGTTAGTAACTAACCATTATGACTTTGACAAGCAAGGCCCTTTCCCTCTCTAGTCTTTAGTTTCTTCTTCTGAAACATTAAACTATTTGACCAGAATATTTATAAAATCCCATTCAGCCGTAATGTCATATAAAATTTATAGGAGCCTCTCAATAAAAAAAATCTTATAGAACAGCAGTGACAGCCCTTTTTAGAGTATGTTTCCTCACAGTGTTAACTGCTAACTAAATTAAGTTCCTTAGGGAAACTTTTTTTTTGGTAGTATGTTTTCTTCACATATAAAATGAAAATGCTACTTAACTTACATTGTTATTGTGAAGATTAAATAAAATTACATTGTATCAGTCAGGGTTTTCTAGAGAAACAGAACTATTAGGATGTTTGTGTGTGTGAACATACATAACATATATATGTGCATGTATACATGTATGTAGAGAGGAAGTGGGTGCGCGGTGGATTTATTTTAAGGCATTGTTTTTGTGAGACTGTGAGGGCTATAAAGTCTGAAATTTTTAATATAGGCGGCCAGCATGGAAATTCTACCAGCGTCCAAAGGCAGTCTGACCCTCGCCAGTTTGGCTCAGTAGATTGAGCATCAGCCTGTGGACCGAAGAGTCCCGGGTTCAATTCAGGTCAAGGGCATGTACCTCGGTTGCAGGTTACTCCAGGGCCTGGGTGTGTACAGGAGGCAACCAATTGATGAGTTTCTGTCTTTACTTTTCTCTTCCACTCTCTAAAAATCAATGGGAAAATATCCTTGGGTGAGGATTAAAAACAACAACAAGAAACAAAGGTACTCCAGAGGCAAATTTCTTCCTTTTGGGAAGACCTCAGCCTTTTCTCTTGAGGCCTTCAACTAATTGAATGAGGCCAACTCACATTATGAAGGATAATCTGCTCTACCCAGACTACTAATTTAAATATTAACCACATCTGAAAAATACCTTCACAGCAACATCTAGACTGCTTTTTGACCAAAACAGCTGGACACCATAGCTTAGCCAAGTTGGCACATAAAATTAACCATCTCACAGAGTTTCTTAAGTGTTTACCTCTGTGCCTAAAAATACAGGTCCTTAATAACTGTTATTTGCTTTCCTCTCTGATTCATATTTTACTTGGATCTTTATTTCCAAATAAAATTTTAAGTCTGCCTTCTTTCCAGATATACCCATACTGCCTTAGTTCAAAGCACTCGGCAAATTTCTGAAGCACTGTTTTCCCTTAGTTAGCACATAGCACTTGTTCATACTCTCCACTAAACTCTAGGTTTGTTGAATTACAGAGATGGTACCTTTTGCTCCATTGTGAAACCCAGCACATTTTCCAGCATGTAATAGGCTCTCAAGTATTTGTTGAATAAATAAATAAGCTGGACAGATTTGCATATTTTAAGAGGTATATGCTGTTGTGTTAACATATAATTTTCATTATATGTTCAACTTGCTTAATGCTATTAAGAAATTTGATTTTTTAAAATAAAAATGAATTTTATTGTACTGAAAAATATTCAATAAAATTTGGTAAAAATACTCTGCTCACGTAGATAATCAAGCTGGCAGGGACACAAAATGTAAAAGGTAAAGGATTAGGAAAATTTGTGCCACACGATAGGTACATGTTAGTTCTACTCTTGGTATTCACCTGTAATATGCTATCCTGCCACAGGGTGTTTATTCCCAGTCACTGACTGACAATGACCAATATGATGCATAAATTTCTAGAATGTCTTAAAGCTAGAGCTCCATCTACAAGTCTGTTTTATCATTTAATTGTAAATACGTTGCTTTCTTTAAAGAAGGAAAATATTCTTTATAAGTACACAAACATAAACAATAAATGCCATACACAAAAAGCATGAGTATTTATCTATTTCTTTCCCCTCTTTTAACTTTCCAAGGTGTTTTACCCAGCCTGAGTCCTGTGAATTCTCCTGGCCATGGACCACCAGTGTCTCCTGGCTCTCTAACTAGTCGATCGCCTATAGAATTTCCTGATACTGCTGATTTTCTTACTAAGCCAAGTGTTATTTTACACAGATCTCTGGGCAATGTACCCACTTCACCAGATTTTTATCCACAACTTAGAAATTCTGATAGCAATGTATGTAACAGGTAAGTTTCCCAAACGTTTATTTGTTTTACAATATAGGTTACTTAAAATGTAACTAATATTCTAGTTCTGTATAATAACTAGATGATGAATTAAGACTATATTCTCTTCCTTATTTATCTAGTAGAATGTATTCTAAATAAAACTCATTTCAGTGGTATCATTCATTTTCCAATGAAATGGCCTCCATCTGAAGTGAAATATAGTTGTATTCTATTCATCATATCAGTAAATGTAAGAGAATTATTTCATATACACTATTTTAGTGCCTGTTTATAATACCCAGTTCATATGGTGTTCATTCTCATTTCTGCTTAGATACTGTTTACTTCAGACATCAATGTTGACTTTCAAAATATGTTACTTTCTTCAGGGTCACACAGATGCTTTCTAGGATAAATCCTTTTAAATTTATAGAGATTGTATTATTAGAGTGTGTTGCATTTGGGACCTTGGTTAAAAATTGAGCAGATGTTCTAATTGTACTTAGATTTTAAAATTTTCTCTCATTTTTATATATACATGTTTATATATGCATGTATATTTATATTTTATTCTATAAGCTGTGGACATCAAATACTGAAATATGTTTCAACATCTGAATCAGAGTCGGGGACAGACTGCTGGAATGGGAAATTAGGTGAGTGTTTAACTTTATGAGCAATTTTTTACATTACTTTTTAGGATGAATAAATGAATGAGTTTAACTTCAGTTTATCCACCTTTAAAATGAACATTATGGTATTTTTTATCTACTTCAGAGAGGAGTTATTAAGAACAAAGTATAAATAACAGATGGTGGAAGTATTTTGAAGAGTAAAAATGGCTGTACAAATGACTATTACCTTAGATGATGGGTTTGGCTCATAAATAGCGAAATAAAGTATAATAATGTTGAAATTTATACTGCACAATGTAAGGCCAAAAGCTTTTTATGGCACAGAAAGGACTTTAAAATTTAATCATATCATTCTGAAATATTTTTTATGCTCAAACAATAAATATCTATGGTGATAAAATTATAGTAGTTTTATAATATTAAACAATTGATGATCAAGCTTCCAATAATAGTTAATTTGCACGAACATTCCCCCTGAAAGTAGGTAGAAACGCTGTATAAATTATTAACAAAAAAAATCTGCTTGAAGCTCCTCAGAAATACCACTAGATCTGGAGGAGGATAGAAGTCCAAAAGAGTGAATCTGGAGTTTGGGGCTACCAAAAGGGTGTTTGCCAGAGGGCCAGGGACTGGTAAAATGAGCAATCCTTTTGGTAGCGTCACCCTAGGAATATAAAAGTACAGAAATAGGTAGGTCCTTTCAGGGATTGTAGGCTCCTAGGAATCTCTTTACTAGTTCTTCATTTTAAAGTGTGCAATTCAGTAGTTTTGGCTCTTACATTTTAAAGTGCTGTTAGAAAAATAACAACAAAGACCAATTCTTTTAAAAACAACAACAACAAAAAAAAACACAACAACAACAAAAAACCTCTTCCAAAAAATAGAAGAGCAAACTTCCCCTCATTCTGTAAGACCGGTAGTACCCTGATACCATAACCACAGGCATCACAAGAAAACTACAGACCATTATATCTTATATGTATAGACACAAAAATCCTTAACATAATACTAGCAAACTTGAGTCCAACAATATATAAAACCGTCACATCGTGACGAAGATGTATTTATCCCAGAAATGCAAGGGCAGTTTAATATTTGAAATCAATCAATATAATATACCACATTAAAAAAATAAAGAGAAAAAAAACACATGATAATCTTAATAGATGCATAAAAAGCATGACAAAATCAAACAGCACTATTTCATGATAAAAACACTCAAAATAGTAATAACAGCGACTGGTTTCCTCCCACACATGCCCCAACCGGGGCCGGGGATCAAATCTGCAACCCAGATACCTTGACCAAAAATCAAACCCGAGACTTTTCAGGGCATAGGCCAACACTCTCTAACCATTGGGCAACACCTGCCAGGGTTCAACATTATATTTTTAAGAATCATACATATTGTTGCATGTGATTGTAGTTCTTTCTCTTTGCTCTGTAATGTGCAGTTGTCTGAGTACACTAGTTTATGTATTCTACTGTTGATGAGTTTTGGAAAAGTTTTTTGTTCAAGTTATTACAAATAGAAGAAATAGGAATATTTTTATACATGTGGATGAATACTATTTAGCTAACAATGCTGCTTCTCTTTTCCATGTGATTTGAGAAAAGGGCATTTTTAATCACATTATAGAGAAATAAGTCACACTTATGATACTATGTTTTAATTTTTTTTACCTACACATTATTTTATAACTTGCTTCAATGGCAGATTTTCTTTCCTTTCCTCTTAATTTTCAATTAGTTTACATTTAATATATGCTTTGATTTTTAAATGTGCTTTAATCTTATTTTCAGGTCTAAAATTCAAACAATTTCAGATGTTAGAAATTGTTTACATCAAATTTGTAAAAAATGATTTGGGGACTTTTTTTTGTTCTCACTTTTATAAAGAATATCCACTTGCCGAAACCGGTTTGACTCAGTGGATAGAGTGTCAGCCTGTGCACTCAAGGGTCCCAGGTTCGATTCCGGTCAAGGGCATGTACCTTGGTTGCGGGCACATCCCCAGTAGGGGGTGTGCAGGAGGCAGCTGATCGATGTTTCTCTCTCATGGATGTTTCTAACTCTCTATCCCTTTCCCTTCCTCTCTGTAAAAAAAAAATCAATAAAATATATTAAAAAAAAAAAGAATATCCACTCATCTCTTTCATCCATGAGTAGATATATCAGGTGAAGTGTTTGTATTGCACGAGCACAAGATGCATGGGCCAAATAGTCCAGCAAGATAGGATTAATGGTAATTAATGTTTTAATGTCATTCATTTAGATTTAATGCCATAACGGTTCACTTTATCTGAATATTTTTTCAAATAATTTTTCTGACGAAACTACCTATGTAGGGGAAGTTTTATTTTTATATATGACTTTTTTTGAAAGGTGATGAAGACAACACCAATTTCTCAAAAGAATCACTCAACCTTACAGAAGCTCAACAAGAAATGGAAACAGAGAATGGAGACTGCAGAAAATTAATTTTGGAAGGTGATAATCACCTAACAGAAGAGGCACAGAATGAACAGCAACCAAATGTAAAACTTATAATTATGTTAAGGTGAAATATTAGTTAGTGCATAGTTTAGTTTTGTTATTTTTGCTCAGAACAATGTTTTTAATATTATGATACTTTGAAATTTTTTACTGAGAGTAACTCTATCACATTAAAGAAAACCTTGGTTAAAAAAGTAACTACTTCTAAACTTATTATCTGAGAACAACCAAGTCCATTCATTTTACAATGAACTCGTTTTATTTAGTTTTAGAGTAGATATATTACTTTCCATGTGGATTTTTTTAATTATATATGTTAAGATCTGGGAAACGTGTATAGTCATTAAAAACAATGAAATAATCTACTTATTTAAAATAACACTTTTTTTTGTTCTGAAAGTTCATAATTTAAGCTTTTTAGGTAAAAACTCATCCATTTTTCTTGGGAAGTTAATAAATGCCACTATAAGGATATAAGTTTCTATTCTTGATACCTCTAAATTCTAAAATGAAAATGGAATTGAGATTTGTATAGTGTTTCAGAAATATTTTTATTTATTTATAAAAGTGAAGAGTAAAAAATTTTCTGATATATAGAAGACATGTTTATATTTATGTGAAGATAGCATTCCACAAAGAGAGGAAATAGGAAGTACAGATTGTATTTGAGAAAAACGGTTGTAGAAAATAGAACTGACCACTTTTTAATGCTCAATTTTAAGTGTTCGCATTTAGATATGGATTTAACAATATTTATAAAAGATACATTGGTTTGGATCTCTCCTCACCCCCGTATGTACAGACTGAACAGGAAGCATCACTGGACCCGACTTTAATAGAAGATTATGATTCATTAATAGAAAAGATGAACAACTGGAATTTTCAAATTTTTGAACTTGTAGAAAAAATGGGAGAGAATTCAGGAAGAATCCTCAGTCAGGTTTGTTTCAAATCCCCACTACTTTTTTTATTATAAATTAATTTATAAATTATAAATAAAAAGCAGAATCTAAAATGTATAATGTTGGTTTATGCAGAAATTCAACATTTTTTATTATTATTTTCACAAATGAAGTTTCCAGTAGAAAATTTTAAAACATATATATATATATATATATATATATATATATATATATATATGTGAAAAGTATTTGTAATAATGGGATTTAATTTTAACTAAAGTAATAAAGTTTTACTTTATATTGAATCGAGGTTGAAAAAGGAAAAAGGTGAATAATGATTAAGTGCTAACCAATGAAACTTATGCTTCGTTGTTTTTTTTTACCTGCCCTCCTTCATCTTTTACTTAAGACCAAATAGTTCATTTCTAGCTACAACCATGAAAAAATATGTCCCTTTTACTACCCAGACTTGAGGTTGTCCTGATGGGTTCATACAATAGTATCAGATTAACCTTCTAAAAATATCACCCTCATTAACAACAAAATATCTTATTTATGAAACATAAGAACAGAATAAATTATGTGGAAGGTGTATAAGTTCATCTCATTGAAGTCTTCAGAGACAAAAACATGACTTCTTTTAACACCTAGGACTAGAATAGAATTCATATGCCCTTCAAATAAATTATGAATAATGGGAAAATTTTAAACTAGAACATGACATGGTAATCTTTCTTTGGTTTTCATGGTCTTTCAGGTAATGGCTTCCTTTTTCATGTTTTCAAAAGATCCTCATTGTAGGGGAATTTAAAAAAAATTATTAACTTAAAGATATGTACATGGTTAATATTCCTAAATGCAAATCACAAAACCATATACTCAACTACAAATAGAAATTCTTTCTTTAAAGTGAACTTTATTTTAATTGATATTTAGGTTATGTATACCTTATTTCAAGACACTGGTTTATTGGAAATATTTAACATTCCCACTCTACAATTCATGAACTATTTTCGTGCATTAGAAAATGGCTATCGAGACATTCCTTGTAAGTATTAACATGTCTTATTATTTAAGTTCAAATAATAGTGGTTTTTAAACCCTTTATTATTTTCCCCTTCAGATAGTCACTAAACACTTTTAAATTACATGTTTGGGAGTTTTAAATAGAAATTTAAAGAGAAATTTTGTATCCTACTATTTAAAGTTAACTGACTACTGTTAACATTTTGATATATATTCTTTAAGACTTTTTTCTTATGTTTATTTTTTATAAAGTAAATCATAATATCAATACCTATTTATAGTCTGCTTTCACTTACTACATGATGTACATCTTTGTTAATATTTGAGTTCCTAATATGGACATAGGCAATAGGGTGGTGAAGACCTGGAGGGGTGGGTATGGGCTGAGAGAAGGGGGTGAAAGGGTAGAGAAATGGGAGATAACTGTAATATCTACAATAAAAAATATATTTAAAAAAAGAAACAAATCTATTACCTATTACTAAAAAAAAGAAAAGTTTCTGGATCTAACTTTTCTAAATTTCAGTTTTCAAGTTTGTAAATGGGAATAATAGTACTTACTCCATAGGTAGTGAAGATAATCTATATAAATAAAGCATACATCAGAATTCATGGAACATAGTAGATGGTCAATAACAAGTGATTATGACTAGAGGCCCAGTGCACAAAATTCGTGCACAGGGGGAAGGGGTGTCCCTCAGCTCGGCCTGCACCCTCTCCAATCTGGGACACCTTGGGGGATGTCCGACTGCCGGTTTAGACCCGATCACAAAGGGATCGGGCCTAAACAGGTAGTCAGACATCCCTCTCACAATCCAGGACTGCTGGCTCCTAACTGCTCACCTGCATGCTTGCCTGATTGCCCCTAACTCCTCCCCTGCTGGCATGATTGATGCTTAACTGCTCCCCTGCCAGCCCAATCACCCCCAAATGCTCTCCCCTGACAGCCTAATCACCCCCAACTGCCCTGTCCTTCTCTGCCGGCCTGATGGCCCCCAGCTGCCCTCCCTGAAGGCCTGGTCGCCTCTAACTGCCCTCCCCTGCAGGCCTGATCACCCCCAACTGCCCTCCCCTGCCGGCCTGATCACCCCCAACTGCCCTCCCCTCCTGGCCTGTTCACCCCCAACTGCCTTCCCCTGACATCTTGTAGTGGCCATCTTGTGATGATGTTGCACAAGGGCATGACACCACCTAGACTTTTATTATATAGGATAAGCTCCTAGTGTATTGAATCATGCTCTGAAGCCTTAACACTTAGTATTGTATCATCTGCCAGTTCTACATAAGTACGCATTAAATATTGGTTGAAGTGTTGATTTTTTATTGAATTTCAGCTATGACTATAATCATTAGATTAACAAAGGTTATCTTATTTAATCTTTCTGGGAAAGGTTGTATTATCTGCCGTTCACAGGTGAAGTTAAAAACTCAGAAGGATCTTTCCCAAGATTATAAAATTATAAATAGCAAAGCTGGGTTTTATTTGTAGAATTCACACAGTGGTATTTCAGTAAACAAATGTCTTCTTGATCATGTGCTGTGTCAGACACTCTTCTGAATGTGTTCATATACCATTTAACATTTAATCCTTATAGAAGAGCTGAGAAATAAATATTTATCATTCTTTTTTATGGGTGGATCAAGGAATGTTCAAGTATCCAGAATTTTAACTGTTCTATACACCCATGTGCAAAAATAGGTCTCCATAATCTAAACACTGTTTACAATTTTTTTTCAAGTTACATCCTTAAATATATTTTTCTATGCCTTTAAATTACCCTGGTTACCTTTCCTTTTCTATGACCCCTTTATTATGTTTTTATGGTGTGAGTTGAGGCTTTTTAAAATAAGATGAAACAAAAATATACTTGTGGGAAATCATTCTAAGCCATATATTTTATATATGGGGATAACTAAAAAGCATTATACTTTTTAAAATGTCTTATGGTAAATGTAATAGAATAATCATTTTTAAAAATCATTTTGGTGACTTTAGATCACAATCGTATACACGCCACAGATGTCCTACATGCAGTTTGGTATCTGACAACAAGGCCAATTCCTGGCTTACAGCAAATCCACAGTGATCATGGAACAGGAAACGCAACAGGTACTTGCTTCTGCAGATCTTCCTTTTAAGTAATAAAATTAATCAAGCTACCTATTTTCATTACCTTTCAAATTTTTCATTAAGTAACCTTTGATACAAAGGGCCATGTAAGTTTTTATGTATAATAATGACATGCAAATTAGGAAACCTACCACTCATCTTAAGGGCTAAGTTAAGATCCAGTACTGCTGGGTCTACCAAGTCTCTTCTGTGTCCCATCCTGCTGATACACCATTGAGGTAACTACTATCCTGAATATTATATTACTAGAGGTCCTGTGCACGGATTTGTGCACAGGTGAGGTCCCTCGTCCTGGCCTGTGGGGATCAGGCCAAAGCCACTCTCTGACGTCCCCTGAGGGGCCCCGGATTGCGAGAGGGTGCAGGCCAGGCTGAGGGACCCCACCAGTGCACAATCGTGGCCAGGGAGGGACCACAGGAGGGCTCCAGGGCATGTCTGGCTCATCTTGCCCAGTTGCAATTGGCCGGACCCCAGCAGCAAGTTAACCTACCAGTCAGAGCATCTTCCCCCTGGTGGTCAGTGCACATCATAGCGACTGGTCAAATGAACAGTTGGACATTAGCATATTAGGCTTTTATTATATAGGATGATAATCATTTCTTTGCTTTCTTTTAATACTTGGTTTTTTGTTTTAGATGTATCATGTAAATATAAAATATATATTATTCCCATTATTTGAAAGCCTCACATATGTATTTAAATGATGAATTACAAAACCTTTTCAAATTTTGCTCCCAACGAAGTTAGTTCTGTTCTTCATCATAGTATAATTATTTATGCAAATATAATGAATTATAACATTCATGGTTCTCTTATTCTAGCTCATAAAAGAGTGGAGATATGTTTTGGATCTCTCAAAAAAAAAAAAAGAAAAAGACTGGAGAGCCTGGCCATTGTGACTCAGTGGTTGAGTATTGACCCATGAATCAAGAGTTCAGTTCACAGGTTCAATTCCTGGTCAGGGCACATGCCTGGATTTTTATCTTGACACCCAGTAGGGGGCGTACAGGAGGCAACTGATGTTTCTTAGTGATGTTTCTGTCTCTCCCTCTCCCTCTCAAATCCATAAAAAAAATTAAGAGTGGAGGAAGAGGGAAGAAATACTTCAATAATATAGACACATGCACACACGGACATAATTTGCTCAGTAACAAATGTCTGAGAAATATTACCAGACTAATCAGTGTAAATGTGATAGACAGCCGTTGCTTTACATGCTTTGGTACTTGAGTCTAAAGTACTGCCGTTATTTGTTTGATGGAATTGCCTATGTTCATTTTTGTCTGCCATTTATATTTTACTCTTTTCTAATGCTCTTTGTTCCTTCCAGTGGTTCTGTGCTTCCATGAGAGATCACATTCTTTAGCTTTTGTTTGTAGGTGTATTTATTTTGTCTTAGAAAAATTTGAAGATTCCATCTTCTGACTTCAGTAGTTTCTGTTGACAAATTGGCCTAAAGTCTTATTTCTTCTTAAAACTAGTATGTTCCTTTTCTCTTTGACTATGATGTACTCAGGTATTTTGCATTCATACTGCTTTGTGTTCAGTGAACTTATTGAATATGTTGATTAATATTTCTTATTGATATCTATCTTGTTCTTTAAAATTCCAGTCTTTGCCCATTGCTCAATTCTAATTTTTAGGGCACTGTTACAGCGGTACTCCATTCCTGGTACCAAAATCTGTATTGTTTCCCATTCTGCTGTAACAAATTACTACAGACTTTCTTAGTGGCTAAAAACAATACAGATTTATTATCTTACAGTTCTGGAAGTCAGAAGTCCAAAGTAAGTCCAAATGGGCTAAAATCAAGGTGTCAGCGTGATTACTTCCTTCTAGAGTCTCTAATGGAGAATTCCTTTCCTTGCCTCCTCCATCTTTTAGAAGCCACCTGTGTGCCATGGTTCATAGCCCCTTTTTCAAAGACAGCAGCTTAGTATCCTCAAGACCCTCAGACCCTACCGTTTCCAAAAAGTGGGCCAGCTACAACCTTGTCTTTCTGTCTAGAGTACACTACCTTGATAGTTAATCTCCTACTGTTAGTCTCTTTTGTAATCTGCACAGGTTGAGAATTTCCCAAATTATCAAGTCCTGGTTCTTTTTGGTTAACCAGTTCTCTTTCCTCTCACATCCTATCTAATAAAAGGGCAATATGCAAATTAACCATCACTCCATCACAAATATGGCGGCACCCACAGCCACAAGATGGTGATGCCCAGTCTTCTCAGCCCTGCCAGAGTCCCCCAGTCCCAGGGGGGCGGCCGCTGAGAGTGGGCAGCGTGAGCGGCCTGGCGGAATGCTTGTGTCATCGCTGTGGCAATGAGGCAAGCGTTCGTCCACCCGCGGATGGGCCTCTGTTCCTCGGAGAGCCTCTGGGCAGCGGGCGTGGAGTGGCCAGGCCCTGCAGAGAGCTGCTGGTGCACGGATTTGTGCACAGGGCTACTAGTTTTACTATAAACAGTGAGAAACTAGGTTATATTTTCAACACTTTGCTTGGAAATCTCCTCAGCTAAATATCTAAGTTCATCTTTACAAGTTTTGTGTTCTGTATTAACTGCAACACATTATTCGGATGAGCTTTCTGCTGTAATAATATAGCAATGATCTCCTAATTTCCAATATGTTCCTCATTTTTTTCTTGAGTCCTCATGGTGGTGTACCTAATAGCTCTTTTCTACCACTAGCCTGTTCATGGTGATTTAAGTATTTA